>NC_044032.1:484979118-485580146 GCF_901765095.1 Microcaecilia unicolor | reverse complement strand
CTGGATTACTGCAATGCACTATACAATGGTCTGACTACAAAGGGCCTGCATCAGCTCCAGTTGATTCAGAATGCAGCAGCAAGACTCATAGAAGGTTGCAAGCGACATGACCATATCACACCATTTTTGCAAAAACTTCATTGGCTACCAGTACAGTACAGGGCTAAATTTAAAACTCTATGTCTGATCTTCAAGGCCCTGAAAGGAAATGGCCCTGAGTACCTGAAAAATAGGATGATCCTCAATACACTGCCAAGGACACTAAGGTCCTCCCAAGGACTTTCACTAACCACACCCTCTCCAAAAGACATTACACAATGTGATACCCGCAAGCGAGCCTTCTCCGGAGTAGCCCCCACACTCTGGAATGCACTGCCTGAAAGGCTACGCTTAACACAAGACTATCTGTACTTCATGAAGCAGGTGAAAGCTCGGCTCTTCAACCAGGCCTTTAATGGAAGAAGTAACTAACTCGTTAGTCTCACTCACACACACAAGGAGTGACTCGGGCTGCATATACTGCAGCAGGACATGTTTATCCACTCCTACCCTAGCTGAGATAATATTTAACCATTTCTCTGACCTCATGTGCAACTTTCTTTAAATCAATCACCTTACTTTCTAACTCTTCCTACTTTCTTACCTATCTATATGTTATATCTTTGCTTTACCCTTCACTATCAATTATAATGTTCTATTACGTATTGTGTTGACATTGTTAGTATACTATACCATACTTTGTATTGTTTTTTGAATTTTTTTACTGCTGTAATTGTCTATTGCTCATGTTTGATCTATTCTTATTGTACACTGCCTTGAATGAAGTCTTTCAAAAAGGTGGTAAATAAATTCTAATAAATAAATAAATAAAATGCTTGACAGCCTTAGCTCCAATTTCACATAGCTTATCGGCAGATTTGGTATCTGCTCTTTGGAAAATATCATGGATATCCCCACTTTGAAAAAACAGTCTGCTGACCCATCTGACCCTAACGTCCAATATCAAATCTCTGTTTCCTCTGCAAAATAGCTGAGAAAATAGTTTATCATGTTTGTGCATTTTGTGCCACGCCTCCAGAGTCTAATCACGGCTGGGCACTACTCACACAAATGCAATCCCCTCGACCACGGCACCTTAAAAGAACCAGACAACTGGTAGCACTATTTAGACTGCAACAAAGACAAAAAGAGACCAAGGAAGCACTTCCTGGGGTTAACACAGGTTTATTTAATTATCCAGAGATTAGGATAAAAAAATAAGAAAATATTCAAGTATAGTCTAGTATAGAAAAGAGGAGAAAAAACATGAAAGGACAATGGAAATGATCAGGTCAGGCTCTCCATCCCCTGGCATGGGGCAGAGTGCACTAGACACTGACCAACTTCTTATCTGGCAAAGACATAATATATAGAACTTTCTTTCCCTTACAGTACAAAAGAGCAAGAGAGAGGGGAGGGGCTTCCCTCACCTCCTCAATTAGTATCCCACAATCAGTCAGGATCTCCCGGCAATAAAGAAATACATAGCATCTGTTTTGAGGAAAACAAGTGGTCTGTTTGTCCATCTTTACAGCTTTTCTCAAACAAGGATATATTTCTCAGAACCTATGATCTAACTACTGCTTCCTTATAGAGGTAGTTGTTAGATTTCTTTCTTGCCAGTTTATGTCATGCTGCTGCCTGTCAGAAAACCACTACCACTTGGTTCCACAGTGTTTGTTTCTCAGAGAGAGACACAGTGTTTGATCTCTTCTGCAAGGTGTTTACCTGCTATGTCTCCACATAGTTGAAAAGAAGGTAATTCTCTCCTGGATTGAAGAAGCCTTACTTCCAAGGGGCATGGGAAAAGAATTCTGTCACCTGAATTTCCCTGAGACCAGTCACACTTAATGGGTGAGATTGGGGGCAATTCAGCTTTACAATTCACCTGGCTTGGCAAGAGGGGGGAAGGTAAAGTGTAATTGCTATTCCAGCAAGCTCTGTTTCTCATGATTTGGAAGGAGAGAAGCCTTCATTCCTCTCTGTCCAATATGAGAAAATTAATTCTGTATATTAAATATTTGGAGGCCTTCCACCTCCTACAACAACTATCAACTCTTGGATTTTGTTGAGAAAAAGCTGGCTCTTCATCCACGCCAAGCAGGCGTTCGGGCACACCACAATACCAAGATTATCGTTATTGCTGCCCTTAATGATCTTTACACTGCTATGGATAAGTGTAGTATCACTTTGGTTGTCTCGCTTGATCTCTCTGCAGCATTTGATCTAGTAGATCACTCTTTTCTCACTCATCTCTCTGACATATGAATTACCGACTCTGTTCGCAACTGATTTTCTTCATTTTTCTCTAACCACTCATTTATTGTACACGTTAACTCTTCAACTTCTTCCACACATCCTCTTTCATGTGAAGTCCCCCAAGGTTCAGTTTTGCCTCCCTTACCTTTCAATATTTTTGTCAGTCCACTTGCATCCTTTATTCAATCATTCAACATCAAGTTCTATATGTATGCAGACAATATATTACTAATTTTTCTGGTCACCCAAATTGACTTGAAACCCCTTCAGGGTTACCTTGCTGCCTTGGTTGATTGGCTTGCTAAGAAGAAATTGAAATTAAATCTGCAAAAAACAACTTGTTGGGTTTCTGGTCCATTGCCACAGCCTGATTTTCCACCGCTGCTTTTTGATCGTCTAATTCCTCCAACTCCTTTCTTCCACTTTTTAGGTGTATGGTTTGATGCTCACTTGTCCTTCACTAAATATATCTCTGAGGTTTTCAAAACTGGTTCTTCAACGTTATATATGTTGTGCTGTCTTCACTCCATTTTTGATTTTTCATCCCATCATACTGCCATACATGCCCTTATCACATCTAGGTTGTATTATTTTAATGTAATCTACTCTGGGCTCCCAGTTTCCCAAATTAAAAGACTACAAACTTTACAGAACTGTACAATCCATTTGCTCTGTAAAGCTAAAAGGTTTGACCATGCCTCACCACTACTTTCTCACTTACATTGACCTCCTGTTAAAAATCGTATCCCTTTCAAAATCCTCATGCTTGTACACAAAACCTACTATTTGAGTGATCCCACACGTCTGTCATTAATCATCCCTAATACCCCTATACGCAATCTTCAGTCCTTAGACTTTAACTGACTTGTACTCATAAGAACATAAGCGTTGCCATACTGGTACAGACTGAAGGTCCATCAAGCCCAGCAACCTGTTTCCAACAGTAGCCAATCCAGGTCACAAGTACCTGGCAAGATCCCAAAACAGTATAATACATTTTATTGTCTATGAAGGATCAAGTACTGCAAGTGGATAATCAAGTACTTCATTTGTTAGCAAAGTTGCAAACTATATTGTAACTATTTATTTATTTATTTATTTATTTATTTATTTGGACTAATTAACCACCTTCATGAAGAGATTCACCTAAGGCGATGTGATTTTCGGTCTGTGGTGCAAAGTTTAGTGCTCTCATATTGATTTCCGCAATGCGCTATATTTGAGTTTGCCAAAACAAAAAATGCAGGCATTGCAGATGATACAAAATGCTTCTGCTCAATTGTTGGTGAGTTTATTCCGGTTTGAGCATGTATGTCCAGTATTATGCTCTTTGCACTGGTTGCCAGTACATGCTTGTGTACAGTACAAGGTGGTACGGTTGGTACATCAGGCATTGTGTTCCCCGATATCTTAAAGATGTAATTCAGTTATACCAACCTGTTAGAACCATGCGGTCTTAAAGTTTGAAGTGCTTGGTGAATGATAAATTGCAAACTGTGACATATACCAATACACGTAATACTGCATTTTCGGTAGCAGTTCCACAAATTCTGAACAAATTACCAGGTTATTTGAGAATGTGTAATAGCAGGGTTCAGTTCAGTAAGTTACTGAAAACATATCTGTTTGAACATGCATAAGGCTGATGCTATCTGTTTTATTTTGAATACTGTATAATTTGATGCCTGTCTTTGTTTTACTGTTTCTTTTACTGTGTATGTTGATTTGTGATCCGCCAAGTAAGGCAGGCTAGAAATTTTTTAAGTAAAACAAATAAATAAATGCTGCTTATCATAGAAATAAGCAATGGATTTTCCCCAAGTCCATCTTTATAATGGCTTATGGACTTTTCTTTTAGGAAGTTATCCAAACTTTTTTAAAACCCCGCTAAGCTAACTGTTTTTACCACATTCTCTAGCAATGAATTCCAGACTTTAATTACATTCTGCGTCAAGAAATATTTTCTCTGATTTGTTTTAAATTTACTACTTTGTAGCTTCATTGCTTGCCCCCTAATCCTAGTATTTATGGAAAGAGTAAACAAGCAATTCACATTTACCCATTCCACTTCACTCATTATTTTATAGACCTCTATCATATCTCCCCTCGGTCATCTTTTCTCCAAACTGAAGAACCCTAGTCTCTTTAGCCTTTCTTCATAGAGAAGTCATCTCATCCCCTTTATCATTTTTGTTGCCTTTCTCTGTACCTTTCCTAATTCCATTATATCTGTTTTGAGATGTAGTGAAAAGAATTGCACAAAGTATTCAAGGTGCGGTCGCACCATGGAGAAATACAAAGGCATTATAACGTTCTCATTTTTGTTTTCCATTCCTTTCTTAATAATACCTAACATTCAATTTGTTTTCTTAGCCGCCTCCACACACTGAGCAGCCTAATATATGCCCATATTTTATTGTGTGAGGATCTTTATCTTCTCCATTTTAGATTCTTTCTCCCATTTTGTACTTTTTTTCTTTTCTTGTGCTTCTCTTTTCCTTATGTTTATATCTCTGCCTCACTTCTATTCTGTCTCTTTCTTCCCCTTCTGCTATGCTGCACTTTATCTCTCGTATGTCTCTGTCTTACATAAGTACATAAGTATTGCCATACTGGGACAGACCAAAGGTCCATCAAGCCCAGCATCCTGTTTCCAACATTGGCCAATCCAGGTCACAAATACCTGGCAAGATCCCCAAAAAAGTACAATACATTTTATGGTGCTTATCCTAGAAATAAGCAGTGGATTTTCCCCAAGTCCATTTTAATAATGGTCTATGGACTTTTCCTTTAGGAAGCCAGCCAAACCTTTTTTAAACCCCGCTAAGCTAACTGCTTTTACTACATTCTCTGGCAACAAATTCCAGAGCTTAATTAAATGTTGAGTGAAGAAAAATTTCAGTCTACTTACTCTGAACTATTTGAGAGCCTTATAACCCTTGAAGGACTATTGGTGCATCTCTAATGCTGCCAGTACTGAACAATAATTCAAAGTTTGTCCACAGGTTAGCTCACATAAAAATGCGATCTGTTTATTGCACCCTCTCATTCTGGTAAAAATGTATGCATCATTAACAGTATGCATGCTTTTAAATGTGGGCAAAAAGTGGGTGGGGTTAGACTGATGGAAAGAAATTACATGCATTGACTTCATTTTGAAATCTGCACACACTAGTTTTTGGCATGTAGTTTGCATTTGAATTAGTGCAGATCAAAATATGTAGCAAAACCACAGAGGTGGAAAAGACCAACAGTGTCCGCTTTTCCTTGTCAAGCTAGTGGTGTCTAGAAGCCATATTTTCAACTCTATTCCAAAGGTCTTTTTCAAGACCAGAATGTTTGTCAGCAAGAGACTCACTTCTGAATGCTTTGTCCACAAGTTCTTTGGGACGAAGTACCAAGACTCCTGAAGAAGGCACTTCCAGTGCCAAAACAGGGTACCTTGTAGAGTCTATCCTCAATAAAATTTACATCAAATATTGAACGTCTTTGGTCTATTTTTTGAAGAGCCTGATTCTGTTCCTACTCTTCTCCTGCTCCTGAGATCAAAATATGCAGACATTTTATAGAAACATTTGATGTACCAGTGAGATTTTCAAATTTGAAAATGATTTTTCAGTCCCACTGGTACTGCAAGTCTTACTGGGAGTTTCAAAAATGCCCTCCTGGTAATTGACAAAACCATTAGAATGTTGCTTCTCCCTACAGGTATGCATTTGTAAGCATGTATTGGGTTCATTCACTTGCATAAAAATGTAAGTATGTGCAAATCATTTGCACGTGTGTATACCTATAAATTAGCGCACATTCAATTGACTTGCATGTCTAAAAATGGCATGCAGCAAAGAATAAATAAGTGAAGCAAAGATTTAAAAATAGCTTGAAATATGCATGAACCAAACTTTTATTTCACCCGTGCACACCCCTACTTTTCAACTTTGAGGCATACCTACCGTAGCCAGTACGGTTTTCAGGATTTCCACAGTAAATATCCATGAAATCAACTGCTCTAGAAGAACTCTGAAATGCTGCTGTCAGTTCCTGTAGAAACTAGACATTCATGATGAGATTGGGAGGAGGGAATGAGGGAAAGACTACACAAGTCAATTTCCTGTGCCATTCCAGCTTTGCAGCGTATCCCATGGACTGAGGTAGGGAACTCTGTTTTCTTGTCTTTGATGTAGTTGCCAGGGACTGTTAACTCTTGGAGGAATCTACTGCTCTGTTTTTGTTTGAATTATTGAAACTTCGGTGTAACTTCACACTGTGAAACTCATTCTTATTTAACACATCTCATGAACGTGTGCTCATTAGCAGAACTGAGCAGCACATTCATAAATCAATCCTAATACATTGTTGTAATAACAATCCTCTGTTTAAAATGTTGATAGATTAACCATGTTCAGTTTCAATTTATGGGTTATGCTTGCTGCTCCCACTGGCAGTTTGATTGATATGAGGTTTATGTACTAAACATTATAGACCAGTATTTATGGTCTTCGAAACATTAAGTAAAAATTAAATGTTTGCACTGACAGCCTGTAGAGAGAAAATGTCAAATCTTATCAGGCCCTTTCTCAGCCTTTATAGCTTCATGAACAGATATAATTTAATCTGAACTTTAGCTTACATTCTTGAGTGTGGAATCCAAAGCAACAGCAGGAGGCCATTTTGTAGCTGGAAGTAATGTTTTCATACACTGTATTTCAACATGTGAGATACTCTGAAGAAAAAGAGTGGTAATGGTCAACTCCTCTAAATGCATCATTCTCTTCTCGGTTTTAATTTTGTATGAGTTAGCGGTGTGCAGGGTGATCCATATGAACTTCTGCCCTCAAGGCTTGCCCAATATTTGATGGATGATAGAGGCAGACATTACTTTGGAGAAGAATGAGCTCATTTGTCTCTGCCTTCTTAAAGGTATCAGGCCATTACTGTTCTTATAATTATTTTGTGAATTAAAGTACCCATTGGACCAAAAGGCTGAAGGGTTTACTCTAGTAAAGATCGTTTAGTCTCGTTCCATTTTCAGGCATTCTGTTTATATACCAATTTAAAGAGAGACTTTATTTTAAAAAAGACTAATATTCAGCGCTGGCACCTGCATACCTAACCTGGCAAAGATAGCACTGCTTTTTATGTGATCTTATCTGCCTTGTTAGGCATAGATTATGCAAAACACACTATAAAATAGTCATACAATGAAGGAGGCCAAAATCATATACTTTTTGTAAGCCCAGCTCCTTAAATATTTTCCATCAAAAAGACATTAGATATATGAATCTATTATTGGATCCATCAGATACACCAGCCTTGCAGGCTTCCCTCTACCGCATCCTGCCAGTGAAGAACTGGAAAATTATATCATTGAGGGTGGGACGCTGTAGAGGGAAGCCTGCAAGGCTGGTGCAGGTTGATTATAGGAATCGCTGCCAGCGATAGCTCAAAGGTAGATGGGGCGGGGTATTTAGAGAGAGACGGGCAGCTGCCATGAAGGAGAGAGAGAGAGAGAGAGAGGTGTGAGGCACCACCAATGAGATGCTTTGGGGGCCACTAGACTGGGTGCCATCTCAGTGTGGTTTAAGTGGACATTCAGTCATTACAGTCAAACACCGGCCACCATTCCTGAATAAAACATTGATATTCAGTGCCAATTTCAGGGCTGCAGCCAGAGTTGAATATCTGTGCAGTTGGTCAGTGCTGCTAAAATAAGGATGATATTCAAACAGCTATCTAGATCACTAACCTGATAAAGTTAGGACAGCAGTTTTTCAGTCCTAACTTTATCCAGGGGTCCTTTTACCAAGCTGTGAGAAAAAGGGCCCTACGCTAGCAGTGGGGGTGTTTTTCTCACGTACCAAGGCCCTTTTACCGCAGCGGGTAAAAAAGCTACCAGCATACATGGCCATGTGGGTAAAAAAGGCCCCTTGCACACATGGCTATTGAGGTGGTAATAATGGCTCCCATGCTAGCCCAGCGGTGGCAGTGTGTGACGATGCCTGATTACCACTGGGTTATTGTCGCCTAAGCCATTTCTGGGGGTTTTCTTTCCCTCCTCCCCCCCGGAAATGGCATGCACTCAGGGTGGGACTACTGCTGGCAGCCGCGTTGGGCCAGTGGTAGTCCCGGAAGAGCGAGTGGTAAGCCCACGTTGGACTTACCGCCGCTCTGTAAAAGGGCCCCCATCTTAGCTGTCTGGATAGCTGTTTGAATATTGTTTTCTGGAGAATTTGCTGCTCTGTCCATGCACCACCTTGGCACCATCTGGATAGGAAGAATAGATTGGGAAAGGAAAGATAGAGGGACAGGGAACAATGGGAAGACAGGAAGAGAGAAAGGAAAGGAGATGCTGAAGAAGAATTTAGAAGAAGAATCACACAAGGAAAGTGGAAAAAAGAGACTGCAACCAATCTAGTTGGAATTAGAAAATTCCAAGATAAGAAAGGTAGGAAAGAAACAATTGGTTTTTAATTTTTGGGAACTAGAATGCAGCATTCTGCGGAAGTATACAAACTACATTTTACTCAGTCCAGGAAGAAATGTATTTCTCTTTTTTCACAGTGTTGCACGCATGCAAAATCTGACCTCATGAGGTTTTTATTTCATTCTTTTCCGTAAATTTCTCTTTCTAATATGTGGACCCTTATTAGATATTTTGTGAGGATATGTGTTCTATGTGTGTAAGCTGTGAATGTTTCTGCTAGTGTTATCATTTCTGCACAGGAATAGAACTATAGCAGTCTTGCGTGTTCTATTTTTCCAAGAAATGCCTTTGTGTTAACAGCACTTGATATAGTAATAGATGTAATACTGGCATTTAAGTCTTAGCCATTAGTTTTGTGTGAGTAGGAATTCCAGTCCTGCCCGCCCCCTTAGCTCAAGTCCATCCCAGGCCCCCAAACCCACAATTCATTTCTGGTCCTGGCCCCGCCCCTGATTCCGCTTCCTTTTTGTCTACAAATTAAGCCCTGGACTCATTTAATGTAATTAGAGCACAAGTTCAGCCACAGGTCTTAGTGAAACTATCTACACTAGCACTTGTAAAAAAAAAGCCAAGCTGTACATTTTTTTCTTTATTTTTCTTTTTATTTCAGACTGGATATTCTCCCTATATGAGAATGTTTCATCCATTCTTCTGGGGGTAATCCACTTCCCAAATTTTAAAGTATTGTTGAATAATATCAATCAAGCCTCAGTTCCTGAGTGAATAAATTTTGTCATTTGAATCTAACTTTACTGTGAACTACTACCTCTGCTCTCTTTGAAAAGCTAATCAAGTAGCACACTTATTTACCTAATTAAGCAAAATGTTGTTGCCAAATAGATTCTCGCCTTTCAGCAACATATGTTAACAGATTGAAAGAAAAGCATGGGCATTTAAGGAAAACATCCATTAATCAGAGTTATTGAAAGGAACAGCTTTTTCATTAAGATACTGTGTAAAGATAGATAGGATCTCACACTATAGTTAATTTTCCCAGACCAGATGACTGGAGGATAGCTTTTCTCTTCCTTTCTTTAATTTGCCATAAATGCTAATCAATTATCACCATCTTCAGTGAACAGGAAACAGAAACAATTGTTAATGTGTGAAAAAACAAATGTTACCTTTACAATATTACTTCACTTGCAAAAAAAAAAAAAAAAGTCCTGGAAATATCAAAGCAAAAGAGGTTTTAATAAAAATTCAATTTATTAATAACAGTAATGTAGTCATGCATCAACATTTTTGGGGGGTGGGGGAGCAACAGTTAACATATTATCTTTGTCTCCCCATTCCCCTCCCTATTAAAATCAAAATTGAAAGTACTTTAGCTGATGGGGATCCCCAAACCTTGCCAGTTGTAGAAATGCAGAACTTGCTTCCATCTGTAAAGCTTGGAAGCCAATGGCAGTACTTTGATCTGCTGAGCATACTCAGTTCTGAGCATGAACTCGGTGTACTTGAAATTGAGCAGGCTTGTAGGCTCAGCTTGCTGTAGCTGACTGCCAAGCTATGAGGTAAACTCTGCATTTCTTCAGCTGGTGAAGCTTAGGAATTTCTGGCAGCTACAGGAGTTCTGTGCCTAGCTGCTGTGGTAGGCCTGAGACAAAAATGGATGGGCCCAAACCAACCCAGTCCCACCTGTAGCTAAACCCCTGATTAATGAGAGAGAATATTAGGCAAAATGTAAAGAGCATACAAGTCTGGTAAATCTGCAAAATTAAGTATTCAGGTACTATTCATTAAAATGTCAATATGTTCTGAAGACCATATGGCAAAGCAAATAGCCTCAAGTCAATATATTTAGCTTGCCACAAAATATATAATGTTATCTGGATAAGTTATCTATATAGGGTTATATGTATATATACATATTCAGTCAACTTATGTGTTTGTCAGGTGTCAACAAATTTTATTTGAATCTAGGAACTGGCCCAAAAAGTCAGCAGCCAGCAGCTGTGACCTCTCTCACTTCTCTTTCCCCCACCCCTTCTCATCTCCTTCGACATTGTATACACTAAAGTTCAAGATGGAATGAGGGAAGGAATCCCCTCAGAAATCATTAGCGTTTCTTTTAGAAACTGATTTAATAAGGATCTTTTCCCTTTATGTGTCTATGGGCAAGAAAAGTTTACTAAATCAGTCCCTTTAGGTGTCGCTGCACATCACCAACAGAAGCCAGCAGCTTCCCTTCCCAAAGCACTGTCAGCTATTTGATAGCACCCTGTTGATAACTGAAGCAAAGAGGCATCTATAAAGATCAATTCTATAAGTGGGCACCTAAGCTCCCTGAGACCATGTGGTAGCAGTCTTTTTTTAAATAAAGATCCCAGGCGCCTAGGTCCTATTATAGAATAATAGCATAACCCGGTATTGACATTCCTAATATTTAGGTGCTCACACTTACACAGACCAAATCTATGCAAAAATGTTTTTGAGGTTCATTGTACAGTGAAGCAGAAATGCATTTCTTCCTTTTATTAGGACTCACAAATCAAAAGAAAATATATTTCAGACTTATCTGGAGAAAAGTTCATGAAGAATCAAACTTAACTGGAATGCTCTTAATGTATTTTGGAGAAAGGCATCGGAAGCATCATAGACTGTGGAATTGGGTGGACCATTCAGGCCATGACCAGATCAGCTACTGCATGAACATATTGCAGTAGTTTGTCCAGCTCAAATTGGGCACCCAGAACTCACTCATCACTGCTAGTCAGATCATAAGAGACTGCTTTCAAGAGAAATGTGGAATTTATTAAGGCCGCAGCCAGGAATGTCAATTACAATGCTTTATAAATAAATAAATATATCTTCAAACTTCTAGTTCATTAACATAACACATAACTAGTGAACCTAAACTATCTAACTATTGATAGGTACACAGCCTTCATTCCACATGCACTCTCCTCTTCAGTGATTTCAGAAAAAGAAGAAAAGAGGGCAGGGGTTGAAGGAGGGTTGAGAGAATGGACTAAGGGAAGGAGAGGTGGAGGTGACTTGGTTGAGAATTCAAGTTTAATCTTGTGAACCTTATCATGCAAGTACTCAGCCAGAGTCTGGGGAGAAAGTGAAGGGGAAGTTGGAGGTGAAGGCACTTTGAGGGGAGAGTTCAGTGTGGCAAAGAGACATCAAGGGTTTGAGCCAAGAGAATTTGTCAACTGGATGTAGTAGTCCTGTTTGGCAAGTGAAAGAGCAGACTGGAAGGAGGTCAGCAAGAATTTGAAATGTATGAAGTTAGCATGAGCACAGGATTTCACTCAAAGGCATTCGGGAGATCGGGCACAGGAACGTAGATAGCGGATTCTAGAGGTCAGCCAAGGCTGGGGTTTGGTACGCCATACAGAATGAGGAATGGGAGGAGCGAGAGTGTCCAGAGCAGAGAAGATTCATTGATAGACTTGGATAACGTGGTGGTTGAGAAGAGATTTGAAACACTGGAGTACAGAGTAGAAGGGTCAACAGCCTGAAGATACCTAAATACATTGGTTGAGATTGGATGGGACTGGGGGGGGAGGGTGTTTAAGTGTGAAATTTATCAGTTGATGGTCAGAGAGGGGAAGATCTGAGGTGCAGAAACTGGAGAGTGAGCAGCTGGAGAAGAAGATAAGATCAAGACAGTGGCCATTCTGGTGAGTGGAGATAGTGGAGCACAGTTGAAGATTGAAAGAAGATGTTAAAGTGAGAAACTGAGAAGCATAAGAGTTAGAGGAATCATTAGCATGAATGTTAAAATCCCCAACAATGAGGGACAGAAATGAAGGTTCAAGAAAGAAGGAAAGCCAGGCATCAAAGCCAATGAGAAAGGAAGAAAAGGACTTATCAGGGGGAGGTCGATAAACGACTGCTACTCCGAGAGGCAGAGGGGTTAATAAATGGATGGAGTGGACTTCAAAGGAAGAAAAGCAGTGAGTCTGAGGTGGAAGAAGAGGTTGAAATCTACAGGAGGGTGAAAGTAGTAATCCAACACCACCTCCTTGGCCAACCGGGCAAAGAATATGGGAAAAAAGGTAACCTCCATGACACAGGGCCGCTGCTGAAGCAGAGTCTTCAGGGCAAAGCCAAGTCTCAGTTAAGGCAAGCAGGTCTTATATTCTGCAGCTATCAAAAACAAGTTGACACGGATTACAAGTTAAAGACACCAGACAGTTGTTCAGGAGCTACAATCAAACACATTATCATTTTTAAAACCCCTCCATTTCAAGACCCATTATGTAATACATAATTTTGAAACAAAAGAGTTTTTACTGCTCTTCTTAAAAAAAAAAAACTATAATTAGAAATCAAGTGAAACTAAACTGGTAAGGTCTTCCATACCTTTGCAGCCTGGAAAGCAAATGAGGAGGCAACTAATTTTTTAGATTCCTTTTCCTTTGGGGTTGGAAGGCAAATGTTACAAAGCCTCATAACAGGTGCATTCTATTTACTCTGAAAAACAAAACAAGCTGTACATATGCAATGGCCGTTCGCCTTGCATAATTCTGGGGCCCTTTTACTATGCCAAAGTAGGGCAACTGTATGGGTAGTGCATTCCAAATCGACCCTGTCACTGGGGTAGCGAGGGTGCCCAGTGGTAGTTCTGAAGTTGGCACATGCAGTTTCCTGTGGTAGAAAAACATTTTCTATTTTATACCGCGGGGAGCATTCCCAGTGGTAATCAGCAGCGCAGCCACATTTCCATTCACTGCGTAATTACCACATGAGCCCTTACTGCTTTCTACATTGGTGGCAGTAAGGGCTCAGGCAGTAAATAGCCACATGCTAATTTTAATATTAGTGCATGGCCATGTACTGGCTCATTTTAAAAAAGACCTTTTTCCTGCTGCAGTAAACAATGGCCCATCATGCACCAATTTCACATGCCAAAACTAGTGCAGGCCATTTTTTAACTACGGCTTAGTAAAAGGGCTTCTTTGTGAACAGCACAAAAAAAAATTTAAATATAATTTTCACCTCCACGGAATGGCGGTGGAGTTCAATTAGAAAAGGGGATAATTGATCAGTTCTGAATAAGGAGAAAAAAAGCTGAATGGCTGTATTTTGGATTGTTTGTAATTTCCTCAACAAATGTTTAGGACATCTAGGGAGATAACAGCAAAGTAGTCAATCTGCAACAATAATAAAGCTTGAATTAACACTTGAAATTGATTTGTCATAAAGAATTTAAATATTGGACACAATTTCCAGAAAAAATGTTTGTTTGTTTTTTTACCAAACAATTTATCTGTGGTTCTAACAATAATGTTTGGTCAAATAATATCCCTAAAATTATTATCACAGCAGAAAATTTATATTCTACATCCTTGATTTTAATTGAATTGTCATGCATCATGTCAGACTGACCTCCTACAAGTACCAATTTTTGTTTTTTTTCCATATTATTGATGATTCAATAGAGGGATAAATTGGATTCAGAACTGTAATGTCATCAGCATAAATACAAATCTGGAGATTTAATTTTTCTAAGGTGGATCCTAAAACGTGCATAAAAACATAAAGAGCCCTATTTATTAAGAAGCTGGAAGAGAAACGGGTCAGTTGGGACCACACTGTCATTTTCTTCTTTCTGCTAAGACTGAGCAACCAACCATTGGGATATTGTTATCACAAAGATAAGTGTCCGGCATTTTCAGTGATTATAGTTTGTATGGCACAAGTGTTTTGAAGATTAATTGAATATTAGACACTTTTCATTATTTACTGAACACTAAGGAAGGGCACAAGTGGAGGTTTTTTGACCTATGATTACTTTTTTAACTGTGTGCATGTGGGTTCACTAATTCATAGATCTACCTTTGCAGTTTTATGAGGTCTTTTTCCTCCTTCAATTTAAAATACTGCAAAAAAAAGGGGGGGGGGGAGAGTGTTTGAATTTCGATTTACTGTTATATTGAATTTTTACTCTTTCTGATTATTAAAATCTTGGGAGTCAATTTAGATTGCTCCATATCATTAGGACTGCATATTAATCGTGTCATCAAAAAGTGATTTCTGGTGATGGAAAAATTGTGTTTTATAAGAAAATTCTTTGAAACGGCCCAATTCGAAAGGTTAGTACACTCTTTGTTTCTTTCACCCCTTGACTATTGTGATGTGATATACCAGGATTGCATGAAACAATCATTTAAAAAAACTTCAAACAATACAGAATATGACAGTCAGATTGATATATGGATTGACTAAATGATAGTGTTACTTCCTATTATTGCAGACTTCACTGGCTGCCTATAGAAGCCAGAGTAAAGTTTAAACTAGCATGTTTTTTTTATTTAAAGCCTTGTATGCTCAGATTCCAGGTTATTTGTTTAATCATTTTTGCTTTGTATCATCTCAAAGCGGGAGGAGATTCGATAGCAATGGTTATTTTGCTTTTCCATCAATCAGAGGGAAAAAGTGATTTTCAATTTTTGAGGGCTCTCTGGCTGTGCAGGCTGCTTGTCTATGGAGAGATTTGGGAAACTTACAATCTATCAACTGTACCTCTCCTTTAGGAGAAATGTGAAAACTTTTATTTAGGACATTTTTTTAGTTGGTTACTGAATTTATTATTATTTCCCAGGAGCATGTACTGGCTTTCTTGTAATATGTAACCTGCTTAGAACTTGATGATATTAGTGGGATATAAGTCAGACTGTAATGTAATACACCTAGCTGGTATATAGAATATGCCTAACTCTAGCTGCATCCATTTACGCCAAGTAAAACTTGATATAAATACCATCGCCTAAGTTAAGTGGGGAGCAGGTGTATTCTATAACAATGCATACAGATTTTCAGAATGCCCACAGTCTGTCCAATCCATGCCCATAGCCACACCCCCTTTTGGCAGGCACACGCCCCTTCAATCAGACTTTTAATGGAAGAAGTAACTACCTTCTTAGTCTCACACAAGTACAAGGAGAGACACAGGCTGCACATACTGCAGCAGGACATGTTTATCCACTCCTACCCTATCTGAGATAACATTTAACCATCTCTCTGATCTCATGTGCAACTTTCTTTAAATTAGTCACCTTATCTTCTACCTCCTCTTACTATCTTACCTATCTATATGTTCCATCTTTGCTTATACCCTACGCTATTAAATGTTCTATTACGTATTGTGTTGACATTGTAAGCAGTATACTATGCCATACTTTGTATTGTTATTTGAATATTTTTACTGCTGTAATTGTTTACTGCTTATGTTTGATTTATTCTTACTGTACAACACCTTGAGGGGCCCTTTTAAAAAGGCACGTTAGGTACTATGCACTCTATGTGTGCACCTAAACAAGCCTACCACCAGGCTACTGTGCCCCCCTGGTGGTAATTTTAGATTTGGTATGTGCTCATAATGCCTGGATGATTTATTTATTTCCTCCCACGCATGTTGTTTCCGGCAGTAATCAGCAGCTGGCGTGCACCGACCAGTCACCGCACGTGTAGGATGTGAGCCCTTACTGCTAGATCAATGGGTGGCATTAAGGGCTCAGGCCGGTTTTGGACATGTGCCAGTTTCAGTTTTACCACATGTCCTTTTCCCTTCACATTAAAAAAGCCCTTTTATGCAGATGTGGTCAAAACTGGCCCGGCATGTGCCCAATACACGCGCCTACACTACTGCAGGCCACTTTTTAGTGTATTCTATAGAAATTAGTAAAAGGAACCCTAAATGAATTCTTTCAGAAAGGCGCTAAATAAATCCTAATAAATAAATAAATATGTGGGTGAGGTTCTTGTGGGGCAGCAAGTTTGAGGCACGGGGTAGTTTGGACATGTAGGGGTAGTTGTGGCTGGACTAGTTGTGGAGGTGGGGCAATTTATGGGGTGATGGGGTACTTTTTGGGGTTGGGACAATTTATGGGGTATTATGTCAGTTGCAGGTACAGTAGTTGAGGGGTAGTTTGTAGGGGGTTATTTTGGGGGAGTTGACCCAGTATCCTGCTTTTCAAGTCTTAATGTTTACTAAACCAACACAATTTAATCTTATATAAGTGCACAGCGTCTTCACTGTCTCCACGGTTGACAATGGCCAAAGTTTTATCCACTTCTTCAGGGTCCGTGGTCTGTACAACTCACTTCAGTTTCAAAGTTAGGAAGTGAAGATGCAGTGCACTTACATAAGATAAGTTGTGTTGGTTTAGTAAACTAAGATCTGAAAAGTCAATGTATTTTTTGATAACTTTTGGAGGATTTTTGGAGCCAAAGATGACAGAAGGTACTCTGTGAATTTGAGGACTGTTAAGCCTAGTATTAAGGAGTCTTTTGAGGCTTTTTCCTCCCATGAACATGTTCTCTTCATGATTTAGAATCTAGTGAATCACATTCATACCACAATAATCCCAAATACAGAGAGGATTATTTGATTTA
Source organism: Microcaecilia unicolor (assembly GCF_901765095.1). Classification (NCBI taxonomy): domain Eukaryota; kingdom Metazoa; phylum Chordata; class Amphibia; order Gymnophiona; family Siphonopidae; genus Microcaecilia; species Microcaecilia unicolor. The sequence continues at coordinate 485,563,012 of NC_044032.1, read as the reverse complement.
ATAAGTTTTGCTACATTATCCGCTAGAGCTCTTTGGTTTGATTATAGCTATTTGGAATAGCACCAGAGTTCTGAGCATAGGGGCCAAGAAGAGGCAAGATCCTTTTTTAGTTTACACCCAGCAGCCCACCTTTCCCATTTTCTTCCACCAGGTTCCACAATAGTCCAAACAGCCACCAACAGCAGTGTGGCTCTTATGTAAACAACTGGCCTTCTACTGGCTTTCAAATAGCATCTTTCTACTATGATCGATCCACTCTGTTAATGCAATTAACCTCCCAGACAGACCCAGTAATACAAATACCTGTCTTTCCATTAAGGCTTCTAGTTTTTATTGTAATTGCAGCCTGTTTGAAAGGTCCAGAGGTTTATTAATTCTATCATCACAATCCAGCAGACAGACTTGACTATGTGAGTTCCTGCTTTTCTGCTAGGACTTCTGATTCCATTTATCACTGTTCTTTCAGTCTGACAGATTCATGTTATTTAATTCTTTCATTATCTTATCACTTCCTTGCAATTAAAGATCATCTGTACTAATCCCATGCCTTCCTGAAGTTTATTACCATTTTAACCTCCACTATCAAGGTTCCAATTTATTTGATATCCTGTATATTCTACTGAAAATCATAGTGGTTTCAAATACATAATTAAGGGGAAAAAAACAAACACAGCAAAAACAGAGTAGTTTAAAAACATGACCGAACAAGATTAAGGGGGTCTTTTATTAAGTTGCACTAGTTTTTTTGGCTCACACTAAAAATCAGCTGGCGCTAAATGCTGAGACGTTCATAGGAATATAGGGCCAGATTCTATATAAGGCACCTAAAAAAATCTACACAGTAAACATTTTCACTTAAGTGTATTCTATAAGCAGTGCCTAGATTTAGACATGGTGTATAAAGAATACGCTTAGTTGATATCCCAATGCTTAAAACTATGCACCTCCATTTTCACAAATGAAAATGTGGCATAAATCCCTGTGTGTAGACTTACACACATTGGGCAACATTCTATAACTATGTACATAAATTTTAGAATGTCCACAGAACACCCATTTTCCTGCCCATAGCAATGCCTTTTTTGAACTGTGCACATTGGAATTTAGGCACAGTTCATTACACAATATACTTCTTGAGCTGTTGCATGTAAACTCTAATTATTGCCAATTAGTTCTCATTATTGCCTGTTAAGTGCTGTTATCGATGCTGATTAGCTTGTTAAGCCAATTAAGTTACGTGCATTGTTATAGAATACACCTGGATTTCAGCACAGATCTCTAAGTGTGCTATATAGAATCCAGCAGATAATGGGCATTTCAGCATTTAGCGTGAGCTAAAAATACTAGTGAACCTTGATAAAAGACCCCCTAAAATTGAAAATCTAAATTAAAAGCAAAATACATATCTTATTAGTTTAAAAACTAATTAAACACAAAAACATATATTAATAACTGAAAGTGATTGACTAAAAAATTAAGAAATCAAAAGAATAGGGAAAATTGACAAAAATAAATAAATAAATAAATAAATAAATAAATAAATAAATAAATAAATAACCAGTCCGATCAGAAGCCCCAAGAGCAAGAGAGCAAGAAAATAAATGTAGTTCTTAATTTGGCCAAAGGCAGCCTCAAAGAAAAATGTTTTCTGGTGAGCCTTCAATTTAGACAGAGCAGATTCAAGATTACCTTTTATATAATGGCAATTAATTCCACTATACAATCTGGAAGGGTGTTCCATGCATGTACTATCCCTTAAGTGTAAAATGATTTCCTGATATTGCTTTTGGGTCCTTTCCCTTGAAACAGCTTTGCTTCCTGTGTACTATTAATTAGGGTAGGCAACAATAAAAAATTTTAATCAAAATTAATTGTGATAGTAAACATTTTAATCACATGATTAATCGCACCTCTGGGCTAGATGAATTTGTACTAGTAAATTTCCACTGTGCAGACAGTATGGAAATTTTTAAAACTGCTGAATATAATGAAAAGTTGCATACACACACTTCCTTCCACAGCACATTACTCCCCTTCCCCCCATACAGGTACCTACCTTTCTTCCATCCTGCTGCAACCTTCCCCTGTACATACATTAAGTACATAAGTACATAAGTAGTGCCATACTGGGAAAGACCAAAGGTCCATCTAGCCCAGCATCCTGTCACCGACAGTGGCCAATCCAGGTCAAGGGCACCTGGCACGCTCCCCAAACGTAAAAACATTCCAGACAAGTTATACCTAAAAATGCGGAATTTTTCCAAGTCCATTTAATAGCGGTCTATGGACTTGTCCTTTAGGAATCTATCTAACCCCTTTTTAAACTCCGTCAAGCTAACCGCCCGTACCACGTTCTCCGGCAACGAATTCCAGAGTCTAATTACACGTTGGGTGAAGAAAAAGTTTCTCCGATTCGTTTTAAATTTACCACACTGTAGCTTCAACTCATGCCCTCTAGTCCTAGTATTTTTGGATTGCGTGAACAGTCGCTTCACATCCACCCGATCCATTCCACTCATTATTTTATACACTTCTATCATATCTCCCCTCAGCCGTCTCTTCTCCAAGCTGAAAAGCCCTAGCCTTCTCAGCCTCTCTTCATAGGAAAGTCGTCCCATCCCCACTATCATTTTCGTCGCCCTTCGCTGTACCTTTTCCAATTCTACTATATCTTTTTTGAGATACGGAGACCAGTACTGAACACATTCAAGTGTCTCCACTTCTGCTGCTAAACCTGTTACCCCTGACACACAGACACCCATTTCTCCTGCTGCTACTATTGTGTGCCTCCCCCCTCCAACACACAGGTCTGGCATCTCTTCTCCCCCCCCCCCCCCCCCGCATTTATTTTAACCTTTATTTGGCTCTTCATAGGATCTCTGGCAGCAATTCCCACATACTACTTGCAATTGATGTCAATGCCTTCCCTCTGCTGCGTTATGCCAAGGTGAAATAGTATAGGCAGGGGAGAGAAAGCAATGCTAGATAATAGAAAGTAGTAAAAAATTTGGTCAGGATTAAAAAAAATGTAATCTTAATTAAAAAAAAATTTTAATTAATCGAATTGATAGTGCATTAATACATTTCAGGTATTTTAATATCTCACTTCTCTTCTACTGTAAACCCAGATGTCTTTCAGCCCTGCCAATCTTTCATATTTGTATCCCATATCACTTGTCTTTTCCCTTTCTCTGTCTTTCTTTCAGCTCACATGCTGGAAAATTAGCTGATCTTCTGAGAAAGCCTGGTTGATGAAGACTAGAGTCATAAAAGTTTCAGTGCGTGAGAGTTGTGTGTTGCATTATTTGTGAAATAAGTATATAAATCGATCTCATGAATTTTCTCACTATGTTAAATAGCAGGGGTCCACTTATTATACAACTGGATTAATCTTCTAAGGAAAGTGCTTCAGCATTAGTTACCATTCAGGCCAAAAATAATAAGGATAGGAAGGCAGAAAACCAAAAAGTTGAAATGTGAGACATAAATGTTATGGATCAGTGGCGCCTGAACAGGACTCCTTGAAGGGAGCTTTATTCAATATCTGTTCATTTGTTCATTCATTCATTCAGTTGCATAATAACACACTGCCAGTGGAGTAGTTACAAACGTTAGACAGTAACACTGATGTTGCATATCTGTATTTAGAAGATTTGCTTATAAATTTCTCAGGAATTTCATGTACTGAGACTGACATTCCCCAACTTAAATAAAAGGCAGTTTATTCATAGATGTATTTCTTTTCTGTGCAAGATAATTAGGCAAGGAAAATCTAAATTCAACAAAAATAATGCTCGAACATGCAATACCTACCCCCAGATTTTCATAATTATCTCCCTACACCTTTAAATAAACTATAAAAGACACCACGAGGCTCATTTTCAAAACACATAGACGTACAAAGTTGCATTGGTTACTACTAGGCTCATTTTCAAAAGAGAAAAAATGTCTAAAAAGTGGCATAAAGAAACATTTGGACGTTTTGCTTGCCAAAACGTTCCAATCACTATTTTTGAAAACTATTTTGCAGACGTTTATCTATGCATTTCGTCTGCTGTGTGCCCAAATCACAAGAGGGCATGCCGTGGGCATGTTGGGGTGGGATTAGAGCGTTCCTAACACTTGGACATTTTTCTGCCCTAATGGAACAAAACCAAAATGTCCAGGACTAAAACTAAAATGTTTTGAGCTAGACCTGTTTTAATAAAGACTAAGCCACAAAAGGTGCCCTAAATGACCAGAGGACCACTGGAGGAATAAAAGAATGACCACCTTTACTCCCCCAGTGGTCACTGACCCCCTCCCATGAGGACCTTGCAAAGCTGAGGGACTGGTTGTCTAAATCACAGATCTTATAGACAAGTGCAAAGTGATACACGATAGGGTAAATATAATCCAAACTATAGATACACAATGCTGGGTTCTGTTAAGAGTCACCACCCAGAAAAAGAATCTTGGTGTCACTGCAGATATTATATTGAAATCCAAAGCTCAATGTGCTGTGGCAGTCAAAAAAGCAAATAAAATGTCAGGTAAGGAAAGGGATGGGATATGGAACCGGGAATATTATAATAACTCTCTTTCAATCTAAGGTGCAACCACATCTTGAACACTGTGTGCAGTTCAAAGCACCTCATTTCAAAAAAGATATTGCAGAATTAGAAAAGACATAGAGAAGGGTGACAACAACAACAACAAAAAAAAAAGATAAAGGGGATGGAGCATTTCCCCTATGGTGAAAGGCTAAAGAAGTTAGGGCTCTTCAGCTTGGAGAAGAGATAGATGAAGAGAGATACAATGGAGGTCTATAAAATCATGAGTGAAGTGAACAGATCATGATTGTATACGCTTTGAAATGCTACTAAGACAAGAGGAGTGTCCATGAAAATAGTCAACTGTATCTTTTTTCACTCAACACACAATTAAGCTACAACACTTGTCACTGCAAAATGTGATAAAGCAGTTAACATAGTTGGATTTAAAAGGGGTTTAGACAAATTCCTGGAGGAATGGTTCATTATTAGCCATCTAGGTTTGAGAAAATTACTGATTATCTCAGAGTGAACGCAAGAAGGAATTCTGCCAATTACTTGCGACCTAGATTGACCACTGCTAGAAACAGGATGCTAGACTTAATGGACCCTTGGTCTGACCATCTATCTCATGGGTGCTGCTGTGGGCTCTGCTGGTCCTGATCCCGATCCCTAAAAAATGGAAGTGATTTCAGAGAGGGGGCAGGACAGGGACTGGCAGAGCTTTTAGCATCAAAGATGAGATGTAACACCCTGCTATTGCTGCACATCACAGGAAGCAGTAGTTTTTTTTTATTTTATTTTTTGTTACATTTGTACCCCGCGCTTTCCCACTCATGGCAGGCTCAATGCGGCTTACATGGGGCAATAGAGGGTTAAGTGACTTGCCCAGAGTCACAAGGAGCTGCATGTGCCTGAAGTGGGAATCAAACTCAGTTCTTCAGTTCCCCAGGACCAAAGTCCACCACACTAACCACTAGGCGGGCAGGGGGAAGCTCCTTGTGATTTTCTAGTCTTTATTTTGTCAATTTGCTCTATTACCTCTTCTAGGTTTGCTATATTTTCCTTCAGTTAGCACCATTAAAGACTGTTTCTGGCATAAGCATTTTCCCAACATCCTCCTCTGTAGACTAAAACAAACAATTCATTTAGAGGTCCTTTTACTAAGGCCCACTAACAGATTTAGCGTGCGCTAATGATTAGCATGAGCTAAATGATGACACCCATTATACGTGTTCATTTTACTATTGTTATGCTATTGAAATTGTAAGTTTGGCTACTGTACCTACTGTACACTGCCTTGGGTGAATCTCTTCATAAAGGCAATTAATAAATCCCAATAAATAAATTATATTCCTATGGGCTTTTTATCATTTAGCACGTGCTAAATCTGTTAGCGCACCTTAGTAAAATGACCCCTTAATTTTTCCACTAAGGCCTTATCCTCCTTGAGCACTCTTTCACCCCTTTGTTATCTAATGGCTTAAGCAACTCACCAACTCCCTTACAGGCTTTCTACCTCAAGAGTAAGTAATTTTTGCTCCTATTGCAAGTTTCCTTTCAAATTATCTTTTGGCCTGCTTTATTAAGAATTTCCTGCAAAATTCTATAAATTGTGCTCAAAATTGCGCATGCAAATTTGAGTGCAGACTCCAGTTCAGAAAAAACCTAAAAGACCAGTGGCGTTCTGACGCTAGCTGACACCCGGGGCGGATCACCAATGCGCCCCCCCCCCCCCCCGGGAGCAGCGCGACACCCCCCCAGGTGCCCGCCGCTGGGGGGGTGCCACGGCGCATGCCTGTCACTCTGTCGGCTCCGAGTTCGCATGTGTTCACTGCGCCCTCTGCCCCGGAACAGGAAGTAACCTGTTCCGGGGCAGAGGGAGCAGTGAACACATGCGAACTCGGAGACAGGGCGACAGGCGCGTGCCACGGCACCCCCCCAGTGGCGTGCACCCTGGGCGGACCGCCCCCCCTTGGTACGCCACTGCTAAAGAACTACCTCTTCAGGAAATTCTAAGAGTAAAAAATGCACTAATCATTCTGGAACAATACACAACACAACCTCTAACTGTAACACATCTTTTCATTTAAGAAATGAATGAAGACATATCTTCTCAAGAAACCCACTGACTATTCCATATGCACTAATAGTTATCTTGTCAACCACTGTAGAACACAGCATCATACAACCTTGTAAATGTAATTGAATCAATGTAATCTCTAACAGCTGTTAAATGTAAGCCACTTTGAATCAAAACTCATTTTTGGATAACTGTGGGGATACGAGTATGAATAAATAAATGCATAAATAAATTTGTGCATGCAGTTTAATTGAGTAATGAGCCAATGAGTGCCAATAATTGGATGTTAACAATCAATTATTGGTGCTAATTGGCAGCAATCTGAAATTAATGCACGCATCTTGCTATTCTATAACGATGTGTGCTTAAATATTTTAGCATGCAACTACAAATGGGAATGGCCACGGGAGGGGTATTGGTGAGTCAGGGATAGAATTTGGGGGATCTGCATCTAATTTATGTGTAAGGATTTATACCAGGTATCAGTTGGTGTAAATCCCCGCGCCCCCAATGCTAAGTGCTATTCTATAAATGGTACCCAACTCAGGGGCCCTTTTATTAAGGCATGTTGATGCCTATGTGTGTATAACGTGTGTCGAATTGGAACTACCATATGCCCTGGGCAGTAATTCCATTTTTGAGATGTGTCCGAAATGCGGTAGAAATTTTCTACTGCATGGTGCTTACCCACCATTAATCGACAGTGTACGCACACTGGCGATTACCACCCGGTTAACACGTGAGACCTTACTGCTAAGTCAGTGGGTGGCAGTAAGGTCTCAGGCTGAAAATGGATGCACGCTAGTTTTAATTTTGCTGCACATCCATTTCACACCCCCCCCCCCCCCAAAACAAAACGGCCTTTTTTGCAGGTGCACTGAAAAATGGACCTGCGCATGTCCAAAACATATGCCTACACCAGCGCAGGCCATTTTTCGGCGCACTTTAGTAAAAGGGCCCCTCAGAGCGCTGATTGTAGAATAGTGCTCAGTGCTCATTTTTTTCGGCACTCAAATTTGGGTACCATTTACTGAATCTAGTCCAATTTATGCTTAACTTTACCAGTGCTTATGTTCTTATCTATTGTCAACACTTGGATTACTTTATGCTTTGAAATGTCATCCTTTTCGCTTGACCAGGTTTTTTCATATAACCCTTTAACCAAGCCAGCAGTCAGGCTATCTTTTTATTCTATAAAGGCAATACATGTCCCTCTCTGTCTTTATAAAATTGCCTACCAGAATGTTGCCTCCCAAAGTTACCCTCTCTTTTCCTTTCCGCAGGGTACGGCGACTCACTGATATACAAGAACAGAGAGAGAACCTGAGGAAAATATATTTTCGCAACAGGAAGTACATCTCCTCCAAGGCAGGAGTAATTTTGTGCTTTTATATGCCAGTACAAAATCAGTGCAAATATGAGTATTTTATAAAATATACAGCTATTCTACATGAAGATCCCCATCTGCTCCACTCATTCACTGCCTCAGAAATGTGTGCTCTTATATCACATATAAGTAGATGCTATGTTTTCTAAGCACATACTTATATGTGAGTATACACTGGGGCAATTTTATGTATGTAATTCTCTTTTCCGAAATTGGTGATCACCATTAAAGAACAATTGTAAGCCACATTGAGCCTGCAAATAGGTGGGAAAATGTGGGATACAAATGCGACAAATAAATAAATAAATAAATAAATAAATAAATAATCATATCCCTTGTCATATTCAGGAGGATGCCCGTGCCCCAGCCTATGAATCTGTCCCCAAGATTGCTTTCCCATAAATGGCAGGGGTTCTTGAAACTATAGGAGCCAACTTTTCAAACTGATTGGGGGTGCTGAAATTTTTTTTTTTACAGGTGGTGCATTCCCCCTCCCCCTCCTCCCTCCCCCGTCCCCCTCTCTTCCCCCTCTCCCCCCTCCCTTGCAGAAACAGGAAATGAAAGTAGGACCAGAGCTGAGATGAGAGAAGGGAAGGCTGAAGCGCCGAGCCTGCTCGCCTTTCACTGCTGCCGCCGGGACCCCGAGGTAAAATGACTTTTAAAAATCTGGGAGGCACACAGGAAGGTGAGGGCAGACTGGCGGAGGACTGTTGAGGGAGAAGAGGGCCACTGATGTAATTTTTTTGTTATTTTCTTATATTTGTTCAAAATAAGGTCTTGCAACATCCATCAAATCCATTTTCCAAGAAGACTACAGCTTCTAGAACTCCACATTACATTATATAATTTGCAGCCAACTGTTTTATTTATTCTTGACTTACATTTATCTTTATTTTTGAAATTTAATTCCCTGTATTAAACAAACTATAAAATCACTTTGATACATAAAGTATTTATTACAGTTGACAGAGAAACACAGACCTCAGTCTTGCCCAGGTGTTCAAGTATGTCCATTATTCTTCATGTTTCAGGTAATTTCTAAATAAAGCCCCATTTGACATAGGATGTTGAAGCAGGAACTGGAATGCCCAGATTGAGGTGTTCACAATTTCCCCCTGTAGCTTACAAAAATCTCTGCCAAAATTGAAGTCTTTTATAACATATGCATAAGGATATGGGAAATACATATGTATTCGCTGGCACATGGGGTGAATTGTATATATGGTGCTGAAAAAAAATCAATGCTGAAAAAAGTGCTATTCTATAAGCCATGCTTAAAGTTAGGCACAGTTTATAGAATAGCGCATATACCTGGGAATCGTACCTAACTTTAGGTGTCACCATTCGCACAAACTGAAATGTGATGCAAGTGTACGCCGCTAAATAGGGTATGTAACCCTTATTCTATAACAACACATGTAAATGCTAGGGGAACACCCTTGATCCACCTATGACCCTCTCATTTCTGTGCCCCATTTTTTCACACAGATCCAGCACCTAAATTTACATGCGCAAATTAAATAAAATCTTATTTTAAAAACCAATTAGTGCTAATTAGCTCATTATTCAATTAAATTATGTGTGCAAATTGGGGGTGCATGCAAATTTGCATGACAATTTTTGGTGACTTCTATAGAATTAGAGGGATAGTGGGAAAATTTATTTCAAAACCTACACATGCAGACAAAGAGCAGCATTGCCCAGCAGTTTCCACATATAAATCTTGGTGATTATACATGGAAGAATCAATTTTGTTATTTCCACAAATTTGTGCTGGCTACTATGTTGCTTATTTTAGAAATGCTACTCGGGGCAGAACAAGATGGCGTCTTGAAGAGAACGCTGTAAGGCAGCTCTTCACCCGATTTCCTCCTTTATTGAATCTTTTACCTGTTTCCATGCCAAAGCGGAGGGGCAAGCAGCGTTTGAGCCCTGCTACACCTGCGAGATCATCGGGTCCGATGGACCGCTTTACTGTGCCAGGAAGTTGTTCGGGGCCAGATACCTCGCTGCTTGAAGGAGTGGTAAGAGGTGTCCCACTCCCCCAGCTTGAGGCTGAGATCACGTTTAGCCCCGACGAACGGAGGCCTCTGACAATGCTGGCGTTGGAGCTGCAACTGGGGCAGGAAACCCCTAGCGTCACTGACCGAGGACAGCTTCCTGCTGCAGGGATGGTTTACAGCTTAGATTCGCTGGATATCATTGCTGGAGAAAAGATAATGGAGAGAGCCAGTGTTCTGGCAGACTCTAATGCAGAAGGAGGAAGGCAACCATCTGGGGAAACTATTGCCGAACTAACTTCAATCAGTAAGTCTTTTTTGCCTACAAAACCAGCAATTATAACCCTAGACTCAATATGGGAGGCCCTTATTGCTTTAGAAAATTCTTTTTCCCAGAAATTGTTACTGGTTCCCTTGGCCTGGATTGGCCGCTGTCGTGGACAGGATGCTGGGTTCGATGGACCCTTGGTCTTTTCCCAGTGTGGCATTACTTATGTACTTATGGTGACTCAGGTCTCAAAATTACCTCTGGAAAAGATTGCAAATTTGGAAACAAGAACATTTAATATTGAGAAAACAATGCAGTTGAATAATGATAGTATAAAATCTTTTCAGCAGACACAGCTTAACCTGATTAAAGAAAATGTATTATTACACTTCAAAACTGAAAATTTGGTAAATCCTCTAAGAGCTAAAACTCTTAGGATCTGATGGATGTTGCAAGACCTTATTTTGAACAAATATAAGAAAATAACAAAAATATTACTGTGCGTGAAGTTTTGGGACCATATAACTTTCATCTTCAACTATGAGTTGCACAGAAATTAATTCAACCATGAGGTAGGAATTGCAATAGAGGAAATAAGCAAAAACCAAAAGGGCTACCCTTTTATAGCTAAGAACATAGACCTCAAGACAGCGCAGGAGATCCAAAAGGGTTGGTAGAGCAAGGGTGCAACTCAGAGGTCAAATGCTCAAACTCAGTGAGAGGGGGCCAGAGGTTAAAGTGAAACTGATGAATTCTCCAAGAATGACCATCTGGGGATAGGTAGGAATGGCTGAGATTACTAAGAACAAATGGAAAAAGTCTTCCTCCCCCACAAAAATACATATAAAACGCCTTTGTTTGATGTGGGCGCTGGGTGTCTTAAGGCTGTGCTTTTATACACAATGACATTTTGTTCACTGATGCATATATATATATTTTTTAATATAGTAACATAGTAACATAGTAGATGATGGCAGAAAAAGACCTGCATGGTCCATCCAGTTTGCCCAACAAGATGAACTCATATGTGTATACCTTACCTTGATTTGTACCTGCCTTTTTCAGGGCACAGACCGTACAAGTCTGCCCAGCAGTATTTCCCACCTCCCAACCACCAGTTCCGCCTCCCATCACCGGCTCTGGCACAGACCGTATAAGTCTATCCTCGCCTCCCAACCACCAACCCCCATTTCCCCCCACCTGCTCCGCCAACCAATTTCGGCTAATCTTCTGAGGATCCATTCCTACTGCACAGGATTCCTTTATGCGTATCCCATGCATGTTTGAATTCAGTTACCATTTTCATCTCCACCACCTCCCGCGGGAGGGCATTCCAAGCATCCACCACCCTCTCCATGAAAAAATACTTCCTGGCATTTTTTTTGAGTCTGCCCCCTTCAATCTCATTTCATGTCCTCTCGTTCTACCGCCTTTCCATCTCCGGAAAAGATTTGTTTGCGGATTAATACCTTTCAAGTATTTGAACGTCTGTATCATATCACCCCTGTTCCTCCTTTCCTCCAGGGTATACACGTTCAGGTCAGCAAGTCTCTGCTCATACGTCTTGGAACGCAAATCCCATACCATTCTCGTAGCTTTTCTTTGCACCGCTTCCATTTTTTTTAACATCCTTCGCAAAGTATGGCCTCCAAAACTGAACACAATACTCCAGGTGGAGCCTCACCAATGACTTGTACAGGGGCATCAACACTTCCTTTCTTCTGCTGATCACACCTCTCTCTATACAGCCTAGCAACCTTCTCGCTATGGCCACCACCTTGTCACACTGTTTTGTCGCCTTCAGATCCTCGGATACTATCACCCCAAGATCCCTCTCCCCCTCAGTACCTATCAGACTCTCACCGCCTAACACATAAGTCTCTCGTGGGTTTCTACTCCCTAAATGCAACACTTTGCATTTCTTCGCATTGAATTTTAATTGCCAAACCTTAGACCATTCTTCTAGCTTCCTCAGATCCTTTTTCATGCTTTCCACTCCCTCCCGGGTTTCCACTCTGTTGCAAATCTTAGTATCATCCGCAAATAGGCAAACTTTACCTTCTAACCCTTCGGCAATGTCAGTCACAAATATATTGAACAGAATCGGCCCCAGCACCGATCCCTGAGGCACTCCACTACTCACCTTTCCCTCCTCCGAGCGAACTCCATTTACCACCACCCTCTGTCGTCTGTCTGTCAACCAGTAGACATATGAGTCAAGTGATTGATGAAACTGTAGAGCTCGGATCTGGAAGAGCTGTGCCTTATAGGAGATCTTATATCTCGTTCACTAAAGACATCTGATGCCTTTTTTTTCTTATAACAAAATAAAATAGTATAAGTTAAATTAAATAAAATGAGATTTAATACAGGAGTGTAGTGCCCTGTAGAGTTGGGTTTTTACTGCCACATTGTCAATACTCATGCTTCTTGTTGCTATTATTTACTGTGGAGTGGTTCATTTTCCCTTTATATTTTGGATAGAAACCCAAATAGTAACAACATTTCATGCTAACAATCCCATGGACGCAGTGGCTTCCCTATGTCTGTCTCAATAGCAGACTATGGACTTTTCCTCCAGGAAATTGTCTAATCTTTTTTTAAACCCAGATATACTAAGTGCTATTACCACATCCTAAGGTCTTCCTTAGGAAATTTGCTGATGACATATAGTTATCCAAGGTTGTTAAATCACACAAGGATTGTGAAAAATTTCAAGAGGACCTAATGAGACTGGGAAACTGGGCATCCAAATGGCAGATGACATTAGGAGCCCTGTTTACAAAGGCATGCTAGTGTTTTTCAGCAAGTGCTAAAAGTTAGCATGCGCTAATTGTGTAGATGCTCATAGGTCACTATCCAGCTTATTTTCGAAAGAGATCACCGGCCATCTTCCGACACAAATCAGGAGATGGCCGACCATCTCCTGAACCCAGCCAAATCGGTATAACCGAAAGCCAATTTTGGCCGGCGCCAACTGCTTTCCTTCACGGAGCCGGCAAAACTTCAAGGGGGCATGTCGGCAGGGTACAGAAGGCAGGACGGGACGTGGTTACGAGATGGCCGGCTTCGCCCAATAATGGAAAAAAGATGGCCGGCTCTGACGAGCATTTCGCTGGCTTCACTTGGTCAATTTATTTTTATGATCAAACCTCAAAAAAGTGCCCCAATTGACAAGATGACCACCAGAGGGAATCGGGGATCACCTCCCCTTACTCCCCCAGTGGTTACCAACCCCCTCCCACCCAAAACAAATTAACATTTTTTTTCCAGCCTGTATGCCAGCCTGAAATTTCATACCCAGCTCCCTGACAGCAGTATGCAAGTCCCTGGAGCAGATTTTTGTGGGTGCAGTGCACTTGCAGGTGGGCCCAGGCCCATCCCCCCTACCTGTTACACTAGTGGTGGTAAATGGGAGCCCTCCAACCCCCCCCAAAACCCACTGTACCTACATATAGGTGCCCCCCCTTCACCCCTTAAGGCTATGGTAGTGGTGTAGATTTGTGGGGAGTGGGTTTTGGGGGAGATTTGGGGGGCTCAGCACCCAAGGTAAGGGAGCTATGCACCTGGGAGCTATTAGCTGAACCATAGATTTCAAATACATGTTACCAAAAGCGGCCATGTAGAAGATAGAGGCACAACATCAAGGCAATAGTGAACCAATATCAAATAATAGCCTGTAAAAACAACATGAAGTATTTTACAGTGGAGTTTTTCAGGACCTATGATGGCTATTTATACAGATTCTTGTTTGTTGTAATGGAGATTTCTTTATATTACTGAGGCCTTTTTCTCCACTATAGTTGAGACCACTGAGGATTCAATGTTTATTAGGATGATTTAGTTGCTTTGATATACTTATAATCCCTACTTGTGTAGAGTGATGTGAAGAATTTGCAGAATGATTCATTTTGCTGGATCTAGGAATTATTTTAAAAATTGCTGGCTGGAACTGATCAGTTGATGTCAGCTCTGAGAAAGCAGATGATACCCCTCCTCCACTTAATGATCAAGCTAGTTTGGACCAAAAATTTTTTTTAATTATTAACCATTACCTAACAAAAGAAGGCTGGGCTAGTACAGGAGAGTCAATTTACCACCATTCCCAAAGTACAGGATATGCCTGTCCCCAAACGTTAGTCCTTAGCTCTGTGCATATTATAAACAGAAGAGCCCTAGGTGTTTCCAAAGACAAACCATCTACCCTGATGGGCTGATGCTCGGTACCCAGTCAAAATAGCCCTGACAAAATAGCCACGACAAAAAAGCTCCAAACAAAAAAGCTGTCAACATAATAGCCCCTGACATAACAGCCACTATCAAAAAGACCTGCCCACAATATATCCCTTGACAAGTTAGTCCCCTGACAAAAGGGCCCGATCAGGCTGCCCAAAATATGGCACGGTATTTTTTTTTCCTAATAATCTTACCTTGCCAAACAGGATAAGGTTGGTAAGACTATGAAAATGATGATAATATTGTTTGTTTGCTTTTTTAATTAGCATGTTGATGGAAGAATAGTTTCCTTAAAAAACAGATCATGAATACCAGTTGGAAGCTATAGAATTTTGTTAATTTATATATGCTTTATACAACGCAATGCTGGTAGGAGCCTTTATCAGTGAAGATTTCACTTGTAGTTTATCATATTTTTTATGATGTGTTATTTTTTTTTTAGGGGGCTATTTTGTTAAGGGAGCTATTTTGTCAAGGGTTATTTTGTGGGAGGGGCCATTTTCTTAAAGGCTATTTTGTTAGGGGCTGATTTGTCAAGGGCTATTTTGTTACAAGGCTGTTTTGTCTGGGCTTTTTTGTAGGGGCTATTTTGTCAGGGTTATTATGTCAGGGTGCCCCGATGCTCAAAACGTAATGCCGACGCTAGGGGTGATTAGCGCTGAATTAACACTGGCATTAGTTAGTGCAGAATGCTCAGAAGACTCTACTTTGAGAGACAATCAGGCTTATTTTCAAAAGAGAAAAGCGTCCAAAAAGTGACACAAGTCTGCATTTGGATGTTTTTTTTTTCACAAAAATGTCCAAATCAGTATTTTTGAAAGCTCTTTTTAGATGTTTTTCTCTGAAGTCCGTCAGAAGTACGTTCAAATCTCAAGGGGGCATGCCAGGGGTGTGTTCAAGGTGGGACTTGGGCGTTCCTAAGACTTAGATGTTTTTGAGCCATAATGGAACAAAACAAAAACGTTCAGAACTAAATCTTTTTGAGCTAGACCTGTTTTTTATAACAAATAGCTGTTGTGGGAATTGAATCCACTTCCCAAAGATCAAAGTTTGCTGCACTAACCACTAGGCTACTCCTCTGTTTCACACAACAGGTATCCTGAATGACCAGATGACCACTGGAGGGAATCGGGGATCATCTTCCCTTACTCCCCCAGTGTTCACTATCCCCCTCCCACCCCCCAAAAATGTGATTATAAATATTACTTGCCAGTCTCTATGCCAGCCTTAGATGTTATACTCAGGTCCATTAGAATAGCATGCAGGTCCTTTGAGTAGTCTAGTAGTGGTGCAGTGCACTGCAGACAGGTGGGCCCAGGCATCTACCTCCCCCTACTTGTTACACTTGTGGAGGAAACTGTGAGCCCTCCAAAACCACCAGAAAACCACTGTACCCACATATTGGTGCTCCCTTCACCTGTAAGGACTATGGTAGTGGTGTACAGTTGGGGGTAGTGGGGTTTTTTTTTTTGGGGGGGGGGGGGCTCAGCAGACAATGTAAGGGAGCAATTGTGAGATGTGTACCTGGGAGCGTTTTATAAAGTCCACTGCAGTGCCCCCAAGGATGCCCTATTGCTTTCCTGGGATGTCACTTTTCCACTATTCTACCTAATGCCAAGCTTTCTATTTTTTTAATAACATCTGAGCTTTGTGTCTTGTTTATCAGTAGATTTGGGTTTTGAATTCAGATCTATAGATGAAAAGGAGGTCTCATTACATATATCTAAATACCAGAGTGCTATTTTTCCATACTTCATAGGAAGAGTGTACATTCCCTAATTACCTGTCCCAATGCAACTGAAGCTTTTACCTCCTCAGTGCATGCAAATGGTTTCATCCCTGTGTAGATTCTCTGATGCCATGTGAGGCTTTCTTGCTAACCAAAGCTTTTACCACACTCAGGACATATAAATGGTTTCACTCCTGTGTGTATTCTCTGGTGCATTGTGAGGTTTAACTTCTGACCAAAGCTTTTACCAGACTCTATACATGCAAATGGTTTCTCTCCTGTGCTGACTTTTTGATGCACTTTGAGATTTACATTACAACCAAAGCTTTTACCACATTTAGAACATATGAATGGTTTCACTCCATTGTGGATTTTCTTGTATATTTTGTACGTTTTGCATTTGGATGTTTTTTGTTTGAAAATGGACCAAAAAATAAAACGGCCATATCACAAAACGTCCAAAATACAAATCGCCCATAGTATTTTCGAAAAAAAAGATAGATGTTTTTCTTTTTCGAAAATGACCTTTTTTCCTGTTCTAGATTGGGACATCATATCGAAAATGCCCCTCCATGTGTGTGCCAAAGATTAGGGCAAATAACATGAAAATTTTAATGAGTTCAATTCCTATTCCCTCCCAATGCTCAGAGA
The DNA here is from genome assembly GCF_901765095.1 of Microcaecilia unicolor. NCBI lineage: Eukaryota > Metazoa > Chordata > Amphibia > Gymnophiona > Siphonopidae > Microcaecilia > Microcaecilia unicolor. The sequence continues at coordinate 485,546,126 of NC_044032.1, read as the reverse complement.
ACAGCACACAAACCAAAGCCGCCCTTACCATTGAAAATTTAATGCCAGCTCTGAGCAGGGCATTTGAAAAGAGGATTTCTTTCAACTCTTTTCTTAAAATCTGCCGGTTTTGATTTCTTTTGGAAGTGGAAGAAAGCCCGTGCAAGTCTGTAAGCGGCAGTAGTAAGAAATAAATGTGTGCGAGTCCAAGCAAACCCAAAAGTGAGAGCACACATTGGTTCCTGTTCCCTGCGCTTAAATATAAGCCTTAAAAATAAAAAAAATAAAAAGATTGAAAAGCTTATATTTAAAGGCACAGAAAACAGGTGCTAATTTGTGCTTCGCTTTCGGGTTTGCCTGTGTGTACGACAGCTGAGCTTGCTGTGGGGTACTTTTACTAAGGTGAGCTGAAAAATGGCCTGCGCTGGTGTAGACGTGTGTATTGCACACGCGCAGGTCCATTTTTCAGTGCACCTGCAAAAAAGGCCTTTATTGCTGAAAATGGACGTGCAGCAAAATAAAAATTGGCATTCTTCCTTCACATGTCAAATCGGAATTACCGCCCGATTTTTGCCGTGCTCCAGAAAATAAAATATATTTTCTGGCGCATATAGCGGATGCATGTCAAAAATGAAATTACCACACGGGCCACAGGGTAGCTGGATGGTAACTCCAAATTGACATGCGTTGGGCACACGTAAGCACCTATGCGGCGTAATAAAAGGGTCCCTGTGAAACTCTTCTGCGCATGCGCCAAGCACATTCCCCTTTTGCTTTCACTTTTACAGTGTGCATATAATGCATTGGTGAGCTAGTTTTCTGTGCTGTTCTGGGGGTATGGGTTCTATGCTATTGGCTTTACTGTGGGAGTTCTGAGCATCGGTCTGTGAGATTTCCAGACATTGGCCCTCAGAATCTTGTCAAATACTACTCTGAACATTCCTGGATGTTTATCTGAGAACCTAGCTACCAGGAAATATATGACCAGCTGAACCAGTTTAAACTGATTTTTCCTCAAACCTTCATGCCTCCATCTCAAAATCTAGAAAGAAACAGTTTCAACTGTCCCTGAATTGTGATTGAATTACTATGTACCAGTTGACTTCAGTTCCTATAGCCCAATAAGAAATTATAAGCAGACTTCACCTCTTCTCTCTGGCTAGACCTTCTCTGGACTCTCATCATCTGCACCCAAGATAAAGCCCTCTCATTTTCTATCCCCATCCAATCCGTATGTAGAAAACCTCTGCCAGTAAAAAGTTCAAAATCAAGCTCTCCTCTGCAAGCACAAGAACCGCTTTCACTATCCTGACCAGCAACACCAAGAAGGTGTGGAGGAGTGGCCTAGTGGTTAGGGTGGTGGACTTTGGTCCTAAGGAACTGAGTTCAAGTCCCAGAACAGACAGCTCCCTGTGACTCTGGGCAAGTCACTTAACCCTCCAGTACCCCATGTAAGCTGCATTGAGCCTGCCATGAGTGGGAAAGCACAGGGTATATAATGTAACAAAAAAAAAAAAAAGAATATACCTGGACACCAATCAGAGTGAGTTCATACTGATCCAGTATAATTCATAAATTTGAGTGTCAATCAATCTTTATCTTGATGCACATTTCCCCTTGCATAAGATCTCAGAGCTGAGTGCTATAATCATTGCATTGCGTATACAAATTTATAAATAAACTTGTCCAGCATACAATATAAAGAATGAGAATTTAGTTCTCCCTTAACTTTGTGTATTTTGTTAAACATCGTACAGCGCAGGTTTTCAGTGCAGGTTGATGTTGTTCTCCAACACATATATATTACATTTCTCACATAGATAAAATCTTTAAACACTTGACTTGCCTTCCACACCCTGAAATCAAATCGGGTTAAAATCCATCTCACTTAATTACAGATCAAATAAATTTCTAATAACAAGGCGTGTGTTAACCCATGCAGAAAACGTGGAACAGGCCTGAAACTAAATGTAAAAATGAGCTATCATTACTACAAAGTGATGTAACAGAAAAAAAGAACAAGGTGGCATGCCTCTTTGGGAACATTTTCCCAGGCCAAATTATTCTATCACAAATCTTCTTGGATAATAAATTGACTGAAGTAAGAAAGATCATATTGTCCTATTAGCAAGGTATCTCTATAGTCAGCTGGTAAATCTCAAGCACCAATAAGTGAAGCTGTGAAAATAATGGGTTTGTGGTTTGCAGAAAATGTAATTTTCCAGGAATACAGTTTCCTCTTTGTGATTCTTGTGACATGCTAGTCAGTTAGGAGCCTGGCAAGAATTTCCAAAGCATTTACTTTTTGAATAAATCATGGTATGGTGATAGATATGCAATGGCATATTAACAGAGTGAACTATCTAAGAGAAGCTGTGTTCCTGATAGCAAAAGTAATAATAGAATTGCCAACAAGTGATTCTTGATGGCTCCCACAGAAGTAGTACAGAAGCACATAATCTCAGTATTTTGCTGTAACATATTTTCCTACAATATACAAGTAGTAAAGACAATATGGTCATCATATAAGTTAACAAACAAATAAAGAGAAGGTGGACTAACAATGCATTTCTTGATCTTCTACATTTCGAATAGCTGGAATCTTGCTCTATAGCTGCCTGTATATATTCTCAGAGCCTCAACTTTAAGCAGTGTAATTCATCCTCTGTATGACATCAGTAGTTGCTATGCAGAATTATACAGTACATGATCCTTAGGCCTTCTATCCATCCTCTTCTAGAAAGAGGGAGTAACTAGTAGTACAATGTTATAATCAGGTGGAGGGAACAGTTTTGATAGGAAATGCCCCTGAGTATAAAAACCTGTCTTGCATTAGAATAACACTTTGGCTCTTTGCCTCTCTGACCATAAACCCAAGTGGAGAGCCCTTCAAGCTTGAAGCTCTAGACATATAAACCCAGTAGCCTCCTCCAGACTTAAATTGTGTTACCCTAGCCAGTATAATAAGTCAAGGATGATCCAGGAGTATGTGGGACAAATGAGAGGCAGGATTCTACGATCTATGACCAGGAATGACAGCAGCAGACCACCAAATACACATCAAGCAATGGTAGAAGTGGAAGCTTTAATGCACAAAAACAATGCCTGACGTGGCCACATTTTACCAATAGGCTGCATCATGGGCAACTGTTGACCAGATATAAACCACATCAGTAGATCAAAATGCAATTATAATAAATAGACAATAAAATTAAAAAATGACAAATCAATTAAAATTATATCAAAAACATAAGTATAATAATTACAATCAATTAAAAGCATAAAGAAGTCAACTAGAGCCACTTACAGATATAAATGAATGCTTAATCACCAAGATATTTCCAGGAACAGCAAGAAGACATGAAAAAGCCATGCATGTTATCTTCTTTAAAAAAACAAAAAGCCATGTATGATGATGAATAAGAAAAAACAATTATAGTTGTTGCTAATGTCACAGCTCTTACTCTTAGGTGTCAGAGGATTCACATACAGTATTAATTTGAATGAAGAAACAAACCTAAGATGTGATAGATGTATTATAATATCCAGACGGCATTACAATTACTTCAAAGGAAAAAAAAAAAAACAAGTGAACACCGGCACATACCTAGACAGAAAAGGAAATAAATGTTGTTTATCTGGCAAAATATAAACATAGGCTTTGTTACCATTGCCATGCCAGAAATCGCTAGCACGGTTTAGTACAAAGGGCCCAAAGCCAGTACTGACCCTTATAAGTGAAGTTTATATCAAAGACCAAGTGTAATGTTTAACATGAATTTTTAACATTAGTTTTAACTGGTTTCTTCACTGTGAGTGGATATACCCTGCTACCCACAGTAGTCAGAATAAAGAGAGGGAGAGTTGGACATTCTCTGGGATCTACAGTTGGGAATATAAATCACCAGAGAGGTAAATAATTCAGTTACTACTTTTTGGTTCTTGAATTATGTCTGCCTCTGCCGCGTTGCATTTGTGTGCCTGAAAAGACTTGATTTAAGTAAACAGTTGGTTAAGACCAATGGTACATCTAGTTCAGTATACTGTTTCCAACAGTGGCCAATCCAGATCACAAGTACCTGGCAGAAATCCAAATGGTACCAACATTCCATACTACCAATCCCGGGGCAAGCAGTGGCTTTTTTATGTCTATCTCAATAGCAGACTATGAACTTTTCCTCCAGGAACTTATCCAAACCTTTTTTTAAACCCAGATATGCTAACCGATGTTACTACTTTCTCCAGCAAAGCATTCCAGAGCTTAACTAATCATTGAGTAAAAAAATATTTCCTCCTATTTGTTTTTAAAGCATTTCTATGTAACTTCATGGAGTGTCCCTTAGTCTTGGTACTTTTTGAAAGAGTAAAAAATCAATTAACTTCTACTCGTTCTACACCACTCAGGATTTTGTAAACCTTAATCGTATCTCCCCTCAGCCGTCTCTTTTATTTATTTATTTATATATTATTATTATTTGTTGCATTTGTATCCCACATTTTCCCACCTCTTTGCAGGCTTAATGTGGCTCAATGTGGCCGTAATTGCGATCGCCATTACCGGAATAAGAAATACAGAGTGGTATTGCATTAAAGTTCATAAGTGACAGAGAGACGTATTTTCAAAGCACTCAGATTTACAAAGTTTCATAGGAAACTATGGAACATTGTAAGTCTAAGTGCTTTGAAAATGAGCCCCAGAGTATTTTAAGCAGTCAGGTATAGAGAGTTCATTTCCGGAATGAGAAATGCAGTGGTATTGCGTTAAAGTTCGTTAGTGACAGAGTAAATTAAGCAATCAAGTATAGAGGGTTCGGTTTTGTCCAGTTCTGGTATAAGTTTCGTTGTCTGGTATTTAGGATGGACCATTGTGGTATGCCTTTTTGAACAGGTTTCCAAATTGAAGAGCCCTAACCTCTTTAGCCTTTCCTTATATGAGAAGAGTTCCATCCCCTTAATCATTTTGGTTGCCCTTCTTTGAACCTTTTCTAATTCTGCTATTCCTTTATTTTTTTAAATACAGCAACCAGAACTGAAAGCAACACACCATGAAGAGATAATGTAGTATTCTCAATCTTATTTATTATCCTTTTCCTAGTAATTCCTAGCATCCTGCTTGTTTTTGACCGACACTGCACACTGGGCAGAAGATTTCAGTGTATTGTCTACAATGACACCTAGATCTTTTTCTTGGGTGCTGACCCCCAAGCATCAGGTAACTATGATTCTTCCCAATGTGCACTAGGCTAATAGTATCCAGTACAACCGAATGCCATCTTCCTGTATATTTCTGGCATAATTTTAATTTTTGGTTTTCTCGCTCTCCAGTCTTTTTAGAATAGTCTCTTTTAGTATTGACACCTAGCGATGCCATTATTGATTTTCTCCTTTATCACAATCAGGGGCATTTTCGAAAGAGAAGGGCGCCCATCTTCCCGACACAAATCGGGAGATGGGCATCCTTCTCTCAGGGTCGCCCAAATCAGCATAATCGAAAGCCGATTTTGGGCGTCCTCAACTGCAGTCCGTCGCGGGGACGACCAAAGTTCACGGGGGCGTGTCGGAGGTGTAGCAAAGGGCCCTTTTTCCTGTAGCTTGGTAAAAGGAACCCTTTATGAATTGTAGCAGCATCACCAATAACAAAAAATACTGACTCATGATCTGCTGTTTCAGTATAGAAGGAAACTATGATACTAACAGAATTGCACAGTACAGGTAATAATTAGAGTAAAGACTGCCCAAGATACAATGGAAAAGTGACTCAACCTTTAAGCAAATTGGTACTTTCACTTCCCATAAGCACTTTTATGGAAATTTACTCAATTAATTGCAGTCTGCAGGTAGGAAATTGTATACCAGAAGTTGCAATTGATACACAGTAACTTGTAGTCATAACAGAATTATTTCCAGCGATCTAATTTATGTGTTCAGTATGAATAGATGCTATTGAAATAAAAACACAATTTGATTGATGCAGGAATAAGTAACTATTGTTATTTGTCTCCTGCCATATGTGGCCTTCCTTTTCTAGTTTGCAGCTTAAAGAGGTCTGTTTGCCTATGAAAGAAAATCTAAAACAGTATTGATCAGAGAAAAAAAATGCCCCCCCCCCCCCCCCCCCCCGCCCCGGGGCTGGCCAAGATGAAGTCTGAGTAAGACACACACTGGCTGGAGCTCTGACTTTCCTCCAGATTTCTGCTGCCTTCAGAATGTTCCTTTAGAATGTGAATGGGAAGAGGAAAACCAGGGCATGTCCCTCTGCTGCTGGCATTACCTCTGCTCCGTCAGACAATGCTGGAGCAGTTCAGAGCCCTGTTGGCAGCCAAACTGGCATTACCCTCATCTCTGTCGGTGGAAATACCTGCCAGCAACAATATGAATGGGGTTTTCTTGAGCTCTGTCAAGAGAGCAGCTCCTCAGCATCCAAGAAGATATATTGCAGGAGAGAAACAGAGCAGCAGTTTTGCAGTGCCTGAGCTGTTGTCATTCTCCACTTTGTTTTACAAGTCTGTTGGATATGGAGGATGGCTCCTTCTATTACAACAGTGAGTGAAAGAACTTTTGCTGCGGGAGGGGGGGGAGAGAACCTTCCTTCCTTAACGTGAAGTGAGGGATATTTCAAGACCAGCTGTAGTGACACTTAAGTCACTCTGGGATGCAATACAGACTCTCAACTCTTCATTAAATAACTTTTCTAAGAAGTTTAGTGAAGAATTAAGTCTTGTTTCTGGGGCAGCAGTGGAACAATCCCAGATGACAGATGAACACCGTGAGCCCTCCTGGGACAGAGAAATATCCAGTGTACCTGAATGTAACTCACCTTGAGCAACTACTGAAAAAGGTGTGAGCAAAATCTAAATAAATACCAACAAGATTGGTGCCTTGGAGAGGAAAGTTGAAACCTAGTTTTGTTAAAGATAAGTTATCTTTATACTGGAAGGCTGAATATTTGGAGAATATGTTATGTTTATTAAAACTTTTAATATACCGCCACGTCTATAAGAAGGTCGCAGTGGTTCATAATAAAAATACCAGTAGAACAGAAAGGAACTCTGTAATTTGATAGGACAGAATCATTCACACAAGATCAAACACACAGACTCGCGAACTAAATGATCCAACTGAGCAGGTAGCTGATGGCCAGCACCCAGCACTAAGATGCTGGGGGCAATAAACCAAAAAGCGAGTTTTCAAAAGAACTTTAAGGTATAATTTGAAGCACAGAACAGAAGGGAGGTCATTTCAAAGTTCTGGTGCCAAAACGTAGAATGGAGTGTGATGAGTTTATTCATAATGAGCCTATTTTGGTGAAGGCAATACCAGACGATGAGAATCAAGCGATCAGAGAGCATGTGCAAGAGTAAGAGAAGAAACATAGGTTGGGAAATCAAAATGAAGAGTTTTGTGAGTGAGACAAAGTATTCTGAAGCAGGACCGAAATTTGATTGGAATCCACTGAAGGGATGACTAGAGAGGAGTATTAGAATCAGACCTGTGAGATTTGCAAAATGCAAAATGCTGTACATTAGGAGAATGCTTAATATACTACCAGAAGCCTTACCACCTGTGGTTAGGGTCATTTATGTGGCATCTAGACCTTCCCTTGGAGGAGAATGGACTCAGCATCTTTTCTGGAATATTCCCTAGATGTGGTGACTCAGAGGTCCACACTGGTGATTACTTTCATTTTGGAGTCATACCACAATACTATTCTGTGTTTATTCTTCAGATTTATGAATGAGCTGGGTTTTTTTTTCTTAAATCAAAATTATGTATTTCTCCTGATTTATCCAAGATAACACATAAACACCACTAAGAGTTCTTGGACCTATAGCCATGAGTTCAAGCTTTGGGTGCAAATTTTATTTTTAAATTTCTTCATGTATATAGCATAAAGTTTGAGGGTATAAGTTATTTGGATTTTTATATCAAACAGCTATTGAACTTTCTATGTGCTAAGGAAGAATTGAAGGTTAAAGCATAATGACCTGAACATGTATACCCTGGAGGAAAGGAGAGCTAGGGGTGATATAATACAGGCGTTCAAATATTTGAAAGGTATGAGTCCGCAAACAAACCTTTTCTAGAGATGGGACGGTGATAGAGATAGAGTACATGAATTAAAGTTGAAGGGAACTGACTCAGGAATAACGTCAGGAAGTATCTTTTCACTGAGAGGGAGGTAGATACCTGGAATACCTTCCCAAAGGAGGTGGTAGAGATGAAAATGTGTGAGAAACACAAAGGAATCCTGTTTAGAAGGAATGGATCCAAAGAAGCTTAGTGGAGATTGAGTGGCAACACTGGTAATTGGGAAGCAAAGTCAGAGCTGGGCAGACTTCTACGGTCTGTGCCCTGATTGTGGCTGGACAGATTCAGCTTCAGAAGTTGGAGAACAAGACCAGTGCTTGACAGACCTCTACGGTCTGTGTCCTAATCATGTTTGAATAGATTTGGATGGGTTGGAGTGGAACTTTTCAGGGGCTTCAATGACAACTTCTAAAGTTTTAGAACAAAGACCATGCCAGGCAGACTTCTATGACCTATGCCTTGAAAATGGCAAGGACAAATCAAGATCAGGTGTACATATGATTTATCACATCATACCTTATGCAATGAGTTTATCTTGTTGGACAGACTGGATGGACCATACAGGTCTTTACCTGCCATCATCTACTATATTACTATCCCTCCTGTTTACTAAGCTGCGCTAGCAGATGCCACATGGCAATGCTGACAATACTGCGCATGGCAGCCGCTAGCATGGCTTAGTAAACAGGGGCTATATTACTATGTATAATTCTCAGAGTTTACATGCTGATGAGCTGGATAGGTTTGCCTTTTTGTGGATGACACGAAGATAGCCAATAGAGTAGATACCCTGGAGGAAGTAGAAACCATGAGAAATGATCTCCAAAAACTAGAAGAACGGTCAAAGGTCTGGCAGTTAAAATGTAATCATATACAAACAAGCACAGAATATAAATATAAATACAACAAAAACCTCAAATAAATTCAGTATACAAATATGTGATGCAAATGTACTTAGTTCATGCAATTACAACCACTGCAGTTAGTTGGTTGAACTGGAGGAACCATCACTGCCCATTCAATATCAGCAACGATGAATATTACAGAATACCACCTCAATATAAATCGTATTACTAGAAAGTGATCCTCAAAACAACACAGTATTTATCTGTTGAAAGTGTTCGGGTAAAGCTCCACCCCTCTTTGCTAACAAAATGCCGTTATGAAAATACTTTCAATTCATCAGTCCAGTCCAGTTACTGCAGCTCCCCCAAATGAATGTAGTGACTTTAAAAATCCTTGTGGAAAGGAATCCTGTATGGAACGCTTGGAACCAAAGAGGCTTAGCAATGATTATATGGAAACATCAGTAATTGGGAAGCTGGGCAGACTTCTATGGTCTGTGCCCTGATCGTGGCTGGACAGATTCAGCTTCAGTAGCTGGAGAACGGGGCCAGGCAGACTTCTACAGTCTGTGCCCTGAAAATGGCAAGGACAAATCAAGATTAATTATAGAAATGTAGTATCACATCATACCTTATGCTATGAGTTTATCTTGTTGAGCAAACTGGATGGACCATACAGATCTTTAGCTGCCTTCATCTACTATGCTATTATATAGGCATATTTTCAAAACACTTATGGGCTCATTTTCAAAAGAGAAGGACGCCTATCTTTGGAAATAAATCGGAAGATGGACGTCCTTCTCTCAGAAATGTCCAAATCAGTATAATCAAAAGCCGACTTTGGACGTCCCCAACAGCACTCCGTCACAGGGACGGAGAAAGTTCAAGGGGGCGTGGGGGAGTTGTAGTGAAGGCGGGACTTGGACGTGCCTAACACTTGGACGTTCTTGACCCATAATGGAAAAAAAGAAGGATATCCCTGACGAACACTTGGACGTTTTCACCAGGACCTGTTTTTATTACGACTAAGGCACAAAAAGGTGCCCAAACTGGCCAGATGACCACCAGAGAGAATCGGGGATGACCTCCCATCACTTCCCCAGTGGTCACTAACTCCCTCTCACCTCAAAAAACATCTTTCGAAATATGTTGTGCCAGCTTCTATGCCAGCGTCAGATGTTATACTCAGGTCCGTGACAGCAGTATGCAGGTCCCTGGAGCAGTTTTAGTGGGTGAGTGCATTTCAGACAGGTGGACCCAGCACTATCCCCCCCTTATCTGTTACATTTGTGGAGGAAACAGCGAGACCTCCAAAACCCACCACAAACTCACTGTACCCACAGCTAGGTGCCCCCCTTCACCCGTAAGGGCTGGTGTATAGTTCTGGGTAGTGGGTTTTGGGGGGGGGGGGGGCTCAGCACACAAGTTAAGGGAGCTATGTACCTGGGAGCAATTTATGAAGTCCACTGCAGTGTCCCCTAGGGTGCCCAGTTAGTGTCCAGGCATGTCAGGGGGACCAGTGCACTACAAATGCTGGCTCCTCCCATGACCAAATGGCTTGCATTTGGTCATTTCTGAGATGGATGTCCTTGGTTTCGTAAATCGCCGAAAATCAGAAATGTCCATGTCTAGGGATAACCAAATCTAGGGACAACCAAATTTAAGGATTTGGACGCCCCTGATGGTATTTTCAAAATGAAAGATGGACGTCCATCTTTTTTCGAAAATACGGGGTTCCCCGCGTTTTGCGAGGACGTCCAAATCAAAACATGGAGATCCCTTTTGAAAATGCCCCTCTTAGCCTTACAAAGGAGTGGCCTAGTGGTTAGAGTGGTGGACTTTGGTCCTGAAGAACTGAGTTCAATTCCCACTTCAGGCACAGGCAGCTCTGTGTGACTCTGGGCAAGTCACTTAACCCTCCATTGCCCCATGTAAGCCACACTGAGCCTGCCATGAGTGGGAAAGCACAGGGTACAAATGTAACAAAAAAAAAAACCTCTAAGTGCTAAAGTCATACAATCTCACAGAGAGAAAGGAAAGAAGAGATAGGCAAGAATAATATAAGGAAGGATTACCATTTTTGAGCTTCTATTTTTAATCTGAAATAACTCTTGTAAAGGAAGTAAAATAAACCAAATACATTTTTGGTTTCCTATGACTCTAAACTAGGATGCAGCAAGCCTTTAACTGATTTTCCCCATAGCTCAATAAAGTCCAATAAATATGTGACTACTTCCCCTCTGAAGCTTAACAGGATATAAAGTTACATTTCAAGCCCTTGGCACCAAAGGTCTTTATTCAACTATTAGGAAGCTCAGATCAGAATGGATAGTGTGAAACTGGGAGGTAAAATGGAAACTGACCCTGGGGAAAGAAAGTGAAAGTTAAAACAAAATTCCTTCAAGAATTTACAGTGGGATAATTAACATACATGATAAATGAAATATAAAAACACAATGATTCTCTGTTGGCTCTCCTGAGCAATCTAAATCATGTAACAAGCCGTTCTGCAAGCTCATGGTTGTTAAAGTGCTCTGACAACATTCACCATAAAACCTTGGAGCAACGCAATTTAGTTTCATGATTGTGCAAGGTCACAGATTCCCTCTTCTTTTCTTCCTTGGCAATAATATTTCTCTTGAACCTAAATTTCATTCCCAGTCATAGAAATTGAGTAAATGAAATGCTATGACCTAATATGTTACTTTTGAGCTCTATTCGACTTTCTTTAGTTCAGAATTTCTTTCGAGCTACTTCCAGGGACTGCTTAGCCTTTTGGAACTTCCCATTTTTTTTAAATTTTTATTTATTTGTTACATTTGTACCCCACATTTTCCCACCTATTTGCAGGCTCAATGTGGTAGACATGGTGCCGTAGAGGCGTTTGCCAATTCGGTTGATAGCAGATACAAAGTTATATTGTGGTCAGACGAGGTAAGTGTGGATCAGGCACCATGGGGTCGAAGGAAGTGAAGATCATAAATTGTCCAGTACGATCATTAATTATGCTGTGTTGCTGGGTGCGGGGATTTATGTTGGATCAGTGGGATAGGCCTTTTTGAAGAGGTGAGTTTTGAGTGATTTCCTGAAGATTAAGTGGTCACGGATTGTCTCACAGCATTTGGGAATCTGTTCCATAGTTGTGCGCTTATGTAGGAGAAGCTGGATGCATAAGTTGTTTTGTATCTTAGTCCTTTACAATTTGGATAATGTAGATTTAGGTATGATCGTGATGATCTGATTCTGTTTCTGGTTGGTAGATCTATTAGGTCTGTCATGTAACCTGGGACTACGCCGTAGATAATTTTGTGGACCAAAGTGCAGATTTTGAAGATGATCCGTTCTTTGATTGGGAGCCAATGCAACTTTTCTCATAGGGGTTTAGCACTTTCGAATCGTGTTTTACCATATATCAATCTGGCTGCTGTATTTTGGGCGGTCTGGAGTTTTTTGTGAGTTGTACTTTACATCCCGTGTAGATTCCATTACAGTAATCTGCATGGCTTAGGACCATAGGGACCATTGATTGTATTAGGTTTTGAAAAGTTTTCCTCGGGAAGAAAGGTTTTATTCGTTTGAGTTTCCACGTTGCATAGAACATTTTCTTTATTACAGTATTTGCTTGGTTCTGTAATGTCATCTGCATAGATGAATGGGTTGAGACCTCGATTAGACAAGGACTTTGCCAGTGGGATCATCATCATGTTGAAGAGTATTGGTGATAATGGTGATCCTTGAGGTACTCCGCAGGCTGCTTTCCACGGTGATGATATGTTTGAGTTTGATTTTACTTGGTATGTTCTGGTGGTTAGAAAGTCCGTAATCCAATTAAGTACGTTTTCATCAGTCCCAGTGGCCAAGGAGTCTCAGTAGTATGTTGTGGTTTACCATTTCGAATGTGCTCGACATGTCAAATTGGAGGAGAAGTATGCTTTTGCCTATGGCTATTTCCTGCTTGAATTTGGCCAGGAGAGTGACTAGGACAGTTCAGTGCTATGGTGGGAGCAGAATCCTGATTGTGAATCGTGCAGTATTGAGAACTTGTCCAAGTATTCTGTAAGCTGTTTGGTCACCAAGCTCTCCATCAATTTTACTACTAGAGGGATAGATGCAACTGGTCAATAGTTGGTGAGATCATTTGTTTTTTCCTTAGTGTCTTTAGGTATTGGGGTAAGTAGGATGTTGCTATAGTCCTTGGGGAAGGAACCTTGTAGCATGAAGTGTAGGTAGGATGTGAGGTCTTCTATGAATCAGTTGGGAGCGGATTTAAGTAGATGACTGGGACATGTGTCCAGTTTGCAGTGGGTGTTGGCGAATCTATGAGTCGCTTGTGTGACTGATTCAGTGGTGAGTGGATTGAATGTTGACCAGGTTCGGTCAGCTGGGTATCCGCCCGGATTAGGTCCAGGTCGTCGAAGAAGTTTTTGATGTCGGTGTTGTGATGAGGAAGGGTGCTGCGTAATTTTGTTATTTTGTCTTTGAAGTAGGTAGCCAATTTGTCTGCAGGTGGGATGTCTGTGTTGGATGTGGCAACAGGGGTGGTGTCTAATAGCTTATTTACCAGTTGAAAAGGTTTCTTAAGATCTTTGTTATCCAGTTCTAGATTGGTTTTAGTAGGAACTTTTGGTTTGTCTAATTGCATATTGTGTATTTGTTTCCATGCATTGAGTGTGTGTTCATCTTTTGTTTTTTTTTCCATGCTCATTCTAGTTTTCTGGCTTGTGTTTTGAGTTTTTTTTAATTCGTCATTGTACCAAGGTATTGAGTTTTGTCTTCTTGATATTCTCGTCTTTAAAGGTGCTATTTTGTTTAGTACGCTTTTGCATCTATCCTCCCAGTGATTGAGGTAATGTATGGAGTCAGTTCTTGTTATCCATCCATTGTCATATATCTGTTGCCAGAATATTTGTGGATCTATTTGTCCTCTCGTAGTCTAAGTTGTTTGTTCTGATGTGCGAGTTAATCCCTTCTTTCGCCAATTTAGGGATAGGTTCAGTTTGTAGTGGTTGGTCCAAGGTGTTTCTGACCATTTGATGTTTGCTATTGATAGGTTAGGATCTGTGTACAGTTTGTGTGCTAGGAGGTCCAGTGTGTGTCCCTTAGTGTGGGTAGTTTTTATGTGAGGCCATTTGAGATCCCAGGACTGTAAGAAGTCTTTACATTCGCGTGCATTGGCAGAGTTAGGATCTTCTAGGTGAAGGCTTATGTCGCCTAGTATTAGTGTATTGGAGTTATTAACACAAGTGTTTGAGATGAAGTCCGTGAAGATAGGCTGGCTTTCATTCCAGATGCCAGGCGGTCTATAAAACAGGACGTAGTTCAGCTGATCAATCAGAGATTTGTTTTGGATTCTGAGTGAAGCAGTTTCTAGTTGGGGTGTTATGGACTCGGTGGTGGTTTCAGTAGTGGTTCTCTATAGATTAGTGCAATGCCTCCACCTCTCTTTTCCGATCTGGTCCACTGAGTGATTTTGTAACCTGGAGGGTTTGAGGATTATGGGGTCTTTTTGATTGTGGATCCAGGTTTCGCTGATGAAGATAAGATTGAGGTTTTCTGAATTAATCCAGTCTGATATTGTTGTTGTTTTGTTAACTACAGACCTAGCATTAATGTAGCCTACTTGGATATTTTGATATTTGGCTGTTAGGTTTGGTGTTGTATGGATTTTTGTAAGTTGTCGTTCGTTGGATGTTGTGTGTTTGTTGTGATCTTTTGTGCCATTTTGTTTTTATTGACCATGTTTAGATAATTTTCCTTTGATTTGGTGGGTACCTGTTTGGTGAAGTGTGGAGTGTTTGATCAGTCTTTGGTGGTTTTGTAGGATGGGTATAATATTATATTCTGTAAGTGGGATTGATAGTGTTAAGTGGGTCAGTGTGAGTGAGTAGATTGCTAGGAGTATTTTGATTATATTCATATTGGTGTCAGTTTGGGATAGATAGGTTAATCACAGTCAAATGCTCGGGGGTGATGTCCTGGGTGCAGAGCTCTATAATTCTGGACAGTGTTTTGCTGGTTGGAGGTAGAGAGGTTCCATTAGAGAGGGTGTTCAATGCAATCTGAACTGCCTGTTAAATAAAGGATTTCTCCAAAAATCTCTTATACTGTATTCCACAGAAAGAAGGAAAGAAAAGTAACTTAGATGATCCTGCTCATGAAGTAGTAGGGTGCTCCCATCTCTCCGCTCCACCTCGCTGCTACAGTCATCCAAGTCGCGGGCACTCCGGGCTCATTGCCGTGTTGTTCCCGTCTCGCTGATCCTCCCCGCCACTGTAGAAAACTGAGTCGCAGATGCTGTCAGCCGAGCTCCTGGATGTCTCGGCGGCCGCCCCCGGAATGGCTCCCCCCTTCCCTCCAACACCGCACCGGACTCTACCTTTAGATCCTGTGGTGCAGCAGCAAGATGGCAGGGTCGAACGCAGGGCCGGGGTCACTCGGCCGTGCGGTGCACTGCGTGGGAGACCCGATCATCCCTCAGATGAGGGATGCGATCACCCTCCAGCGCCTCGGGTGGGAATGCGTTTTGGAACCTGATTTATTCTGGGGAAGTCTATTTTCTCTATTTATATGTACTTAGTCTTGGGATAAGTACATAAGTACATAAGTAGTGCCATACTGGGAAAGACCAAAGGTCCATCTAGCCCAGCATCCTGTCACCGACAGTGGCCAATCCAGGTCAAGGGCACCTGGCACGCTCCCCAAACGTAAAAACATTCCAGACAAGTTATACCTAAAAATGCGGAATTTTTCCAAGTCCATTTACTAGCGGTCTATGGACTTGTCCTTTAGGAATCTATCTAACCCCTTTTTAAACTCCGTCAAGCTAACCGCCCGTACCACATTCTCCGGCAACGAATTCCAGAGTCTAATTACACGTTGGGTGAAGAAAAATTTTCTCCGATTCGTTTTAAATTTACCACACTGTAGCTTCAACTCATGCCCTCTAGTCCTAGTATTTTTGGATAGCGTGAACAGTCGCTTCACATCCACCCGATCCATTCCACTCATTATTTTATACACTTCTATCATATCTCCCCTCAGCCGTCTCTTCTCCAAGCTGAAAAGCCCTAGCCTTCTCAGCCTCTCTTCATAGGAAAGTCGTCCCATCCCCACTATCATTTTCGTCGCCCTTCGCTGTACCTTTTCCAATTCTACTATATCTTTTTTGAGATACGGAGACCAGTACTGAACACAATACTCCAGGTGCGGTCGCACCATGGAGCGATACAACGGCATTATAACATCCGCACACCTGGACTCCATACCCTTCCTAATAACACCCAACATTCTATTCGCTTTCCTAGCCGCAGCAGCACACTGAGCAGAAGGTTTCAGCGTATCATCGACGACAACACCCAGATCCCTTTCTTGATCCGTAACTCCTAACGCGGAACCTTGCAAGACGTAGCTATAATTCAGGTTCCTCTTACCCACATGCATCACTTTGCACTTGTCAACATTGAACTTCATCTGCCACTTGCACGCCCATTCTCCCAGTCTCGCAAGGTCCTCCTGTAATCGTTCACATTCCTCCTGCGACTTGACGACCCTGAATAATTTTGTGTCATCGGCGAATTTAATTACCTCACTAGTTATTCCCATCTCTAGGTCATTTATAAATACATTAAAAAGCAACGGACCCAGCACAGACCCCTGCGGGACCCCACTAACTACCCTCCTCCACTGAGAATACTGGCCACGCAATCCTACTCTCTGCTTCCTATCTTTCAACCAGTTCTTAATCCATAATAATACCCTACCTCCGATTCCATGACTCTGCAATTTCTTCAGGAGTCTTTCGTGCGGCACTTTGTCAAACGCCTTCTGAAAATCCAGATATACAATATCAACCGGCTCCCCATTGTCCACATGTTTGCTTACCCCCTCAAAAAAATGCATTAGATTGGTGAGGCAAGACTTCCCTTCACTAAATCCGTGCTGACTTTGTCTCATCAGTCCATGTTTTTGTATATGCTCTGCAATTTTATTCTTAATAATAGCCTCCACCATCTTGCCCGGCACCGACGTCAGACTCACCGGTCTATAATTTCCCGGATCTCCTCTGGAACCCTTCTTAAAAATCGGAGTAACATTGGCTACCCTCCAGTCTTCCGGTACTACACTCGATTTTAGGGACAGATTGCATATTTCTAACAGTAGCTCCGCAAGTTCATTTTTTAGTTCTATTAATACTCTGGGATGAATACCATCAGGTCCCGGTGATTTACTACTCTTCAGCTTGCTGAACTGACCCATTACATCCTCCAAGGTTACAGAGAATTTGTTTAGTTTCTCCGACTCCCCCGCTTCAAATATTCTTTCCGGCACCGGTGTCCCCCCCAAATCCTCCTCGGTGAAGACCGAAGCAAAGAATTCATTTAATTTCTCCGCTACAGCTTTGTCCTCCTTGATCGCCCCTTTAACACCATTTTCGTCCAGCGGCCCAACCGACTCTTTGGCCGGTTTCCTGCTTTTAATGTATCTAAAAAAATTTTACTATGTATTTTTGCTTCCAACGCTAATTTCTTCTCAAAGTCCTTTTTTGCCCTCCTTATCTCCGCTTTGCATTTGGCTTGGCATTCCTTATGATCTATCCTGTTACTTTCAGTTGGTTCTCTTCTCCACTTTCTGAAGGATTGTTTTTTGGCTCTAATGATTTCCTTTATCTTACTGTTAGCCACGCCGGCTGACGTTTAGTCTTTTTTCCCTTTTTTCTAATACGTGGAATATATTTGTCCTGAACCTCCAGGATGGTGTTTTTAAACAGCATCCACGCCTGATGCAAGTTTTTTACTCTGCGAGCTGCTCCTTTCAGTCTTTTTTTCACCATTTTTCTCATTTTGTCGTAATCACCTTTTCTATAGTTAAACGCTAGCGTACTTGATTTCCTAGTTTCACTTCCTTCAATGCCAATATCAAAACCGATCATATTATGATCACTGTTATCAAGCGGCCCTCGTATCGTTACCCCCTGCACTAGATCATGAGCACCACTAAGGACTAAGTCTAGTATTTTTCCTTCTCTTGTCGGCTCCTGAACTAGCTGTTCCATGAAGCTGTCCTTGATTTCATCAAGAAATCCTATGTCCCTTGCGTGTACAGATGTTACATTAACCTAGTCTATATGCGAGTAATTGAAATCCCCCATTATTATTGTGTTGCCCAGTTTGTTTGCGTCCCTGATTTCCTTTAACATTTCCGCATCCGTCTGTTCGTCCTGGCCAGGCGGACGGTAGTACACTCCTATCACTATCCTTTTCCCCTTTGCACATGGAATTTCAATCCACAGTGATTCCAAGGAGTGTTTTGTTTCCTGCAGAATTTTCAATCTATTTGATTCAAGGCTCTCGTTAATATACAATGCTACCCCTCCACCAATCCGATTCACCCTATCACTACGATATAATTTGTACCCCGGTATGACAGTGTCCCACTGGTTATCCTCCTTCCACCAGGTCTCAGAGATGCCTATTATATCTAATTTTTCATTTAGTGCAATATATTCCAACTCCCCCATCTTATTTCTTAGGCTCCTGGCATTCGCATATAGACATTTCAAACTATGTTTGTTGTTCCTAAGTACATCATGCTTAGTACTTGACAGTATTAATTGGCAATCTTTTGTCTGATTTTTATTGTTATTTAAAGATACCCGATCTACTACAATCTCTTTTGCAACCTCACTATCAGGATACTCTATCTTCCCTGTTATGGTGATATCTTTGAAAGATACCTTATCCCGAACCATGCTCTTTTGAGCGACTGTCGGCCTTCCCCCCATTTCTAGTTTAAAAGCTGCTCTATCTCCTTCTTAAACGCCGATGCCAGCAGCCTGGTCCCACTCTGGTTAAGATGGAGCCCATCCTTTCGGAATAGGCTCCCCCTTCCCCAGAATGTTGCCCAGTTCCTAACAAATCTAAAGCCCTCCTCCCTGCACCATCGTCTCATCCACGCATTGAGACTCTGGAGCTCTGCCTGTCTCTTGGGCCCTGCGCGTGGCACAGGTAGCATTTCAGAAAATGCTACCCTGGAGGATCTGGATTTCAGCTTTCTACCTAAGAGCCTAAATTTTGCTTCCAGAACCTCTCTCCCACATTTTCCTATGTCATTAGTACCCACATGTACCAAGACAGCCGTCTCCTCCCCAGCACTATATAAAATCCTATCTAGGTGACGCGTGAGGTCCGCCACCTTCGCACCAGGCAGGCAAGTCACCAGGCGATCCTCACGTCCACCAGCCACCCAGCTATCTATATGCCTAATGATCGAATCACCAAGTACAACAGCTGTCCTAACCTTTCCCTCCCGGGCAACATTTGGAGATATATCCTCGGTGCGAAAGGATAATACATCCCCTGGTGGGCAGGTCCTGGCTACAGGAGTACTTCCTACTTCACCAGGGTGATGCTCTCCTTCTAGGAGACCTCCCTCCTCCAAGGTAGCACAGGGGCTACCTGACTGGAGGTGGGACTTCTCTACAACATCCCTGTAGGTCTCCTCTATGTACCTCTCTGTCTCCCTCAGCTCCATCAAGTCTGCTACTCTAGCCTCTAGAGAACGGACACGTTCTCTGAGAGCTAGGAGCTCTTTGCATCGGGCACACACATATGACACCTCACCAATTGGGAGATAATCATACATGTGACACTCAATGCAAAAGACTGGATAGCACCCCTCTCGCTGCTGGACTGCTGACTCCATCTTAGTGTTTTTTGAGTTTTTCCGTAATTTAAAACTTGCTAAAGTATTAAGGATATCAGCCTATCACTAACTTACAGTTCCTCCTTTAAACCCCAATCTTCAAGTTCCGAAAGCACAAGCAAAATTTGTTCACTTACCAGAGAAATATCCTCTTCTCCCAGAACTTATTAGAAGGAAAGCTTGAGCAGAGGCCTCGAGTGGATCGGAACGGACCTGGGAGTCACTCCGGCGAAGGCTCCGAGGATATGCAGATGAGCTGCAAGTCCTCCACGGCACCTGAGAAGGCAACCGGTGGGAGAGCTGGGCACCTCTCAACCAAGAAAAGGCTTACCAGGGGTTAGGCCGAAGCCAGCATTCCTTCCCCTGAGGGTCACCTGATCCTGGCTAAGAAGTACCTGGTTTGATTTCCAGACTGGTACGCATATTAGTGGCTCTCCAATCTGCATACCTACTTCTGTGGCTTCCTTTTTCAACCTACACTACCCAAATTGCAAAGGACTGAAATACAAAACAACTTACGTAGCCTTCTCCTACATAAGCGCACAACTATGGAATGGGCTCCCAAAAGCTGTGAAAACAATCCACGACCACTTGAACTTCAGGAAATCACTAAAAACCAACCTCTTCAAAAAAGGCCTACCCCAACGACCCTACATAACCCTCTTCACCTACCAACACAGCATGACTATGATCGACCAGGACAACATGCAATCTTCATCCATTCTGACCCTCCACTTATACCTCATGCAATCACTATACAGCTTTGTATTTGTTATCCACCGACTGGGCAAATGCCTCTGACGGTACTATATAAGCCACATTGAGCCTGCAAATAGGTGGGAAAATGTGGGGTACAAATGCAACAAATAAATAAATGTGTCCCAACTCAACAGACACTCCAAATAAATCCAGTGCAGGTACTATTTTGTACCTGGGGTAATGGAGGGTTTAGTGACTTGCCCAGAGTCACAAGGAGCTGCAGTGGGAATTGAACCCAGTTCCTCAGGCTCCTGCACTATCCACTAGGCTACTGAGCTAAATCAGGCAAACCAGCTGCCGGTTTCCATCATTTGTGGCCTGTAAATTGCCTTTGTGTTTGACCTGAGGCTTAGAAAGGAGACTGTGTTTGCAGATTCCCTTTGCCTAAGAACTTAAAATCAATGTGTGAGCACTGGTGAGTTGGGAGAGGGTTAGGAACACCAGCTGCACATACTGTAGTAAGACATGGTTATCCACTCCTATCCTAGCTGAGATCATATTCATGCACCTTTCTGATCTCATGTGCAACTTTCTTTAAATTAGTCCCCTTATTTTCTAACTCCCATTGCTCTCTCTTATCTGTCTGTAGGTTCCACCTATGCTTACACCTTATTCTGTCTATTAAGATGTTTTATTGTGTATTGTGTTGATATTGCAAGTAGCATGCTATGCCATACTTACTATCTGAATATTTTTACTGCTGTATGTTCAACTTATTCTTGCTGTACACCGCTTTGACTGAATTTTCTTCAAAAAGGCGGCTAATAAATCCTAATAAATAAATATTCAGGCTGAATAGTGACTTTCAGACCTTCATACTGCCTCAGTCTAATGACACTAGCAAATTGCTTCAGTAGATGTCTGTTTCTACAGCATACATCTATGAGCCGCAATAAAACTGAACAAGCTGTAACCATATCTTGTCATTATTAGGTTATACATGCTGGAAAGTAAATTGATTTGTTGCAGATCATTGACTCAGCCTGTCTATATTTGGAAGAGCATATGAAGATGGAACGTATTAAGTTCTCACAACTTTCATATGCCAAGGTGAAGGAATATAATATTTACATTATGCCTTTTTTTAGCTCATGTTGGACCTCTTTTCTCAAGCCAGGCTAGTGGTTCCCGTACAGCAATGCCAATGAAGTCCATTCAAAGTGAATGGGATTCATCGGCATTACCGCACCAGGAGCCGCTAGTGTGACTTGATAAAAGAAATCCTTTATTTATAAACTTTTCTATAAACAAATTAAACAACACACAAGAAAATAACCAGCAGTAAATGCAAACAGCAAGGAGTGCTCAAAAAGGATAGAGTAAATACAAATACAGCAATACAGAAGACATATAAAGTTGATGTACCAATCTAGGCTAGCACACGTGGAGGGGCATAATCGAACGGGGACGACCATCTCTAAGGACGCCCATCTCTGAGGACGTCCCCGTGAATGGGCAGGGCATCCCGTATTATCGAAACAAGATGGGCTTCCATCTTTCATTTCGATAATACGGTCGGGGACGCCCAAATCTCAACATTTAGGTTGACCTTAGAGATGGTCGACCTAAATGTTGAGATGATCGACCGTAGAGATGGACGACCTCGGTTTTCGCCAATAATGGAAACCGAGGGCTGTGTTGGCATTTCTGCACTGGCAGCTGCTACCGTGGCTTTGTAAAAGGGGAGTTAGTGATGTCATTGTGATTATCTTACTGCTCTGTGGACTGTTGTCCAGCCCATATGTTAAAAAAAATTTCCTATGGAGACCCTTACCTGGGTAAATATACTAATAAATAAAATTTTTCAATCTGGTCTCTACCCAAAAGAATTCGGTAAAATTCCCAAAGTACCGGGGGGGGGGGGGGGGGTGGGATGTGACTAAAGCTGAAAACTAGAGACCAATAGCTAGTATCCTTTGGATGGCTAAATTAATGGAATTTATTCTCTCTAAACAACTTATATCATACCTAGATAACACAATTGTCTTGATGAGATCCATAAGTACATAAGTGTTACCATACTGGGACAGACCAAAGGTCCATCAAGCCCAGCATCCTCCTTCCAACAGTGGCCAATCCAGGTCACAAATACCTGACAAGATCCCAAAAAAGTACAAAACATTTTGTACTGCTTATTCCAGAAATAGTGGCTTTCCCCCCCAAGTCCATTTAATAATGGTCTATGGATTTTTCCTTTAGGAAGCTGTCCAAACCTTTTTTAAACTCCGCTAAGCTAACCGCCTTTACCACATTCTCTGGTAACGAATTCCAGCCAATATGGCTTTAGAGTCAATCATAGTACGGAATCCCTGCTTATAATATTGACCTCAAGAATTAGGTACAGTATCTTTGGTTGAGGAAACAGGTAATTTTACTTCAGTTTGACATAGTTACATCTTTCAATACTGTTGACCATGAATTGCTGTTGTATATAGGTTGAATGAAATTGATATTGCAGGGTATGTACTGTTTTGGTTTGAAGGATTTTTGAGAAGTAGGTTGTACTGTGTAACTAGAAAGGGAAAGTTATCCCCAGAATGGAAGGCTCTTTGTAGGGTTCCCCTTTTTCCCCGTTATTAACATCTATTTGAGCTCTTTGGGGCAAACTCTTTCAGCTCTTGGAACTTCTATTCTCTCTTATGCTGATGACATCTATCTTTTAATCCAATGTCAGTAATGATTTCTGAGACATTGAATTCAATTAGGGGGTCTTTTGCACCAAACCGGCAGCTTCCCTGGCTCCCCTGCCTCTGGGCACCAGAATCCAGCCTCCCTATTATGGAGTCCTGAGACCTGCAAGCCCAAAGCCTCCTTTTACTGGCACAGGAGCATTTCCAGGTCGTGGAAACCCGCGACTTCGCCCCCTCCCCCATGCCAGTATGGACACTGCCGGCACTGCCTGTCCCCGAAACTCAGGTAAGAACACTTTTAAAAATTTTAAACCCCCTCACAACAGCAACAAAGTTTATACTATATTAATCCTTCTGTCAGTGACTAATTTTTTTAACATAGCCTGCTCTGTTAAAACTTGATTTATGTGCCATTTCCGTATCTAGATCATAGCCACTAGTGTTGAAAAATTCACATGGGCACAGCTCCATTGTATTATCTTGTCTTTGCTTGCTTACGCATATTTAAAGAGCATATGTTCCAAAACCTCTGAGAATGTAGATCAAGCTGTTATCTGAGAGGATCTGCTGCCTATTCAAATAAGACAAATGTTTACCTACAACATGTTGTATTGTAAGCCACTGATTATTCTGATGGGCAAGGAGACCAAACAATTCACACAATTAATTTCCTCCCCACTGGGCGACTTTCACCCATGTTTGCTTATGTGCTTGAATACTTGTAAGAAGGATAACATGCTGAGAGAAAAAAAAAGTCTTCCAATAAGAACATAAGAAAAGCCATGCTGAGTTAGACCAAGATTCATGGAGCCCAGCATCCTGTCTCCCACGGTGACCAACCCAGGTCGCACATATCCAGCAGATGCTAAAAATGTAGATCTTCCCAAATTTCAGGGTCCTTTAACTAAGCAGCAGTAAGCGGTAATGCGTGAGTACCGTGGGGCATGCTCAGGCATCCTATGGTAGTATTGGCATCTGTGCATGCTTTGCCCTTGCCAAAAAATACTTTTTCATTTTTTAGCACTCACTGGGGGCATATTTGGGGGTGGAGAGTAGGCATGCCTAGTGCTAATTGTTTAGTGCAGCTAGGTTGCCATGCACCGACCAATTAGAGCATGAGCCCTTTCTGCCTACTAGGTGTCGGTATGAGCTCACATGCTAATGGCCACACGTTAACTGGGAAATTAGTGTGTGGCCATAATTGAAGAAATGAAACATTGGCCATTTTACAGCTGCACTAAAAGTAATCTCAGCACGTGGGGAAAGCCACATGCTAGTCATAGCGCAGGCCACCATTTAGCACAGCTTAGTAAAGGACCCTTTCATTTCCAGGGACGAGCAATGGTCCTCCCAAGTCTACCTGGCTGATACTTTATTTTATGTGCTTTTCCTCCAGGAAGTTGTCCGATCCTCTTGAATCCCCACTATGTTGGTGCTCGATCACATCCACTGGCAAATGATTCTACAGCTTAATTATTCTCTGTATGAAAAAAAAATCTACAATTTGTTTTCAATCTGTTGGTTATTAGCTTCATGGAGTGTCCTCTTGAGTTATTTGATAGTCTGGACAACCATTCTATATTTAACTATTCCACCCCACTTATAAATTTTATAAACTTTTATCATATCACCTCTTAGTTGTCTTTTCTCTAAACTGAAAAGACCTAATCCTTTTATCCTCTCTGCATAAGGGAGGTGTTCTATTCCATTTGTCATTTTTGTTCCCTTCTCTGAACCTTTTCTGGTTTGAGTATACCTTTTTGAGATGGGGTGACCAGAGCTGCATGCAGTACTTGAGGTGCGGAGAAACTAAGGACCTATACGCAGACATAATAATGTTCTGTTTGGTTTTGTTCTCCATCCCTTTTCAGATAATCCCTAGCATTCATTTGCTTATTTCACAGCCATGGCACAATGAGCTGAAAATTTCAACATATTATCCATAACGACTCCAGCAGTTTCTTCTTGTAATTGGGATTATTTTTCTCTAATGCATCACTTTGCACTTGTCTATATTACATTTCATCTTCTGTTTCTAATCTCATAAATTCCTCATGTAACTTCTCAAAATCATCAGCCTTTTCAATGTCTGCAAATTTGATCACTCCTATGTCCAGGTCATTTGTTTTTCAAATCCTACAAGGCTTCACCTCTGAGCTGCTGACTAAGACTGCTTCTCTATGTCTGGTCTGGTCTAACAGATTGAAACAACAACTGGTGCTAGCATCACGTGTTCCAAAAGACAATTCGAAATCAGAAGATTTTCAGCTCTCTTTTCCCCGTTCTTGGAGTCAAAATATGGAACTCTCTATCTATTCCCATAAGAACAGAAAACAGCTACCTCAACTTCAGGAAGAGGTTAAAAACCCTTTCTCTTCCCAAAGACTGCTTCATAACAATTCATCATGACTTCTACCTCCTAGTATCATCCATTATTCTTTCCTTAATGTTTTTAGTCTCATGCATTAATCCAATGGATTAATATTTCTCAAACCTCACACTAACACTATTTGCTTTTGTCTTACATAGAATGTAAACTGCACTGAACCCTGGAAAGGGGATATTAGTGGTATACAAGAATTGATTTGAATTGAATTTGAATATTTTCAGCAAAACATCCAAAATCGGATGTAGACATTATATCAAAAATGCCCCTCAATGTGAGCAATAAAAACATGTGAAAACCATTAAAAAAACCCATATACATAAAAATCACAAAAATGTTGTTTAAAGCAAAGACTGACCAAACTTTGTTTTGCTTGTGCACACCCCTATACAAAATAAAAACTTATAGTCCTGCAGATAAAGTTGGTTTAAAGAGACTATCGCCTTCAGTTATTTGCTTATCGATGGAAACCAGGCCTTGAGCTAGGCTTGTAGTAACTATCACAAGGGGGTAAGGAAAAAATAAGTCAGAAAACTGATTAGCTGAGATTGAAGGGGTTTGTTGAAGCAATGATGATTTTCGTGAAGTCCAAAGGTTTTTCTCAAGAGTATAAGAGAGGGCTGATCGAGTTCTGTAAGTAGGCCTACTACTGATAAGTGCAGAGTGGTCTTAGGGGCTATTAATCCAAGCCTAATTACAGGTCCATCTATGGGACTGGTGATGGTAAGAGATGATGAATGGAGGAAGTGACACACTTCTTTTACCTTTTATTGGGAAGGAGATGGTAAACTGATACTAATACTAAAACTAATGCAGTCCGTTCTTTACCACGGTACTTCAAGGCAGATTACAAAAGACTTGACTAGCCATTTGCTACAGTATTACAGGGAAGAAAATCCATAATCTATCACATTACTGGAAAACTGTTTTTAAAAATTAAAACTATTCAAATCACAATGAAACGATAGGTAATCAGTTAAATTCCTCAGGGAATGGGAAGAGTATTCCACATTAATGCAGCTCAATAACAAAATACAGAAGTCAATAATTTTTTTCACATTTAATATCTCTGATCTCAGAAAAATATAAAACTAAACAATGATTGTAATGTAAGACCCTGTGCTCAGGAGGCAGAGTTATTAATGAGGTCATATGTGATGGTATCTGACCATGTAAGATTTTAAAAGTAAAACACAAATTTCAAATTGGATCTGGACCTCCAAAAGCAACCAATGAAGATCACAGAGCACTTTTACTGCTATGTTTTGTAATAACTGAAGTCTACAGCATAATTTCAGAGACAAGTTTGAATACAAAACATTACAGTAACTCAACTGATTTAAGAGATTAAATCAATATTTGAAATTGTTCTTTCTCAAAATAATATTGAATCTGCCTAACTAAACATAGATTCTAAACTGCTTTAGCTGTTACAGCAGAGACCTGTTTATCCATAACCAACAAAGGATCTAAAATTATTCCTAATATTTTTAAACTAAATTCAAAAAGAATTGTAATGTTATCACTATTTAGAAAAGGGCTTAATAGCCTAGATCTGTAGATAGAACAAGTATTACATTCTAAGGGCAAATAACATGGCCGAGCCTGGAGTAGTGAACAGGAGCTTCTTGGGCTAATTAGGGGCCCTGTTTACTAAGCAGCGTTATAGGCGCGTTAACGTTTTTAATGCACGTTAACCATGTATGCGCATTAACCATATACATGCCTACAATATCCCTATAGGCGCCTACATGGTTACCATTCGCGCTAAGTGTAGGCGAACTAAAAACACTAACGCACCTTAGTTAACAGGGCCCTAGGGATGGAGGTGGGAGCTTGGGGAAAAAGAGGGTGGAATAGTAAAAGGATTTTCCCCCAGATTCTATCTATTGCACCTAGTGTTCCGCACTTAAACCTAAGCTATTCTATAACAATGTGCGTAACTTAATTGGCTTAACAAGGCAATCAGCATTGTTAACGGCACTTAACAAGCAATAATGAGCACTAGTTGTCAATAATTAAAATTTATGCACATAACTCACTAAGCGCAGGGCCGGTCTTAGCAATTGCTTGGCCCTGTGCAGACCAGTTCCCATCCCATCCATGTCCATCGATTCTCCTCTGCCCTCCCCTCCATGTCCAATGACTTGCCCCAGCCCCTAACTTACCCCCTTTTCAGCCTCCAAGTTTCAGTTCCCAACCCCAGCCCCACCTGTGCCCTCGGTTTTCCACAGCCCTCCTTTCCTTCCAGCCACCCTGCGGCGTCAGCATCAGCGAAAAAGCAGGCTCGCCTCTAGCCTTTAAGCCTTCCCCTTCTCTCTCAGTATGCACTGTGTCACCTTTCTCTGATGCAATTTCCTGTTTCCGGTTTTATGTTTAAAAGGGGTACAGTGAGTAAAGGGAAAAATGTGAATGTGAGATTTATGGGGCATTAGGGTTTAAAGGCTATAGACAGTTTTAAAGGAAGAAAATTGATTGGTGGACATGAGTCAAAGGGCAAGTTGGGGCCAGGACTTTGTGGGATCAGTTTAGGGTGGGAAGGAATTTTGTTCTGAGCTCAGGACTGGGGAGAATTTGTCCCACTCTCCCTTTCCAGTGGTCCTTAAGGGTGAGTTTTCAGTCGCAGTTGAAGTGGACAAAGGCCTAGCTGTGAAGGGGATTAGGTATTAGGATTAGTGAGGAATGAAGGCTCAAAAGATCAGAGGTATGTTGGGCACTTGTGTGCAACACTGCCATGAGTGTTGGCATGACCCTGCAGCTGCACAGGTCGAGAATTAGTAGCAATGATAGGTGATATTCTCTTGTTACTTATAAGAGGGCTAGTTCATCACCGATTAGCAATATACAAGTATGCTAAGGAATTTTCATGATGAAGTATTTATGATTGTTTGTTACAGGTTGGTTATTGTTATGCTAATAAAGCTTCAGCCAATGAGTTTTT
Organism: Microcaecilia unicolor; assembly: GCF_901765095.1. Taxonomy (NCBI): domain Eukaryota; kingdom Metazoa; phylum Chordata; class Amphibia; order Gymnophiona; family Siphonopidae; genus Microcaecilia; species Microcaecilia unicolor. The sequence continues at coordinate 485,517,797 of NC_044032.1, read as the reverse complement.
TCCCATGACTCCTTGGGTCCTTGCATACATTTATGGGGGTGGGGGGTTGCATTGAGTGTGATGTGACACTGTGAAGAGGTAGCATGAGTGCCAATGTTATTAAATAAATAAATACGCGTCAAAAATAAGGACAACGTTTGATTACGCTAAATGTTAAGGTACTAGTAATAATTGTAAAGAGAAACAAAGTCTGAGATTATTTGGCATTATAAAATAGTGGAAAAAAGAAATATTTTGCTTATATTTCTGTGACTCTTATAAACATGTTTAGCATCAGGACAAACAATTCTAATTTAATTTACTTTAATTTGATAGATTTAAATTCCACATCTTACTGGCACATAAGCAGAAACAGTAATGAAAACCTTTACCGAAATCGCCTAATGATATGTCATGACTCATGTCTCCAACTACAAATTACTGTTTCAGGAACACTTGCAGATCTTCCTGGGATTCAGCCAAACACATCAAATGCTATCAATGAGGCAGAACTGTCCACACACCAGTTTTATCTGGAAATCCTAGTCAAAAGATCAATTCCTCTTCAGCACACAAACACACCAATGGCCCATCTAACCCAGTATCCTGCTTCCAACAGTGGCCAATCCAGGTTACAAGTACCTGACAGGAATCCAATTACTAGCAACATTCCATGCTACCAATCTCAGGGCAATCAGTGGCTTCCCCATGTCCATCTCAATAATAGACTATGGACTTTTCCTCCAGGAACTTGTCCAAACCTTTTTTAAACCCAGATACGCTAACCGCTCCTCTGGCACAGGTTCCAGAGCTTAACTATTCTTTGAGTGAAAAAATATTTCCTCCTATTTGTTTTAAAAGTATTTTCATGTAATTTCATTTGTCCCCTAGTCTTTTTGAAAGAATGAAAAATTGATTCACTTTTATCTGTTCTACACAACTCAGAATTTTATAGACCTCAGCTATCTTTTTTCCAAGCTGAAGAGCCCTAACCTCTTTAGCCTTTCCTCATATGAAAGGAGGTCCATCCCCTTTATCATTTTGGTCACTCTTCTTTGAACCTTTCCTAATTCTACTATATCTTTTTTGAGATACGGCAACCAGAATGCAATACGCAAGATGTAGTTGCACCAAAGAGCGATACAGAGACATTATATTATTCTTGGTCTTATTTTGCATTCCTTTCCTAATAATTCCTAGCATCCTGTTTGCTTTTTTTGGCCACCACCACACACTGGGCAGAAGATTTCAGCATATTGTCTACAATGACACCTAGATCTTTTTCTTGAGTGTTGACTCCTAAGGTGGACCCTAGCATCAGGTAACTTTGATTCACATTATTCATCCCAATGTGCATCACTTTGCATTTGTCCAATTAAATTTCATCTGCTGGAAACTTCCGGTATGCGACAGAGCTGAACGGCCGCATGTGCCTAGAGCTCCCGCTCTTCCAAGATGAATCAGCGTTTTAATCTAGTTTACCCAGCTCAGTCGAATGGTGAAAATTGATCAAGCGGTTAGCAGTGATTGCAAGTGCAGTTGGAGAGTCTAGGCAGGATGAATTGGGGTTCTTACAGCTATGCCCCTCAAGCCCCCTAAACAGAAGCAGGAACTGCGCTGGTCAGATTCACCCAAAATGGCATCTCCCGGAGATGAGACAGCACACTCTTTCCAGAAATCTGGTGCAGGAGATATTGGCATTGGTGGCTGCCACATTAGAGGACAAGCTAAATAAATTGCATGTAACGCTGGAGGAGATCAGGGAGTGTTTTGACGTCCACGTGAAGCACATAGATGAGTCTAAGACCAGGATATCGGCCCAGGAGGATCTTATAACTCACATTCAAGAACAGGTGGTGCAGCTTCAGGTGTCTAATGATCAGCTCCAGGCGCATGCAGAAGATTATGAGAACCGTGCCCAGAGAAACAATATGAGGATGGTAGGCCTGCCAAAGGAGGTGAAAGACTTGGAGTTGTGCCATATTTTTAAGACCTTGCTACCAGAACATTTGGAGGTACAAGAACAGCGCGTTCCCATAGTGTGTAAAAGGACTCACAGGCTGGGGCAAAAGAGCGAGAGAGTTCATTGCTGCCCCAACAAGTGATTGCAAAATATCTCAAATGGGCGGACAAAGAAAATATTGTGTGAACCAACTGGATGCACGGAGCTTCTCAGTACCAAGGATACAAGCTACTAATGTTTAACAATTACTCTAACTACTCCCCTAACAAGGCTCATATAAGGTTTTAACCTCCACCTTAACCATATATCGTATAGAAATCATTCATATGTTTTTTATCGCCTCAGCAGTGCACATGACCAACTTCACTCTTTTATTGGACATTCAACAGCACCCAAATCCTCACTGGCGATAATATTTTATTAAACTGTTTCTTCATTTACTTATTTAACTGTTCATTTTACTTTTTAATCTCTAAGTTACTTATAAGCAATACTTAACTTGCACTGAACGGTCAGACCAGGGGTTCAACAATGCCCGACATGCATGTTTCACCCTAAAAGGCTGTGTCAAGGGCTCCCCCTTAGCCGTTCTTAGTACCAGCCTCGCAATGTTTTCTTTCTGGATTTCGGATTTCCTCCTGCTAAGATCCTTAGCAGGAGGAAATCCAGAAAGAATTCTGGATTTCGGATTTCCTCCTGCTAAGATCCTTAGCAGGAGGAAATCCAGAAAGAAAACATTGCGAGGCTGGTACTAAGAACGGCTAAGGGGGAGCCCTTGACACAGCCTTTTAGGGTGAAACATGCATGTCGGGCATTGTTGAACCCCTGGTCTGACCGTTCAGTGCAAGTTAAGTATTGCTTATAAGTAACTTAGAGATTAAAAAGTAAAATGAACAGTTAAATAAGTAAATGAAGAAACAGTTTAATAAAATATTATCGCCAGTGAGGATTTGGGTGCTGTTGAATGTCCAATAAAAGAGTGAAGTTGGTCATCTACACTGCTGAGGCGATAAAAAACATAAAAAACATATGATTGATTTATATACGATATATGGTTAAGGTGGAGGTTAAAACCTTATATGAGCCTTGTTAGGGGAGTAGTTACAGTTGAAGGGCTCTTAAAGAGAGAGTTAGTAGTGCCAAGTACGTGCGGTTTCTAACAATTACTCTATTCAGGTGTCCCAGAGCCGGAAGAAAATGTCCTCAGTATGTGCAGAGTTGCATACTGTAAAATCTTGTTCACTCTGCAATATCTAGCAAAACTCTTTTATACATTGGTGGATGAGACCCAGCAGTTTGTGAACCATTTACCTGTGGCTCCATGAACACTTGTTTGCAGACACCATTGTGCTGAGGAAGAGCTGGCAAATGCCCTTGGGTGGCTTTGTGCTCTAGTCAACTTTGCGCCCTGCTGCCTGGAGACTGTTGAGCCTTATAATTGTTTTTCCTCTTGGGACTTGCCTTTGAAGTAGCAGGGGTTCCAGAGCACTGGCATTCAGGGGATAGGCACCCAGAACTCTTCACTTGATGGGATTTCTGGTATCTGGTATCTTGGGGGGGGGGGGGGGGGGTTGAGGGAGACTGGGTGGTGGAACTGGAGGGAGTTTTGGGGGCTGGGGATAAGCCAGTTTATGAGTTCCTGTTTGAGTTTTTGTTGTTTAATTTATGTTCCTCTTATGGTTGCTGTGTGTTAGACTGTTTAACAGTGGTTGGAAGTATGTCAATTTGTTGTGTGAGTATGGTATCTGGGAAGGCTGGGTTCCAGAGACCCAGAAGAGATCATTATGCATTATGATGGGTTTGGCATCTAATGGGCAATCCAGATGGCACTGGGGGTGAGGATTGTCTCCTGGAATGTGGGGGGCAGCTTTGAACCGTCTGGGGGCTGATGTAGCCTGTATCTAGGAGACAAAACTCTCAGAAGTGGAACATCAGAAACTCAAACATTTATGCTAAATAGTAGTAGTAGTAGTAGTAGTAGGGTGGGGGAGGTATTTGGGGCCTCCTCAGGGAGACGCCATGGGGGAGTGGCGGTCTTGATCCATAAGTCCTTGGCTTTCACTTTATCTGTTTTGACAACTGATGCAGCAGGACATTATTTGAAGCTCCAGCTCACTGTGCAGGGACACACCTTTATACTGTTGGTCATATATGCTTCTAACACACAGGATTCTCAGTTTTATGGACATTTAGTACTCCTTTGTGCCCTGTTGGTGGCTGGAAACTTTAATTTGGTCTTACTCCGCACCTGGAGTATTGAGTTCAGTACTGGTCTCCGTATCTCAAAAAAGATATAGTAGAATTGGAAAAGGTACAGCGAAGGGCGACGAAAATGATAGTGGGGATGGGACGACTTTCCTATGAAGAGAGGCTGAGAAGGCTAGGGCTTTTCAGCTTGGAGAAGAGACGGCTGAGGGGAGATATGATAGAAGTGTATAAAATAATGAGTGGAATGGATCGGGTGGATGTGAAGCGACTGTTCACGCTATCCAAAAATACTAGGACTAGAGGGCATGAGTTGAAGCTACAGTGTGGTAAATTTAAAACGAATCGGAGAAAATTTTTCTTCACCCAACGTGTAATTAGACTCTGGAATTCATTACCGGAGAACGTGGTACGGGCGGTTAGCTTGACGGAGTTTAAAAAGGGGTTAGATAGATTCCTAAAGGACAAGTCCATAGACCGCTATTAAATGGACTTGGAAAAATTCCGCATTTTTAGGTATAACTTGTCTGGAATGTTTTTACGTTTGGGGAGCGTGCCAGGTGCCCTTGACCTGGATTGGCCACTGTCGGTGACAGGATGCTGGGCTAGATGGACCTTTGGTCTTTCCCAGTATGGCACTACTTATGTACTTATGTACTTATGTACTTATCTGCTCCTCCACAGGCTCCCTTGGGGGACAGAGGAAGGGAACTTGCTGTTTTTCCCAGTCATTGGACTTGTTGGATGCATGGACACTATTGAACCCTGACACTAGAGACTATACCCATTTGTCCCGAGCACATGGCACCTTTTCCCACATAGACTATCTTTTTGCTGTCATCCTCTGCTTTTGTAGTGGTGATTGGGGGCATAGTGATCTCGGACCATATGCCTGTCTTATTGGACTTGGATGTGGATCCCTACTATTTCCCACAGAGATTGTGGCATTTTCCTTCCTACTTGGCCCAGGATGCAGATTTCCAGGGTTATCTGCAAGACAAATGAGCAGCTTTCTCTTCCAATAATGAACAATATAAAGATGACCCTCAGTTGTTTTGGGAAACTGCAAAGGTGGTACTGAGGGGGGACATTATTGCTTACTCCAGGGCCAGAGCCAAAAGACACCAGGCAGGTATTATCCATTTGCAGCAAGTGCTTCGTAAGGCTCACAGAGTTTATGCCCGTACTCCCACAGACTCTCGTAAGAACCAATATCTGGCTACTCGGGCGGTCCTTAACTCATTGCTCCATGCTTGGGTCCAAAAAGTGATGATCAGCTACAAGTACTATAGGTTTGGCAATAAGTCTGTTAAGCTGCTGGTTTCCCTTCACAGGACCTGGCAACACAGGATCCTATTTTTACTCTTAAAAAAGAAGATGGCAGTTTGACATCCCTGAGTGACTAGATGGCTGCTGCCTTTGTAAAATATTTTGAAAGTATTGATCTGGGGTGGAATTTGACCTAGAGCAATCAGCAGGGTATCTGGGACAGTCGGGTATGATGAAACTGGCCGAGAAGGCTGTAACTCATCTACACAGGCCCCTAATCTTAACCCTAACCTCTTTAGCCTTTCCTCATGTGAAGAGTTCCATGTGAAGATATTGGCCCAGGAGGATCTTATAACTTGCATTCAAGAACAGGTGGTGCAGCTTCAGGTGTCAAATGAACAGCTCCAGGCGCATGCAGAAGATTATGGGCATCGTGCCCGGAGAAACAATATGAGGATGGTAAGCCTGCCAGAGGAAGTGAAAGACTCGGAGCTGTGCCACATTTTTGAGACCTTGCTACCAGAACATTTGGAGGTACAAGAACAGTACATTCCCATAGTGTGTGAAAGGACTCACAGGCTGGGGCAAAAGAGAGAGAGAGAGAGTTATAAATATGTCACTTATAAATATGTCAAATAGCACCAGTCCCAGTATATATCCCTGTGGAACTCCACTATTCACCCTCCTCCATTGAGACAAATGACCATTTAACCTTACCCTCTGTTTTCTGTCCAATAACCAATTCCTAATCCACAACAGAACATTGCCTCCTATCCCATGACTTTTTAATTTTCTCAAGAGTCTGTCATGAGGAACTTTGTCAAATGTTTTCTGAAAATCTAGATACAATTCATCAACCAGCTCATCTTTACCACATGTTTGTGCATGTCTTCCGTGAAATGAAGCAAATTGGTGAGAAGCAGTGGCGTACCAAGGGGGGGGCGGTGGGGGCGGTCCGCCCCGGGTGCCCGTGGGTGGGGGGTGCTCTGCTCCCGCCACCTCCCGTGGCCGTTCCCGCGGCGCCGCACATTTAAAAAACCGGCGAAGCAGCGTTGCAGGCAGCGCCTCGTGCCCTGCTTGTAAAAAAAAAAAAATCACATCTCCTTCCTCCTTCTCCTCCTCGTCTTGACGTCTTAACGTCGACTCGGGCCTTCCAAGATTGGAAGGCCCGAGTCGACGTCAAGACGAGAAGGAAGGAGATTTGATTTTTTTTTTACAAGCAGGGCACGAGGCGCTGCCTGCGACGCTGCTTCGCCGGTTTTAATGGGACTGAGGTGGGGAAGGAGAGGGGCGAGAGGGACCCGGGTGGGGGTGTTCAGAGGGGAGAAGGGGACTGGGGTGGGGGTCTCAGACAGGGGAGGGGAGAAGGGGACTGGGGTGGGGATCTCAGAGGGGAGAAGGGAAGGGGAGGGGAGAAGGGGACTGGGGTGGGGGTGTTCAGAGGGGAGAAGGGGACTGGGGTGGGGGTCTCAGAGGGGAAAAGGGGAGGGGAGAAGGGGACTGGGGTGGGGATCTCAGAGGGGAGAAGGGGAGGGGAGAAGGGGACTGGGGTGGGGTGTTCAGAGGGGAGAAGGGGACTGGGGTGGGGATCTCAGACAGGGGAGGGGAGTGGAGAAGGGGACTGGGATGGGGGTGTTCAGAGGAGAGAAGGGGACTGGGGTGGGGGTCTCAGACAGGGGAGGGGAGAAGGGGACTGTGGTGGGGGTCTCAGACAGGAGAAGGGGAGGGGAGAAGGGGTCTGGGGTGGGGGTGTTCAGAGGGGAGAAGGGGGCTGAAAAAAGGGGCAGAGAGAGAGAGGGGACAGATCCTAGATGGAAGGGGGAGCGAGAGGGAGGGCAGACCCTGGATGGATGGGAGAGGGAGGGCAAATGGTGGATTGAAGGGGCAGAGAGAAAGGGCAGGCAGTGGATGGAAGGGACGGCAGAGAGGGCAGACACTGGATGGCAGAGAGAGAGAGAGAGTGAAGACAGATGCTGGATGGAAGGAAGACGGTGAAAAGAAGATGAGGAAAGCAGAAACCAGAGACAACAAACTGTAAATAAAATATATTTTTTTATTTTTTTTGCTTTAGGATAAAGTATTGTAGATGTGTTAAATGTTTATAATAGAACATGTAAATAAGGTAATCTTTTTATTGGACTAATTTTAATACATTTTGACTAACTTTCGGAGAACAAAACCCCCTTCCTCAGGTCAGGATAGGATACTGTAACAGCACTATACTGTACTGACCCGAGGACGGAGGTTTTGGCCTCTGAAAGCTAAATGTATTAGTCCAATAAAATGGTATTATTTTACTTTCTATATTTGTTTTATTTCTATTTGTTAATTTGTAAAGTGATGATTGGTACTTGTTAGTTTTTTCAAATTTACATCTGCTGTCTTTATATTTTGCACAGTACTAGGGGACAGTTTCTGTTTCTGTGCTGTTGCATTGTATGCAGAGTCTGGCATTGGGGGTTCAGTTTAATTTTTGTCTAAATAGAAAGTTTATGATTACTTATTCTATAGTGGATTAGGGTGTATCTGTGTTTGTGAAAAAGACATGGCTTTCAGTTGGCATTGACTGTGCAGGATCTACGATCTGTACTATTCTGTCTGGTTTCGTTTTACAATAGGTGAATTGATGTTCTATTGCTCACTGTAGTGTTTAAGATGCTTTCCTTGTCCTTGTGTGACTCGTAGAAATGACTGCTTATGGTATGGTAGAATTGCTCTATAGGTCCTGAGTGTTTTGTATTCTCGGCAAGCCTAGTACTGGATTTGGGGGGGGGGGGTGTTAAAAAATGACCGGCCCCGGGTGTCAACTACCCTAGCTACGCCACTGATGAGAAGGATGCTCTTTTGTCTCTTATAGCCTCTTTCACTTCACCTTTTAACTGTACTGGCTGTTGTTTGCTCTTCTTTCTACCTTTCTTAATACGTGGAACACATTTCATCTGGGCTTCCACGATGGTATTTTTAAACAACGTCCATGCCTTCTTTGAAGTCCTAATCTTTGCAGCCGACCCTTTTTGTTTCTTTAACCATTTTCCTCATTTTGTCGTAGTCGCCCTTTCAAAAATTAAATGCTGCTACAGTAGATTTCCTTAATGACTTCACTCCAGATATCAGCTCAGAATTGATCATGTTTCCTAGCTGATCCAACGCCGTTTCCTCTCATACCATACCTTGCATTCCAGGAAGGACTAGATCTAAAATAGCTCCCCCTCTTGTCAGTTCTTGGACCAGTTGCTCCAAAAAACAGTCATTTATTACATCAAAGAATTTTACCTTCCTAGCGCTCCCTGGTCTAACATTTATCCAGTCCATTATGATGGAAAATGAACATCTTTATGCATAAATCTATGCAAAGCATGCTATTTATTAATATCAAGAACATGATTCATCAAGGTAATTTAACAAAGGTGGAGAATAACAGAAAATCTTTTAGGGGCAATTCTGTGCACTAATGCTATATCCTGAGCACCAAGATGCCTTTATAGAATACTAGCTCAAACCTGAACTGGCACACCTAAATTTAAATGCAACCATTTATGCCAGGTCAATGGCAGGCATACATGGGTGCACCTAAGTGTGCTATGCAAAATGTGTAACTTACAGTATTCTATAAGTTATGCATTTATACTGAAGACACACCCATTAGCCTCCCATGCTCTGCCCATGTGTACACCCACTTGAAGTTATAAACTATAGCCCTTACATATTATCTTATAGAATAGTGCATAGTGCATTTATGTGCATAAGTGGCACTTTTCTGTTCACTTGCATACAAGGCATAAAGAGTGTTAAGCAGGTAACATGCTTAAGAACATAAGTGTTGCCAGACTGGGACAGACTGAAGGTCCATCAAGCTCAATATCCTGTTTCCAAAAGTGGCCAATCCAGGTCATAAGTACCTGGCAAGATCCCAGAACTGTAAAACAGATTTTATGCTGCTTATCCTAGAAATTAGCAGTGGATTTTCCCAAGTCTATCTTAATAATGGCTTATAAACCTTTCTTTTGGGAAGTTAGCCAAACCTTTATTAAACCCTGCTAAGCTAACTGCTTTTACCACATTCTCTTACAACAAATTCCAGAGTTTAATTACACGAGTAAGAAATATTTTCTCCAGTTTGTTTTAAATTTACTACTTAGTAGCTTTACTGTGTGCACCCTACTCCAAGTATTTTTGGAAAGAGTACAAAGGCATTAAAGCACTCTCATTTTTGTTTTCCCATTCCTTTCCTAATAATTCCTAACATTTTATTTGCTTTCTTAGCCGCTGCTGCACACTGAGCGGAGGGTTTCAACGTATCATCAATGATGGCACCTAGATCCTTTTCCTGGTTGGTGACTCCTAGTGTGGAACCTTGCATCATGTAGCTATAGTTTGGGTTCATCTTTCCAACATGCAAATTAGCGTGCTCTTTTATCATGGTACCATGACAGCATGTACTAGTTCACATGTTACCTACATGCTGTATTAGGGGGCAGGTGATGGGGAGATAATGGGTGTAGACTATCCACTGCTGTTAGTGCAGAGTACTTATTGTACACTACCTGTCATTTGTACATCCACACTAATTGCACACAGTCTTAACGCGTGGTAAAGAACATTTCAGTATGGTAACTGCAGAGGACATGCTGAGCACAACCACCAATAATTACCACACTACTTTTGCACTTACCAAACATTTATTTTTGCTTTAAATCACAGTAAAACCTTATCGCACTTTACTAAAAGGGCCCCTTAGTTTTTGGATCCTTCCATTTCTGGGAGGCTATTTTTACCTTTGGTTTGATACAAAGAGGCTTATTGGACAGTACTGATGTCTGAATGTTTTGAGATTTCTGTCTTTGTGTGTGCATGGCTGGCTCTACTTCAGTCAAACTTGCTGTGGGGATAGGTTGTGTGAGGGGCACTAAAAGCCTTCAGACTCTAGGACTGCTTTCATGAAGTATGGGAAGGAAGCAAATCTGAGAATTTTGCTGTAGGCAATGTATTGAAACATGATCCAAGGCTAGATAAAATGTTGCCCCTCCTTGGTTCTAATGCACTTTAGAAGGTCTAACATGGTAGCTCCAAGCAGATTTGACATTAGATGGTACTTAGGTATATTTATTTATATATTTATTTAACAATGCATATAGATGCTTTCTGGATTAAAAAAAAAAACGTTGAGACTGTCATTGAAATGCTTTTATGTTTCACTTATACTGTTTGTCAGCATTTGCTCATTTCTAATCTGAAGAAGGTATTGTCTTCGAAAGCTAATTAAGAAATGCATTGTTAGCCCAATAAAAAAGGGATCGTCTTATTTTCTTTTCTACATTTTGTGTTATTTCTATTTGTTACCTTTAAAAGTGAACTAACACAGTTGTCACATCACTTACAACAACAACAACAAAAAAAAAAAAAAAGAACCGCACAAAGTGGGATATAAACATAAAAATGCAACTAAAATTGCAACTAAATTAACACCAATAACCAGGGCTGGCCTTAAGCAGGAGCAGCCACACAGAGCCCCCGCGCTCCTTGGGCCTCCCAGATATGCCAAGTCATATGCATTTAGGCCCTTTGTCCAGCTCACTACCTATGTGCCCTGATCTCATGCATTGACTCCCTGCTCTCTACCAGCAATCTGGCATCTTTCTCTTCAATTTGCTTCCCTTAATCCCACAGCCTGGAATCTCTCACTCTCTACCCCCTGCCCCCTTGGTCCTCCAAACTTAATTGTAGCTGGTAGCACTGCAGAGATCCTGGTGCCTTTATTCTGCCACATCCTGCCTCCTCTGATACCATTTCTGGGAGTTGGATAAAGGCAGGGGCCAGCTGGATGCAGCATCTCTTCAATGCTACCAGCTACAAGCAAGTTTAGAAGACATGGGGTGGTGGCAGGGGGGTGGAAGGAGAGAACCAGCCGTGGGAGTAGGGGAAGGAAAGAGAGAGAGAGCGTGTTGGGGGAAGAGTAAGGAAAAATTGCTGGGACTGGGGGAGGGGAGAGGAAGAGATAGTGAAAAAGTGGAGTGGGGAGGGCAAAAGAGATGCCAGGAAATTGGGGTAGGAGGAGAGAAATGCCAGGTTATGGATGGGGAGAGAGGAAAAGATGCCAGGTGCTGTGGGGAAAGAAGGAGAGGTGCTGGACTCACAAGAGATAGATGGAAGCAGGGCCTTTTTTGAGGGGGTACTTGGGGGTACTGAGTACCAGCACCTTTTCCATTGTCTGCTGAAATTGACACATAACCCCAAGTTTTAATGAAAGAGCTCAGGCTCTACACACCAGTTCTGCCTTGCTGTAGATTCTGTGACTGGTTGAAGGGGGCCTGGCTATTATGGGGTGGGTCCCTCAGTGATTACCCCACCCCTGAAGGGTGTCCCTAGCATTTGAGTACCGGCACCTTTTTGCTAGAAAAAATGCACTGGATGGAAGAGAGTGAAACAATTGCTGGACCCCTGGGGAGGGGGGCAGGGGGGAGGGAAGAAAGAGGGAGAGATTCCTGTCTAGGAGGGGGATAGAAGGGAAGGTAGAGAGAGAGAGAGGGACTGGCACATGGGGGGGTGCATAGGGACACAGAAGAGATATGTTGGATAGGGCAAGAATAGGATCAGAGAGAGGGGAGATGCTCAACAGCCCGAAAACTTTCACGTGCGAACATAACTCCCCTCCTTGCAAGACAATCCCGCCCCATACCCTCATCAACCAATCACCTTTCCCATAGCAATTCCCCCTTTACCCAATTTCTTCCAGCACAAATTTTTTCCTTCCAACATTCCTTTTTTCCTATCTAACTCTAGTTCGCCCTGTCTATTAAAATTCCAGTCCCAAACTCTTTATAATTAATTATTTTCATTTTGGGCTGTTCAGCCAAATGTTATGCCCCTCTGCCTTAATTATGCAGATGATCTCTTTAATCTTGGGGACCATGGGTCAATTTTTCATGCAATTGTACAGGTGTCAGGACTCAGTACCCCAGGAACCCTGAGAACCCCCTTAAAAAGCCCTGCTTATATCTAAACATAGAACAAAGTTACATACATAATCCTAAAAAAAAAAAATACACAGAAACTAAAAACAGATCAATAAAAGCATACAATAAAATACAAATCATCACATATGTATCCATGTAGCAGTGCTGAAAATTGCACTGTGTCAGCTTCTTCCCAGCTCTCACAGACCATCCTAGCACTATCCAAATAACGTCAAGGTGGTCAGAGGAACTATTCAGTTGCACTATCTGTATAGTGCTGCCAAATATTGTCTCACTGGGACTTATCCAGGTAGCAGGTCCTGGTAACCACATAAACCTGTTTAAATATGAGCCTGAATGTGTTTTAGTACAACAAGCTGAAAGGACTCGAGCGAGGAAAACCAGATGTACCTGAATCATCTGTCAGAATCAGAGGCCAGCATTTAATCTATGACAGGGTAATGAAAAGAGTCACTCATACATTAAGAGAAACTGGCTGCCGGAGAACTGTGGGTCACTGAGTAAAGTATTTTAAGGAACATGGCCATGTTATTGATACCCAGTGGGCCATAACTAAAGCATGCTGTGATGAAAGACTTGTGTGTGAGTTAACTAATAAAGCCCTGTTCATTAGAAAGAAAAAAAAAATATATATATATATTTAACTCTAAAAAAAAATCACTGCAGTGTGTTAAAATAACAGTCTGAGATGGAACATTCTGTGGAACAAAACTGGAAAGCTGGTTTAATAGGAAGATTTTCACAATTGTCCAGTTCCACAGATCTAAAAGCAATTTGTTTTCAGGACTAGAGCACAGAGGTCCCCTGTCCTGATCCTCAGAGAATCCTCAGAGCTGACTGCATATTTTGAGGATCACGAGTAAACTGCAAACATTATGGCAGCAATTTTATAAAGGTTTTTGGCCTGATGTTCAGCCGGTTGTGACTAGTGTTTTGCTGGCTGCTGCTGGTATTATACCTGGAAATGCAATGCTGGGCCATATTGGGACAGACCAAAGGCCCATCAAGCCCAGCATCATGTTTCCAACAGTGGCCAACCAGGTCACAAGTACCTGACAAGATCCCAAAACAGTACAATATATTTTATGATGATTAATCTAGAAATAAGCAGTGGATTTTCCTCAAGTCCATTTTAATAATGGACTATGGACTTTTCCATCAGGAAGCCATCCAAACCTTTTTTTAAACCCCGCTAAGCTAACCACTTTTACTACATTCTCTTTGACAAGTAGACGCATACTACTATGTGAAAAAAGGTTTAGGCATGTTAAGGGACATAGTTTAGTAGGGGTTTGTTGCCTGAAAATTATGATTTTGTATCATTTCTGCGTCATTTATAGAATATTCATTTGTTTTTTTAGGGGAGTACAGGAGCAATACTACTAAGAGTGTGCACTCTTTTGGATAAAATGCACACTTTTCCCAAAGAATGTGCACTGTGTGAGAAGAGTGCACACTACTGGCATACAAGGCACCCTTTTTCTGAAAGAATACACACTCTTTTCTGATAGTATTGCATGTGTCCACTATTAGAAAAGAGTACTACTCTCGAGTACCACTCTCACCAAAAGACTGCACCCTTTTTGTAAATAGCGTGCACTACAACACATGAAAATCCCCATATTGCAGTTTTCCCTGCTGTTTAAGCTACTGTGGCATAGAAACTTTGATACAGAGAAATATAGCAGTTAGAGAATTCTTTCTTTCAAACTGTCTCTGCCCTGTACTCTACTATCCCAGTTACACACACATATAGAACCAACACATAACACATTCACACCCCACAAATGTATACACACATGGACACAACACAGTTACACACATGAACACAGATATACACACATATAACCAACACAACATGCACAAATACACACACGCACACATAGCAATTCTATGACAAGGAGCCTACATTTACATGACACTTGAGTGCATAAATGTACAAACACTGCCACTTTTGTGGGTAAGTGGACACAAATGCAAACAAGTAGCGGCAAATCAGCAATCAGTATTCTGCATGGCAGGGGTCCTCAAATCCAGCCCTCAAGGTCCACAACCCAGCCTGGTCTTCAGGATTTCCGCAATGAATATGTATGAGATCTATTTGCCCGCAATGGACGCAGTGAATGCAAATAGATCTCATACATATTCACTGTGGAAATCCTGAAACCCAGGCTGGATCGTGGACCTCAAGGACTGAATTTGAGGCCCCCTGCTGTAAGGGCATGCATAAGTTGCATAGTTCCTGAATGCAAGGGGGGGGGGGGGGGGGGGGGGGGGGGGGGGGGGGTGGGTGTTTACATGGTTCACATGGAGTGGCCTAGTGGTTAGAACACTGGTCTTGCAATCCAGAGGTGGCTGGTTCAAATCCCACTGCTGCTCCTTGTGATCTTGGGCAAGCCCCTTAACCCTCTATTGCCTCAGGTACAAACCTAGATTGTGAGTTCTCCTGGGACAGAGAACTATCACTGTAACTCACCTTGAGCTACTACTGAAAAAGGTGTGAGCAAAATCCAAATAAATTATTTGAGATTCTGTTGCTACTATCTGAGATTTTACATGGAATGTTGCTACTATTTGAGATTCTACATGAAATGTTGCTAGTTGCTACACAGAATGTTGCTATTCCACTAGCAACATTCCATGTAGAAGCCTGCCCTTGCAGATCAGCAACGCGGTTGCGCAGACTCACAGAAACAGAAGCCTGCGCGGCCGCATTCCTGATCTGCAAGGGCAGGCTTCTACATGGAATGTTGCTAGTGGAGGAGTAGCCTAGTGGTTAGTGTACTGGAACATTGAACGGTGCTATTTGAGATTCTACATGGAATGTTGCTATTATTGGTGATTCTACATGGAATGTTGCTGAGTGGAGGAGTGGCCTAGTGGTTAGAGCACTGGTCTTGCAATCCAGAGGTGGCTGGTTCAAATCCCACTGCTGCTCCTTGTGATCTTGGGCAAGCCCCTTAACCCTCTATTGCCTCAGGTGCAAACCTAGATTGTGAACCCTCCTAGGGCAGAGAAATATCCACAGTACCTGAATGTAACTCACCTAGAGCTACTACTGAAAAAGATGTGTCTAAATAAATGGATAGAGGATAGGAGAGACATAGGCAGAGCTTGACATTTATGTACACCACTTATAGAATACTGTAAGTTACACACACTCTTTCTACAATTAGACACCTGCAGTTATGTCAGGTCTATGGCTGGTGTAACTGACGGCACCTAGGGGTCCTTTTACTAAGCTGTGATAAAAAGGAGCCTGCACTAGCATCAGCGCATTTTTGACGCCCCCTGAGGTTTCCTTTTACCGCAACAGGTAAAAGGTTGGTTTTTTTTCCTCAAAAAGAAATGGCCATGCAGTAAGTAAACCACTTGCTGCAAGGCCATTTCAGGGGGAGCACTTACCACCACCCATTGAGGTGGCGGTAAGGGCTCCAGCGCTAACCCGGCAGTAACTGGACAGCAAATGGCACTGCTTGATTATCACCTGAGAAACTTTTTGTAGTGCCAGATATGGTGCACGCTGAGGGTGGGAACTACTGCCGGGCTCCTGCAATAGCCCGGTGGTAGTTCCGGATTGGTGAGTGGCCAACCCTTTAGTAAAAGGGCCCCCTTAGATTTTAGACTTCCTGATACTGGGTTGCACTAGTACTGTATAATGGCAACTGGGTGCCCAGATTACATTATAGAATAGATTCTCATCCATACTGTCAAGTTGCCTAAGAGTAGGCACCCACTTATAGAATTATGTTATGTGGATTGTTTTATTTTGATATGTAATATGTTTGATATTCCTTTGAAAGGTGATATAACAAATTTTATTAAATAAATTACACCCCCCCCCCCCCCCCCCATAGGAAGAAATTCTATAAAGGACACAGAAGTTAAGTGCAAAAATGCAGCCACGCTAAGTGCTAATACTGTAACAGCATCTGAGCGCCCAGATTGTGTTATAGAATACTAACATAAGTAGGCATTTATGAGTCAACATTTATGCATGTCCACTTCTTCCATGTCACTCATCCCTGTTTCCAGATCATTTATAAGTATGTTATAAAGCAGTGGTCACAGTCCAGACCCTGGGGAATTCCACTATTTATCTTTTTCCTTTGAGAATATTGACCATTTAACCCTACTCTGTTTTCTATTTTTTAACCAATTCTTAATCCATAATAGGACCCTGCCTCCTATCCCATGACTTCTTAATGTTCTCAGGAGTCATTTATGAAGTACTTTGTCAAATGCCTTCTGAAAATCCAAATTCATAATATCATCTGGCTCACCTTTATCCACATGCTTATTCATCCCTTCAAAGAAATATAGAAGATTGGTGAGGTAAGATTTCCCTTGGTTAGATCCATGTTGATTTTGTCCCTTTAATCCATGCCTATGTATACACTCAGTAATTTTGTTCTTTGTAATAGTCTCTACCAAAATTATTGAATACCAATTCCTGGGTTAAATATTTAATAATTAGTCTCGTTATCATTAAATTTCCATATTATCTGACTAATATACTAACATTCAATGATCCTATCTAATAACATATACATACATTACAAATTCTGCATTATCATATTTATTGTGACAAACACAACTACTTATTACAAAAAATAAATAATATGATGTCAACAATATTCCCTTCTTCCAAACACCAAATACTGGCTTCCTTCTTCAAATCACAGCTGCTTGAAATTTACACACAAATCAACGTCCATCATGTGTTTCAAGAATAATCTTGTAATCTCAATTTCAACTTGTCATGTCCCAGACACGCTGAATTTGATAATAATAAATCTAACAGCTGAGAGATTTCACAACTTCATTGGAAGGATCTGATATTTGACATCATGTATATGAAATTTCCACTGGTTCCAACACATTAATCATCAGTCTCGCTTTGGTCCCAACACTGGCCGTGTTTCCTTATCACTTCAACAGGAAACCTTATACAATAGGTAATGTATGCAATTATACATCTTTTCAGTCATACAAAACACAAAATCAATATTAAACTCATACCTTAAACAACCTCGAATTACTGTTGAGCACACCACAATAAGCTACAGCTTCCGGCGTGTTAAAACATCATTTCCTGCATTGTATGGGGTAATGTTTGACACTCCCTCCTTTTATATGGACATTAACAAGGGCCAATCAATTTCTTTATTGAGCCCATTGGGTTCAATGGTATTCCAATTATAAATTAACCTTTGCTCTTTACATATCAATTGTCTTTCGATACAACCCCTTCCTTTCTGAATACCAAAATTATCCTATATAATAAAAAGCACCTCCAACGTTCTGAAGCTGACTCCGTGACACTTAAACCTTGAGGCATTCGTGCTCTCCAGCTCATGAATTGATGTCAGTACTTCCTGGTACGTCACCAGAGACACTGTTTGACCCCTGATGTAGACGCTTGCATGCGTCAAAACACGGCCCATGTTGGGTCCTTTAGTTTTTCATTATAATAAAGACTGTTGGATTCATATCTCCAGTGGTGACTCGTCTTTGATCAGTCTCTACTTTTGCCTTCTCTGTTGTTATTGAATAACAGTGATCCATATCTAATTTAGGGGCAGGCATTTGCATCAAGTCTTCATTGGTGTAAATGGTTGCGCCTAAATGTAGTCACAATTCCCGGTTTTAAGGGCTATTCTATAAATGTTACCTAACTTTAAGTGCCATTTGTAGAATAGCATTAAGCGCTATACTTTTCAGCACCAATTTTTTAGCTGCCAATTATAGAATTTAATCCTGTGTCCAGCCGTAATAGTGCTGACCATGCACCTGCAAATTTAGGTGGCAATAAATGTACAATTGAACCCTAATGCTTAATTTCATTGTAAATTGAGCTAATTTTTTAAATCACACCCTCTGATTTTTAGACTTCAGAAATCATGTTGATCCACTCCTACCCTAGCTGAGATAATATTTAATCACCACTCTGATTTCATGTACAACTTTCTTTAAATTAATCCCCTTATTTTCTAACTCCTCTTACCTATCTCCCCGGTTTACTAAGCCACGTTAGCGACTGCCATGCGCTAATGCTGACACAGTTGTATGGCAGCCACTAGCACAGCTTAGTAAATAGGAGGTACATGTTCCATCTTTGCTTATACCCTACTCTGTCTATTAAAATGTTTTATTATGTATTGTGTTGACATTGTAAATAGTATAATATCAGGGGCATTTTCAAAAGAGAAGGGCGCCCATCTTCTGACACAAATCGGGAGATGGGCGTCCTTCTCTCAGGGTCGCCCAAATCGACATAATCGAAAGCCAATTTTGGGCATCCTCAACTGCAGTCCGTTGCAGGGACAACCAAAGTTCACAGGGGCGTGTCAGAGGTGTAGCGAAGGTGGGACTGGGGCGTGCTTAAGAGATGGACATCCTCGGCCGATAATGGAAAAAGAAGGGCATCCCTGACGAGCATTTGGTCAACTTTACTTGGTCAATTCTTTTCAGGACCAAGCCTCGAAAAGGTGCCCAAACTGACCAGATGACCACCGGAGGGAATCAGGGATGACCTCCCCTTACTCCCCCAGTGGTCACCAATCCCCTCCCACCCTAAAAAAAACAATTTAAATATTTTTTGCCAGCCTCAAATGTCACACCAGCTGCATCACAGCAGTATGCAGGTCCCTGGAGCAGTTTTAGTGGGTATTGCGGTGCACTTCTGGCAGGCGGACCCAGGCCCATCCCCCCCTACCTGTTACACTTGTGGTGGTAAATGTGAGCCTTTCAAAACCCACCAGAAATCCACTGTACCCACATCTGCCCCCCTTCACCCCTTAGGGCTATGGTAGGGGGAGTGGATTTTTTTTGGGGGGGGTTGGGGGGCTCAGCACACAAGCTAAGGGAGCTATGCACCTGGGAGCAAGTTCTGAAGTCCACTGCAGTGGCTCCCTAGGGTGTCGGGTTGGTGTCCTGGCATGTGAGGGGGACCTGTGCACTACAAATGCTGGCTCCTCCCATGACCAAATGGCTTGGATTTGGTCGTTTCTGAGATTGGCGTCCTCGGTTTCCATTATCGCTGAAAATCGGGGACAACCATCTCTAAGGTCGACCTAAATTTAGCGATTTGGGCGTCCCCGACCATCTTATCGAAATGAAAGATGGACGCCCATCGTGTTTCGATAATACGGGCTTCCCCGCCCCTTCACTGGGATGTCTTGCAAGGATATCCTCAGGAAAACTTAGGCACTCCTTTTGATTATGCCCCTCCATGCCATAGTTTGTATTGTTAATTGAATATTTTTGCTGCTGTAATTGTCTGTTGCTTATTTTTTATTTATTCTTACTGTACACTGCCTTGAGGGGCCCTTTTAATAAGACGTGGGAGGGCTAATAAGCGGGTAGCATGTGCCAAATTGGCACTACCGCCAGGCTAGCACGTGCACCCAGGGGTCATTCTGGCAGGGGATGTTCTCGGCAGCAATCAGCAGTTGGCGCGCACTGTATGGTTACCGCGTGGGTAACATGTGAGCCCTTACTGCAAGGTCAA
Organism: Microcaecilia unicolor; assembly: GCF_901765095.1. Lineage (NCBI taxonomy): Eukaryota > Metazoa > Chordata > Amphibia > Gymnophiona > Siphonopidae > Microcaecilia > Microcaecilia unicolor. The sequence continues at coordinate 485,497,894 of NC_044032.1, read as the reverse complement.
TGGGTGGCGATAAGGGCTCAGGCCATAAATAGGCACATGCTAGTTTTAATTTCAGCACATGTCCATTAAAAAAAAGCTATTTTTTCCAACCACGGCAAAAAATGGCGCAGCATGTGCCCAAAACACACGCCCACACTTCCGCAGGCCACTTTTTATCGTAGCTTAGTAAAAGGACCCCCGAGTGAATTCCTTCAAAAAGGCGATAAATAAAGCCTAATAAATAAATAAATGCCAACTATTTATATAGCTTGAACAAAAGATATTCTATTATTGCTCAATGCATCTGTTTAAAAAATCATATAAACAAACACCAGTAACACCTTGAGCTTGTGACTGGAGTAGTGAACTTGTAAGGGCTCTGTTCAGTAAAGGTTGACAAAAATCTTCATTCAAGAGATCACATTTCTTTCCAACAGTTTTAGGTGTAAAATGTGCATCTGGGGCAGTTTAAATCTAATTGTATGTCTGCTACCATGTCTCCAATACACTCGCATGTACTTTTCAGGCTAATAATTGGAAGCTGGGTTCCATCAAATCTGATTTGGCAGTAGCAAATACACTGCTGAAATAATATTAATAATGGCTCTTTGCTAAGATTTTAAATAACTGCCATTTAATTTAGATTGTCATTTTGACTCAAATGTTTTGCTGTGGCAAAACAGTAAACGAGATGCAGGAGGCCAGTGAATGATGAAGCTGTGAAGAATGGTGTTGAATGAAGTGCTAATTCTTGCAGGGCCCTGCTGGTTCTCACAGACTTTTATGTCTTAGGCCTCCTACTAGGACTTGACCTTTGTAGTGGATGTTTGAACCAAGAGCTGAGGTCACTTCAAGCCACATTAGCATGTGACTGTATTGTTCCCTGGTGGAAAGGATTTGGGTTTGAGAACCGGAACAATATTCAGAAATGGGGGTTGACGGAAGGCTTGAGAATTAGCATCTAGAAATGGAAACCAGCAACGATTTCTGAAGCTGTGATTTAATGAATCTTTCTTTAAAGCAAGAAAATAATGTATGTAATGAGCTCCATAGTTTTGATTAGTTAAAAATTTGGGGGCCAGTATTGAGCCCCCGAATAGGAGTGGCTTCTACCTGGTTAAGTCCTACTGACCAAGTCATATTCGGATATTTAGCAACACTTTTCCATATACCCCCGGATTCTTTATAATGCACCTAGAGATTGGCGCCGAAATCGGCACGGATTCTATAACATTACACATAATTTAACAAACTTAACAAGCTAATGAGCGCTGATAACAGCACTTAACAAGCAATAATAAGCACTAATTGACAATTATCATAATTTATGTGTGGAAATCACTAAGCGTATGCTATAAAGAACTGAGTCTAAATTGAAAAGCGCACAGTTCAAAATAAATGCACATAGCTAAAAGGGGGCACTTTATGGGTGTTTCATAGGCATGCCAAGATTTCCGCACATAATTACAGAACACGGGTCAGTGTGCCTAAATATACGCGCATGGATTTACACTAGGTTTTTATCGGCGTAAATGGGTGCACATAGATTTAGGCGCTACAGTATCAACTAATCATATTCTATAAACCGTGCCTAAATCTTATAGAATACGCTTAAATTGGCGAGGATTTTTTAGGCACCATATAGAATCTGGCCAATATTGCAGCTGAAACCCTGAGCAGACATCTTTAGCACTATATCTGGGCAGTGCCGGAGCTGTCCGAAATCAGAGTCTGGGCACAACAGGGAGTTTATGTTTAAGTTCAACGACATTTGCTAAAATCACTTTTTTTTTAAAAAAGCATAAATAAAAGCAAAATGTAATTAAAAATTCATTGAGGGAAAGGAACACCATTAAAAAAATATAGAAAAACAAACATTCACAAAAGAGGCTATCAAACATCCCAGTGATGACCGCAGCATTCTTCATTCAGGTCCCAGGAAAAATGGGCCCCATTGCTCAAGTGGACAAAATATCAGTAAAGGCCTTAGAAAAAAACCTAAGGGGTCCTTTTACTAAGGTGCGCTAGAAAGTGGCTGTCGCTGCGAGTAGCGCACGTGTTTGCCACGTGATCTGGCCACTTTCTAGTGTGGCTGCAAAATGGCCATAGTTGGATTTTTTTAATGGCCATGCACTAATTTCCCCATTAGCAGGTGGCCACCTGCTAATGGAGAAATTAGCGCATGGCTCCCTACGCCAGGCGCGTAGCCAGACTTGGGTGGGAGGGGGGTCCAGATCCCAAGGTGAGGGGGCACATTTTAGCCCCCCCTGGCGTCGACGACCCCCCTCCCCACCATTGCCGACGCTGCCGCTACCACCAACTTTGCCCCCCCCCCCCCCCCCCGCCGATGACCCTCTCGACCCCCCTCCCACCGCTAACTCGCCGTCGCCTAACTTTTGCTGGCGGGGGACCCCAACTCCCACCAGCCGAGGACCTCTTCTTTCCACAAAAGGCTTCCTTCTGTTTCTGACGTCCTGCAGGCAGGCGATGGCGGGAGGGGGATCGAGCGGGTCATTGACAGGGGGGGTCCAGGGCCAAATCTATGGGGGCCCAGGCCCCCATGGGCCCATGTAGCTACGCCACTGCCCTACGCTAATCAGGAAGCATGTGGCAATGTGCCTGCACTACCCGATTAGCACAAGCATGTATGCTCAGTGGGGCCTTTTTACTAAAGGTGCACCAAAATGTGGCCTGCGGTAGTGTGGGCACATATATTGGATGCACACTGAACTATTTCTGTTAAAAAGGTTTTTTTTGGGGTGGGGGGGGCGGGAAATGGATGTGCGGCAAAATGAAAACCAGCATGCATCTATTTACCACCTAAGCCTTTAACCCCACCCATTCACTTAGCAGTAAGAGCTCATACATTACTCGCGAGGTAACCGTCCAGCGCGTGCCAACTTCCAATTACCACCGGGAACCCCTCCGCAGTAGAAAATAAAAAATCATTTTCTAGCACGTGTTTTTCAGCAGGCGCCAGAATTACCACCCAGCGCACGTGCTAGCTGGGCGGTAATGCTGATTTGATGCACGCTGCACACGCTTAGGCCCTTAAGCACATTTGTAAAAGGGTCTCTCTGTCCCCAGACATGCCTCCTGCACTGTAAAATAAAAAAATATTTTCCAGTGTGGGATTAGCATGCACTAAGCAGAACATTACTGTGGGACGTCTCAGCGTGTCTCATGGTAGTGCTCTTATAGCATGCAGTAGGCCTGCGCTAAGCCTACCGTGGCTTAGTAAAATGGCCCCCAAGTTTTAAGACTGCTTTAAAAAAATTTTAATGAGGGCTCTGACTGAAGGGCAAGAGATATACTGTTCCAGAGTAAAGGGGCCTTTTTTCTGGTTGATTCCCAATACATTATCTGCTAACCAGGAAACTATCTAGATAAATTTAGGACAGCAAAAGGGTAGTTCTCTGGTTACCAGTCTAAATATTGCCGGATAAGTAGGGACAGCAGTCGAATACCCAGATCTTCAGCGCTTATATCTATATATGGCTCAGCCCTGAACATCCAGGAATGAAAAGCTCACAATGGCTAGCTGCTGAGGGCTGAATATTAGGGGATTTTGTTTTCCAGCTGCAGCAGTGTTTGACAGTTTAAAGGTTAAAAATTGAAATGCTTGTATATGGCATTGTTTGTTTTAATGAGTAATGCTATTTATACCATTTTCCCCACTCTAAGTCTTCAGCACCCTAATGGCAGTATTAAGTAGGCCTGTGCGAGAAACCTTTGCAAAAAATAAACAGTTGGTCTTGGCATTAACCTTGCTTGAGGAGAAAATCCCTTTTATTTAAGCACTTACAGCTGCCTATTCATAACTCTTGTTATAAGAACACTTTAACTTGATCCTTGCTCTTAAGGGGGTAAAAAAAAAGGCCTTTTGAAGACTTTCTGTAACGTATAAATTTTTCTCTTTTATTTTCACTGTATTTGAGCTTAGGACAAATAACCTGCATTGAAACAAATCAGAGATTGGGTTGGCAGAAAGAACAACATTGCTTAGCTAAGGTGCCCTTTTACTAAGCTGCATTAAGCACTAACATATGCATAACACAGTTAAAAAAAAAAAATGGAGGGCACATCCCGCTGTAATTCTGAAATCTGCACATGCTAACTGCATGCTAAATAATTTTTCTAATTTTTTGAGGGGGGCGTGTCATGACTGGAGAGTGGACCTTTCTGCACTAAACCAGTTAGCGCATTTACATTACCGAATACTAACTGGTTAACGCACATATAAAGTATCATCCTACTACATAAATGAAGAGTGACCAACGTTCTGCGCATGCGTGGCACATCACAGATCACTCCCGACGGGTTTTTTTAAAAATTCTTTTTATTAAAGTCAATACAAGATAACACAGTACTTATCCTCTTATTGACATTGATCCTTTCAATACACCAATGAAAACCAGAACTGTACAGACTCATATCATGAATGATACTCCCGACGTGGTTAGAGGCAGGATGGACCAGAATGCGAGCCAGCACGAGAGTCCCACAATATTGCAGTGTTAAGACACGTATAACAAAAGCATCGCTTATCAACGGATACACTCTGGAGCTGTATTCTCTGCCAAGCATATTTTTCAACTTGATTAATAAATATTGGACTGCTCAGCTTACCATGTTCCAGGAACCGCACTATTTACCTACGGACGGCAAACTTTCAGGTTTTCTACAGCCGCCGCGAGTCCTTCAAGGAGCCAAACACATGACGTCATCTAACTTGGAAGCTGACGGTCGCCTAGCGACGTGCATTAATCTTTCCTTCAGTGAGTTCTCAGCCCCATTTCCCCATTGAAGGCTCGGAGGGCGAGTATAATCGCAGTGCCAGATTGGGATTGGAGAACTCGGACTGGTTCCCACCAATGCTGAAGTAGCATTGTACAAAAACCGGCAGGAGAGAGGACTAGAGTCAACAGGACGTGCTTAGCTTTGAGATTGTGGTCAGAAATGCACCATATAGATTTCTCCTATCCATTTTCTCCTCCATTAGACTCCTTTCTTAGCGCACTTATGATTGTATAGGTTGTGATATGGTATATCTTTGGTAGTTTTTTTGGAGGGGAAAATTTATTAAATGAAGCCTATTGAGCAGGGCCAGTGCAAGGATATGAGGTATCCGAAAAAAAAAAACTTCAAACTTGCGTTCCCCCCCCCCCCCCCCCCCCCCCCAACAATAATTATGACCAATCCTCTCAGAATATCCTGGCAAGAACTGGCTCAAATGGATGTGTTGTGCTGTGCCAAATTTTGCTGCTGTTTCTCCATTTTGAACCTAGCCTTGCACACTCTCTCTCTTTCACACAGATGCACACACACACACTTTCACTGTCTCTCTCTCTCTCACACACGCACGCACACACACACACACACATACACACTCTCTCACAACTCACACTCTCTCACACAGACGCACACACACACACTTTCTCTGTCTCTCTCTCACACACACTCTCTCTCACACCCACACACACACACACACACATATATATACACACTCTCATTCTCTCTCTTTACATTTCAGAAATAAAAAAATCTTGCCCGTTTTAATCAAACACACACACACAGGACCTGGCGGGGAGGAAAGAATCCAGTACACACACACACACACACTCTCTCTCTCTCTCTCTCACTCTTAACAACTGGCTATAAGGAGCGACTTATCCTCCACTGTCACAGGGACTCCTAGCACCTCTCTCTCTCTCTCTCTCTCTCTCTCACACACACACACACACACACAGGACACAGAGGGGATGGGAGGGGAGGAAAGAATCGCTGGACATGGAGGGGAGGGCAGGGGAGAGAGGAAAAATCGCTTACACGAGAGCCTTCCTAGGGCCCGTTTCAAATGGGCTTGGTTCCACTAGTATACATATAAAGTATCACATACCATGTAAAATGAGTTTATCTTGTTGGGCAGACTGGATGGGCTGTACAGGTCTTTATCTGCCGTCATTTACTATGTTACCACATGAGCCTTTACTGCCTACAAAATGGGTGGTGGTAAAGCACACATGGTAATTTTACAAAATGGCTGTGTACTAATGGTAACATTAGTGCATGGTCATTAGTGCAAAAAATACAAGAAAGGCATATTTACAACTGTGGTAAAAATGACCTTACAGTGCAGGAAAAACCAACGTAAGAGCAATGTTAAGGCCATTTTCTACTGCACCTTAGTAAAAGGTCCCCTATGTTAACTGTTTTAATGCAACATTTTAATGCAACATTTTATGACTGGATAATAGGGATTTGCAGCCAGAAAATTTTTGTCTTGTGTTGTTTCTCATGTCATTTCCAGAAATACTTTTTTTTTTTTTTTTGGCTGTTGTTTTTCTTTCATTCTGTCATCAAGGGAGCAATGTGGTTAGCATGCACACTCTCCCCCAGATTCTATATAATGTGACTAAAATTGTGCACGCAAATCCGGTTGTATTCTGGATTTGCGCATGCAATTTAATTACTTAACAAGCCATTCAGCACCAATAATTGCCACTTAACAAGCAATTATTGATACTAATTGGCATTAATTTGAATTTACGCACACAGGGGCTCTTTTACTAAGGCACGTCTAAAAGTGACCTGCGCTCATGTAGGTGCATGTTTTGGACAGACGCAGGTCAATTTTTCAGCATGCCTGGATAAAAGGCATTTTTTGTGACCGAAAATGGATGTGTGGCAAAATTAAAACCAGCGTGTGTCCATTTTCAACCTAAGACTTTACCGCCACCCATTGAATTAGCGGTAAGGTTTCACGCGCTAACCGGGCAGTAAGCAGCCAGCATGCATAAACTGCCAATTACAGCCTGGCAAGCGTCACATGGTAGAAAATCAGTGGTGTGCTGGAGCCGGCACGCACCGGCTCGAAGAGCCGGTTGTTAAAATTTTTGGCATCATGCGAGCCGGTTGTTCTGAGAGTGCGAGCTCCCTTGCCTGCCCCCCCCCCCATTCCAAGCTGCAGGGTCACAGACTCCCAGCGCATACCAGAAGGCAGGATCCCTGGTGGTCTAGTGGAGTCTTATGGGGCAGGAAAGATCCCCAGTTTTTCCTGCCTGCTGCCGGTGCTGACCCTCCTCACCGCATCGCTCTTTAAAAATGGCTGGCGAGACTTTCACTGAAGTCTCGCGAGGCCGCCCTTGTAAGTCTTGGCGGCCATTTTAAAAAAGATGCAGCTGCAGAAGGGAAGCGCCAGCAGCAGACAGGAAAGTCTATGGATCTTTCCTGCACTGAAGAATCCACTAGACCACCAGGGATGCTGCCTTCAGGTATGCACTGGGAGTGGTATCCTTTGGCTCAGGGGCGCAGGGAGGAGGTCTGTACTAGGTAGGTGAGGTGAGGTAGAGGGGGGGACTGTTAAAAAAAAAAAGTTAAAATGTTTTAAATGCTGCCGGCTTGTGCATACGGATGTTCAGAGAGGAAGTATAATAAGGGCATAACTTTTCAAAGGTAGAGTAGTAATTTGTTATAAATCGTAATCAGTGTGCCATTTATTTCTCCTGGTAAAGGGCTTCTAAAACAGACATCATGTTATGGGAATCAGGTGCTCAATGTTCAGTTTCTATATATTTATTTACTTATTTATGGCATTTTTTAATCCCACATTAAACATGAATTATATTGGAACCTGGGAGTATTTTTTTTCCCGGAGAGAGTAATGCATTGCCCCCCCCCCCCCCAGGCTCTCTCTCCGGGTATAGCCAGCTCTGCTATTTTCTTGGGGGGGGGGGGGCGCAGAGGTGGAGGGGGAGGCACAGAGGTGGACGGGGAGAGCAGAGGTGGACCGGGAAGAGAGCCTGTTAAAAAATTTACCAGCACACCACTGTAGAAAATAGAAAATATTTTGGGTGCACGTCAAAAATGGAATTACTGCCCCGGGCACATGGTAGCTGGGCAGTAGTTCCAATTTGGAAAATGTTGGATGCGCATAGGTGCCTACACACCTTAGTAAAAGGGCCCCACAACTTGTTAGGCATATTCTGTAAAGTGGTGTATATAAATTCTAATGTACACTGCCAAGTTACAGAATACACCTGCTCCACATCTAACTTAGGCACCGGTATTTACACCAAGTTTTACTTGGCCCAAATGGACGCACCTAGAGTTAGGCGCAAACATGGCCGCTAAGCATATTCTATAAACCAGCCAGGCATATTCTATATACTGCCTAAATCTAGGCATGCACAACTTAATTCATTAACAAGCCAATCAGCACCAATAGTTGGTACTTAACAACCAATTAATGGGATTAATTAGCTCTAATTAGAATTAACGCACACAACTTTCTAAGCATATTCTGTAATGCAGTGCACATAAATTCTAGTGCGCACAGTTGAAAAGGAGGCGTGGCCATGGGCGTGGAATAGGAGGGTTGTGGGCGTTTCAAAAAACTATGTGCACTATTATAGCATACACCTGATCTGCGCCTAAATTATTTATTTTATTTATTTATTTATTTATTTAGATTTTGCTCACACCTTTTTCAGTAGTAGCTCAAGGTGAGTTACATTCAGGTACTCTGGATATTTCTCTGTCCCAGGAGGGCTCACAATCTAAGTTTGTACCTGAGGCAAATTAGGTGCAGATATTTAGGCCTGGTTTTAGGTGGCCTAAAGTTTAATTGCAAGAGTGGCATGCGAGTGTAATCTATAAACTATGCCTAATTTTTGCTGTAGTTTAGGGAAAGGAAAATGGGACTTGATATACTGCCTTTCTGTGGTGTTTGCAACTACATTCAAAGCTCTTCAACTTGGAGAAAAGGCGGCTGAGGGGAGATATGGTAGAGGTCTAAAAAATAACGAGTGGAGTTGAACGGGTAGATGTGAAGTGTCTGTTCACACTTTCCAAAAATACTAGGACTAGGGGGCATGCGATGAAGCTACAATGTAGTAAATTTAAAACAAATCAGAGAAACTTTTTCTTCACTCAACGTGTAATTAAACTCTGAACTTCGTTGCCAGAGAATGTGGTAAAGGCGGTTAGCTTAGTGGAGTTTAAAAAAGGCTTGGACAGCTTCCTAAAGGAAAAGTCCATAGGCCGTTATTAAATGAACTTGAGGAAAATCCACTATTTCTGGGATAAGCAGCATAAAATGTTTTGTACATTTTTGGGATCTTGCCGGGTATTTGTGACCTGGATTGGCCACTGTTGGAAACAGGATGCTGGGCTCGATGGACCTTTGGTCTTTCCCAGTATGGCAATCCTTATGTACTGAATACTGACTTTTACTAGACTGAACCTGATATTGAAAGAGGGGCATTTTCGATATGACGTCTAAGTTGGACTTTGGACGTCTTGCGCTAAACATCCCAAATTTGAACAGGAAATATGGCCATTTTCAAAACAGCAAAACATCTTTTTGTTTATTGTTTTCTTTAAATGGCCACATGCACAATGTTTTCATGCTCTGTTCATTTATCTTTTTGGGCCACTTTTGAAAAAAACCCCAAAACATCCAAGTGAAAAATACACAAAATCAAGCCATTGGGATGTAGGAGGAGCCAGCATTCTTAGTAGACTGGCCACACTAACATCCCAGGAGAGCAATGAGGCACCTTAGGGGGCACTGCTGTGGACTTCATATAAAAGCTCCCAGGTACCCATCTCACCATTACCCCCTTATCCTGTATGCAAAGGCTTCCAAGCCCACCAAAAACCTACTGTACCCAACTGTACACCACTGGAATAGTTGTATGGGTGATGGGGGGGGGGGGGGTCACCTATATTTATTTATTTATTTATTGGGATTTATTAACCACCTTTATGAAGAGATTCACCCAAGGCAGTGTACAACAGGTACAGTTTAACATAAAAATGTGGGTACAGTAGGGTTTTGATCAGTTTGGGAGGGCTCACACTTTCCACGACAAGTGTAACAGGTAGAGTGGGATATGGATCTGGGTCCTCCTCTCTACTGTGCACTCCACTGACCACTACACTACTCCAGTGACCTTCTTGCTGCTCTAATAGACCAGGCTATAACATCTGAAGTTGTCATAGAAGCTGGTAAGTAATATTTTTAATCACAGCTTCGGGGAGGGGGGATGGGAGGGGGTTAATAGCAGTGATGCATCCATGGGGGTCCATGGGAGGGCCTCACCTTTGACACAGGTCTCCTCTGTTTTAATGGTGGCGGGATGCCAAGCCCCATCGGTCAGAGGTCTCTTCCCAGGTCCCGCCTTTGCTGCCAGAGCAGCGCTTAAGCAGCAGACGTGCTTCAGCTTCCAGTGCCAGCTCTCTCGTGCATTCTCAGTTCATTGACTGAACTGAGCATGCACAGGAGTGCCACATCAGCAGCTGAAGTAAGGGGTGGACTAACAGTGATCTAGGACATGAAAGGCCATTGGGTCCCCAGGTCCCCCGTCGCTGCCCCCTTTGTTTCCAGCACCCCCTTCACACTACAGCCCCTGGGCCTACCTTGAAGAGTCCCGCTCTTCCCTGCCCACCAGCACCGCTCTACCCAGCACCGCTGCTTCTTCTTAATGGCTGCTGAGACTTCCTGTGGTAGTCTCGCAGGTCTTGGCAGCCATTTTGAAGATGCAGCAGTGCCAGACAGAGCAGTGCAGCAGGTAGGAAAGAGTGGGGGTTCTTTCCTGCCCTCCTCCCCCCGAAGAGGCCACTAGACCACCAGAGTCCTTCAAAGTAGGCTCAGGGGGCTGTAGTGTGCAAGAGGAAGAGAGGCACTGGGCTTCTCAGGCCCTTTGGGCCCTCATGCACTGCCCAGTTGTGGTCAGTCTGCCCCTGGCTGAAGTGTGCCACTGACTTCAGCACTGGTCTGGCAGCACAGGCAGGACTTGTGAGGAGACCTCTTCAGCTGACAGGGCTTGGCATCCCCACCAGTAAATGTATACATTAATGTGGCAGGGGCAGCAGCAAGAGGGAGGTAGAGAGAATATCTAGCCCCCCTCAGTCCACCTTTCCCCCCCCCCCCCCAAAAAAAATGGACTTCTGGCTACGCCTCTGGATAATAGGCCAGGAAAAAGCCTATTTTAGAAAGACACTTAGGCACCTCTGTGCCTTTCTAAAATACTACCTCTAATCCTGCAGAAATTGCAGCTAGATTGATGGGGTAGTCATTGCGCTGCTTGAGAGCAAGTGCAAATATATGTGTATGAACCCATGTATTGTATAAAGATGTGTGTAAGTTGTGACTCTGCCCAAACTCTGTCTCTGTGCACACCTATTTCACTTTTAACATAGTAACATAGTAAATGACGACAGATAAAGACATGTATGGTCCATCCAGTCTGCCCAACAAGATAAACTCATTTTACATGGTATGTGATACTTCATATGTATAAATGAGTTTGATTTGTCCTTGCCTTTCTCAGGGCACAGACCTTAGAAGTCTGCCCAGCACTGTTCTTGTACTAAGTTCTGAAGCTAACTTTGAAACCCCTTATAATTTACATTCCAGCCCATCCATATTTATTCAGTCATGATTAGGGCGTAGACCGTAGAAGCCTGCCCAGCACCGGTTTTGCTTCCCAATTACCGACGTCGCCACCTAATCTCCACTAAGATTCCGTGGATCCATTCCTTCTAAACCGGATTCTTTTAACCTTGCACTGCTCATATTTTAAGACAGGCCTTCTGAACCCAGTCCTCAGGGTACACCAAGTCCCATCGGGTTTTCAGGATATCCACAGTGAATATGTATGAGATAGATTGGCATACTTAATATGCCAATCTATCTCTATCTCATGCATATTTATGAGAAGCCCTGCTTTATTTATTTTATTTTTGTTACATTTGTACCCCGCGCTTTCCCACTCATGGCAGGCTCAATGCGGCTTACATGGGGCAATGGAGGGTTAAGTGACTTGCCCAGAGTCACAAGGAGCTGCCTGTGCTTGAAGTGGGAATCGAACTCAGTTCCTCAGTTCCCCAGGACCAAAGTCCACCACCCTAACCACTAGGCCACTCCTCCACTCCACCTCGTTTTATGCTTGCATAAGTCAGCATTTTACATGTGAAAATGGTTTATAAAGTTACCCTCATTCATTACCAGTTTCCTGAGAAACACTGCTACCAGGTGTGCTTCCTGGACAGGTCTGGAAAACACTAACCCAGGGTACATTGTAACAGGAAGCAAACTGGGTAGATTAAATGATTTCATCATTCCTGACATCATACTCAATATTTCTGATGAGCTACCGATAACATAATCTTTTTCTGTTTCTCACATTGATCTTCACACATCTTTTTTCAGACCTATTAATTTCTCATTACTTTTTGCACTGCTAATTTTTACCTTTTTGAAGAATGGTATGAATTGCATCTGCCATGTATTAACAGCAATAGAAATCAGTGAGTGTTCTGCTCACTAGAGATACATCCATACTATAAACTCAGGGGCCGATTCTCAGAACCTAATGCTGGTGCTAGAGGCGATTAGCGCTAGGGTGCACAGAATGTTCAGAGGGCACGAGTGCAGGAAATAACACCCACATCAAAGATGGCTGCAAATCACATGTAAACATACCCAAATAAGCTCATCTTGTATCCCGCCCCAATGCTCAAAGAACAGCGCAGAAATTGATGGTGCTTTTACCACAACCAACTTACCACCAGTTCGAGGACGGCAGCGAAAGTTCTGCTGAATCTCCCTATGCTGGTTTGTCTTCTAAGCAGATGGAAGCCCGTACCACCGAAGCGCTTATAAGAAAAGCCCACTGCAGAAAGATAATTTGGTGGTGGGGGGGGGGGGGGGGTGCAGTTAAAAATGACAGGTATGAAAAAGATAGCTGCTTTCAGAGCTTTCAGGAGAGTTGCTCAGGAAGTTAGCCCAAAAGCTTCTTTTAAATATGTGCCTGAACGATACCATCTTGCTGTCACCGCCTCCAGCCTCTGGTTCCGACCGATTATGTGCACAAGATCTGTGCTTACCACACAGCTCTTGTGCACATGCACCAGGCACGTTTCCCCCCCCCCCCCCCCCCCCATCTTAACTTCCCAATGCTCAATGCTAACAGTGTGCATATAATTTACATGATATTAGTGTTGAGCATTGGGAAGTTATTGTTTGGCGCTCGGTTCCCATGGTATTTCTTGGTGCTGTTCCCTAAAGTGCCGGAGCTCTGAGATTCGGCCCCTCAGTTCTTGTATCTCAAACTCGGAGTACTGCAGAAGAACATAATCCTCTTAGGAGAGGCTGAGTTGAAGGAAGGTTCAGGAATTTAGTGGGTTCTATTGGCTTAAGCTGGCACATCAAGTGAGATTTGAGTGGAGCCGCCAGTCAGTTCATGATGTACATATTGACTAGATATAAGTGGGGGGGGGGGGGGGGGGGAGGGGCAATGTCAGCCCACACTGTCAGCCACAGGCTGAATGAATCCTAGATATTTAATAGCAGGTCATATTCGAACTCTGACATTGAATATCTGACTAAGTGGAGGCCACTTAACCCTCAATTGCCTCAGGTACAAACTTAAATTGTGAACTACTGAAAAGGTGTGAGCTAAATACTAAAAACTGTTTCTTCTCTAGATTCATTCTACTCTGCATTATTGCTGTATAGGCTACATATGCCCATTTCTTACTTATGACTAGGTTGCCTAGACGTGTTTTAAATAGCTTTCCAAGTGCAGACAAATGGCTATTGTCTAAAGCTTATCTTCTGGGTCTTTCCTTGCTTGAGTTATTTCACAGCCAATCATCCCAGGAACTATCAGATCAACTTACTTCAATCTGAAATTTCACCATTTCTGAAGTACACACTGTTATACATTTATTAAGCCACAGAGAAGACGATAGTGAAGCAAACCCTTCATGAGCAGCACATAAGCCCCCTTAAAACTTGGCATACATGTATTGAGAAAGATTCACAGCATCATATGTTGTGTTTTTCATTTGATGAAAATCCAGCACAGCCCTACTATTGCAAAAACAAACATTATGAATGGCTAGTATTAGATCAATTTCCATTTCAAATGTTGATATCAGAGATTGTAGGGAGATGGGGAATTCTAGCATCTTTATCGTGCTCTGTTTTGTTAATCAGTGTTCAGTTTTCTAAACCAGGTCATCGTTCAGAATCTAGACAGCTTTCTCAGACAAGTGAGGTCCAGTGCTGTGACTAGCTAAATTGCTGGATCACAGTGTTATGCACTCCCATGTAGAGAGATCTGGATTCACTTCCCAGCTCCTGTCTACTGTTCCTTGCATTGACCAGGTTAGGGATGCCACAGAGGCAGTGACAAGAGTTTGGGGGAGGGGTCATATCTAGTAATAGTGATCCTGAAGGCACTTATGGCAGCAGGAGTAGAGGACGATCCAAATGGTTAATCTAATCTAATATTACTCAAATATACAATTAAAAAAACATACATACAAAAGCACAACCAGAATAAAAAAACTAAGCTGCCTATACAGCATTTAAGACTAAATGTTCTTGAAATAAAAAAAAAGTTTTCAAATTTTTACAAAATGAACCATAAAACACTTCCTGTCTTAGATCTAATCTTAGATCTAATGGCAGTGAATTCCAATGATGAGTAACCTGGAATGAATAAGAACAGTCATGGTTACCTTTCGAAGTAATGTGTTTGACAGTTGGATATATAAGAAAATTACTATCCTTAATTCTAGATATCCTAAAATAGGTAGAATGATGCAACGAATTATATAGATAAACAGAACCCAAACCACTGAGAGACTTAAAAGACCAGACACATCAAACATATAAATGGCAAGTGACCGACTCATCTGCAAATGCGCAGTAGAGACTTCCCTCTCTGTCCTGCCCTTGCGTCAAGACGTGATGACGTCAGAGGGCGGAACAGAGAGGGAAACAGAGTCGGACTGTCGGACGCTGCCGCCTGGAAACGAACATCGCACGCACCTACCTCCACCCTCCCCCAACCCCGCCACCGCTCCCGCCCCCCTCCGTATCGGGCCCCCTGCACTGACCTGACAGCGCCTCTCACCTCCGTGTGGAAGCGCTGCAGGCAGCAGCAGAGCGATCTGCTGCTGCCTGCAGTGCTTTGACACAGAGGTGAGAGGCGCTGTCAGGTCAGTGCAGGGGGCCCGGCACGGAGGGGGGAGGGAGCGGCGGCGAGGAGGGTAGCTGGAAATTTCGCCCGTTTTAACGGGCTTAACGGCTAGTTAACTTATAAATGATTTTGGCCCTAACTGGCAACTGCAGTTCATGGCACCACTCTATCATATTTCCGATGTCTAAAAATCAACTTGGCAGCAGGACTCTGCAGCAGCTGTAATTGTTACAAATTGCTTCTGAGGTAATCCTATATAAACTGAATTACAATAATCCAACTGCGACATTGTATATGCCTGTACCAACAAAGCAAAATGTTTCCTATAAAAATAGGATTGGACTGATCTTAGCTGTCTTAATTTGAAAAATACTCTCTCTTCGGAGAAGCAAGCTGAGAGATAGAGAAGCCAGGGTCAAAATCTCAGTGATGCAACTTATGACTTCGGCAAATCACTTAACCCTCCATTTTTTCAGGTACAAAGTTTAGATTGTAAGCCCTCTAGAGCAGGAAAATATCTGATGAATATCATCTTGAACTACTATTGAAAAGCTAAATCCAAATTCCTAAATCCCTTGCTCGGTTCTAAAGAAACTCTGGCTCATAGTCCACTCTCTGGACTAATACTGCAATAACTGGACTGAAATAAGATGGGGTACGGAAGCAACAACTTAGGATAGTTGCAAATGAAGGTTCTGGCACTTGATCCATTCCCTTGTTCTGACTGAGCTGGAGACCAGAAACTGCTGGGTCCAAAACAACATTATAGCATGAGCACGGTATTTTCAAGGTGTGGGAAACTCTGACCTCACTTTAGTTTCAAAGCCACAGCTGTGCATCACCGTCATAAATGTTCACAGCCATGCACACACAGCTAGAGTGGTTTTGTAAGTGTACAAAAAGGTGCAGCTCATTTTCAATATTTATTTTAACAGACAGGAAAAACAAGAATGGCTGGGAGGCAAAAGAGCTGTGAAATAAGCAAACAAGAGAAAGCTACTTGACCCAGAAACAGCAGTGAAGAAAAATACAGCTGTTTAAGGCTGCTTACCGCCTCAACTGACACCTGAAACTCATAACATGCATGATGGTTCTGCATCCCATTGTGGATGAATAACAAAAAGATATGATCAATTAAAAAAACTGTGGAAATAGACACTGCAGAGATGATGACTTGCAAGAAAGGGAGCTTGTAAGTCATCAGTAGATCCCGTAGGAAAAGAGTTAAGGAATCTCACGAAATTATTTGCTATGTTCCTCAAAGCTGGGCTACCTCTACGTTCATGTATTTATATGGCCTGCTTAAAGATCAATCCAATGAGGCACTGGCTCCGGGCTTTGAAACTTGTCTGCCTCACTTGCTCCACTCTTCACAGCCATAGAAACTCCCTCCTTTGCTACCACTGCTGTACTCCTTGTTAGCCTGTCCTTGTATCTGGCTGCTTGCCTGAGAAAGTGCCTGTTTCTCATGTTTAAAACCTCAGGCAGTGCTGGTGGCCAGATAGAAGGATGGGCTGAAGAGGAGTACGGCACTGGAAGTTCCAACCCACACTCCCTAAAAAAAATACTAAAGGCAGAAGATCATGCCATGTAAAAGAGTTATTGTGGCACTGGGGAAGGAAGGGGGCTGAGGCTGGAAGGTAGCATGAGATGGAAGAACTATGATGCTATGAGGCTTCTGGGTGGAGGCTGGGCTGGAAGGGGGGCTGATAAAAAAAAGGCTGGGGTTGGAGGGGGATGATACTAAGGGGCTGATGCTGGTGTTAGGGAGCTGGGGCTGATGGTAATGATGCAGTGGCTGGCAAGGGTTGATACTGGGGATAGAAGGCAGCTAGGGATAGAAAACAGCTGATGCTGGGACTAGAATGGGGCTGCTCCTAAGGAGCTGATGGGAGGCTTAATGCTGGAGGAGCAGAAGGGGTTGATTCTAAAGAACTTCAGGGGAAGGGTTGGGACTGGAAGGGGCTGATACTAATGGGTTGATGCTGGGGATGGATGGGGGATGATACTGATGGGAGATAATGCTACAGAATCTGAGATTAGAAAGGGGATGATGCTGGGACTGGTGGGGGGAGCTCTGGGATTGGAAGTGAGCTGGGACTAGATGGAAGTTGATGCTGGGATTTAGAGGGAAATGATGCTAGGGCTGGAATGGGGCTAATGTTAATGGGGAACCAATGCTCAGAGAGCTCAAATTGAAATGGGACTGATGCTGGGACAGAATCAGTCTGATGCTGATGGGGGCCAATTCTCAGAGAGCTCAAGTGGAAAGTGGGCTGGTGCTGGGGATGGAATGGGGCTGATGCTGAGAGGAGATAAAGTTGAAGGTAGCTGATACTAAGGAGCTGATGTTGGGGTTGAAAGGAGACTGATAATACTGACACAAGGGACTGATGTTGACAGATGCTAGGGGGAAAGTGGTAAAAAAGGACAGTTGCTGGGGAGCTGAGAAGGAATAGGAGTAAAGATATTGTGAAATGGTGGAGGAAGAAGCAGGGCATATGCAGTATAATGTGAGAGGAGGGATACTCTAAGGCAAGGAGGAGGAAATGCAGGGCCTATGAATATTGGAGAAGGAAGTAGATGTATAGGTATTGTGAAAAAGAGGCAGAAATGAAGATACTGGGGAAATAGAGAAATATGATAGAGCACAGACTCAGATTTTGGGTGGGAAGTCAGAAGACAGTGGATGAGTATTAAGACTGTGAGGACTCGGGGATTGGGTAAAATGGAAGTGGGGGCTTGGAAATTAGCTGAGGGTTGTAAGGCTCAAGAAATTAAGCAGGGATAAGGAGGACAATAAGGGCTAGTGATTGTGTGAGGGGTATGAGTAGGGCTTTGAAGAGTGAGCACAGAAAGACTGGAGAGATGGAATGAAGGATTTGGAGGGTTTGGAGATGGGTTGGGAATAGAGGGTTATATAAAAAAAGGTGAGAGACAAAGAAAGGGGGAATAGTCTTTTAAGAAAGTAAAAGAGGGTAAGATGGGAGAAGTAAAAGGAGTAATGGAAGCTTGGGAAGGAGTAAAATATAAGAAGGGGACTAGAGGTGGTTAGGGGATGAGTGATTGGGAAGTATCTTAGATTAGTTAGAGAATGAGAGCCAGAAGAAGAAGAGATATGGATCTGGGAAGGGAATGAGTACACACAGAGGAAATGGGGTACTAGAAAGTGGATGAAAGGTAGGGAAGAATAGGAGGCCAGGGGAGGAATGAGACAGAGGTGGAGAATGAAAGAAGAGTAGAAAATGGAAAGCTGATAAGTGGTGAAAGGTGAAGAGAGAGAGGCTGAAAACTGGAGAGAGGAAGAAGGAGGAATGAAATCTATCTGTAAGTGGATAGAAAGGTAGATGAGAGAAATGGAGAAAAAAATAAAACAGAGGGATTCATGTCAGAGATAGATGTATGGGAGGAAGGGAAAAGGTCAAGGAGTGTGAAGAAACAGAAAATAGAAATGAGACCTTGAAAAAGGACAATAAAAAAATTAAGAAAAGGAAGTGATAAAGAGGGAACAGGACCAGCCCAACTGGAAAAATAAAATGATCAAACAAATGTATGAAGAAATTATTTTCAGGAGGACCCCCCCAGGAGCACTCCATACCATCTGCAGGCAATGTAATGGATGACCTTCCTGTTTGAGACTCTTGCCAAGGTCCAAGTTTCCAGCTACAAAGGTGCATCCCTGCCTTGCTTCATTGAGTCATCCCTGGAGCACTCTGGACCATCTGCAGGCAGTGTAGTGTATGGTCTTACTGTTCGGGACTCTTGCCAAAGTCCAGTTTCCAGCTACAAAGGCACATCACTGCCTTGCTTCATTAAGGACTCCCTGGAGCACTCTAGACCATCTGCAGGTAGTGTAGTGGATGGCCTTCCTGTTCGGGACTTTTGCCAAGGTTCCAGTTTCCAGCTACAAAGGCGCATCTCTGCCACGGGATGCAGCTGTGGGTGCATGGCTGTGGGCTCGTGCCCAGAAGGGTATGACCAGAGAGATAGTTCCCGCCTCTTTGGAGCGCCTTCAGAGTTTGCTTGGAGTATGGTTCTCTGCTCTGCTCCAATGGGGAAATGGGAGGGTGGAATCAAGAAGGCAACATTCCCAATGGTGGTGAAGGGGGCATATGGATTTTCAACTGTAATCCACACCAGTCCACCCTCCTGAAGCTCCCAGATGCTTCCCTTTCTACAGGGAGGCCGAACCCCATCCTTAAAACCTGAGGTTTTGATTGAGAACACCAATGCCTCCCAGGAAGGTGGTGTAGCGGCATCTCTACAATCTGTCAACGTTGGAAGACTCTAAAATTACTATTAAAATTATAATTAACATTAACATTTATAACTTTCACACCACAACTATTATAGAACCAATGATGAGTAAAATCAAGACATAGGTATATGGCCTATATGAAAAGAGTCGCTGTTGAAAGTTCTCATTGTGGTTTAGTGTAATATCACACTTTGACTATGGCATTGGGATATTCAGTTGATTGCATATAATACCAGCAGTTAAATCATCAAAACAAATATCAGGAGTTGCAGAAAATAGGTACAGAGGTGGATCCTCAGTTCTCTGTCCTTCTGGGGAATTCTGGAGCAAGAAAACCAAAAAAAGCACAAGGAGCCTTCAAGAACGGGAGCATCAACTCAAAATTGTATTAATCAGACTCAATATTGGGTTGACTTTCAATTCAATTCAATTCAAATCAGGTCTTATATACCGTTAAAATCCCTTTTCCAGGGTTCAGTGTGGATTACATCAATTAGTTTGCAATTAATTAGTACAGTGCAAGAGAATGCAAACCTATAGATGATTGGGAGATGCAAAAACAGGAAGAAACAGTCCTATATGCAGTGAGAGGTTAAGATACAGTGATGGATAATCATATATTATCCATCACTGTATCTTAACCTCATTAACTTCTTCCTAAAACTAACATAGTTGTTATCAGACCTTATAGCAATGGGAAGGGAGTTCCATAGCCAAGTTCATGAAACAGGGAAGCGCGGAATCTATTTCCCTTGAATGTCCAAGGTGTCAGGAACAAATGTTCTTTTAGTCTATTGGATTGAGCCAGACATAATGATGATATATTAATCAACAGACAAGATATGATGCCATATAAAATTTGAAAAACTATACAAGCGGTTTTAAACCTGTTTTTTTAAACAAGATATAATGAGACACTGCTACATCTGTTTAATTTGAAAATCAATCTCACTGCAGTATTCTGTATTAATTGCAATTTATTCAGATATTGAGTCTTGATCCCCAAAAATAAAATGTTACAGTAGTCTAGATGTGGCAAGATCAGCATTTGGACCAGTAATGTGAAGGCCTTCTGGTCATCCAGTGTTTCTCCCCTTCTAGCATCTCTTTTCCACCATCCAGGGTCTCTCTTCACCAAAGGAGGGTGGACCAGGGGCCTCAGCCAAAAGGAGGGGCCTAGGCCCCTAAGGCCCCCCCATCATGGCTATGCTTCCCACTTCCTTCCCTCCCCCCTCCCTGCATGGTCTGGCATTTTTACCCTCCTCCTGGCCTATTTAGAGGCTCTGTCTCACTTTCACTTTCACCTGTTCTGAAGTCTTCTGTGCTGCAGAATCAACGGCAGCCTTACTCACAGATTACCTCTGGCATGTATCGGGCCTTTCCCTCTCTGATTTGTCCCACCTCTTCTGATGCAAATTCCTGTTTTAAGAAGTGCGGGATAAATGTTAAGTAGTAGTAGTAGAAAGGCCCAGTGCATGCCACAGGCAGCAAGGGAGTAAGGCTGCTGCTGGCACTGCAGCAATGAAGACTTCTAAACAGGTAAGAGTGCAGTGAGAGCAAGCGAGCATGGCTGGGAACGAAGGGAGAGATGCTGGACTGTGTGTGTGGGGGGGGGGGGGGCAGGAGGGAGGGAGAACACATAGTCTGGATTCTCGGGTGATCCAGAAACCCAATATTTTGGGGGTCCGGATTCTCGGGTGGTCTGGATTTCCAACATTTGAATTTTTGGTCTTCTGCTGTACTTTCATATCACTCTCTGTGCCTATGTATTACTTATCTGGGTGACCAGTAAAGACTAATGTATTTCTGAGTCCTTACATTTGATAAGACTTGTCTAGAAGGTTCCGCTTAGCTTTGGAATGGTTAGAGAAGGAAGATTCAAACCGAAAACAATGTTACAAGGAGGGGTCTTATAGTCAGAGGAAGGTTTCTGCTGCCACCAGAGTCACCCACTGATTATACTAGATACTTCTTTTCCTCTACATCTGCATTTTCTATCCCTTTCTAGAAAGCCAGGAAGTTAAAAAGTTTACTAAAAGAGGACACCACTTTGCCTGCCTAAATGTGAGATTAGTCAGAAGGTTTTATTCTATTGGTGGATTAAAGTAGAAGCACTGAGGATTCATGGAACACTCACTGCTGAACTCCTCATGCTGCTATAACAGTAAGGCAGTCAACTCAAAAAACAACAGTATGGTTCAAGCTGATTTACTAAAATATATCAGAAACAGCCACATTTCAGCTTATGCCTGCATCAGAGGCTCTACACCACATTAAAAAAAAATTTACTCCACTGAACAGACATATACAATGGTAACCCTGTTGCACATATATATCCTTAATACATTCAAAATGAATAATTTTAATATATAAATAAAATAAAGCCCAACAATATTAAAACTAGAGATGGACAACTATTAAAAATTTCAATAGAAATTAATTGTGTGATTAAAAAATTTAACATGATTAATTTCAATTAATCATAGCATGCATTTATGGCATCACTACCACCATCCAACATTGCCCCATTGCTCCCCCCTCCCCACCACCATCATCCACTATAGCCCTGTCTCTAAACCCACAACCATCCAGTATGGCCTCATCTCTTTCCATCTCTCTCTAAGACCACCATGCAGTATGGCCCTATATTTCCCTGTCTCCCCACAGCTACCATCCAGAATGGATCTGCCTCTCTCTCCTCCCCCCTCCACCATCACCATCTAGCATAGCCACATCTGTCTCTCTTTCCTCCCCACCCCTCCTTGTTCACTCACATGGCCAGGTTGCTGCTTCTCCCAGTCTGCACAGTGGTGGGACAACAGGCAGATGCAGGGCTATTGACTTGTGCACTAACTCTGGCTCTGCCAATCCCAGAAACAGGAAGTGATATCAGAGTTTCATATCCCTCTGGTGTGGGGTCATTCTTGTAGTATGAGCCCTGACATCTGTGTTATTTATACCACAAGATAAACCCCAAGATGGGAGTGCAATAGCAAAGGTTAGCTCAGAGCTCTACAATCTCTTGAACTAGCTCTCTCTGTGGTAAACCATATAGAATTTAAAAGACTGTTGCATCTCTTATCCTCTAATTTCCATGTGCCCTCCAGAAGAAGTATTACTAGGTAAGTAATTCCCAGCCTGTTTAATCAGGATAGTGGCATGCGTTTCATCGTTTATAGCATGAGTATTCAACACTGTACAAATCTTTCTTCTAAATAGCACACTGATGGCGTCCAACCATGGCAAGGGAAGGTTGAAGATAAAGTGGGTCATACCCATAGTGGGATATAGGTGGGCTATTCTGCACACCCAGATGAAGGATGACAGCCATATCTCTGCCCATAAATTAGCAGAAAAAAAGAAATGGTAGCTAGACTGGAGAGAGACTATTGTGCTTCCTGGCTATTTTATAATAGACAATGGGAAGAACATGACAATGGCAGTGAAAGAGGGGGACTTGTATAGTATCTGATGCTTTGAACACTTGCTACGTCTGATAAGAAGAGGAAACCTTGGCCTGTGGAGAATGGAAGTTACTGATGAAGAAGTGTCAAAAAAACGCAGGGTAGGCAACAACTATCTTAGATGCAGCAGAGTCATGGTGCACCAGCTCATCCAGGATGTTATAAATGTCCCTAGTGGCAGACTGGTGTTACTATAGCTTAGTTGAAATTTTGTCACCGTGGGGCCCTTTTACAAAGGCATGGTAGGCTCTATGCATGTGCAGTGTGCGCCAAAATGAGACTATCACCAGGCTACCGTGCCCCCTGGCAATAATTTTAGATTTGCTGCACATCTGTAATGCCTGGATGATTTATATATTTATTTTCTCCCATACGCTACATTTCCAGCGGTAGTCAGCAGTTAGAGCATGCCGACCAGTCACTGAGCATGTAGCGGGTGAGCCCTAGGTCAATGGGTAGTGTTAAGAGCTCAGGCTGGTTTCAGGCATACGCTGGTTTCAGTTTTACCGCATGCCCTTTTCCTGTCCCATTTTGTAAAAAGTCCTTTTTTGCAGATGCAGTAAAAAGTGGCCCACCACATGCCCAAAACACATGCCTACATTACCGCAGGCCACTTTTTACCGCGGCTTAGTAAAAGGACCCCTGTGTTAGGGTTTCCTACTGTAACCAGCTACTTACAGAATTCACAAAATAAAATGAGAAAGTGGAAAATGGATTTCTTGAGCTTGTGTGAGGTTGAATAAGTACCTGAACCGTTCACAGTACAATAGCAGTATAACAGCTCAACACTGAAACAAGATTCTCAGTTTTTAAAAAGCTTTATTGCACAGGAACTTTAAAAAGATAATTGGTGAAAATGTTTGCTTAAATGTTTGCTAGTTCACCCTGTTAGATGCTTTTCCCCCTGCTTACTCCTTGTATACTTTTCTAAGCTTCCTATTCTGTAATTTTATTTAACGTTTTGTAAGCCACATTGTGCTTGCATGAGTGGGAAAATGTGGGATATACAGTGGTGGAAATAAGTATTTGATCCCTTGCTGATTTTGCAAGTTTGCCCACTGACAAAGACATGAGCAGCCCATAATTGAAGGGTAGGTTATTGGTAACAGTGAGAGATAGCACATCACAAATTAAATCCGGAAAATCACATTGTGGAAAGTATATGAATTTATTTGCATTCTGCAGAGGGAAATAAGTATTTGATCCCCCACCAACCAGTAAGAGATCTGGCCCCTACAGACCAGGTAGATGCTCCAAATCAACTCGTTACCTGCATGACAGACAGCTGTCGGCAATGGTCACCTGTATGAAAGACACCTGTCCACAGACTCAGTGAATCAGTCAGACTCTAACCTCTACAAAATGGCCAAGAGCAAGGAGCTGTCTAAGGATGTCAGGGACAAGAATATACACCTGCACAAGGCTGGAATGGGCTACAAAACCATCAGTAAGACGCTGGGCGAGAAGGAGACAACTGTTGGTGCCATAGTAAGAAAATGGAAGAAGTACAAAATGACTGTCAATCGACAAAGATCTGGGGCTCCACGCAAAATCTCACCTCGTGGGGTATCCTTGATCATGAGGAAGGTTAGAAATCAGCCTACAACTACAAGGGGGAAACTTGTCAATGATCTCAAGGCAGCTGGGACCACTGTCACCACGAAAACCATTGGTAACACATTACAACATAACGGATTGCAATCCTGCAGTGCCCGCAAGGTCCCCCTGCTCCAGAAGGCACATGTGACGGCCCGTCTGAAGTTTGCCAGTGAACACCTGGATGATGCCGAGAGTGATTGGGAGAAGGTGCTGTGGTCAGATGAGACAAAAATTGAGCTCTTTGGCATGAACTCAACTCGCCGTGTTTGGAGGAAGAGAAATGCTGCCTATGACCCAAAGAACACCGTCCCCACTGTCAAGCATGGAGGTGGAAATGTTATGTTTTGGGGGTGTTTCTCTGCTAAGGGCACAGGACTACTTCACCGCATCAATGGGAGAATGGATGGGGCCATGTACCGTACAATTCTGAGTGACAACCTCCTTCCCTCCGCCAGGGCCTTAAAAATGGGTCGTGGCTGGGTCTTCCAGCACGACAATGACCCAAAACATACAGCCAAGGCAACAAAGGAGTGGCTCAGGAAGAAGCACATTAGGGTCATGGAGTGGCCTAGCCAGTCACCAGACCTTAATCCCATTGAAAACTTATGGAGGGAGCTGAAGCTGCGAGTTGCCAAGCGACAGCCCAGAACTCTTAATGATTTAGAGATGATCTGCAAAGAGGAGTGGACCAAAATTCCTCCTGACATGTGTGCAAACCTCATCATCAACTACAGAAGACGTCTGACCGCTGTGCTTGCCAACAAGGGTTTTGCCACCAAGTATTAGGTCTTGTTTGCCAGAGGGATTAAATACTTATTTCCCTCTGCAGAATGCAAATAAATTCATATACTTTCCACAATGTGATTTTCCGGATTTAATTTGTGATGTGCTATCTCTCACTGTTACCAATAACCTACCCTTCAATTATGGGCTGCTCATGTCTTTGTCAGTGGGCAAACTTACAAAATCAGCAAGGGATCAAATACTTATTTCCACCACTGTAAGCGAACAATAAATAAATAAATAAATAAATAAACAAATGTGTTACAATGTTCTTGCTTTATTTTTCAGGATCTACCCAACCAGGATGGACCAGGATCAAAGACTCTCGCTACCCAGTTAAGTGGATACTTTACTCCATCCCCAACTCTAACAAAATCCCCTTAGTAAGGTTCCCTCTGACATGTGTGCTGGATGATGGTCAATTATCTGTGTGCTCTCTTGGCTGGACTTTGGCCTTGCTTGGGTGGGGGCCCATGCTGCTCCAGCACTGGGGCAGTGCCACCCTCAGAGACTGGAGGACCTGTTGTCTAAATAAAAAAGATGGAAAAAAAAAACCTTTTCTCCCTCTTCCAGTAGTAGGTGTAGGTACTAGACTTGAACTACTGTGGGCTTTCTTTCTATTTGCAAATAAAAATTTATTGTTTTTTCCTAAAGAGGGTTCCTATTCGTACACTATGTGCCCTATGCTATAGGAGCCGTGACTACTGCCAACTTGGCCCACTCAGTCAATGCAGCAGTCGACTACCAGAGTTCTCACTCTCTTGTTCTGGCTCACTCAACTTCCCAATCAAACACTTTTGAGAGTCTGTCACCTCAGCCAGGAACTGTTCCCAAGCACACACACAGAGCTGACAGAACTGTTTTCAGCCTTAAGCTATTTATTTAACACAGCAGGCTAAACCTAGCTGCAGCATAGCAGTAAAATGAACAAATTACATTTTACTGTTTTTTCCAAAACAATTGTTTACAAGGCAAATCCCTGCCACTTAATATTTTCCTAGTCACTTAAACCTTTTTAGGGAATTACTCTCAGCACTTTTAAACTGTTTTTCCTGCTCACACACAGCAGAGACACAAACATGCATTCACTCTCTTCGGGTTGTTGGGCTCCACTGGCAACTGTTACAACTCCCATTACCCAAGCAATGGGGACTTTGCAGGGCCATCTGACCCCTCCAAGCCAATCAGGCACTGACACATGGAATGTTTACTTTCTTCTACTATGTGGAATCTAAAAAAAAACCTCCATTTTTTAAAACCATTTTTTTCCATTGATTTCAATGAGGAAAACACATTTCTTTATAAAATAAAGTGGAAATTACATCAATAAAAATATCCCAGACACCCATGTCATGTCAATGCAATCCAGACCATGTTTTTAAAATTCAAAGATCATGCTTTGTTGCCGCTTTACACATTTTCAATTAAAAGTAAGCCCAAAGTTCAACAAAGCCCCTCCAAACTCACAAAATTGATTAAAATAATGTTATGTTTGTGGACATAACTGACAGAATCAGAAAACTCGCATTTTAAATGAAGCTAGACCCTCCCCACCTATGATGACTAAAATGGACACTCAAAATATTTTTAAACCAACTCATTGAATCCCAAGCCCAAAACCCCCCAAAACAACATAAAAATTAAATAAATAAACCCTGAGGTCAGGAGACCTCCTACCTTGTTCTCCTGATGTCATTCTGACTTCCCACACCAGCAAAACAACTCTTGACTGTCTTCCCTTGCTGCCAGTGGCTGCCCACGGCCCGACGCAGCAGCTCACCAGGCAGTATTCAAAATCGAAGCCCCTGCTTTCCAGACTGGAGCACTGACGTGTGCAAATACACATGTGCAAACCACCACATATGTGCAGGAGCTCCGACAGACCAGGCCTTAAGCCAGCCATTTTCCTGCTGACTCTCCTCCCTACGGCAGCATTTCAAGGCAGGACGCCTAATTGCACCTGCCGCGTTTTGGTTGCTTCTCGCTCCTGGAACCAACTTGGACCCAAAATGGGTCCCAATGACGCTGAGGCAAGTCCATGCCAGCCTTGGATCAACCCAGAAGTGTCCTGGACTGACCCAGGACCAGTCCAGCAGCACCCCAAGACCTCCAGGACTCCCCTGACCAGGCAAGCCTTTTTTTTCTTTTCCAACCCCCCTTTACATTGTCATAAGGTGGAATTCTACCAATCTGATATTGGAGAGGTTAATGGATCAATGGGCAGTCCTCTCAATGTTGTGGCATACTGAGAATAGGACTGAATAAACATGGCTCAGGCCATAGAAGCTCTTCAAAAATGCAATAAAGGAGGTAGTCAACTTAAGAGCAGGGCTTTTTTTGAGGGGGTACTTGGGGGTACTGAGTACCGGCACCTTTTCCATTGTCTGCTACAATTGACCCATGGACCCCAAGTTTTAATTGAAAGATCTCAGGCTCTACATACCAATTCTGCCTTGTCATAGATTCTGTGACGTTGCAGGGGGCCTAGCTATTGTGGGGTGGTCCCTCAGTGATTACCCCACCCCAGAAGGGTGGCCTAGCATTTGAGTACCGGCACCTTTTTTGCTAGAAAAAATTCACTGCTTAAGAGTAACCTCAGGAAGTACTTTTTTATGGGATAGGGTGGTGGATGCCTGGAATACCATCCCAAGGGAGGTGGTGGAGGCAAAAATAGGACGGAATTCAAAAATGCATGGGATAAACATAAAGGATCCCTATATGGAAAGGAGATGGAATTTAAATAGAACTTAGTAGTGCTTAGATGGCAACGCTAGTAGTTGTAAAGTAAAGCCAATGCTAGGCAGATTTCTATGGTCTGTATCCCAAATATGGCAGATAAGGGGAGACTTCTATGGTCTGTCTCCCAATTATGGAAAGACAGATCTGGATGGGTTGGAGTGGTCTTCAAATATAACTTCAGAAGTTGGGAAGTAAAGCTGGTTATGGGCAGACTTGTTCAGTCTGTGACTTGAAAATAGCAAGGACAGATTAAGAACAAGAATGCATATTTTATATCACATTTATGTCAAATGTTATGAGTGTATCTCAGAGGAGTTAAAGACACCTTAAGGAGCAAGTAAAATACTGTCAGTTTGCAACATTGTTGATTAAATCAAATATTAACTATGGTGCAACCACGCTTCTGAGATTACATCAAATATAACTGCTTATTTGTGGTTGGTATTGTGGCAGATTGTTGACTGTCCTATTTGTGATGCCAATATTTGATCATGAAGGAGTGTGACCAGCACAGAGTTGCAGGTGCGGCTCTTACTTCCTTGTTGGACAGACTGGATGAACCATGGAGGACTTTGTTGTCATTTACTGTAAGAGTCACCCTGGGTGTTGTCTTCCTGACATCACAACTGTTGATGCTAGTAGATTCCTTGCAATTGGAAGTGCAAAACAAATCTCACCAAATAGGATGCTTTCATGTCAGTGGCATTACATTTTGAACTGGTGAACGCCATTATGATACTCACGTAAGCCACATTGAGCCTGCAAATAGGTGGGAAAATGTGGGATACAAATGTAACAAATAATAATAATAACTGATCAGAGTTCCTCAACAAGGGGCTGTAGGGACTTTCATAAAGCTTTCCACACTCGTTTTTGAATTTTTTAATATTAATAAATAAACTTTTATAAAGTATCACATACCATGTAAAATGAGTTATCTTGTTGGGCAGACTGGATGGACCGTACAGGTCTTTATCTGTTGTCATTTACTATGTTACTATATAATAAAATTGGAAGGGTTCCAGGAACAAGGAGATCTGATAATGTATAGAGCATGATAGTGAGCAGTTGTTACAGCTAGACTCACTAATAAACAGGCTCGGCTGAAGGATCAGCCTATACTGAAATCTCCTTTTGTTTCCCTTCTTTAAATCATTGAGGTAAAAAAAAAAACACATTTTGGAGTGTGCAATCCTTTATTGAATATCCTATACAACTACATTGGGATTGACTACTGTGTATTGTTTTAGACTGTCTCTCCCTTGGGATTCATTATCAATAGTGAACAATAGTGGTGTACCAAGGGCAGGGCAATGGGTGTAGTCCACTTGACTTCAACTTCCTGTTCTGGGGCAGGAGACCAGCACAGCCAACAGCCATATGACTGCTCAGTGCACCCTATTACTGCTTGGAGGGTGTGAGGGGGGGGGGCTCACATGCCTTGAGGAGGGGGATGCTCCACCCTAGTTGGCAACCAAGCAAATTATGCCGTTGTTTCATGCTACTCACACTGTGTGACCTATGGGTGGAAGATCTAAAAGTATGGGTAGCAGGGGCAGCATCCTATTCCTAGTAGCTACTATTTGCTCCCTCAGCATTATCCAGCAGTTCCCATGAGCACTGCTGTTGACACAAGCCTTTGTCACAATGGTAAGCAGCACAGTCCAACATCGGTTTGCTACAACTGAGACCCCTGCCCCAAAGTTTCTAACAATAGTTTGCAGGGCTCATAAAAGCCATGGCCACAGCTTTGTTGGCATCAAGGAGGTTCAATATGACAGGGGCAAAAGTGTGCTTGGCCCATTATCTGAACTGAAGCCAGTAGGCGGAGCTTGCCACCATATTGACTTACCCAAAACAATAGCAAACCTGTGAGGTTCATATTGTTTTGCATTCTTTCTGTTAGAAGGGGATCGGGGGATGTAAGGGGAGTTGGGGATTTGGGAAGTTTTTGAGGGGTCTGTGAAGGGGGTGGATTATATTAAAAATGTTTTTGACATTGCTCAAGAGCTTGCTTTGTTATTTGCAATGCTGTATTAGAGATTTCAGTTCTGTGCTATCCCCAGGATTTCCACGTGGAAATCAAAGCATATTCTATAACAATGTATATAACTTAATTAACAACCTAATCAGTGCTGATAATTGGATGTTAACAACCAATTATCAGCACTAATTGACAATAATTAGAATTTATGCGCACTATTTGCTATGCATATTCAGTAATGTGGTGCACATAAATATGTCACATAGTTGAAAAGTAGGTGTGGCTATTTGTGTTGAATGGGTGGGTCATGGGTGTTTCTAAAATCTATGTGAGTTGTTATAGGCATCAGGATTTACACTAGGTTTTACTTGGTGTAATTGACCATGACTAAATTTAATAGCGTGGACCGGTACTCAGCACATGGAAATTTAAGCTTATTCTATAAAGTACACCTAAATTAAAGCGTACTTTATAGAATACACCTAAGAAATGTTCATTTTGCGCCAATTTTGAGATATAATATATATAAATCTAGTCCTATATGCCTTTATTTTTGCTTATGATAACAATAAAGATATTTTTATATTAAAAAAAATAGCAAACACATCTGACTGCCTATGTGTGGAGTATCAGTTGGATAGGCAGTGCCCTAAAAGTGGAGGATAAGGGAAGGAGCTTAAATTTATTTCACATTTTCCCATATGAAGATATATATCATGAAATAAAATGGAAAATCACTAAACAAAAAAAAGGTGTAAACAATTATTGTAGTTGATAGAAACAGCAGTAATAAACTCTATATTTTGTGCTCATTTTTCTGCACTGTTCTATAGAATCCAGTAATACATGACCAGATTTCAGTGATGATATCTGGTTTCTTGATGGGTTCATCTTAACTGTTGTAATCTGTATTGGGAAGCCTGGTGATATAAAGATGGAATATATTGTAATTTCAAATGGAAGCAAAATTAAACTCTCCTTTCATTGGGGCACATGGAATCACATCTTCACTACATTTCTTTTGTAGAAGTTTACATTTTAGATACACAAATGGATTATTCTGTTTTGAACATGTTTCAGGGACAAGTGTATTTATAAGTCAAAATAAAAATAGCTATTTTGTTTAATGCAGATCTCTTTTGTTTAAACATAACTAAATGGGCTATAAGCCCCTAATGCAGTCTTGGTTTTCTTATATTTTTTTTCTTGTGATGACATATACTGTGCCAAAACTGAAAACTTATCTTTTTTTCTGGTCGATAAACAATTGTAAACACTATCCACCGTAAAAGGTTGTTTTGTGGCTGTAAGTGAGGAATTGTGATATTGCATAAATGTGTGTTTTGTTCCTCATCAGGCATCCAAAGGTTATGTAATCTTTTCAAGAAAGTCAGTTAATTGTTTAACTTATTAGTGAAGCATAACCAGAAAGGCATAGGTATGGTTGCATTTTCAATGTGGTAATACTAGAGCTCAGCTAAGGAACAGGTTATTTTGAATTAGTCTTCATTGGACCAAACTGACTTTCCTTGTGCCATTAATCCATTTGGATAGGAAGTGCCTTAACAGGTGAAGGATAAAGGTTGACAATTATGTCCCACATTATCCCTAGTAAACTCGGATTCAATGTGGCTTACATTTGAAAATACAGTGGGACAGAATAATAGAATTCAGTAACATCATGGGAGCAAGTCGATGGATATGTCTGAAACATTTAGCAAAGCTGAGATTACAATATATACCTTGGGCATTCAAAAGTCTGTCATTTAATGATGCCACATATTCAGAAATCATAGCCATACGTATAGGCAGTTATTCAAACATTATCATATGCACATACCAAAACAGACATCCATATACACATTGCAAAAATAAACAACTTCTACAGAATACACCCAAAACGTTATTTTTATTTCCTGATTTCCATTTTCCAAAATTGTAGTCAGCAGATGCATAGATCAGTAGGACCCAATGCAGTCCAAAACAAATAAAGTCAGAAACAATGCAGTTTGTTCAAACCTAAGCAAAGAACATGTGACAATTATTGCTATGGTTATGGTTTATTGGTACTATTACCAAATTGTGAACTGATATTTTTGCATAAATAGGTTAGCCTAACAACCCTCAGAGGTAAGCATGGTCATATAATTAACATTATAATTGTTTTTGGTTATTACTTAGTAAATGCAGTTATCAAATGTATATTTATCTCAGGCATATTCATTGTGCCTATTCTGAAAACTCACTGTTTTTAAGGTGCATGAGGGTCCAGTTGAGAACCTTTCCAATGAACTCCCCACACCCAGTTATTGGTTCCAGACATGATTAATTTGGAACCCGAGTTCTCCAATTAAGCATTCATAGATTCCATGGCAGGAGGCAACTTCATTGATGAGGCCCTGGTCCGTCATTATCATAATCCTACTCCGAACTTGTCTCAACCCATCCCTGTGTCCTCTGTCTATGGGCACATTCAGGGAGTCAACAAGACCAAAACAGTCCTGCTCAGTCTTCAGATTGGGGTGTTACATAGGAAGGCCATAACGTTGTATAATCTACAAATGGCCATCGACCCCATCATACTGAACCTCCCTTGGTTACAACAGCACAACCTTCAGATCAACTGAGATCAGGGTCACATAACAGCTTGGGGACAGCCCTGTTGAGGACGGTGTTTGAGCTTCATTATGCACTAGATGTCAATGGCCGTTAATAAGCTGGAAATTGGGAAGACCCTACCTCAGGCCTACCAGGAGTTTGCGGATATTTTCTCTAAACAATTGGCAGTTCCACTGCACTGGGCATACGGCTGTCCCATTGATCTGTTTCCTGGGAAAACTCCCCCCGGGGCAATCTACTTACTGTCGTACCCTGAGACAAGCCATGTCCATCTATATCAAGGACAATCTGCAGCAGGGGTTCATCTGTCCCTCTACATCCCTGGCTGGGGTAGGATTATTTTTCATAGACAAGAAGGATGGGGGGATGCATCCATGCATCAACAACAGGGGCTTAAACGCAATTACCGTGAAGAATAAATACCCCCTACCACTCATCTCTGAACTCTTTGACTGACTTCAGGGCACCTGTGTCTTCACTAAATTAGACCTATGAGGAGCCTATAACATCATCCGTATCCAGGAGGAGGATGAGTGAAAAACAGCATTCAACACCAGAGACGGTCAATATGAATACCTCACTGTGCCTTTTGGTCTGGCCAATGCTCCTGCTGTTTTGCAGAACTTCATTAATAATATATTCCGAGATCTGTTGTACAAATGTATTCTTGTCTATCTTGATAACACCATGATCTTCTCCCATTTGTTGGAACAATATAGTCAGCATGTCAAGATGGTGTGTCACCATCTGCGCCTGAACCGACTATTCATCAAATTAGAAAAATGTGTCTTTAAACACTCTGAATTACCCTTTTTGGGGTACATAATCTTTGATTAGGGGCTATAAATGAACCTGGCCAAGCTGTCCGCTATTCTTGACTGGCCTCAACTTTGGACCGCTGAGCTCTGCAGAGATTTCCGGGCTTCATCAACTATTACCAGCAGTTTTTCCTGAATTACTCTTCTATTACAGCACTTTTGTCGGCTTTCACCCGGAAGGAGGCAAATCCCCAGGACTGGCCACCTAAAGCCATAACCACTTTTGACCATCTGAAGTGGGCCTTTATGACTGTTCCAATCCTTTGACACCCCAATCCGGGGACATTATAATAATGCTTTTGTATCGCTCCATGGTACGACTACACCTCAAATATACTGTATTTGTTCACACCGGAGTCTGTAACCACCTCTCAGGAACTATGTAAGCCACTTTGAGCCTACTAATAAGTGGGAAAAGGTGGGATACAAATGTAACAAATAGACCATTATTAAAATGGACTTGGGGAAAATTCACTAATTATTTCTAGGATAAGCAGCATAAAAATGTATTGTACTATTTTGGGATCTTGCCAGGTACTTGTAACCTGGATTGGCCACTGTTGGAAACAGGATGATGGGCTTGATAGACTTTTGGTCTGTCCCAATATGGGACTTTTGTACTTAACTGAAAAGTCACAAAATCTCTCTAGTGGCAGACTGCAGATTGATGAGTATCCATTGCACTCTTTCCTCATTGCCACTGAGTGTTACATTCCTCAGTGTTTCTTAAATTCATTCATTTCTGCTGCCAGGACATTGCCAACACACTACATATATGGATCAATGACTTGACCGGGTATGCAAATGAGGTCTAGTGGGGTTCTATAAATCTGAAAGTGAGAGGCTTACTGGTTCTAATATTGGCTGAGCATTAAATTGGCTTCATGGTGAGATAGCCCTCACCACATGGCCATGTGGTGGGGAGCTCTTATTGCCACCCATTGAGGTAACGATAAGAGCTCCGGCGCTAACCGGCAGTGCGTGGCGATGCCTGATTACCTCCAGTTTACTGCCGCACAAGCCATTTCCGGGGGGGTTTCTTTTTCCTCTGGAAATGGTGCATGCTTGGGGCGGGACTACCGCTGGCAGCTGTGTTGGGCCAGCGGAAGTCCTGGAAGAGCGAGCGGTAAGCCTGTGTTGGGTTTACCACCACTTTGTGAAAGTGCTCCTGAAGTTTGTGGAATGAGTTACCCATTGAATTAAGAAAGGTTGAGAACTACCTGCAATCTAGAAAATTGCTTAAGGCTTATTTTTTCTCCCATGCTGATGAGTGGTGTTAGTTGATTGGAGAGCTGATTATTTTAGTTTTTTGTTTTAGTAATTGTTTTTGTATGGAAGATATTATTTTTGTTTAATTTTATTATGGATGTCATTTTTGTAAACCGCCTATAATATAGGAATGAGCAGTCTATAAACTGTGTTATAAATCAATAAAAAGCCTACAGGCCTTAGAATCTTCAGATGAGCAACCATAGTTAATTTTAACAATAATAATAATCTCCTCTGAGTTCTTAAAAAGTGCACATCTGTTTTTAAGAAGTTCTCTCAACTAACCGTAATTTAGACCAGAAACCTGTATAATCTAGTTCTGAAAGGGAAGTCAAGGCAGAACTGAAGTTAATTTAAATAGGTAGCTTCTTAAGTCACTAAAGTATGACATCAGGATTGAAATGGCTGCAAACTAGATAATACAGACAGCACAGGAAGCTGCACTGTCCTTGTTAGAAGGAAATGTGAAGAACAGTTCAACTTGCCTATCCAGCCATAATTCAAACACAGGAATTACCCAAAACTAAGCTCATTGTCTTATTAGATATTGTTGCTTCATTCTGATCTTTTTTTTAAGCATAAGATTTCCAGCATGCAGTAGTAACTCAGCCTTCAGTCAAAAAAGAAAAAGGGTATATCTGTAATTTTTTTCTCAGCAACAGAATAATCTCTACTGCTAAACTGTTTTGCTATCGGTATTTAAACATGACTAGTAGTTCATTATTAGTTGTGTTTCTGCGTTCAGCTGTAGTCTTTTGTTAATCCACTTCACTCTTGAATTGAGACATTCAGAAAACTGCCAGGTCATTCCTGCTTATCTTTCCCATGACATCCCGCCTTCCAGTCAGCCCAGGGCTATGTCAGTGCATTTCCACATAAAGCGATTCTTCTAGTTAAATGGAGACATTTTTGCTCCCTATTCAGTCCTTGTAGCATGGTTTGAGGATAGACAGTATGACAGATGCATGGTGGCTTTCTTTAGCAGAATGGAGACAGGGACCATGGACTGAATGTTAAATGTACCATAAGCTACACATAAAAACAGACCAAACATGCTCACTAGATTTATACCAATGCTTGCTTTCCTTGACTGGTCAAAGGTTCAGGAACGTCTAGTAGGTTCCCAAGGCCGGCTGACGGTGACAGAACTCAAAGAATTCAGGGTATAAATTGAATTACAGTACGCTTATCCTGTGGTTGCTAGGGAGACCTTGAAGCCTGAAAGAACATTCCTGGTGATTTTTCATTCTTGTATGAAAGCTGTGAAATTTAGGCTTTGTGAAATGCTAGATGAGGCAGTAAAGCTTTTGATAAACTGATCTATATAGACGAACCCTATATCTATGTAGCTTGATTTCCTTTAAGAATTAAATATTCAGATAAAGTTTAGATCCCTAAAATTTCCTCATCTTATTATAGTCATTCAACTTCACAAATTAGAAATAAGACCTACTATGAAGGACTTCAAATGTAATATAGTCTAGTATTTAGAGTCAGGTGATCAATAAATATAAGGTTTTACAACAATATAATAATATGAATATAATATAAAAGTGAAAACTGACAAAAAGTGAAATAAAATTTACAGGGGCATTTTCGATATGACATTCAAATGGTGGAAAAAAAATGTTCTGAAAAACATTTAAAAATGTCAGTCCAGAATGGAAAAAATAAATAAACGTATTCCAATATTCAAAAATACACACACACACACACACTCACAAACAAATGTTTATTTATTTATTTATTTGGTACATTTGTATCCCACATTTCCCCACCTATTTGCAGGCTCAATGTGGCTTACATATTACCATAAACGGCATTAGCCTATTCCGGTATGAACAAATACAAGGTATACACAATTAGGAAAAGGATGACTGCAAACATCATAGACATTTTGAGATAAACATTTCCACCAATCAGAAATACACTACACAAAATGTGCAATGGCGGTATTGGTCCCCACGTCCGTGGCAATGGCACATGAAAAACATGCATATATACCTCCTGCACCTGGAGGAACATTCCTCAGTGTGGCCAATTATTTCTCTTTGGAGGAGATATATGCATGAGGAGGAAAAGGAGCTATTATGCACATGCCTATACAAACCAGCAGGCCTCCTTTGCCATTGCACAGATTAGAGTTTACACTGTGTTCAGCAGGCTAGAGGGCAGGGGAATAGGCTGCTGCTGCTGCTGCTGCTGCTGTGTCCTCTAGCAGGGGCTGTCTTCATTGCAGTGTGAATTTGTGCAACATGCAGCAAGCCATAAATATCTTGGCAACCTTTTCTGGGCTGTAGAAGACAGGGGCGTAGCCAGACCTCAAGGTGGGAGGGGGCCAGAGACCGAGGTTGGGGGCACATTTTGAGTGCTGCCCCGCCGCCTCCCCCACACCACCACCACGCCTCACCTCGCCTTACCTCCTTGCCTTGCCCCCCCCCCACCGCCACGCCTCGCCTTGCCTCCTTGCTGCTTCCCCTCACAAACAAATGCCTTTGCTGGCGGGGGTCCCCAACCCCTGCCAGCTGAAGCCTTCTTCAGCGCCGGTCTCCAGCGCAGCCGCTTTCACTGCCTGCCCCCTGCTCTTCTTTCTTCTT
This sequence comes from Microcaecilia unicolor, assembly GCF_901765095.1. Lineage (NCBI taxonomy): Eukaryota > Metazoa > Chordata > Amphibia > Gymnophiona > Siphonopidae > Microcaecilia > Microcaecilia unicolor. Next base: position 485,460,786 of record NC_044032.1, on the reverse strand, counting down.
GCTCCTACTGTGCACACTTCATTTTTTACAATTCAGTAACATGAAGTATCTGTAAGATTTGTTTTAAATATTTTTGTTACCTTTCTTTCCATTTCCAAGCTTTATTGACATCCTGTGCTTGTTATCAGAGTTGTTAGGGATGAAGAAGAGCACTGGTCCAGCAAGTTCAAATCTTCTTTGATCACCAAACAGCTCTCTTAAATCTTTTTTTTTTTTTACTTTATAGACAAAACAAATCTTTTCTATACAAAGACAAATAAATTGTTGGATTATGAGCATCTCATTAAATGTCTGTTGGAAAATGCTCCATTCCTAGAGTCCCATTTTGGGTTGCTGAAATACAATTTTCATATGTCATTGCATCCTATGTATAGAGCAGATGGCCAGTATTCATTTAATTCCTTTGTTTAAGACTACAGAAGCGGATTAAGAATGTATACTCGAGAGCTTTATAAGTCATTCACTTGCAAATTAAAGTCCAGTTGTGTGGTTTAGAAGGTGCTATAAAAAGTTTATTAAAAGATAAGAGTCTACTCAGTCAGTTTATATTTTGTCTTGCCTATATGTAGAAAAAGGAGGTTTTGTCTATAAGTTAATAAAAATAATTGCACTGTTTTTTCCTCCCTTCTCCTCTGTCACAGTGGCACTGGCACTGCAATTCGGCACTGGTAGCAGCAGAAAAAGCAGTACAGAAGGGACTTGATCTTTCACCATCAGTCCAAATAGAGATGTCTCTTGTCAACTGTGGGCAGGTATCCTGCTTTGGAAAGGAGCTTCATGCTTTCAAAGAATTTGTTCTACATCCTGTGAAAGCAAGAACAGGACATAGAATTTTAAGGGGTCCTTTTACTAAGGTGAGCTGAAAAATGTCCTGCGCTGTAGTAGGCACATGCCTTGGATACGTGCAGGTTGTTAAATCTTCTGCCCTCCCCAACCCAATAGAATGTTCCACACACTCATATAGTTAGGGAGAGAAGAAGTGAAGGCCACACAGTGATGAGAAAATATTCTTTTTATTACTGACCAAACAAGAATACAGACTATGTTTCTTTTCTCATGGGAGAGTTACAACAAAGCTGCACGTGAGTGCTATCTCTGAGTACTTCTCCAATTTTGTCCAGTCATTTATCACCTTTTATACTCTTCTAAAATTATACAGCTCTAACAGTTCGTTAGCATTAATTTTGACCACAATGTAGATAATTATTAGTTTCGACCACATTGATCATGATTATTAGACAGGGCTAAAGCAACATCATCCTAATCAGCATGTTCCATTTCGCCAGCAATCATTTATCTATGTTCTAGCCCTGATAACAGAAAAAGCCCCTAAACTACATTCTTTAGTAAACACCTTGCATGGAAAATTGCTTCATGTTATCTTTGCTGTAAGCCTGTCAGCAAGCCTGTAACACACGGTCTGTGCCAGAGCTGGTGGTGGGAGGCAGGGATAGTGCTGGGCAGACTTATACGGTCTGTGCCAGAGCCGGTGGTGGGAGGCGGGGCTGGTGGTTGGGAGGCGGGGATAGTGCTGGGCAGACTTATACGGTCTGTGCCAGAGCCGCTGGTTGGGAAGTGGGGCTGGTGGTTGGGAGGCGGGATAGTGCTGGGCAGACTTATACGGTCTGTGCCCTGAACAGCACAGGTACAAATCAAAGTAGGGGATTCACAAAAAGTAGCACATATGAGTTGTCTTGTTGGGCAGACTGGATGGACCGTGCAGGTCTTTTTCTGCCATCATCTATTATGTTACTATGTCACAAGAGCTCATGAGTGGGTTACACAGAGGGCATGATTTTTAGGTCTGGCTGACAGCTTCAGGCCTCTGAACCTGTATTTGACAGGGCCTAGTAAGGGTCATTATATACAAGGTCCATTTTTCAGCGTGCCTGCAAAAAAGGCCTTTTTTTTGGACGAAAATGGGGTGCTGAAAAATAAAAATTGGCGCCTGTACATTTTGGGCCTGAGAACTTACTGCTGCCCATTGACTTAGCAGTAAGGTCTCATGCGTTAACCAGGCAGTAATTGTCAGCGCATGTACACTGCCGATTATTGCTCGGTTTCTGCTGTGTGTATCAAGCGCGCATAAAAAATGGAATTTCCACTCAGGGTATGCGGTAGCTGGGAGGTAGTTACTACTACCACTACTACTCAACATTTCTAAAGCGTAGTTCCAAATTGATGCACTTTGGATGTGCCTAAGTGCCTACATGGCTTAGTAAAAGGGCCCCTGACTGGACCTGCATGAAAAAAATGGCTGAGGGGGGAAATTATCAACTTGGATCACCATTAAGATTTGTTATTTAACTGTTAACTTCAGTTATTAGTAACTAGGTCGCATTGATTAAAATGAGGCCTGTGCTAAGTACGTGGTAAAATAACAGTAACACCTGATACAAAATTACCATCTTAGTGATCTTAATGGCCAGATATTATCTGTATATATTTTCTTAAATAATATGGCTAATACAGTTAACTGTTTGCCAGTAGTTGGTGAATTCACAATTGCTTTAGAACATCAGGCCACTAGTTTCTCAATTAGTATATCAAAAATGCCCCAGACAGCAAGGGCAAGGTGAGATCCATTATGCAGCCTCTTTTATAAACTTGTAGTAACCATAATACCCAGTTATTGAGTTACTTTTTAAAAACACCACTCCACATGTTCTTATAAAATCCACAGGGGCACCGAGAGACTAGGCCGGGCCCGGGGCAAGGCCGCCCCGCCTCCGCCCCCCTGCCACTGCCGCCCCCGTCGCTCCCCCTGCCACTGCTGCCCCCCGCCGCTGCAGTCCGCGGTCTCACCTGCCTGCCTCCATGGCTCCGGGCCCCCTTCATTCAAAGCGGCAGTCGCAGATCGCATCTCTTCTGGCCTTCCCTCCCTGTGTCCCGCCCTCGTCTGATGTAACTTCCGGTTTCCGCGAGGGCGGGACACAGGGAGGGAAGGCCAGAAGAGAGGCAATCTGCAACTGCCGCTTTGAATGAAGGGGGCCCGGAGCCGTGGAGGCAGGCAGGTGAGACCGAGGACTGCAGCACCGGCAGCCTGACCCCCTTGGAGGCCCGGGGAATTTTGCCCCCCCCCCCCCCCCCGTCCCCCCCTCTCAGCGGCCCTGAAATACCAGCACAGATCCTGCAGAAATCATGGCTAAAATGAAGGCTACTCATCAACAGCAGAAAATTTTGACCTTTCCCCCCGATTCTATATAGTACGCCTAGAGATCCGTGCTGAAATCCAGGCAGATTCTATAACAATGTGCGTAACTTAACAAGCTTAACAAGGTAATTAGCATTGATACCAGCACTTAAGCAATAATGAGCACTAATTGGCAATAATTAGAATTTACAAGTACAACTTGCTAAGCGTATTCTGAAATATACTGCGCCTAACTTCTAACGTGTGCAGACTAAAATGGGCATGGTTATGGGTGGGGAAATGGATGTTTCATGGGTGTTCCAAAATTTACATACATAGTTATAAAATATGACCCAGTGTGCCTAAAATCTATGTGCCTGGATTTACACCATGTTTTTGTTGGTGTAAATAGATGCATAGTTTTAGGTGCTGGGATATCAAATTAAGTACATACCTAAATCTAGGCACTGCTTATAGAATACGCCTAGGTAAAATTGCCTTAACATGCAGGAATGACTCATGTAAGGACACGCTAAGGCCACCTTAAACAGCAGTTTGGTAAAAGGCCCCTTAGTTTGGGCCTACGAGCAAGAGGCCTGCAGTAAACAAGTGAAGGGCAGTCCCATAAACTAGGTGCTGACATTTAAATGCTAATGTTCTGTCTAAATGCTATTGTGCAAATACCCGCTAAGGCAGTGCATATTTGTAGGGGGGCTGACACAGGAACACAGCATGAGCAGGACATAGGCAAGATTCCCATCCCACTTACATGTGTGTCCCTCCTGCATTTAGGTGTTCATACTTTCACTAGATGTAGAAGTTAGGCACACCGACACTGGGATATGCTAGTATTTTATAATGAAAGCTAGGTGCCATATTGGCACAATACAACACGAACAAACCCACCAATATAAACATCCCAGATTACACCCTTCCAGTTTCAGATAGCCTGAAAATTCTCGGAGTAACAATTGACCGAAATCTCACGCTAGAAAGCCAAGTGAAAACTACAACAAAGAAAATGTTTCACTCAATGTGGAAACTCAAAAGAGTAAAACCTTTCTTCCCGAGGGAAATTTTCCGCAGCCTGGTACAATCAATGGTACTAAGTCACCTAGACTATTGCAATGCAATCTACGCCGGATGCAAAGAACAAATCATTAAGAAACTCCAAACTGCCCAAAACACCACAGCCAGACTCATATTTGGAAAAACGAGATTCGAAAGCGCCAAACCCTTACGAGAAAAATTGCATTGGCTCCCAATCAAAGAACAAATTGCGTTCAAAATCTGCACCCTGGTTCATAAAATCATTCACGGTGAGGCTCTGGTGTACATGACAGACCTCATAGACTTACCAACCAGAAACACAAAAAGGTCATCACGCACATACCTAAATCTCCACTACCCAAGCTGCAAAGGACTAAAATATAAATCAACCTATGCATCCAGCTTCTCCTACATAAGCACGCAACTATGGAATGCAATACCAAACGTCATCAAATCAATGCACGACCTAACAAACTTCCGGAAATCACTAAAAACCAACTTGTTCAAAAAGGCATACCATAACGATCCAACTTAAGCATCCTGAGCCCTGCAACACAAAGAAACCTATACCAGAACTGGACAAAACTTAATTCTTCCTCCCTGTTTTGCTAATTTACTGTGTCACTCATGAACTCTAACGCAATACCACTCTGTATTTCTCACACCAGAATCATCACGGTACTATGTAAGCCACATTGAGCCTGCAAATAGGTGGGAAAATGTGGGATACAAATGCAACAAATAAATAAATAAATTTAATTGGAATTTACGCATGTAAATTTAGGTGTGAGATTCACGTTTAAATTTTACGTGTCACTAAAAACAAGGGACACAGAAATGGGAGGGTCATGGGTAGAACGGGGGCATTCTTAGCATTTATGCACACATTGTGCTCACTTTACCCATACCCAACAGAATTTCCATACCAAGAAAGATTTTTCAAGACCATATTTCAGCATCTTTTCGTACCAATGTTTATTGACTGATGATTTCACATATTTTATATAAAGACTCCTGAAGCAGGCCTGTGGCCAAAACATGGTACTGTGTCGAGTTTTCACCAATAAACTCTCTACCATTGACTGAAGTCTCTTCGTTTATCTCTGGGTTGCCTGGTCTATTTCCCACTCCTTGTGTACTGCACCTAAAGTTGTGCACGATTCCTGCGTGTAAGAGCTATTCTATAAACCATACCTAACTTTAAGCGTGGCATGTAGTATAGCGCTTTTTTGGCACTATATATAGAATTCACTCCAAAATGTGGGAGCCCTTCCACCTCAAAATTGGAGGTGGTAAGTGCTCCTGCATTAATTTTTTTTTAATGGTGGTGTGCTAATGCTAACATTAGTACACAGCCCCAAAAAACCCCCAATATAATAGAAAATGAGTGATTTTATAGCCACGCTAGAAATGGGCTTACCATAGGGAAAGACCCCCGTAAGGGCATGCTAACCCCATTTCTTAGCGCAGCTTAGTAAAAGAGTCCCTAAACGCTGGTGCCAATCAATGTTCTCTCTAAGCGGAGCACATGAGCGATTGCTCGTACATTTTAGGAGCGTAGCTCACAGATTTTGCATGGTTGCTCACAAAAACATTTTTTTTTGTGCTATATACAGAAATGCATTGCTAATACTGGCGCTCAAAAATTGTTGGGTTTTTAAACTTGTTGCTCACATGAAAACAAAATTGCACACGCCAGGCTGCCCCTTAGAGGAAACAATGGTGCCAATGCTCACTAAATATATGGCCATATATGTATTCAGGAGAGATGACAAGGTACTGAGACTGTAGTGAGACTGGAAAGTAGAAAAGGTTACGGTCTACACCATGATGTGCTGAAGAGGGCTTCAGTAAGCCTCTTGTTAAATTATTTTGTGAAAACAAAAGAGTGCCCTATGGAGTGGAGCAGAGCAGAGGAGGGCTGCTTGACAAGAAATTGCTCACACATTACTGATCAGACAGTGCACACAGTAAATGTTCTCAGACTCGCATTCCCAGAGTCAGAAAAACACTTGAGGGACTGATTAATCAAGCACCCTGCTCCCCACCTGACAAGAGAGTCTGTAGCCCAGTACTTCAGAAACCAACTCAATACACAAAAGCCATGATTTGAGGTTTGAAAGCAATACAATGGAGTGTAGCTTTCAAACCTCACATTCCAAACCACAGTTGCCCTCATTTCTCCAAAATATTTCTTTGCACCTTCTGTGATGGTCTCGTCACCTCTTTGTCGGTACCAGGCTGCTAAGCTGGTATTTAGCACGTAATTATGCATTTGCCGCACAAACTCTACTGAGCAAGCTTCATGAAGAATAGCTTTACAAAAATACCAGAAAGAGTCCCTCTATTCCTTCTGTTAGCTCATTGTGCAAAAAAAAAACCAAAAAAAAAAATGTCATCTCTGTTTGCTTGGAGAAGGGAGGAGAATGAGATGCATGGAGAAATTGGGGGGGGGGGGGCTTATTTTTGCTCCAATTCTGTTTGCTCTGGAGCACTATAACACAGATTAACGTCCTGGCACACAGGAGTTCAAGTGAGGTCCTGAGACTGTCTCCCGATGAAATCACTAGCAAAAAAGAAAAAGAAAATGCAGGAAGCAGCCTACAGGATAGGAAGAAAGCCCTGTGTACGGTGTTAAAATTTTGAACAAGTGTGAAAAAAAAAAGACAGAATAAAATAGCTTGACAGAGGGTCAGTGTGTGAGAATGGTTTTTTAGCCATATGATGAAAGATTCTGTCATACTTAATGTATACTATCCCACATCACTTTTTGAACTGTTAATTACAATAAGTTGTTAACCACATTGAACCTGATCTATCGGGATAATGCGGGATATAAATAAATAAATAAAAACATTAATTAATTAATTAAGTTGTAAGTATTTATCTGCTGGTTTTATCAACAGAGATATATTACAGAAATTGTGCTGTAGCTTGCATTCAGAGGAACCCCAGGTTTGACAGCACCATTATAACAGTACTATAATCCCCCTTCCCTCCCAGTTATCCTTTTGAGGGTTGCTTTTTCGTTAGCTTTTTGTTCCTGTAGGAATAGTGAGGTATCTAGTCTAGATAAGAGTGGCTTTACAGAGCTTTCTAGGTGGGGAGATTTGAGAGGTTGCTGGGATCCAATTGGTCAAGCAGAGTGCCAAGTTGACGGGTGAATTTGGGTAGGATTTTCTGGAGAGAGAGGTTTTCAAGATTTCCCTGCCCTCCTGCTCTTTGCTTTTTTCCAGGTAGGTTAGGTGTAGGGAGCAGAGGCTAATTGGGAGGTACTATTTTTTTTTGCAGCAGCAGGATTTTGATCTGTCTGATCCTTTGCAGTTAACAGCCTAATGGGTCTGTCCCATTAGAGAGCGGGCTCCAGGGGGAATTGTGGTTCTACAGCCAACATTGGTTGGGCTCTAAGAAGGTTTCCTGGGTGGCAGGCATCAAGTGTTAGACTGATTGGTCCTTATACAGCCTAGTGTTACTACAGTTTGTGGGAGCATTGATCCAGGGAGCTGCAGGGTGCAGTTACCTCATCACACCCAAATTGATACTGACTGAAGGTCTTTGGAGTGTGGGGAACAGGTGCATTTGTTATTAGGTCTACAGACAGTATTAAGTAAATATTTAGATACATTAAGGGACCCTTTCACAAAAGCAGGGGTTCTCAAGCCACTCCTTGGGACACCTCAGTGAGTCAGGTTTTCAGGATATCCACAATGAAAATACATGAAACAAATTTGCATGCACTACCTCCATTGTACACAAATCTATCTCGTGCATTTTGGATGACGGTACCATCAGCAAGTGCAGGAGCGATTGGACATCGTTCTTACCCAACCACTAGACATCAAGGAGTTTTGCATAAGATAGGCCTGAGGTTGAGGGGTTCTGGGATGGTGGTGGTGGGGGGGGGGGGCTTGGAAGAGGGTGTCATGTTGAGTCTGGGGGGGGGCTTCCGATGGGAGATGACCAGCTTCCAAATGGAAGCTGGCCACTAGGGGAGATGTTGATTTTAGGGGAGTCTGTTTGGAGGGAACACTTTGATGGGGGGGGATCACTGGTGGGAGCTTTGGCTGGGGGGGGGGCTATGTCCATTATCCACTACTCCTATGTCCGGTGCTGGCCCCTTTAAGAGATAGCCTGGGAGCACTAGGCTATGGCTTGATGTGCCAGTGCTCCCAGGTGGTCAAATAACCCCAGCTGTTAGCTTTAACTGGGGTTATTTTTCTGACAATTATGTGATTTGCAGCATGCACACAGGGCACACTGCAAGCCACAGTACCAAATTTACATAGTAATGAGCTCCTTTACATACGTTTGCATGTTTTGTATCCTTTTACCATGAAATGCAGGCTAACCTATTTAGCACTGTGTTAGGGCACCCCCCCCCCCCCCCCCCCCCGGTTTTAGAGCACTTTAACACCTGTTAAGTAGCCTATAACATGGGTTAGTGCCCTAATGCAGCTTGATAATATCCTCCTTAAATGTTGTGGACAAAATTTAACTAGAATATATTCAGAGGCCTAAATTAAGCTGGTAGGTACTAAGCTAAGGTGAATAAGCACATTTACTGCGGATCTAAGTCACTAACTTGTGGTATTTCAGTTAAAGCCTCTAAGTTAACAGATGGGGTATATTCAACATCTTCCTATACAGTTAAAACAGAGACAGATATAAACTGGTTGGTTTTTTTTTTGTGTGTGTCATTTGTACCCCATGCTTTCCCACTCATGGCAGTCTCAATGTGGCTTACATGGGGCAATGGAGGGTTAAGTGACTTGCCCAGAGTCTCAAGGAGCTGCCTGAGGTGGGAATTGAACTCAATTTCTCAGTTCCCCAGGAACAAAGTCCACCACCCTAACCACTAGGCCACTCCTCCTCTCCTCTAACTTGTGCAGTAAATATATATTTGCTTTGCTGCCAGCCAAGAACGTTGCACATTCCTGACCACAGCAATACAAAGATACCATATCCCAAGTTGGATCTGCTATCTTTTAGAGAAGTCGGTGTGAGGAAAGCCCCTCCCTGATCCCCCCAGCAGGCATAGATAGTATCCCGCCCACACCCAACAATGCCAATTGCCAAAATCCCCCACCCCTGACCATCTCATCACTTACTCAGGGTTTCTCTAGTGTCTAATGGCAGGACAGGACTGATTCCTAGTCATTCTTGCCCATTGGATACCAGTTTCAAACTGGCACCTCTTGATCCATAGATGTAATCTGTGATGCTACGACTAGGGGTCAAACTGCCAAACAAGCGTTAGTGCAAAGCACATTGTCATGTTCGCATCGGTGGATCTTGTGGCCAGTTTTCTAAAAGAAACAATGCATCTCCCATTTCTGCAGGCATTAAAATGGGGCAAAAAGGAAGGGCCTTCTTTACTAAAGTGTGCTACGCAGTTAACATGAAAGGCTATTTTCGAAAGAAACGTCCAAGTTGCAATTTGGACGTCTTTACAAAACGTTGAAATCCAGGGACGGGGAAACCCGTATTTTCAAAAAAAGATGGACGTCCTGACTTTCGGCAATTTTCAAAACCAAAGACGTCCATGTCAAAAACGTCCAAATGCAAGCCATTTGGACGTGGGAGGAGCCAGCATTTGTAGTGAACTGGTCCCCCTGACATGCCAGGACACCAACCAGGCACCCTAGGGGGTACTGCAGTGGACTTCATAAATTGCTCCCAGGAACATAGCTCCCTTACCTTGGGTGCTGAGCCCCCCAACCCCCCCCCCCCCAAAACCCACTACCTACAACTGTACACCATTACTATAGTGTAACGGGGGTAGGAATTAAAAGGGAAAAAAAATACTTACCTGGGGTCCGTTTTGGGGGCTCCGGGGCTATTTTTATGGCTGGAGGGCGTCCAGGTGCCTGGAGAGGAGAGCAGAAGTGCTGCAGGGAGCAGCAGCGTTTTTTTTGGCCCGTTCTGGGAGGGAGTGCCAGATTTTTTTTACTCCCGGGACTTGTAGGGTTACCATATGGCTCCAGAAAAAGGAGGACGGATTGAGCCAGCCGGGTTTTACTTCCATTGCTTTCAATGGAAGTAATTGAGCCAGCCGGGTTTTACTTCCATTGCATTCAATGGTAAGCAATGGAAGTAAAACCCGGCTGGCTCAATCCGTCCTCCTTTTTCTGGAGCCATATGGTAACCCAACCCGGGAGCGAATGGGCGCGTTCCCGGGGATGTGGAGCGAGGGAAAAGAGGGTTCGGGCTAGATTTCGGGCCCGTTTTCTGTTTGGGACGCTGAGAGGAGCGAGCGCCGTCAGAAGACGTCGAGGGATTGTCTGGTGTGTGCATGAGGCGGCGCGCCTCATGCACACATCGCGAACGCGCGTTTTTCCATTTTTGCCGAAGCTGGGGCCTAAATTTTGGGCCCGGCTTCGGAGCTTTTTTATTTTTGCCTCCGTTTTTGCGGGAAGACATCGAGGACCGGAACCGAAGGTAGGGGTCGTGTGAGGGGGAAATCCCGGTCAAGGTAAGGGGTCTTTTGACTCGAAATTTTAATTTATTTATTTTAAAAATGTGTAAATTTGGTTTTTTATTTTTAAAAAATCAGGGATTTGTTTAATTTAAATTCTGTTTTTGGTTTTGGGGGTAGGGAATATTTTAGGATTTTTGTAGTACTTTAGTTTTTTAATTTTTGTTTTTTAAATAGGAGTTTTTGACAGGAGTGGGTTTTATAGGGTTAGGAAAGGGTTAATTTTTTTAATTCAACAGGGTAGGTCCAGGAGGGAAGTTGGAAATTTTTGGGGATAGTTTTTAATTGGATTTGGGAATTTTAGAGGGGTCTGGGATAGTTTGTTTGAAGGCGGACGTCAGAATTTGGGATTTTTAAAATTAGAAAACAGGGATGGATAGGGAATGGGGAGTTTAATTTTTGGGTGAAGTTTGGAGTGATTTGAGAAAATTTTAAGGTGATTTTGGTTAATTAATATGATTTTCCATTAAAGTCTATGGGGTTTTATTTTTTAAAATGGAGCTGTAGCAGCGCTGGCCAACATTCCGCAGGTCAGCTCAGCCAGCTTGGAATGTTTAAAAGGGATAGTGATTGGCTGAGCTGGTCTCGGAATGGCAAGCCAGCGCTGGTCTCCCTGGAAACGGTGGTTGAGGCAGTTGGTCAGAAGGTGTTGGTCAGTCAAGGAGAGAGGTGTGTGGTGTGTGAGGGGAGAGAGTGGAAGGTGTTTGAAGGGTAAAAGTGGAGGAAATTTGAGAAATTTTGAAGGAAAACATAATTAGAGAATAGTGTATTATTGAGGGGGTTATAGTGGTTTAGTGGGGAAGTTTGGTTAAAATTTATTAAGTTTAGGAAATAGGATTAATAGTAATTGGGTTTGTAAGGGGTGCAGGGTGTGAGTTATATAAGGGGGTGTTTGGGAATATAGTAGGGGTGTAATAGTTAAGGAATTTTTGGAATTTAAAATAGTTTTTTTTAGGAGTTAAGTGTTAAATTACTGAAGTGGTTAGAAAACAATATAGAAGTATGAATGGAATGTAAAGTGATATAAAGTATTGTGAAAGAGTAGTGAAAGTGTCTAAGACCGGCCAACACTATTTCATTAGTGTTAGTTAGGGAAAGAAAAAATAGTTAGAAAAGGAGAAAACTTAAGAGAAAGGGACAAACTGAACTTATTTTAATTTTAAGAGACAGAGAGCCACAGTGTAAAATTCTCCTAGAAGCAGAATTTCTGCCGTTACCCAGAGCAGACAGGGTTTTCTCTCCATTTACTTTGGTTTTGAGGGGAGGTTTAGGAGGAAGATCAGCTGTGCATTTAAGAAAATCTACAAGGGCCCCGGCGCAAGAAAGATTTCACCGGCACGCTTGGAACCAAAGGAATGGAGACCCCGACAGCTAAGTGACTTAGATACTGGAACTGAGTATCAAGGGGAAAGTGGGTGCTACTTACCTTAAAGGGGAAAAAGGGGAAAAGAGAGAAGAGAGAAGAGAAAAAAATCAAAATCAAATACTTACCTGTTCCTGAAGGGGGGGGGGGGGGGGGGAAGAAAAGAAGACGTTTCCTGCAAAACATAAAGGGGAACACAAACTTTATGTATCAAATTCCGGTGAAACATCTTTTGGGAGAGTACAAAGAATTGTTAACAGGGGAAAGATTTAGTGAAAACAAAAACATTATACTTATCTGATGTCTGTTCTGATTCTGTGATAAGAATACCTGAAAAGAGAAAAGAAGCAAGTTTATATTTCCTTTTAGAAGAAACAGGTTATTCATTGTACATAAATTGTGGGATCATTGTATAATTTTGTAAGTTGTCTTTAATTTACTTTGAGATTGAATTTAAAGAAGTTAAAATAAATAACAATTTATTGTATTGAAAAGAACCCTGTGGCTGATTGAGTTGTGTGTGAGCCCAATAGGGAGAATCCTAAATTTAGTTTCATTTTCCTCTTCCATTCTTAGAGAGTGGAAGACGAGGATAGTGATTCTAACCCATTTCCGGTAACTTATAGTGTGCTCGCATCCAGGCCCGACTACAAACACCTGATTTTGGGGTGAGCACACAGTTACAGCTGAGGTGCTGGAAGTGCCGGTTAGAATAGCCCTTACGGGTGAAGGGGAGCACCTATATATGGGTACAGTGGGTTTGTGGTGAGTTTTGGAGAGCTTGCTGTTTCCTCCACAAATGCAACAGGTAGGGGGGTTTGGGCCTGGGTCTGCCTATCTGAAGTGCACTGCAGTACCCACTAAAACTGCTCCAGGGACCTGCATGCGCTGTCATGGACCTGAGTATGACATCTGAGGCTGGCATAGAGGCTGGGCCGAAATATTTTTAAAGATGTTTTTTGAGGGTGGGAGGGGGATAGTGACCACTGGGGGAGTAACGGGAGGTTATCCCTGTTTCCCTCCGGTGGTCATCTGCTCATTTCGGGCACCTTTTTGTGCCTTATTCGTAAAAAGAACATGTCCGGGTGAAAACGTCTAAGTGTTCATCAGGGACGGCCTTGCTTTTTTCGATTATGGGTCAAAGACGTCCAAGTGTTAGGCACGCCCAAGTCCTGCCTTCGCTATGCTTCCGACACGCCTCCTTGAAATTTGGACGTCCTTGCGACGGACTGCAGTTGGAGACGTCCAAAATTGGGTTTTGATTATACCGATTTGGTCGTCTCTGGGAGAAGGACATCCATCTTCCATTTTATTTCGAAAGATGGACGTCCTTCTCTTTCGAAAATGAGCCTGATGGTAACTAGAGTGCTCTGTTTGACAGATTGAAAGTGTGTGCTAATTCCCATATTATCTGAGAAATGTGGAATGGAAAGGGGAACTGCACATTACAAGTAATGAGGATACGATTTAAGCATCATACTTAAATTGTCACTGTGTTATCTGAATGGGAAGATACTGGGAACATCTCCAACAGTTATTGCAGAGGCTTTGCAGTTACTGAACATTCATTTTGTCAAGAAATGCTTGGTAACTGCAAATATTGCCATACTTCAGTAAAGGGAGCCTCAAATGTACCCAGTTGTTTACTAAGTATCTGTTTTGCAAAGGCACGGGAGAACCCAGGTGTGCACAGCTCTTGCCAAATTGGCACCACCGCCTGCTCGTGCATTAGTCGGGCGGTAATTCTGAATTTGGTGTGCGCCAAATCCCGTGGTAAAAAATAATTTTCTATTTTCTACCGCAGGCCGTTTACCTGGCGGTAAACAGCAGTTGGCAAGCACTGCATGCTTACCGCACGGATAACGCGTGAGACCTTACTGTGTGGGTAGAGCATGAGACCTTACCGCTTGGTCAATGGGTGGTGATAAAGTCTCAGGCGCTGGTTTCAATTTTAGCGCATGTCCATTTTCCGGCCCATTTAAAATAGGCCCTTTTCCTAGATGCGGTAAAAAAATGGCCCTGCGCACACCCAAAAGACACGATCGCACTGCCGCAGGCCACTTTTTACTGCGGCTTAGTAAAAGGGCCTCAAAATGCACCCATAGTGGCAGCTCTTTATAATCTAATTAAAAAGCTCGTTGTGAAATCCTGTAAGTACTCTTAGCTCTGGCTGGGTACTTTGCTACTCAACTAACAGCTAGAGTTGCTAATATACACTACCACATTACAGACCCCAAATCCAGTAGCTAGATCCATTGGCTAAAATGGGGCCTGAGGTAAAATAACGTGTGTTATTAACATTAGACTGTGATAATGCAGCAGCAGCACATATTAGTAACATGAGGATATTATAATGCCGTTATATCGCTCCATGGTGCGACCGCACCTGGAGTATTGTGTTCAGTTCTGGTTGCCTCATCTCAAAAAAGATATAAAGGAATTGGAGAAGGTGCAGAGAAGGGCAACAAAAATGATAAAAGGGATGGGACGACTACCCTATGAGGAGAGGTTAAGACAGCTAGGACTCTTTAGCCTAGAGAAAAGGCGGCTGAGGGGTGATATGATAGAGGTCTACAAAATAATGAGTGGGGTAGAGCGAACTGATGTGAAGCATTTATTTACTCTTTCTAACAATAATAGAACCAGGGGACACAAGATGGATTTAGAATGTGATAGGTTTAAAACAAATCGGAGAAAGTTTTTCTTTACTCAGCGCATAGTTAGACTCTGGAACTCATTGCCGGAGAAGGTAGTGACGGCAGCTGGCCTTGCTGAAGGAAAAGTCCATTGATCGCTATTAAATTTTGGGTTTTTGCCAGGTTCTTGGGGCCTGGATTGGCCGCTGTCTGAGACAGAGTGCTGGGCTTGATGGACCTTTGGTCTTTTCCCAGCGTGGCGGTGCTTATGTACTTATGTAGCTGGAAATACACTTGAAAATGTTCTTTATCATGTAGGTGCCCATAACATATACAGGGGTCCTTTTACAAAGGCGTGCTGAAAAATGAGCTACAATGGTGTAGGCGTGTGTTATGGACATGCGCAGATCCATTTTTAATCGTACCTGTAAAAAAGGCCCTTTTTTTATTATTGCCGAAAATGGACATGCAGCAAAATAAAAATTGTTGCACGTCCATTTTGGGTCTGAGACCTTACCACCAGCCAGTAAGGTCTCTCACGTTAACCATGTGTTAATCGCCTACGCATGTCAAGTCGGAGTTACCGCCCGATTTTCGGCGTGCAACAGAAAATAAAATATATTTTCTGGCATGCGTAGCGGGCGCGCATAAAGAATGAAATTACCACAAGGGCCATGGAGTAGCCCGGTGGTAACTCCAAATTGATGTGCGTTGGACATGCACAGGCACCTATGCGGCTTAGTAAAAGGGCCCCACAGTAATTTATAGCCTGGAGATAAGTCCGTGGCTTCTCAGAGATCAGAGAAGTTTGGTAAAGTTTTTATGAAAATCACTACTTTTTGTAGAAATTATCAAGAAGTTCTTGCACTGTACTCTACATTTTTCCTGGATGTGCAATGACATGGTGCTCAGTATGTACAGGGACACAATCCTGGAGGATTTTCCGTAAATAATTTTAAAAGAACTATATTCATAACCAAAAACCTTGCAGTCCTCCAGCTGTACCCAAGAGGGTCACAAACCATAATAAATAGTGAACTTTCAAGGAACCTGCTTCTGAAAAGAGCTATTGAAACAGACCAAGAGAAAAAAAAAAAAGAAATCCTCCGGCTGGTAGTTGTCAGGAGTTGCTTTCAATAGACAATAAGGAAACCTTGTCTAATAACGCCAGCCCCTGAAAACCTCATCTTATCTCCCAATGCATTTGTCTAGTGCACTGTTTGAAAGTTTGAAAACAAAGATTTTGATCACAAAAATTAAGCAGATATGTCCTATAGTAACTGAGAAAAGGGAACGCTCTTCGTATAAATAGAAGTGACAAAAATGTTGTTGCCATGGGTGCAGTTTTGAAAAGAATATACACAATCAATCGATATCAGTGTAGCAGCAAGGGAAAAAAAAAACAATTTTCCATGGAACACAAGTCTTAGCATAACACAGGGGCCCGCTTACAAAACTGTGGGAAAAATTGGGCTTACCAAGTGGGATTTTACCTTGTGGTAAGCTCATGTTTACTGCAGCCCTGAATACCACTATTTTCCATTTATTCTTTTTCAGGCCATGCACTAATGTTACCGTTAACACATGACAACTGCCCTTTATAGAATCGCACTTATGCCCCGAGGAGTCAAAGCCCCGCACTGTCCCTAACAGCGCTCTAAAATTAGCTCCTGAACAGAATAGGGCAATAACGCCCCTAGGATCAGTGCTAACAGTATGCAAATGTAGGCACGCTATTAGCTCTGATCATAGGGAAAAAGTGCAGGAGGATTGTGCCTGAGCTCAGGCACTTGTTTGACAGGTCCAGGCTGTCAAAATACCGAACCTATCAAACGCAAGAGTTGGAGGTCCATTGGACTGCCAGACCTCCATCATCGCTCAGCCCTGGTGGCCTAGTGGCCCCCAAACCACCCAGACAGTGACAGGGGAGCTGAAGGTGGACTTCCAGAACCCCTGACCCCCCCAACCCCCCTACAACCCCCCAAACTCCCTGGTGGCCCAGTGGGCTGCAAACACAACCCCCCCCCCCCCCCACCACCACCTGCTCTGGTGGTCTATCAACCAACCCCGCCATACCTCCAAGATGGAGGAGGGAGTAACACTCTCCCTTCTCTTTATGCTCCACCTTCAAAGTGGACCTCCAATCCCCATGACTCCCTGATCCTTCCCCCAGAACCCCCCTAAAAATCCCTGGTGGCCCAGTGGACTGCTAACCCACCCCCCAACCTGCCTTGGTGATCTAGCAATGACCCCCCCCCCCTCATACCTCTGTGATGGAGGAGAGTAGCATACTCCCTCCTCTTCCTGTTCCACCTTCAAAATAACTGGGATGTGCTTGGCGGGGCTTCCCTACTATATAAGGGAGTGTCTCTGTGGTATCGAGGGGTGCGGGTGCTGTTTGCCCAATGATCATGGGTACTAAGTTAAATGTGGGTGCCAGTCCGACACTAGTGGCCTCTTGCACCCACATTTACCTTTGATCATTGAGCTGTTAGTGCTGATTTCCACACCTAACTTTGGGCTCCAGACTTACGCCTGCTGAAACCTGGTGTAAATGCTTGCACCCAAGTTAGGCGCGCTGAGGCATTATTCTATAACTACGTGCGCAACTTTTCAGAATGCCCCTGACATGCCATGGATATGCCCCTTTTGAGTTACCTGCTAGTTGAGTTAGACGCCATGCCCTATAGAATAGTGGGCAGTCAGATGCATGTGCAAATTTTAATAGGTGCCAATTAACTTCAATAACAGGTTGTTAGCACCCAGTTATTGATGTCAATTGTCTCATTGGCCAATTAATTTGCATGCTCATTTTGGGAGTGCACCCAAGTTTTGGCATGCAAATCTAGGTGCCATAAATAGAATCTGAGGGATAGGGGGTAATTCTCTATAGATCGCCTGTTAGCTGCCAGGATAATGCACACTAAATAGGACTGAATTCTATAAATCGCACCTAAGAAATTGGTGCCGAACAAAATAGCGTAAGCGCTATTCTATAAACAGTGCTTAAAGTTAGGTGCCCTTTACAGAATAGCGTTTAGCACCAGGAGCCGCAACTACGTTTAGGCACAACGAGTTACAATAATTAAACCTAAACTAGGTGTGGATCCCCTTTATTCTATGCCCTTGATCAACCTATGACCCTCCCATGGCCAGGCCCCCTGTATGGACACATACATAAAATTTACACACAGATCCTGCATGTAAATTTACACATGTAAGTTTTAATTCATTTCAATGAGCACCAATAATTACTTGTTCGGATCTCAATTATCAGCACTAATTGGCTCGTTATATAATGAAATTGTGCGCATCCAAATCTGCACACGCAACTTCTAGTGCTTTTTATAGAATTCGGGGGTAAGTGCCAATTCGGTAACAGTAGTTGTGTGCACAACTGCCGTTATAGAATACTAGTATAAGTCCCCATTTACATTTACATGACTTTAAGCACAAACTCTTACACTATCTCAATGGCTGGTGTAAATTCTCGTACCTAATTGAAGGCAGTTAGGCTTATAAATGTTAGTATTCTATAACCCATGGTTAAAGCTGCCTGAGAACCCCTCCCCACCGGCCCGCCCATACCTCTCCCCCCAGGTCCATGCCCCCTTGAAGTTGCATGCTCTGGAATTTGAGTGCACAACTTATAGAATACTATCCAAGGGCACTTATGCACATAACTATTAAATGGTGTCAATTAGCAACAAGTAAGGCTAATTATTTCTCGATAACACCAATTATCAGCTCTTTACTATGTGTGCAACTGACCTTATTCTATAATTTGTGCATGTAAATTTATACACTAATCAGAAGTTTGGGCATGCAACTTTCCAGAAATAGGGGGTTAGTTACCTTTAGAAGTCCTAAATATCAGCACTATACGTTATACATTTGGCTCAGACACCTCAGGTTATACCTGTTTTCTTTGTGTATGCAAGACAGACATATCAAATACATTTATTGGATCCTATACATATAGGACTAGATTCTATATGTGGCGCCTGAAAAATCGGCATTGAAAATGTTTCCACCTATTCTATAAACCGCACCTAGATTTAGATGCGGTTTATAGAATACACCTAGCCGGTTTATAGAATAAGCCTAGCGGCCATGCCTACGACTAACTCTAGGTGCATCCATTTAAGCCAAGTAAAACTTTTTGTAAATAACTGTGCGTGTATTTTTTCAAAATGCCCATGGCCACACCCCCTTTTTGGCAGCACACATTAGAATTGACACGCACCACTTTACAGAATATACCTAGCAAGTTGTACATGTAAATTCTCATTAATGCCAATTAGTATCAATAATTGCTTGCTAAGTGGCAATTATTGGCATTGATTAGCTTGTTAAGTAATTAAATTGCGCACAGCAGAAATCAGCGTTTCTTTAATTTAGGTCCAGTGTCAGACCCTATCCAGGCCCCTACCAGTGATGTCTGGTTAAGTGAATATCAACACATACAACTGTACTCCTAGAGGAGCGAGGAGTTAGAGAAATTTTGCAAATACTGGATGGCCTGTGAGCTGTACCAGTAGCTCTTGTCATGCTGTGCTGAGCCGCTCTGAGTCCAGTTGATGGCTTAATTAACAAATGAACTGTTTGCAAGATAAGACATTGACGGTTAAGTCCGAATGAAGGTTGCTCCAGAGTTAGCGACAAGATAGTAGGAGCGAAGACAGCATACAGTTGCTTCATTGGACTATATAAAAGATTGGACATTCTCAATTAGCGATAAAAATTGTTATTGTGACAACAAGCTATGTACTTATTTAAATCAGATGAATGATTGAACGGTGAAATGAATGGCATGAATGAGCGAGTGCCGGGGTCTCGGGTTAATCAGGGTTGGAATGTGAGTAGGGATTACATGTAATAAATTTAAATTTATATCAAAATTGAACTAGGAGTACAGTTGTATGTGTTGAAATTGATGGTACTCTAGTTGTAATTATTTATCCCCTATTGGTTGTTATTGTTATCTAAGTGAATATCAGCCATACCTGCAATAACTGGGAAAATTAAGACCAAATTTTGTGTGCTCCAGTCTGCCCACTTTGCTATGTGGACACTGGCACTAAATAATGCCAGTGTCCTCATAATTCCCAGCTCCTCCCTGACGCTGCCCTGGACTGCCCTGCACTAACTAGCGAGCACTGTAACGGTCACACTGGATTTTCAGCAATACTGTGCATTTAAGTGCCACTGAAAATTGGGGGATGGCTCGCTCACCGCAATATAACTGGGTAGGAGTTTTTCCTGCCTGATTAAACCATTCTGAATATCCACCCGCAAACATCTAAGGGGTCCTTTTAATAAGC
The DNA here is from genome assembly GCF_901765095.1 of Microcaecilia unicolor. Classification (NCBI taxonomy): domain Eukaryota; kingdom Metazoa; phylum Chordata; class Amphibia; order Gymnophiona; family Siphonopidae; genus Microcaecilia; species Microcaecilia unicolor. The sequence goes on along the minus strand of NC_044032.1, from coordinate 485,440,805 downwards.
TGCGGTAAAAAGTGGCCTGTGGTAGTGTAGGAGCATGTACTGGGAGCATACTGGGCCAGTTTTTACCACATCTACAAAAAATTGATTTTTTTTAATGGGATGGGAAAAAGGCCTGCAGTAAAAATGAAATCAGCACGCGCCAAAAACCAGCCTGAACCCTTAATGCCGCCCATTGATCTAGCGGTAAAGGCTCACAGGCTACACAAGTGGTGACCAGTTGGTGCATGCCAAGTGCCGATTACCGCTGGAACCAGCGCACGTAGGAGGAAATAAATAATTCATTCAGGCATTATGGGCATGCGCCAAATCTGAAATTAGCACCAGGAAGGCACGCTGGCCTGGTGGTAATTTTATTTTGACACGTGCTGCACGCGCATAGAGCCTACTGCAGCTTAGTAAAAGGGCCCCTAAGTGCTTTTGGGAAATTGACCATTTATATGTGTCTACGTGTGTATATCATACACGATTCTGACTAATCACGCTTGTGTTCAGTTCGCAACTTTCACCTCATTTTCTAACTCTTTGAGCTCTGAGTTTTATGTTCATATCCTTTGCAATTCACCTTTTTATACTTTGTTCAGCTATGGGATTCCTAAGGATTAGTGCCTAACAACAAAATATCTGAATTTTTGGCACTAATCCCTCTGCTGTCAGTCTTGCACAGCCTGAAGTTGTCTTCAGTAGACAGAGATCCAAGTTTTGCTAAAAATATATATATTTGTATTGTGCTTTGTCTCAGTGATGACTGAATAATGATGTCAGTACAAATAGAGTCAAACGGCTAACATGACTCATGTTTCATCCATTCCCACAGGACTCTGCTCTTTGTTCCTGATGCAAGACATTTGCGTTTACTCTGGACTGGAGGACCATATCTGAAATTGTGCTGGATAGTACATGTGATGTTCCAGTGTGACAACTTGTCAGGATTACCGTACTTTGTGTGTATAACCCGCAGGTTATACGTGATTTTACGTTTTCTTTTTGCAAGAAGTGTGGGTTATACACAAAGGGCCTTGTTTACTAAGCCACGCTATAGGCATGTTAGCATTTTTAGCATGTGCTAATGCTAGAGACACCCATAGGAATATATGGGTGTCTCTAGCATTTAGCACGAACTTGAAACAATAGTGCACCTTAGTAAACAGGGCCTAAATTATTTACAAAATCAGTGCTTTTTCAAAAGGAGTAATATACAATTTGACATTTTATTGCAATAAATGCAGGGTGTACACAGGTGCGAGGTATATACAATTTTACTTACAAAACTTTTTTTCCTGTGAGGTATACATGGGTGTGGGTTATATATGTAAAGATATGGTACTTGAATGTGATATTGCTTCTGATATGGTTCAGCATTTTATTTCTAATAAAATTGCTTTACATTTTTTTTTTCATTTGTACCCCGTGCTTTTCCACTTCGTGGCAGGCTCCATGTGGCTTAGGTACTTATTTGTACCTTGGGCAATGGAGGGTTAAGTGACTTGCCCAGAGTCACAAGGAGCTGCCTGTGCCTGCAGTGGGAATCAAACCCAGTTACCCAGGACCAAAGTCCACCACTCTAACCACTAGGCCACTCCTCTACCCAACAGCACAGAAATAGACCCAGGGTTTTAGCTTTCCTCTTTTTCCTCCAGCATATTTTCTGAACAGGTAACAACCTGTAACTTAATGATGTCTTATAGGGGATAACGCTGATTGCCTAAAAGTTACCACTGTTCCAAGCTAGAAGGTACCTCCAACAACACTTGGAATACGTGATCGATCAACATCACACGCATAGATATTGTTCTAGTTTGATTATACTTTTTAATCATAAACCACCTTACTGTCGCTTTTGTTGTGAAAAGTGATCTATCAAGGAGGTCATTTTAGAAATATCTACACTTGGAAAATAGATACATATGTAAGTGGTCATTTCAGAAAGCCACTATTTACATGTATGGATGGTTGGGAAGCTTCAAGAGAGTGTATTTTGGACAAGCCAAAAAAGTATACATGTAATTCTCAATCTATAATGGGAATGCACATGTATTTTCCTTTCAGTTTCCTGTTGACTTTTGCACCACTTCCAAGGAATGCATAGGTTTCATCCAAGTGCTCATTTTGTCCAAGCTTTGAAACAAGTAATGGGGGTAGTCATATAATCCAATGATTATGACACCCAGATTTACTAATGAACTTCTACAGGTAATGATGCAGAATAATGCTGTGATGAGGTTTATAGGACATTGCCCCTCACCCTTAAGAAAAGTTACTCTTTTCCACTTTAAGAGTGCAGATCCTGCCTCAGGAGGAAGTAAGCTGGGAGGAGCGCAGTCAGTACTGGGAAGATCAAAAGACAGGGCCAGGCAGAAGTTAAAGAGGCCAAGGGAGGGGAAATATGAATATCCACTGTATGCCACCGAAGTACCCATTCCATAATCGTGACCTGGCTGAGGTAAGCTATTGTTTTTATTGAATTGAACTGTGCAAGTTTTGCTTTAAGGACACCTGGATCTCAGAGGAACTCGAGAACTTATAGGCTGTGTTTGGGGCGTGGCACCCCGGCAACCATGGACTGTGTTTCGCCTTCTGCCAGAGGCCTACTTAAGACCTTTGATGCTGAATGGCAGAGGGCTTTCCACCCTATGTCGTTGGCCCTATGAAGGAACAGACCTGAGAATCTCTTTAAATAAAATACTTATTTTGTGTTTCTTCCTTTTGTATAGCTGTATTATTTCTCCGGCCACACCCAACCCCTGCTCAGGGTGTCACAAATGCAAACAATGAACAGTGCTACAGCGTGAGCTGTCGGAAATAGTCTGACGACACCTTACACAGGGGCATCTTTGCCAAAACACAGCCATGTCAAGTCTTACCATTTATGCCATCATCATTTGTAGCTGAGTATATGTGATGCATTGTTATTTGTTGCTGGAACTATTAAAGGACATTTTTATAAAAAGGGGTTTTTTTTCTTGTACTTACTTTCATTTTTCCCTCACTACTCAACATTTACATGCCTGAAGTTATACCAGTCATACAGATGGCATAAGTGCAGGCACCTAAATGTGGCAGGGGCCTGCTTAACTTCCTGTCTAAAGCAAACGTTATTTACCGTGTAATACACAAAGGGATTTTGCATCCCTTTACGTTTCTCCACGGCAGCTACTTAGAATCCTATGCAAATGCATCACAAGGAGCTCATTAGAATTAAAATGAGCATTCCAAGCAATGCACAGACCTGAGTGTCTATCTTTAATGTGAAACATTTTACAGCAGGTCTAGCCCTGACCTTATGAGGGGGGGTCTGTACATATCTGTATAGTGCAAGCAGACTGCTCCCCATGATAGACGCTCACCCCCTTGAATTGACCTGACCCGACCCCCCACTGCTGACCTAACCCAACCCCCCCTGCTGACCCCCCCCCACCAAGACCTTAATTTTCCTGTTAGTCCAGTGGGCCCTGACCCACCACAGCCCCTCCCAGCCTCCCCCCACCACCACCACACTGCCAAGCAAAGAATCACCTGTGGACTGGTGGACCCTGACCTCCCCACATCACCTTCCGACCCCCAAGCAGCAAAAAAAATCTCCCTGGTGGTTTAGTGACCCCCTTCCCACCCCACCACATACCTTAAAGCATTGGCCGCAAGAAAGCAGGAGCAACACTTCCTCCCTCTTGACTCTGTAAAATGGCAATGCCCAGTCCCTGACCGATGCACGATGGGATGCACTAGAAGGAGCTAAGCACTATATAAGAAGTTTTTTCCTTATATGGTACTTAGTTCCTCCCAGTGCATCCCAGAATGCACGAGGCATGGGCTGGGCGTTGCTGTTTTGAGACGGTCGGCCCAGCGGCAGGAAGGAGGAAATGTTGCTCCTGCTTCCAACATTTTAAGATATGGGGAGTGGAGAGGGTCACTAGACCACCAGGGAAATTCTTGCTTGGGTGGGTCTGGGAGGGGGGTGCAGGGGAGGGTCAGGGTCCACCAGATCACCAGGAACATTTTGCTTGGGCGTCCAGGGGGGTCCAGGAGGCATTTACTGAAAGGGGGAGGAGGTCACTAGACCACCAAGGAGTTTTTTTAGTTGTGCAGGAGGCATTAGAGGGGGTCTGCTGGACTCCAGTGGACCACTTCTGAAGCCCCCCCCCCCCCCCAAGCAACTCAAAAAACTCCCTGATGCATTTGATAGCTTCAAGTCGCAAACAGCAACCAATGCACAAAGGGGAATCGTGCATTTCATTTGCATGCAATCTCCTTTATGCATTGGTCACTGTTTGTGACTCGGTAAATTTTACCGCGGAACCCATAATTAACGGGTGCCTTTGTGCATCAGCACCCTAATGATGAAGGAGGTTGTGAGGCCAATCAGATGTGTGATGATTTTGTTTTCTGTGGTATTTTGGAATGATTTGTGGTGGGTGAGTCTTGGACAGCAATTTTGCTTAAAACTTTGTTTTCCCTCAAGTTTGGGATTCAGGTTTTCTTCTATATTCTTAGAATAGAAAGTCTATATTTATGGGGAACAAAATATTAATTGTCCTGGACTTGTGTAGGAGGTATGGATAATCATGCAAGATCCCCAATATTTATATATCCTTAAATTAATTCCTCAAATCTTTACATCATTATAAAAATTATATCCATGGACTTATAAACATAAAATGACAAACTTATTAATGTCTCCCTTACTTGAGCTTCCAGGCCACTACCGAGATGAAATGTTTTCTGAATAGATTGTGTTATGGATTACTCTAGAGAAATCTATGCTGAGTCCAGTAATTAAAACCCCTTGGACTCTTACATCAATCATTAAATTAGCAAGGACCAAGGCCAAACACACTTGTAATATCAAAAAGTAACTGAAAGCATAGCCTGTCTATTAATTATACTATAAGTACTTCTGCTACTTTTATAACATTCTTGCATATCAATTTCTTCATGAATTTTGATGTAGAAATGTGGTTTCCCCATATGACCTCTTACATCAATGGCCTGTTGACAATGGGGGTAATATAAAATATTTTACATGTGCAAAGTCTGTTTTACATACAGAAAAGGGATTTTATAAAATTGCATAGCCGCATATGTGCATGATCGATGTGTGCTACTGTTTTTACATGATCTGTGTGTAGGTGATCCCAGCACGTAGTTTGGAGCCTAATGAAGCTTGATAACTACACCCTCAAGAGTTAATAAATAGAAGACTTACCGGTTGATATTCAAAATGATCTAACTGGGCAGGAGAGAGAGCAGTATTACCAGTGGACAACATTCATTTCAAAACAACAGTCCATTCTTATTAATGTTGAACCTTTTTGTACCATTTCACAAGTTAAGGTATTGTTGAGATCTCAGGTGACTGGAGCACATGTTAAACCAATGTCAGTGATCTTGTTGCAGTGATAAGTCTATGCTGCAAGTCATTTAGAGGGTCTTTTACTAAGGCATGCTTCCGTTTTTGGTGTGCGCTAAAATTGTGGGTGTGCTAAATGTTAGACACGCCAATGCATTCCTATGGGCGTCTCTAACATTTAGCGTGCCCACAATTTTAGTGCGAGCTAAAAACGTGAGCATGCCTTAGTAAAAGATACCCTTAATGTATAACATGATGCCAACCTATATTTGTTGTGATGTATGAAAATGTACAAAATAAGGATGTTGATTTCTCAGATTTCCAGAATGCACTAAGTAGCACATGGTCTATAAGTATAAAATAGGACTCAAAGCATTTAGGACTAGATTCTATATACGGAGCCTGAAAAATCGGTGCCGAAAATATTTCCGCCTAGGTGTATTCTGTAAACCATGCCTAGAATTTATAGAATATACCTAGAGGGTTTATGGAATATGCCTAGCTAGTGGCCATGCCTGTGCCTAACTCTCGGTATGTACATTTACGCCAAGTAAAACTTAGTGTAAAAAACTTAGTGTAAATACTGGTGCCTAAGTTAGGTACGGAGCAACACATATTCAGAAGACAACGACAATGACTCAGACTACATCTCCCATCAAATTTCCCTATGTTTTTCCTGTGTCCCTCCGACCCTCCCGCTTCCTTTACCCCTCCTCCAATGCTCATCTACCCCTTGCTCATACCTCTCCTCCTCCCTTCATCCTTCCCCTTCTCTACCTACCTATCACTTTTATTATTCTGCTATAATTAACTTATATTTTCTCTATCAATACTCTGTAATCCATATTATTATGTAAGCCGGATTGAACCTGCTTTAAGTCGGAAAGTGCGGGGTACAAATGTAATAATAAATAAATAAATAAAAATAAGTAAATATATTCTATAACCCTGCACATAGATTTTTGGAATGCTCATGGCCCACCCTTTCCATGCCCATGACCACGCCCCCCCTTTTGGGCAGTGTACATTAGAATTTATGTGCACCACTTTAAAGAATACACTTAGCGAATTGTGAGTGTAAATTCTAATTAAAGCCAATTAGTGTCAATAGTTGCTTGTTAAGTGGCGATTATAGGCGCTGATTCGCTTGTTAAATAAACTGCATGCGCAAATCCAGAATATGACCAGATTTGTGCATGCAAATTTATTTATGCAAACATGAAGTATGAGGCATATGGAATAAAATAATACCATTCCATTCCAAGTTCAGTACCTTGAAAAACATTAATACCTACTGACATTAATTAACTAGGAAAAGAAACAGCAGAAGTTGCAGTGGGTTCAATAATGCAAATCTAGAAACATAGCTCTATTGCAGTGCAATTCTGTGATTCTCCTTTAGGTATATTGAAAGAACATCATTTGTTTGTTTATTTATTCATTCATTCATTCATTCATTTATGTGTATATGTGTTTATTTATGCATGTACCCCACATTTTCCAACCAGAGTTTTTGGTTCAATGTGGCTTACATTTACATTAATTAATCAGCCATCATCTTACAATTTACATCAGTTAACCATTTTACAACAGGTAATCAGTTAATCATATTACGTTGTGGTTGACATATAAAATGTAAACGCTAAACTCGTATGATAAGAACTGATGCCACAGCTCCAAGTCCCTTGTATTTCCCTTGCTCTGAACTGCGGTCAAACAATATGTTTGTCTATCGCCTTTCCAACAATTCACTTTGTCAGGAAAAGATGGAGATGTATGTTTTATGGATACCTGGTGAGCAGTTAAAAGGTTTCTGCAGGTTTCCTCTTTCCTTCCAAGTATTACCTAGAGAATACAGTAAGAGTGCTTTCATTTCCTCTACTTAATTAGCTGAAACCATACTCTCTGTACTGCAATTTGTTTTACATGGATGAAGAAGTAGCTTCTTAGTGACATACATTTAATTAAAAGAAGAGCATTCTTTCCCTTAGTAAGCATGGGTTTTAAATGCACCCCTAATCACTGCCTGTTCTTACCAATAATGAAACATTTGTTCCCGGTTCTGAATTGTTTCCTAGATTCTTTATTTTCAGGCATGGTCAGAAAAGCTGTGCAAGCACCTGGAAATTGTCCTTGTTATTTTCCTCTCTATACCCTGCACTTTTATTTTATTGTTATTCTTTTATTCCTTCCTTGTTTTTTTAATTACTGCGGGGCTCATATACTGTCAAAGCACAAAGGTGTATATGTTGAACTTTTTAAATGCACAGGAGCACATATGCCTTTAAAAAGGTTGCAGTGTGTGTGCATGCGTGCGTGCTGGTAAAAAATCTGTGCATATACTTATATTTCATGCAACACATACTTGAATGCTAATCTTGCCCAGTTCTGTCTATTATCCACTTCTGGCAATGCCTGCATGTATATCATATAAAAATAAGAGATTATTTATTTATTTATTTATTTATTGCATTTGTACCCCACATTTTCCCATCTATTTGCAGGCTCAATGTGGCTTACATAATACTATAAAGGCATTCGCCAGTCGGTTGATAACAAATACAAGGTTGTATTGTGGTCAGATGAGGTAGGTATGTGTCAGGCACCGTGAAGGTAGAAGGGAATGAGGATTGTATATTAGTCAGTATGATCATTGGTTGTGCTGTGTTGCTGGATGTGGGGATTTATGTTGGATCAGTATAGGGTAATTTTATCAAGAAGGCACTCATTATTGTTATTTACATTTTGAACACACCCCTCCCCCCACCATATATACCGACCCACATGCATTTATAACACAACATGCTCCACCAGATAAAATTATTTACCTGTTGTCCCTCCCCCCAATACACATTGCTCCACATACATTCACATAAGCCATATAGGCTACACTCCCCCCAAACAGATAAAATGATTTATATGTTGTTCCCCCAAACACATTGCCCAACATGCATTCATAGCACAACACCCCCACCAGATAAAATTATTTACCTGTTGTTCTCCCCCCCCCCCCCCCCCCCCCACACATTGCTCCACATGCATTCACATAAGCCACATAGGCAAATATAACACTATCTATACAGACCTCAAAATAATTAGCTCTCCTTCCATTCCTGATTTTTGGGTGTTTTTTGTTTGTTTCACATATTCACTTTAATAGAAACATTTTAACACATGTTATAGCATTTAAACATGCACTGATTGACTTCACTCAAGTTAAATTGTAGTCTAGTGCAGGATAAATCACAGACCAGTAAGCCTGACATCAGTGCCAGGCAAAATAGTGAAAATTATTATAAAGAATAAAATTACAAAACACATAGATAAATATAGTTTAATGGGACAGAGTCAGCATGGATTCAGCCAAGGGAAGTCTTGCCTCACCAATATGCTTCATAAATATGTCGATAAAGGTGAGCCGGTTGATGTAGTTTATCTAGATTTTTAGCTTTTGACAAAGTTCCTCATGAGAGACTAGTGAGAAAATTAAAGAGTCATATGATAAGAGGTAATGTTCTGTTATGGATTAGGAATTGGTTATTGGTGTTAAAATACATGCAGACTGTAGAAAATTGCAGGAAAACCTTAGGAAATTGAAAGACTGAGCATCCAAATGGCAGATAAAATTTAATGTAGACAAATGCAAAGTGATGCACATGTAGAATAATAATCCAAATCATAGTTACCTAATGCTAGCTCCACCTTGGGGGTCAGCATTCAAGAAATAGATCTAGATGTCATTGTAGACAATACACAGAAATCAAGTGTCCAGTGTGCAGTGGCAGCCAATAAACTAAACAGGATGCTAGTAATTATTAGGAATGGGATGGTAATTAAGACCAAGAATACTATAATGCCTATGAATCGCTCCATGGTGCGATCTCACCTTGAGTATTGCATTCAGATCTGGTTGTCGTATCTCAAAAAAGATATAGTGGAATTAGAAAAAGTTCAAAGAAGAGTGACCAAAATGATAAAGAGGATGGAACTCCTCCCATATGAGGAAAGGCTAAAGAGGTTAGGGCTCTTCAGCTTGGAAAAGAGACAGCTGAGGGGAGATATGATTGAGGTCTTCAAAATCCTGAGTGGTGTAGAACAAGTAGAAGTAAATCAATTTATACTCTTTCAAAAAGTACAAAGACTAAGGGACACTCAATGAAATTACTTGGAAATTTATTTACTTATTTTATTTTTTAATTTATTTATTCATGCTTATATCACACAATTATCAAAAAACGAGTTTCAGTTCAATGTGGCTTACATTTAAGAGTTGTTAAAGATTACATTGATTTAATTACATTTACAAGGTTGTATGATGTTGTGTTTTATAGTGGTTGGCAAGGTAACTATTAGTGCATATGGAATAGTCAGTGGGTTTCTTGAGAAGATATGTCTTAGTTCATTTCTTACATGAAAAGATGAGTTGCAGTTAGAGGTTGTGTTGTGTATTGTCCCAGAATGATTAGTGCATATTTTACTCATAGAATTTCCTGAAGAGGTAGGTCTTTAGGTTTTTTCTGAACTGGAGGTACTTTGTGATGCTTCTGATGACTATGGGAATTGAGTTCCACCATTTTGAGCCAAGGTAGCTAAATCCCGCCTTATAGGTAGACTTATATAGTATGTTTTTGTAGTAGGTAACCTCTGGTTCCTGAGTTTGCATTTCTTGGTGATAGTTTGATCATATCTAGCATGGAGTCCAGTGACATGCCAAACAGTATTTTGAAGATAATTGTGCTGATTTTGAAAAACATGTATGGCCTTGATTGGGACTTCAAAAAGTCAAAATATGATAGAGCAACCCCACTACTAATAATGCTACATTGGCTAAAATACTTTTAAAATAAATAGAAGGAATTTTTTTTTCACTCAATGAATAGTTAAGCCCTGGAACTCATTGCCAGAGGATGTGGTAACAGCAGTTAGCGTTTCTGGTTTTAAAACGTTTTGGACAAGTTACTGGAGGAAAAGTCCCTAGTCTGCTATTGAGATAGAAATGGGGAAGCCACTGCAGTCCCTGTGATTAGTAGCATGGAATGTTGCTGTTATTTGGGTTTCTGCCAGGCACTTGTGACCTGGACTGGCCACTTTTGGAAACAGGATACTGGGCTAGATGGACCATTGGTCTGACCCAGTATGGCTATTCTTAAGTAAATCAATTTAGTACGCACATAAGGGTCGCTAATCAAATCAACTTTAAATGGCCAAGAGAGGCTCCTAGCTGTTTAAATTGCTTATGTGGGGTTATCTGGGGTATTCAGTGGCACTTAACTGTATAGTGCCACTGAATATCCCCTTTAATTGCCTATGCCAAAACTGGCTAGTTTGTGGATAGTCTAGAGCAGAGTAAGAATAGAGCAGGATCTTCACTGGTTAGCGAAGGATGGATCCTAAAGAGATATCATCTTTTAAGATTTCTAAAAAAGCAGTTAGATTATCAAAATCATTGTCTTTTACAGAAGATATCTCTGATGCCACACCCTCCTGGGCCCCTCTCACAACTTTCCTAGGCAAATAATATTTACTCAGTACTATAGTATCTGCATCGGTATAATAGAAACACGATTTTGGACATCTCTAAGTGAAGTCCATCGCAAGGACGTCCAAATTTCAAGGGGGCGTATCGGAGGTGTGGTGAAGGCGGGACTTGGGCGTTCCTAAGACTTGAACGTCTTTGACCCATAATCGAAAAAAGCAGAGACGTCCATGACTACAACTTGGATGTTTTCACCCGGACGTGTTTTTATTACGAATAAGTCACAAAAAGGTGCCCAAAATGACCAGATGACCACTGGAGGGAATCAGGGTTGACTTCCCGTTACTCCCCCAGTGGTCTCTAACCCCCCTCCCACCCTCAAAAAACATCATTAAAAATATAAGGTGCCAGCCTCAGGTCCATGACAGGTAGTGGTGTACAGTTGGGGGTAGTGAGTTTTTTTTTTGGGGGGGGGAGGGGGTTGGGGGTTCAGCACACAAGGTAAGGGAGGTATGTACCTTGGAGCATTTTATGAAGTCCACTGCAGTGCCCCCTAGGTTGCCAAATTGCTGTCCTGGCATGTCAGGGGGACCAGTGCACTAGAAATGCTGGGTCCTCCCATGTCCAAATGGCTTGCATTTGGACATTTTTGACTTGGACATCTTTGTTTTCGAAAATCGCCAAAACTCAAGGACGTCCAAATGTAGGGACATCCAAATCTAAGGACGTCCTTGGTATTTTTGAAACATAAGATGGACGTCCATCTTTTTTCGAAAATATGCTTTTCCCCGCCTCCGGATTTGGACACTTTACAAAGATGTCCAAATCCCAACTTAGATGTTTCTTTCGAAAATGCCACTCATGGTAATAGTGTTCTTCTTGTGGCAGTGGTAAAGGTCAGTATTTTTACCAGATTCTGGCTGTGCTTGTGACTGAAAATGAGCAGTGGTAGAAAAACACTTGAAAGTGCAGGTAAAGGGAACAACCTGAAGCAAGATCACAGGATATTCAATGTCCACAAAGTAGCTATATGCACTTATTGCAGGCTGCTATGGTGCTGAAGTCCGTGCCCTCTACTAAGAGTTCCCAGCTGCACACCCATGCAATAAATATTTTGCCCATGTACATGGCTAGGATATTATCATTATTCCTTTCTGTGTCCAACCTGCAGTTGGAGACGGGACTAGGCCCCATCAAGCAAAAGTCAAAAACAACTGTTCCCATGAGGCAGGAGTCAGAGGATGAGTAGAAGGAGGCAAAGGAAGAAGTAGATCTGCCAGATGAAGGTCCTTCCAGTGAGGAGAAGGCCTCAGGATGCAGGTTCATATCACAATGTCACAAGCAGCACAGGAGGAAGCTTCACTTGAAAGAACTTGCAGCCAGCTGTTGTAAGCTTATATTTATGGTTCTTTGCTGCTTGAGGTGGTTCCGGATTACTTTGCAATCTAAGATCACAGAGGTTAAAAAAAGGATCAGGGAGAATGTAATCTTACAAACAATTCTTAGTAGATACTAAAAAAATAAACATGGCTTCTGACATGAACTGCTTTATAGATGATAATAGATAGCAAATCCTTTCTCAGGTGGTAAACACAAGATGACAAACAAGCAGGCATGACAACAGCAAGATTTTGTTGTCGGCATTATATTTCCTTCAAGGAAATGAGACTTCCTTTGGAAATGAAGTATAAAAAATTTAATGAAGTAGCTGCAATACAATACAACTTTAACATAAAGCAATAGCTGACCATGACATGAAATAAGTACATAAGTAATACCACACTGAGAAAAGACCAAGGGTCCATCGAGCCCAGCATCCTGTCCACGACAGTGGCCAATCCAGGCCAAAGGCACCTGGCAAGCTTCCCAAACGTACAAACAGTCTATACATGTTATTCCTGCAATTGAGTGGCTTTCATTCAGGCATCTGTGTCCTTCTGCATTTTCATAGGATTAAGAAGGAGACAGCATCAGCTAATATGAGATATTTTTTGTTGTTTTACTTTAGTGATAGGAAGACAAAGAGACTAAAGAGATAATTGCACTGGGTCTTGCACTTACAGACCTCTACAATAACAAGTGAATGATAATAAATATACTGAGAAGACTAAATTATAAACAAATACCCCATTTCACTTCCTCTAGGGCTCAATGAACCCATATGTAGGCATTGGAAAATATTTGTTATGCTGAATAAAATTAAAAAAAAAAAAGTGAAAGCTATGTATAGAGAAAAGAACTGCTAATGAGGAACTGTAGTAGGCTGCGAGACAAGATAGGAAGGGAAAGAACACATGCTCAAACCATGATAACATTCTTCAGGCAAGACACACTCATCTTTTTTCAAAAATATTTTCAGTTCCGTAACTCTATACGAAACAATAGCTAGTAGGGAATTTTATTTCAGAGACCTACAACGGTTTTCCTTTTCATTCACTAATGATGTTTGTGAAAAAGTTGCTCATGCTTGCTCTGCCATGTTAACTCTGCAGTACTGTGTAGTTATTGCTCTCCTGTAGTTAACTACCTCTGCCTGAGATTATGTTCCCACCTTATATCTCAGTGCTCGACAGAAAATGGAATACAGTTGTTATGCTATATAACATTTTCTGCCCATGACTACGGTTGTTCATCTTTTCAATTTCTTATTCCCTAACAGCCCTCCCTTCGTTTCTGGATTCCTATCACTCTCCAACCTCTATTTTAAGAATTATACAAGCGTTCCTTTCCCTTTCCTCCTTCCTATACCTTATTTACAACTTTTTATCTCACAACCAGAAGGATATGATTGGACCCTGAACTGTTTTCCAACCCTCTGGAATTTTAGCACCCAGGTCAGGCAAATGTTTGTGCCGCTCTCTCCTGTCCACTCCTATCTTATTCTCTCCCTCCTCCATTCCACTTTGACTTTTCCTCTCTCCTCCCCACTCTCTGTGATGAGACAGCTGTTCTCTCCCTGGCTCTTTATCTGCTGTCAGCATACAGTTGCTTTTGCCCTGGGTGAATGCTCCTCTAGTTATGGCCCTGCATTCCTAGGAACTTTTATTGAGAGTCACACTGATTCCATTTTCTAGCCCCAAGGGCTTTCGATTCCCTGTTTCTCTCTCCTTTTACTATCCCTGTTGTGGAATATAGAGCCTACTTTCCCATAATGAAATGGATTCTCTAATGTTTTTGTCCCATTCTGGTCTATGGGTAAAACTTTAGTAAATCAGACCAAATATTTAAATTTATAATAATCATCTCCTCAATTTTATTATAGTAAACTGACTTTCAAAAATTTATAGCTGCAGTCAAAAGCTGAAATTTAAAGAACTTTGGGGCCCTTTTACAAAGGCACACTGAAAAATGGCCTGCAGTAGTGTAGATGCGTGTTTTGGGCACACGCAGAATCATTTTTCAGCGCACCTGTTAAAAAATGCCTTTTTTAAAGTTTTTTGCCGAAAATGGAAGCACGGCAAAATGACACTTGGCGTGCACCCAATACACGTGTCCGAAAATTATTTTTCAGACGTGCGTATTGGCGCGCACCAAAAATGAAATTACCACAAGAGCCGTGCGGTAGCTGGGCAGTAACTCCATTTTGGCGCACATTGGGCATGCATAGACGCTTACGCGGCTTAGTAAATGGGCCCCTCTATTTTGTGATGCCAACATTAACAGCATAAAACTCCTAGCGAAGCTAATGTACAGTTCAGATACCTGCCCAAGGTTCTTCTGTTCCAGTTTGTTTATTTATTTACTTTATTTTGCTGCATTTGTATCCCATATTTCCCACCTATTTGCAGGCTCAATGTGGCTTACAATATAATACAACTACAATCACATTGATGGAATAGAAAATCAGAGTATATATAACAGATAAGGTGCATAGGAATATTATGGTAATCATATTAACGGAGAAGAATTTCAGAATTATTGCTGTTAAGGTTCATACGAAAATTATGTTGATTAAGAAGTGGGTAGATGGGTAACAACATAACATAATGATATCAGGACAGGGTATGATTATCAGTAATTAGGGTGTAAATAAAATAGGCAAAATGAAAGAGTTCTGATATACATTGTGTGTGATGGAGTTCCAGTCCAATTCCCATCATTCATTGAATACTCTCTCACATACATCAAACATACTATGAAACATCTAGTAAAGGACAAGACCGATAATTATACTGAATCTTCATATCACAACTCCTCCCCTTCTATGGCATGGACTGATAACCAGAAAACTAGTTATGAAGTTCAAACTACTCGTGAACATGCAGAGATAAGATACCAAGTAAATTGCATTTACTTAGGAGCATTACTTCTCAGGCATCCCATTTAAATTTTTTTTTCTTTTTAGTTATATTTGTACCCCGCGCTTTCCCACTCATGGCAGGCTCAATGCGGCTTACATATAGAGGTACTTATTTGTACCTGGGGCAATGGAGGGTTAAGTGATTTGCCCAGAGTCACAAAGAGCTGTGCCTGAAGTGGGAATCAAACTCAGTTCCTCAGTTCCCTAGGACCAGAGTCCACCACCCTAACCACTAGGCCACTTTGTCTAAATACAAGTGCACAGGAAGCAGATAACTTAGCCACCACATCTCTCAACAGCAAATGATCATCATAGCGTAACTGTACGTTCAGACTATGATAATACTGACAGGTCCATGACTTCCTGGAATCTGAATGATACTAAGCCCGCATGAGGGTAGTCAACGGTGTCAATATCATGATGCTTCCTTTTCATCTCATATCATCTGTATGGTACTATGACTTCCAATAAGGAGTTAAAATAGTACAGACAATTTTTTGTGGAAATAATAAATAAATTAATAGAGCAATATACTGTATAATCCAATGAAAAGAGAAAATGCATGTTATAATGTTGCTTGACCACCATATTTAAGTAATCCAAGAAGAACAAGACAGATCAAAAATTAAATGTAAAAATGCACCTTTTAAGAAAAAGATTACATTCATTGATGATGGTTCACAATGGCACAGTCTAAAAGTTGTTTTGCTACTGAAAAGCTCTCTACACTTCATCATGGCGTAAAGAGAGAAAAAATTTCAGTAATGGGATGTTCTAGTTTTTAATGAAGAGTTTAGCCTATCCTCACAGAGTGAGTGGGTCTTCCTAAGCTAAATCTATTTAAGGGTCTCCATGAGTTACTGCAGTGTCAGTGCATCTATGGGAGCTAGGAAGAGGTATTTTTAACTCATCAAATGTGCTTGATAAATCAAACTGCATAATCTTTGATCTTCGATATTAAGGCACATAGGATTAAATTCTATATATGATGCCTAAATAATCAGTGCCAAAAACAAAATATGCCTAGGCGTATTCTATAAAGTAGGCTTACATTTAGGCATACTTTATAGAATAAGCCTAAATTTCCATGTAGTTTATAGAATATGCCATCTGCATAACTAAATTTAATCGCGGGCAGTTATGCCAAGTAAAACTTGGTGTAAATACCGACATCTAAATTATACGTAGACCAGGTGTATTCTATAACCACATGCATAGGTTTTAGACATGCCCATGACTCACCGATTCCATGCCCATGGCCATGCTCTCTTTTCAACTATGTGACTTAGAATTTATGCACATCAAATTATAGAATACACTTATATAGTTCTGAAGATAAATTCTAATTATTGCCAATTAGTGTCAATAATTGCTTGTTAAGTGGCAATTATTGGCAGACTGCCTTGTTAACTAATTAAGTTGTGTGCACTAATCCAGAATATGACTGGATTTACGTGTGCAACTTTAATCACTCTATATAGAATTTGAGGGATAATGTATCTGTGCTATAATTAGCATGGAACCCCAATTGAGAGCAATGCAAAATGTCAAATCTGGATGATAACTAGACCTTCCATAAATTTTGTTAAGAACAGAATTGAGGCCACCAGTCTATAATTATTCACAATTGTTTGTGACTCTGTATTTTTCAGTATAGGGGTAAGAATCATATACCATGGATCTAAAATTAAGAGGAGCAGACCTCATAAAAGCAGTAGGGCAATCATCTATTTGACAGTGTGATTTAAAAACAAAAACCTCTATTAATTAGATGGTTCATTTCTGACCACTACTCAGGTTATAAATTATACCAGGTCATAGCTGATGGAACTGCATCTTTGTCATAGATGCATAATGACAATAGTTGTTCAAGAGGAGTGGCCTAGTGGTTAGAGCACCTGTCTAGCAATCCAGAGGTGGCTGGTTCAAATCCTGCTGCTGCTCTTTGTGATCTTGGGCAAGTCACTTAACTCTCCATTGCCTCAGGTACAAACTTAGATTGTGAGCCCTCTTGGGACAGAAAAATATCCAGTGTACCTGAATTTAACTCACCTTGAGCTATTACTGAAAAAGGTGTGAGCAAAATCTAAATAAATAAAATATCTACCCTCAATATGCCAGGCCATGTTCAGTGACCAGCATTGAATATCCAGTTTAATTTTGGCTGATTCAAATGTAACCAGCCAAGCCAATATTCAGCACTAGCCAGTTAAGTTTGAACCAACCAAAGATATTCCAGGTATTCACGCAGCCAAATATGGCTGCCAAACTCATGCTGAAAATTGGCAGATAGCCTGTTATATTGGGCATTATAACTGGCTACCGTGAATTTTCAGTGGGTCATAGCCGAAAATTTCCCACCAAAAATTCACAGATAACAGGTCATAGGGCATTTAACCAAATGTTTTTTAATATCAGGGGGCTTATATTAAAATAATTTGCCAATTTAGTGGCAGTAGGTAGAGAATCACAGGATGTAGCAGTTACTTCATCAGTATCAGGTAAGTAATTTATCACAGAGGAATGGCATTTTGTACTTAAAATATCATTTCCTATCAATTTTTAAAAATAGAACTTTTTAAATTCTTTCACTCTGTTTATATTCTATTATTGCTTGCCTCCATTCTAATTTTTTATCATTTGTTTTATCTTTTTTCCATATTATCTCCAGTTTTCTACGGGATCGTTTTAACATCAACAAATGACCGTGATAAACCATTTGCAGCAGACAATTGTATATGTCTGTGGTGCTTATGTTGGACCCTGAGTTGCTCCTGCATGTGTCAGATTGGGGTGGGGTCTTTGTGCCAGACACGTCAATACAGACACCGGAGCGACTTAAGATCCTGGTGTATTCCAAAACATCTGCAAAAAGAAGTTGGTGGAGACAGGGTTCAGGTGATGGGCCATCCTGGTGTCACATATATTATTATTTTTGACAACATGTTGTGCAATGCTCCTCACATAGCCTGTGACAGATGCCAACAGACAGATTTTGGGGGCGGGGAGCTGAGAGGGTGGGTATGCATTACACAGGCACAGGTGCTATGTGAACTGAGGTGGACATGGGGACAGAAAATAGCTTGGTAGCCTTTCTGTGGAACATGTGTACTGTTGTTGGGAGGTGGGGATGGGTATTGGGGTAAAGCAGGTATGCCTTTGGGTGGCTCAATGTACTTTAGTGAATTTCTGCCATTAAGAACAATTACTACATGAGCATTTACCGCCAGTAATCTTTTTTGATTACTTAAGAGACCTGGATGTTACCTTTTGTGTAATCTGGTTTACTATGCACTAGATAATACCACTTTTTAGTTTACCTAAAGGGCCAGGATGTTACTACTTAGTATAATTGAGTATTATGTCACTGTGTATTTTCTAGATTTTATTTATGTGTTTATATGATTTTATGTAGGTATTTTTATAAGCCACCTTGGATAAAGATGGGTTAAAAATAATAAATCGAAATCAAAACGCATTTTGTAGATGGTAAGGACACACGTGGTAATCCTGTGCTAATGGTCGTGGGCAGTAATGTAGATGTACTAATGATTAGTGCAGACACACCCATTCTCCACCCCCAGGCATGCCCTCAACCAAAAAATAAAAAATATTTTATAGCTCACAGGTAGCATATGCCAATTTTGTAACTTTCCGCAGAATGCCTGAGCACGTCCCATGATAAGCTCTTTTAAGTTGTGGTATGTGCTCACTAGCGCTGACCACAGCTTGGTAAAAGGGCCCCTTTGAAACATAACTTAGGAGCATAAATTTAGGAGCTCAGCTTTTTTTTTTTTTTTTTATATTGGGCCTTAAGATTTCAATCGAGGAGCCAGACGTAAGAATTTTTCTTGATCTACTATGGAGAGGACTTCAGCAAAAAATAAAGAAAGAAAGAAAAATCTCTCCTTGTTTAGGAAGCCACCCCCCCTCCCCTACTAATGGCATTTTATTAAGTGGTCCTGGAGGGCTTCACTGAACCCTCAGAAATTTATCTCCTTGCTGGTGGTCTCGTTTTCTTTTTGAACTCAAAAAGCTGTCCACATAAACCTAAACAGTATCAAAGCTTGCAAAAGCTGCCCTGAATGTTGTAACCCACATACACTGCCCTACACTATTCCCTCTAGGTCAGTTAAGCCAAACATACAATTAGTGTTCGATATTTTCTAGTGTGCCCATGGTCACCTGCAGCATCAATCAGCCCAGGCCTCAAAAAAATACCTGCCTTGGGCTGTGGAGTTTGTGATCTACAAGTGAAAGTCTGCTTTTAATGACACATTTCCTTCATCTGAAAAAATGTACAGGCTCCTTGTAAACTGATTAAAACAATTAAAACAACAATCATTTTGATCCAAGTTACAAGCACTGAGAGCCAGGATCCTTAGGAAAACAAAATACCATAATTATCAAGTAAGAGTGTGTGCCGATAATTACAGCAAACTGGTTTTCTTCCAGACCACAAGCTGATAAACCTTGGTTCATGACAGGAAACACTGTTTGCATTCAAAGGAAGACAAAGAGTTCAGTATAAAGAAAATGGCAAAGGAAAAGCACATGAATGTGATAAAATGACACCTTAGTGTAAGACAGGTATTTATTTCATAATTTCACAGGAAGTAGCTGTTTGCACAAAACTGAGCATGCATTTTCCTTAATGGATTTCTCAGAGAGCCAAATGTGGGTTGGACAATGCTGAATTCACCTGAATTAGTTGTCTATGGACAAAAGGTAGATACATGCTAAGGTGTCCCCCCCCCCCCCCCCCCAAAAAAAAAAAGACTTGACTATGCATTAACACATTGATTTTCAAAAGGTTTATGAAACTCTGAGATTTAAGAACGTAGGCTGAGTTCCTAAATGAGAGGCCCAGTTTTTTTATAGGTCTAGGTTGGAAAGGGATGGAACATTAATATTTTTTCAGTTTTGTTTTACAATAGGCTCACTGAACTCAGAGCCATTTGTAAAATAAGGCCAGAGGAAAAATATGTGTGCTATGGTGGCATGAACAGTGCAAATAATCATTTTATTTTAAAAATAAATCATTAAACAAGCTGTATCTCTTGGGGCTTTGTGTATGAAAGTGATAGATTTTTCTGCCTACACTTGCAAGTACCAGATTTTGCAAAACTAAGCAGTCATGAAGTGAAATTAAGAAGCCAAGCTCCCAAATACTTTTTTATTTTAATTTAAAAAATTTTAGATGATTTTAGATACCAGAGAGATAATCACAATTGCTCCCTCAATCACTCTTGCAAAGTTCACATCTACAGGAGCAGTTAGCTGAAATTTATGCATGCCACGGAGCATGTGTAAATGTTACAGGGGAATTTTTTGAAGTACATATGTATAGCCACCATTGCCAAACAGATAATATATGTATACTTTTAAACTCCACCCAAACCACTGTCAGAAATCTGTACATACTGTAGATGCTTTTCTAAAATCACTACTTATCTGTGTATGCTTGTTTAAATGGATAATTCAGCTCTTTGCATGAGTAAATGGCACCTAACCCTTTCAAAATGGCTTCCACAGCACATAAAATATTCTATTCCAAATCCCTATAAATAACTTAACTCCAATCCTTAAAGTCCTTGGAAAGCTGAATGGAAAATCATTTCAGCTGTTGATGTAAAAAAATAATTGCAAATCTGATGAACCAAACAGATGCAAACTTGTCTGACCTATGATGTTACCACTATACAGACAGCTGAACCATTTCCATACAATTCACACAAGCTTCATCCAAATCCCCTTTCTGTGACCAGCAGAAGAAAGGGGGTGTTGATGCCCCTGTATAAGTCGTTGGTGAGGCCCCACCTGGAGTATTGTGTTCAGTTCTGGAGGCCGTATCTTGTTAAGGATGTAAAAAGAATTGAAGCGGTGCAAAGAAAAGCTACGAGAATGGTATGGGATTTACGCTACAAGACTTATGAGGAGAGACTTGCGGACCTGAACATGTATACACTAGAGGAAAGGAGAAACAGGGGTGATATGATACAGACGTTCAAATATTTGAAAGGTATTAATCTGCAAACGAACCTTTTCCGGAGATGCGAAGGCAGTAGAACGAGAGGACATGAAATGAGATTGAAGGGGGGCAGACTCAAGAAAAATGTCAGGAAGTATTTTTTCACAGAGAGAGTAGTGGATGCTTGGAGATTTCTTTATTTACAGCAACGAATAACAAAAATACAGAAATCATATAAATACCAATATTCACATGCCTAACACAAACCATTCTATCACCAAAACAATCCCTTCTGCCCCTATACATATATACACCCCTCCCCCTCCCTTTTCCCCCCCTTATTCCCCCCCTAAAATTACAACCAACACAACATCACAGTAACTATAATCATAAGGCCTTTAACCTCACATGCTTCCACCACAGGGACACCATCTGTGAATCCCTCTCCACTCTTTCCCATTGCGCCACTTGCTGTACAGCCCGCACCACATCCCAACTGACCTGTTCAATGGATCGATCTTCTTGGTGCAGGGATACCCGGCAACGAGCCATCCAAAGACAGAACCGGAGAATGAGCGAAATCAAGAACCCCGTCCCCGGATCCAGCTGACCTCTCTTGAATCGATATCCATACACCCAGTCCGCATACGTATAGGAACGGAACGTGGGGATCTGGAGGAGAGCAGAAACCCTGTCACCCACCCCCCGGGAAAAGGGACAGTCCTTCAAAAAGTGGTCCATGGTTTCTAACTTCCCCACACATTCCCCCCTTGGACAATTCCTGTCCTGGATCTTCCTATCTCTCAGATTCTCTCTGACATATAATTTGCCGTGTAGGGACAGCCAGGCAATGTCCCGATATTTAGCCGGAATCCTCTCCGAATTGATATTCCGTAGCCCTTGCCTCAGCACTTCCCCGGGAGCATCCCTAAGTACCAGAGGGGACGAGAACATCTGGGAGCGCACTCTCTCCACCCAGATTCCTCTCTTCCCATCCCTAATCTCCCCCACTAGAATCCCCCAGACCCGAACTAATTTTACTAACGTTTTATAGTACCCTACCCTTTCCGGAGCCCCTTTCCGCAATACCCCTACCCTCTCCCCTCTCCTCCACCCCACCCAAACCCTCTCCCACCACCCCAGCACACTACTCGCCCACCCTGGAGGAGCCTGACCCACCGCTCTCCCTAGATTAAAGTGCACAAACAAAGAACTAAAAAACAAAACCGGATTGATCATCCCTACCCCCCCCTCCTTCCTAGATAGATATGTGGTGTTTCGTTTGACTGGATTCAACCGATTGCCCCACAGCAGCTGGAAGAAAATGCTATACAACGAGGCATAGCACTTTTCAGGTACCAAACAAATGTAGCTGATGAACAAAAAGAGGGGCACCAAATGGGTCTTGATGAGTTTCACCCGATCTTCTATGGACATTTTCCACCTCTTCCACCTGTCCACCCGCCCCTTTGCTTCCTGAAGACAACGGTCCCAGTTGAATTTAGCATAATCTCCTATCTCAAAGTAAATCCCCAAAACCCTCATTCTATCCACCACCCCCGGGAAACCCCCTCCTAATTCAAACTGCTCCCCTACTGGCCCTAACCACAAACTGTTGCATTTGTGGATATTCACCCGTGACCCTGTATCCCCTGCGAAATCGTGGATGAACTCCAAAAGTTTATCCCCTTCTGCTTTGTTTGCCACCCACACAGTAATATCGTCTGCGTATGCCACCACCCGCAACTGTTCTCCCGTGCTTACCTCCACCCCCCTCAATCCTCCCACCCCACCCTGCTCCAGACGCCTAATAAAAGGGTCTATAGAAAATGCATACAGCAAAGGGCTTAAAGGGCACCCTTGCCGAACCCCTGCCGTCAGCTCAAATTCCCCCCCTTTCCACCCATTGATCAATGGAAATGCATGTGCATGAGAATATAACAACCGTAATTGTGCCACCCAATCCCTAGAAAACCCGTAATACTCTAAAACCCGCCAGAGGAATCCCCATTGGACCCTGTCAAAGGCTTTTTCTTGGTCAAGCGCCACCATCAGCCACCCTGACCCCTCCTCCCGACTCCGCTCTAAACCTTCCCTCACCCATGCCGCAGCCTCCAGCACCCCTCTACCCGGCACCCCACAAGCCTGTGAGGCTGCCAACAAGTCCCCCGAGAATTGCCGCATACGCTTGAAGAGCATCTGCGCAAAGATCTTACGATCACAGTTTAGTAGCGCAATAGGCCTCCAGTTAGTTAACAGCTGCGGATCTTTGCCCTTACTTAACAAAATCAATGCAGACTCCAACAAGGATTTTGGAAGAGACCCCCTCTGACGTGCCTCTTCCCAGAGATCCAATAAAATCGGAGCCAGGCGCCTGCGAAACGTATGATAGAATTCTGCCGGCAGCCCGTCCGGCCCCGGAGATGTCCTCTTTCTCAGGGCCCCTATAGCCTCCTCAACCTCCTGCAGTGTCCAGGGGCACGAAAGGGCCTGGAGATGAGACCCCCAATTCCCCACCCCCGGAGTCCCTTCCACATACTGATCCATCCTCCCCCCATCCAAGTGCTGATCCGAAAAAAAACCCCTGAAGTGCTCTTCCACCACCTTCAATATTCCCTCTTTGGAATCCTGCATCACCCCCCTAGTATCCCTAAAACCCTCCACCACCCTATGCTCTCTTCTTTCCCTACAACAAACGAAGGGATCTGGGCTAATCAATTTACCAAAGTCCCTCTCATAAACTAAAGAGGAATACCGATCGTATTGCGTCTTCTCTAACAGAGACTGTAATTCTTGGATATCCTCTTTCCTCCCTCCCTTGGAAATCAAATAATCCTTCCTTTGCTTCAAGGCCATCCCCAAACGTGTCCTTTCCCTTCCCCTCCTCCGTGCCTGTCCCATGAAAAGGAAACGCGTCCGTTTTTTCACCACCTCCCACCATTCTCCTCTGGAGGGAAAGATCCCCCGTAAGGATAACTGGTCTTCTAAAAAATTCAAATATTTCTTTTGGGCCTCCTCATCCTGGACCCA
This sequence comes from Microcaecilia unicolor, assembly GCF_901765095.1. NCBI lineage: Eukaryota > Metazoa > Chordata > Amphibia > Gymnophiona > Siphonopidae > Microcaecilia > Microcaecilia unicolor. The sequence goes on along the minus strand of NC_044032.1, from coordinate 485,416,684 downwards.
TCTTAAATTCATCCTCCACAACCCCCTACCTATCCTATGAGCCGCCGACCCCCCTACTTCCACAAGAAGCAGTTTATGGTCGGAAAAATCCACGTCCAGCAGGCGAGGACCCCGCTGGCATACCCCTCTACGAACCAAAAACCGATCAATTCGGCTCCTACATCTCCCCCTGCTAAACGTGAATCCATCCTCATCTGGGAAATGTTCTATGTGAACATCTATCAGCCCCCCCTCTTTCATGATCCCGAGCAAGCGCACCCCATCATATGTCACCTGTACCTTAGTACCCCCACTATCCTGTTTCCTAATAATTAAATTGAAATCTCCCCCCCAAATTACCTGGCGTGCAGTAAACAAGTAAGGCCTGATCTTCCCTAATAACAAACTGCGCTCCTTCCTAGTCTGCGGCCCATAAAGATTAATAATTCGCAACGCCATACCCTGCCATAATACGTCTACCACTAAACACCTCCCCACCCCGAGTTCCATCACACGCTGAATTTCCACCTTATGTGTCTTAAATAAAATCCCCACTCCCCCATATCGTTCCCCTGCCAGCCCCCACACCGAGGGTCCCCATCTCCAATCCCTGCGCGCCCTTCTCAGCTGCTCCAGGTTCTGCAAACGCGTTTCCTGAAGCAGAAAACAATCGGCCTTAACCTGAGAAAAGCACTCATAGGCCAAACACTGAGCTCTCTGGGAAGCCACACTCGCCACATTTAGGGTGGCGAACGTCAGAAGAAGCCCTGCCATACCCCCCATTAAGACTCATGCAACTCCTCACTCTCCTCCTTCCTTTGCATACTATCTACTCTCTGTGGCAACCTGCTACCCAGAATGTAATCCTCCTCTCCATTATCCCCTATCTCTGCCGCCCAGTCCCGTATCCCTGTATCCTGATCCCAACCTTCCCCTCCCCCCTCCCTCATACCTTTCTTCCTCCCTTTCTTCTTTTTAAACCCTACGGAATCCCCCCCTGCAACCTTCCCCTCTTGAACCTCTCCCCTCTGCACCCCCTCCCCCTCCTTTCCTACCTCTACATTACCGTCCCCTTGAGCTTGCTCCTGGCTAACCACCCCCTGCCCCATCCTCCTCTTACCCCCCCCTCCCTTCCCTACCGGAACCCCCCCCTCCTCCCCAACCTCAACATCTTCCACTTCCATCCCCCCCTCCTCGTCATGGGTACCCCTTCCCTTCCTACCTTGACTCCTTTCCCCCTTGACCTTTCCCCGACTCCTCTCCCCTCCTCCCTCTTCCTGAGGTCCCTTCTCCCCATCATCCCCCTTCCCCTGTATCTCTGCCCCCCCCATCCTCTTCTTCCAAAATCTGAAATCGATTACCCCCCTGCCCCACCCCAGGCAACCCCTGTAATGTCAAACCCTTTCCCTTTGAAACCTTCCGTTTCTTTAATTTTGACACTTGAACCCACTCTCCCTTTCCCTCCTCCTCCTGTCCCCCTCTAGTCTCTAGACCCCTGCCCTCCTCTAACCGTAAACCCTCCTCTTCCCCCTGCAAACCACCCCTCCCCTGTACCCCCAAACCTCCCTCTCCTCCCCCTTCCTCCCAAGCCCTCCCAACCCCCAGACCCCCAGAACCCTGACCTAGATCCTGCCCCTCTCCCCGAATCATATTCCCCCTGCCCTCATCCCTCCTATTATGACGCGCCCTCGGGCAGTCTCTAAAGGCATGCCCCAGACCCCCGCACAAATTGCAACGGATAGAGGAACAATTTTCTGTATAGTGCTCCTTACTCCCGCACTTTACACACTGTTGTACTGGGCAAGACATACTATAATGGCGAAAGGATCCGCAACGGAAACACTGCCGTGGCTGTCCCTTGTAAAAACAGAGAATCCTGTCCCGGCCAATAAAAGCCGCAGAAGGAATGTGCTTGACCACTTGCCCTTCCTGTCTTAGCTTAACCCAAGCCCCCCACCCCCCTGCCCACACCCTACTTGGATCCGGGAGTTTGGATAACGGGGTTCTCAAATCCGCATGCCGCTGTAACCAGTAGGCCAGGTCTGCCCCTGAAATGGACCTCGTTTCGTACCAATACAGTGACTTGCACCAAGTCAGGTCTACTAATAGGAATAACCACATAATTGCTCCAATCCCCCCTTCCTTTCACCCCCTCATACCTCTCCCAAAAGATTTCCATACCCCTCTGCGTTAGAAAACTAACATCGTACTCAGGCAAATTAACTGGGTGAATACAGGCATAGAAGTCCTCCGGCACAAACCCCAGGCCCATGACCATCCTCAAAACCGTCTCCCGAGAAGGCATAGCCCCCTCCCCCACCCATCTAATCTGCACCACATTCCTTCGTTTGGGGATTTGCCCCGCCCCTCTCCCTTCCCCCCCTTTCCCCCTTGATCCCTCCACAGACACTGGCCGCCCCCCCATCTCCCCTCCCCCCTCACCCCTCACCACCGCCGCAAAGGAAAGAGCACCCTGCCCCTCCCCCGCCCCCCTCACTTCTCCCCTACCCTTCTTCCCTTCCTCCGAATCCCGGCTCCCCACATCCCCCTCCCCCACCTTCCGACAAGAAAGCATACCCCTCTCTTGACCAAGACCCTCCCCCCGCCCCCCACCCTCCCCTCGCACACAGCCCCCCCTCAACCAGTTCAAACCCAGACCTTCAACTGGGACATCAGGAGCTTTAAAAATTAGTGCACTTTCAGAGCTTACTCTGGTCTGAGCAATTGGTCCAATGTCCTGCTCCATTCCATGCAACTCCTGTTCCAGTTCCTCTTTCTCCTGCTGATTCTCTATGTCCTGGGCACCATACCCTAGCAGGTCCCCTGCAAACTTGGCTGCAGATTGAACAGAGATCTCTCCTGATTCTTCCTCCTGTCCGTCCTGACCTCGCGGGCAGACCTGCTCTGAGCCAAGCTGCACAGCTGATGATAATTGATCACCAGAAACTGCTGCCTCAATCAGAGCACCTTTGGAGTGCTCCTGCAGTTGGAAGCCTGCTGGTTTTTGCTTCTCTTGCAATCTCTCCACACAGGTAAGTTCAATACTTTTTTCCACACCCTGTTCTTCTTCCCCACTAGTGGGTACTAAAAAAGTGTCCTGGGTGGAAAACCTGTCTCCATCCGTTTCAATAATATGAAAGTGTTGTAACTTTGTGTCTTTTCCTTTCTGTTCTACCGTAATACCTGAGGCCAAACAATCCGCCCCTCCCCCTTCTCCTGGAGCTGTATCCAACCTGAGTACTCCCTCTTCCCTTGGGCTCATCAGGGCTTTCATAGTTTGCAATGTACTTTGACTGTTTGGACTTTGTACAATCTCTGTTACCAACTGCCTTTTGTGAAACAATGTTCCTGAGCTTAAACTGGTAGATTCCTGTGCTGGGGAAAAAACCTCCTGGCTCATAGTTTTAGATGTGCCAGCCTGCATCCTCTCTTGATTCTCATAAACCTCCCTCAAGGGATTTGCAGAGCCTGTTTTTAAACAAGCAATTCTTTTTTCCTTCTGTTTCAGCAACTTTGTTAAGCGCTTTTCTTCAGTCTTATACTTTTGACCATGCTCTGCTGGGGCCAGCCTACTCATGGCTTTAGTCATTTTCAACCGTTTCCCCAGCTCCTCTATTTCCTTCTCCAGAGACTTGATGTGCCTCACCCGCTCCACCGTTTCTCTGGCACACTGTCCTGGGTCCATATTCTCCCACTCACCGGCCTCCTCCCCTTCTTCTGACCACTCTTCTTCACTGCCGGCTGCCTCAAATCCCAACTGGGCCTCCTGCCCCACCTCCATTCCTTCTTGTCCTTGCTCCTTCTGGGTCTGCACCTTTAGGGCCTCAACCTTCCTCCTTCCTCCCCCATGATCTTCAGGCTCCTTACCTGGACGCCGCTGGGTCATGGAGGAGGCTTCAGATCCACAATCTTCCCTGGCCCTGGGCGCTTTACGGTCCAGGGGACTACGCTCCCTTCGTGCTGGAGGAGGGACTGGCTGAGAGCTACTCCGCCGGGCCTTCAGATCCTTCGGCCTTGTAGGCCCCATAGCCTGGGAGTTTCCTGGGCCTCTCTCCCCAGGCCCCCTCCGCATAGCTGGGGAAGGGACCAGGCCTGGCTCCCTTTCCTCAGAGCCTCTGACCGCACCTCCTTCCTGCCCTCTGTCTGACAACGACTGACGCTTGGAATGTCCTCCCGCGGGAGGTGGTGGAAATGAAAATGGTAACGGAATTCAAACATGGGATAAACATAAAGGAATCCTGCTCAGAAGGAATGGATCCTAAGGAGCTTAGACGAGATTGGGTGGCAAAGCCGGTGGCGGGAGACGGAGATGGTGCTGGGCAGACTTATACGGTCTGTGCCAGAGCCGGTGGTGGGAGGCGGGACTGGTGGTTTGGAGGCGGAGATGGTGATGGGCAGACTTATACGGTCTGTGCCAGAGCCGGTGGTGGGAGGCGGGACTGGTGGTTTGGAGGCGGGGATAGTGCTGGCCAGACTTATACGGTCTGTGCCAGAACCGGTGGTGGGAGGCGGGGCTGGTGGTTGGGAGGCGGGGATAGTGCTGGGCAGACTTATACGGTCTGTACCCGGAAAAGGACAGGTACAAATCAAGGTAAGGTATACACAAAAAGTAGCACATGTGAGTTTATCTTGTTGGGCAGACTGGATGGACCGTGCAGGTCGTTTTCTGCCGTCATCTACTATGTATATGTTAACTGAAGGATATCATCATACACTGTGACTCAATAAATTTAAAATCCTGTTGATACTTTAGCACCACTCCACTGCTAATTGTCCTCCATACAGAACTGTATTTCACCCAGTGCTTCATCAGGAGGTACAGTCATCACTCCTTCAAAAAGAAAACAACAGTCCATAACATGCAATGAACTGCACAATACCTCTATCCACATATTAAAGCTAACATCATCATTCTTTACATCAAACAACAACAATACCTAATTTTTTTCAATAAAGCATTTTTGTAAATGATGTTGTGGCATGAGATCTAGTTCATATTTATCGTTGTTTCATTAAAAACAATTACCACATGAGCACTTATCGCCACCAATTTTCTAGGCGGTAAGAGCTCACACAGTAATCCTGCGCTGATCAGTAAGCATGCAGTAATGTGGATGTGTTAACTGATTAGAGCAGACATGCCTACTCTCTGCCCCCCAGACACCCCCTCAACCAAAAATTAAAAATTATTTTTTAGCGGCTGGTAGCACACGCATATTTGGGATTTATCACAGGAAGCCTGGGCACTTCCCGCAGTAAGCCCTTTTAAGCTGCAGTAAGCATATATAGTGCTTACTGCAGCTTTGTAAAAGAACCCATCAGGGAGTAATTCTATAAAGTAAATGTGAACATTTATGCATGTCCAAAGAGAATCCACGTACATGGAGAACTCAAAAGATCCCACGAATAAACTCAGGAAAGAGAGAAGAGTGGGAATAGAGACCTTGCATGCATGCAAATGTTTAGAAAACTAGCATCTATGCACATATATTTACCAAATTTGCTCCAAAGCGGACTCTAGCTTCCCAGTGGTGTCAGACCTCCGGGAACCTAGTGGATGTCATCCGAGTGACACCAGAGTTGGTTCAGTCCCTCCTCTGATGGTCAATATGAACTAATTTGACTGTATGACTTCCATTTCAAATTGCTCAGCCCAAGAAGGTACTGATGGTGGATGCATCCCACCTAGGGTGGGGAGCTTATGTGGATGAGCTTCACACCCAAGGTGCTTGGTCAGCTCAGAAATCAAATCGTCAGATCAACTTCCTGGAGCTACGGGCAACCTGGAACGCTTTAAAGGCTTTCTGAGATCGACTGTTCAACCAAATTGTACTCATTCAAACAGGCAATCAGGTTGCAATGTATTACACCAACAAGTTAAGAGAAGCTTGTGTGTAGTTTTTTTTCTCTGTCATTTTGTTTGCCTGTCTTTAGGTATGGTCAGTGAAGTCTATTTTATTACAAAGACCAGGGGTCACCAATGAAATTACAAGGAAATACTTTTAAAACAAATAGGAGGAAATATTTTTTCACTCAAAGAATAGTTAAGCTCTGGAACTCATTGCCGAAGGATGTAGTAACAGCGGTTAGCTTATCTGGGTTTAAAATAGGGGTTGACAAGTTCCTGGAGGAAAAGTCAATACTATCTTATTGAGACGGGCATGGGGGAAGCCACTGCTTGCTCCAGGATTAGTAGCATGGAATGTTGCTAATAATTGGGTTTCTGCCAGGTACTTGTGACCTGGATTGGTGACTGCTAGAAGCAGGATACTAGGCTAGATGAACCATTGGTCTAACCCAGTAAGGCTATTTTTATATTCTTATGTTTTACTCATGCTAATGCACCTATCTTCCAAAGCATATATTTTCAAAGGCGGTGCAGACATGGGTAAAGCCTGGGCAGAACCAAAAAAAGGGAAGAAAGCAACACTTCCACAAAAGTCAGGCAGACAATGAAAGGGTGGAAGACAGCCAGAAGAAGTATAAACCAGAAGTTCAAGAGCTTCAAAAATATGAAACAGGTTTATTCTCCAATAAAAACAGGATGCATTCACAGTACAGACCAAACAAAGGCCATGTTTGAGCTACAGGCCTTCCTCAGAGGTCTTCACTACAGGCAACATAATAAATACACATCAGAAAAACAAAACAATGTAATATGCAGAGAAATATAATCGAAAATGTGAAAAAAGAGTGAATGTGAATGATAAAATGCAATGTGCAGAGATCAATGTGTGTAAAGAAGAGTGAATATGAATTTAAAAAATGGATAAAATTCTGATTGTAATGCAGTCATATCATTAAAAAAAGAGTGGTAAATACAGTGCTTTTTTTGTGCCGGTGCGCGCCAGTACGGCGTACCGGCACCTTTTTAAACTCAGCTGACAGCACTCACGGAAGTCTGAAGCAAGTTACCAACCTCCTATCAGCTTCAGGCCCAGCAACAGCGCGTACCCGACAGCAGGGCTGGCCCAAGCTCCTAGAAGCAACCAATGGGGGGGTGTCCTCTGGTCTGCTGCCCGCCCAATGCCTTCCCATAATACTGCACGCACCGGCGCGCGCGGCTCCTCCCGATGTCATCACGACGCCCCTGCGGACCGACCCTGTGTGCCACGAGTCGAAGAACGAAGTAGCTGCGTCGCGTCTCCTCGATAGTCCGCCGGTGCCGTGTTTACTCTTCTTGGCTCCTGCTCCTCGTGCTTCGCGCCTCTCCGTCTGCCCTTTGGAAGCTTCCACCAGGCCTTCCTGCACTGGCTGGCTGCAGTGCACTCCGTCTCGCTCCACTCCTTCGCCCCTCCCTGCCACCAGTCTGGACTCGAATCTTCTCTTCAGTTCTTCTCTTCTTCTAGCCAGGTAATGGCCCCGCGGATCTAATTATTTACCATGTCTTGAGCTCAGCTTTAAATTGAGTCAAAGAGGTAAGTTGTCTGAGGTGTGGAGGCAAATTCTAGGGTGGAGGAAATTCTCTACCCTAGGCCCTTTACTATGGAATTCCTTGCCTCCACACCTCAGACAATTTACCTCTTTGACTCAAGTTAAAGCTGAGCTCAAGACCTTTTTTATTAAAGTAAAAAAAAATATTATTTGATGTTGATGCATGGGTCCAGATTTTTTATTATTTAAACTGGTCATAGCCAGGAGCTTTGTGGAAAATTGTAAAACCTCCTCACCTTGAGTATTGAGTTCTGCAGTCAAGTGAGTGTGTGTGTGTGGGGTGGGGGGGGGTTCAGGGTCATAATGTGAAAAGGAAGGACAGGGGGGGCAAAAAGAACACTACTCTGGATGGGAGAGAAAGAGGGCATGATGATGATGGATGAAGCATGGAGGAGGGGACAGGCAGAGGGGCGGACGGCGCTGGAAATGAGAGAAGGGCAGACCAGACACTGGATGGAAAGGGGCAAAGAAAGGAGGCAGATGCTGGATGGAAAGGGGCAGAGAGAGAGGGGGGGTATACCCCTGCCAAAATTCTGAGCATGTACCTGAGCATGTGCTGGTGGTCTAGTGGCCTCTTTGGGGGTAGGAAAGAACCCCGCTCTTTTCTGCTTGGTGCCCCTGCTGTATGGGTGGTGCTGTCACTCTTCAAAATGGCCGCAGGAAGTCTCGGCAGTAATTTGGAAAAAACATCAGCACCAGCCCAGAGCAGTGGCAGCGGGCAAGTAAGAGTAGGGTTCTTTCCGGTCCCAAAGCAGTACGCCTGATGTAGCTCCTCCTCATACCTCATGGGTGAGTGCAGGGTGGCTGAAAAAAATATGGATTTATTTATTTATTGTTTGCATTTGTATCCCACATTTTCCCACCTCTTTGCAGGCTCAGTGTGGCTTACAATAAGATAAGAATAATGAAAATACATTTGTTACAACTTGGTTATGGGTTATATTGTACAAGTTATGCGAGATAATCGAATTATCATTAGGAATATCACAATGGGACATCAACATAAAGCTTAAGGGCAGTGTTAAAACACAAAGGCATATGGTGTACATATTTCTGTGAGTAAATGTATGAGTAGTGTTGAATTATGGGGGATGGGAGATCATAAGTGGATGTATGATGCATTGATGAACAGTGAGTGTGGACTCTATGTGTTTTGGTTCTTTCCGTAAATTGTTTCAAATAGATGGGTCTTCAGTAATCTGCGGAAGGATGCTTGTTCGTGGATCGCTCTTAAGTTGCGCGGCAGTGTGTTCCAAAGCTGCGTGCTCGTGTGAGAAAAGGTTGACACGTGTAGCGTCTTGTATTTCACGCCCTTGCAAGTAGGGAAATGGAGGTTGAGGTATGTTCGGGAAGATCTCCTAGCATTTCTGGGTGGTAAGTCAATCAACTCAGACATGTAGGCTGGGGCTTCACCGTGAATGATCTTGTGGACTAGTGTGCATACCTTAAAAGTGATGCGTTCCTTAAGTGGAAGCCAGTGTAGTTTTTCTCTTAGTGGTGTTGCCCTTTCATACTTTGGTTTTCCGAAGATGAGTCTGGCTGCTGTGTTCTGGGCTGTTTGAAGTTTCCTCAGTGTTTGCTCTTTGCAGCCTGCGTATAATGAGTTGCAGTAATCCAGATGGCTGAGGACGAGGGATTGCACTAGGTTACGAAAGACGCAGTGCTTTTTTTGTGCCGGTACGCAACGGTACGGCGTACCGGCACCTTTTTTTCCCCCCCCCCCCCCCGACACTCCGGGCGAGTCCTGCACTTAGTTTTTTTTTTTTAAGACTCAGCACGCGCGAATGATGCAGCCGGCAGCGATTGAAAGAGGCTGTCTGGGCTGGCGTCTGCGTCGGAGCTTCCCTCACCCTCTGCGAGTCCCACGAAACAGGAAGTTGTAACAACGAAGGCGGGACTCGCAGAGGGTGAGGGAAGCTCCGACGCAGACGCCAGCCCAGACAGCCTCTTTCAATCGCTGCCGGCTGCATCGTTCGCACGTTCTGAGTCTTAAAAAAAAAAACTAAGTGCAGGACTCGCCGGGAGTGTCGCGGGGGGGGGGGGGGGGAAGGATTGGGAAGAGAAAGAGGGAAACCAACAGAGGGAAGGATTGGGGAGAGAGGGAAAGAGGGAAACCAATAGAGGGAAGGATTGGGGAGAGAGAGAAAGAGGGAAACCAACAGAGGGAAGGATTGGGGAAAGAGGGAAACCAACAGAGGGAAGGATTGGGGAGAGAGGGAAAGAGGGAAACCAACAGAGGGAAGGATTGGGGAAAGAGGGAAACCAACAGAGGGAAGGATTGGGGAGAGAGGGAAAGAGGGAAACCAGCAGAGGGAAGGATTGGGGAGAGAGGGAAAGAGGGAAACCAACAGAGGGAAGGATTGGGGAGAGAGGGAAAGAGGGAAACCAACAGAGGGAAGGATTGGGGAAAGAGGGAAACCAACAGAGGGAAGGATTGGGGAGAGAGGGAAAGAGGGAAACCAACAGAGGGAAGGATTGGGGAAAGAGGGAAACCAACAGAGGGAAGGATTGGGGAGAGAGGGAAAGAGGGAAACCAACAGAGGGAAGGATTGGGGAGAGAGGGAAACCAACAGAGGGAAGGATTGGGGAGAGAGGGAAACCAACAGAGAGAAGGATTGGGGAGAGAGAGGGAAACCAACAGAGGGAAGGATGGGGAGAGAGAGAGGGAAACCAACAGAGGGAAGGATGGGGAGAGAGAGGGAAAAACAGATGGAAGGATTGGGGAGAGAGGGGAAAAACAGATGGAAGGATTGGGGAGAGGGGAAAACAGATGGAAGGATGGGGAGAGAGAGGGGGAAAAACAGATGGAAGGATGGGGAGAGAAAGAGGGAAGACGCTGGATGGAAGAATGCAGAAAGAAATAGGGGAAACACTGGAAGGATGGGGAGAGAAAGCAGAGCTGCTGGATGGAAAAGGGGAATAGAGAAAGACTGGAGAATAAGAGGAAGGGGCATGGGGAGAACAAGGGTGAGGAAAAGTTGAAAAGCCACAGGTAGATGAAGGAAATTAAAGAATGGATAGTAAGAATGAATTAAATCTGGACAGAGAGAGAGCCTGAAAAATATTGAAGAAAGCAAAGAAAAAGGAGACAAAAATGACAAATGGCACAGAAGAGTTAAGCGAAAACAAAGGAAAGCAGAATCACAGACTGGGACCAATATGGAAAGAAAAACAGTCACCAGACAACAAAGGTAGAAAAAAATCATTTTATTTTCATTTTAGTGTTTGTAATATGTCCAATTTGAGAATTTACATTGGCTGTCTTATTTTGCACTGGGTATACTGGAGCTTTAAGAGCTTACAGAGATTATTTATCATGAAAAAAAATCACGTTATTTTTTTCTCCTATAGTACTATAATATTTTCAATGATGTCTGTTTATATGCGCCATGGCTGGTATAGGGGGTGTGGTTAATGTGGGTGTGGCTATCATAGGGGTGGAGCCATATGTGGTGACCCCGCCCATAATGAGTACCGGCACCTTTTTTTCTACAAAAAAAAGCACTGGGTAAATATATGTTAAAAAGACCAAACTTATGTGACCAAACCCCAGTGAATTATGCAGTGACAGAAGGAGTATCACATAAAACCACTATGGTATAAGTTTACAGCAGAAATGTAATGTGACAATGAGAGAAAATGGAAAGCGCAATGACAGTGAAAATTAACTTAGGGATCCTTTTACTAAGCAGCAGTAGGGCTAATGCATGGGTAGCACACATTAAATCAGCACTACTGCAGGCGTAGCATAGTAATAGTAACATAGTAGATGATGACAGATAACCTGTATGGTCCATCCAGTCTGCCCAACAAGATAAACTCATATGTGCTACTTTATGTGTATACCTGACCTTGATTTGTATCTGCCATTTTCAGGGCACAGACCATAGAAGTCTGCCCAGTACTAGCCCCGCTTCCCAACCACTAGCCCCGCCTCCCACCACCGGTGCTGCCACCCAATCTCGGCTAAGCTTCTGAGGATCCATTCCTTCTGAACAGAAGTCCTTTATGTTTATCCCACGCATTTTTGAATTCCATTACCGTTTTCATCTCCACCACCTCCCACAGGAGGGCATTCCAAGTATCCACCACTCTCTCCGTGAAAAAATACTTCCTGACATTTTTCTTGAGTCTGCCCCCCTTCAACCTCATTTCATGTCCTCTAGTTCTACTGCCTTCCCGTCTCCAGAACAGGTTAGTTTGCGGATTAATACCTTTCAAATATTTGAACGTCTGTATCATATCACCCCGTTTGTCCTTTCCTCCAGGGTATACATGTTCAGGTCAGCAAGTTTCTCCTCATACGTCTTGTAACGCAAATCCCATACCATTTTTGTAGCTTTTCTTTGCACTGCTTCAATTCTTTTTACATCCTTAGCAAGATACGGCCTCCAAAACTGAACACAATACTCCAGGTGGGGCCTCACCAAGGACTTGTACAGGGGCATCAACACCTCCTTTCTTCTGCTGGTCACACCTCTCTCTATACAGCCTAGCAACCTTCTAGCTATAGCCTCCACCTTGTCACACTGTTTTGTCACCTTCAGATCCTCAGACACTATCACCCCAAGATCCCTCTTCCCATCTGTACATATCAGACTCTCTCCGCCTAACACATATATCTTCCATGGATTTCTACTCCCTAAGTGCATCACTTTGCATTTGTTTGCATTGAATTTTAATTGCCAAACCTTAGACCATTCTTCTAGCTTCCACAGATCCTTTTTCATGTTTTCCACTCCCTCTGGGGTGTCCATTCTGTTACAAATCTTGGTATCATCTGCAAAAAGGCAAACTTTACATTCTAACAATTCGGCAATGTCACTCACAAATATATTGAACAGAATCAGCCCCAGCACCGATCCCTGAGGCACTCCACTACTCACCTTTCCCTCGTCCGAGTGAATTCCATTAGCCACCACCCTCTGGCGTCTGTCCGTCAACCAGTTCCTAATCCAGTTCACCACGTCAGGTCCTATCTTCAGCCTGTCGTTTATTCAAGAGCCTTCTGTGGGGAGCCGTGTCAAAAGCTTTGCTGAAATCTAAGTAGATTATGTCTATAACACGTCCTTGACTCAATTCTCCAGTCACCCAGTCAAAGAAGTCAATGAGATTCGATTAGCACAATTTACCTTTGGTAAAACCATATTGTCTCGGATCTTGCAACTTATTGGCTTCCAGGAAATTCACTATCCTTTCCTTCAGCATCGCTTCCATTACTTTTCCAGAAACCAAAGTGAGGCTTACCAGCCTGCAGTTTCCAGCTTCTTCCCTATCACCACTTTTGTGAAGAGGGACCACATCCGCTCTTCTACAATCCCACGGAACCTCTCCCAGGGTAGTGTGGGTACCCTGCAGTCATTTTGAAGTTGGCGCACGCTGGTTCCCACGGTAGAAAATATTTTTCTATTTTCTACCACAGGGGGGCGTTCCTGGTGGTAATTGGCAGTGCGATCACATTGGCACATACTGCATGAGTACCGTGCAAGTACAGCATGAGCCCTTACCGCTAGGTCAATGGGTGGCAGTAAGGGCTCAGGCACTAAATAGCCACATGCTACTTTTAATTTTAGTGCACGGCCATTTACTGCCCCCATTAAAAAATGCCTTTTTTCCCAGCTACAGTAAAAAATGGCCCAGCACATGCCAGAAACACATGCCCACACTACCACAGGCTACTTTTTATCACTGCTTAGTAAAAGGACCCCTTAAATCGCTAAGTTACCTGTTTACAACTTTAAAAAAAAGTTGAGGAGAATAACCTGTAAAATTTATAACAACAATAATAAAATCCACTATGAAACATTAAGAAGCCACCAATTGGGGGGTCATGGGTAGGCTTCTCAAGCGTTGTTAAGATGTGCTAACAGGAAAATGTATGAAGAATTATGGAAGTGTTTTGTTTGGAATTATAAAATCTTAATAAAAACAAGATTAAAAATAATAATAATAAGAAGAAGAAGCCACCAATTAAGGGTGCCAGGCTACTGCAGATAATGTGAAATGAACAGTTAAAGAAAATGGGAGCAACACGATACAAAGGCAAAAACTGCGTGAAAATAAGAATAAAAATGTAAAAGAAATAGGCAGTAGAAGACAGCTCTAAAACTTACTCTAAATACAATGCAAACTTTATCTCGACTATGCTAGAGATACAGAAATGTACCGTATAAAGTAGCTTAAATCAAAAGGGTGAAATACCAACTAAAGAGGAACTTTATCTGCACATATAACAGCATTCTAATTGCTTGGCAAAGTGTAGAGTAGCATTTTAGTCCACGGACTGTAAAGGTCAACAAACTAACTGCCGGTATTAATAGAGGTACTTATCATGTAGCTGATATGTAAATCAGATGTGCCTCATGCATTTTTTAAAAAGAGAGCAAGCCAAGCTCATGCATATGTGAACAAGGCAGCATGCAAACTGCAGGGTGCCATCATTTGGCACCCTAATGGAAACATATGTGCAGACCAATGCCTGTGGTACCCTGCAAGTAAAAAAATTATAAAAATGCAAGAGTATGACTTGAAACATGATCAAAATAGAAAAATAAAAATGAAAAACAATGCTAGCAAAACTGCAAGGCAGGACCAGAAATCAGGCTAAAAAAGTATCACTGACAAAAAAATAAAATATGTTGTCAGTCATCAAAAAGAGAACGTGATTAAAATGTTGAGAAAATTGTCATCACTTATGGCACTGGAGAAAAGAAAAAAAAAGAGTTTAAAATTGAAATATTGAAAAACAAAAAACATTCGAGCAATGGGTGGATTACTTAATGCAAACCAATGTGTGAGGTAGGGGGAAAATATAAGGAACATTGAGAAGTATAAAGTACAGTATTTTTCCTATACTTTGGGCGCATCTGATTTAGCTGTGTTCAACTATGATAATGGAATATCTGAGGCTGGCCTTTTTCCTATACTTTGGCCGTCCCTGATTTGGCCAGGTCCCACCGTATTATCGAAACGAAAGATGGCCGGCCATCTCGTTCCAAAAATACGGTTGGCTCCTCCCCTTCACAGCACTGTCCTCGGAGATGGCCGGCGCCGTTCAATTATGCCCCTCCACGTCATCAATATATCTTTTGTACATTTGAATTTTGCCTTGGAATGAATATTCAACCAGATGTAACTTTTCAAATTTGGCTGCTTACAAATTAGCTATGCCAGGGGCCATAGAGGCCCCCATAGCTGGGCCTTTAATCTGTTAATAAAAACAACCATTAAAATAAAAATAATTTTTTGTTAGTGCAATAGTGGCTAATGTTAATATTAAAACAGGTCTAGCTCGAAACATGACACTCCAATAGCCACACCCCCTTTTCAGAACCACGTGTAAAATTTATGTACGGATCCTGATACCTAAAAATGTGCGTGCAAATTTTAATCAATGCCAATTAACACTGTTAATTATTTGTGCTCAATTATCAGCACAAATTGACTTGTTATTCAATTAAGTTGCATGAGGAAATAGGGAGCGCGCCTAAATTTCCACATGCATTTTTGAGCGCCATATATAGAATTAGGCCATATGTGTACGCACAATATTGTAAATTAACAGTAAAATTCTGTCATATTACTTACTGTATGGAAACTGTTTTCCTCTCATTGGAATCAAGTCAATGCTTGCTGAGGTGTGGGGATAATGAAAAACATAAGAGGGAAGAAAGCTGATCCACCAGAGAGACCTGGGGCTAGCAACAGCACTAGTAAGCTGATCAGAGAATTAACATAGTAATATGTTAAAATGACAGCAGATCAGCATGGTGGCAAGAGCTGTACCTAGCATTTTGCGCAGATTACCCTCCATGCATTTGTTTAGGGTCATACCTGCCACTCTATTCAGGTTAGTTCCTCTGTGTCTTTGACTAGGGTTATGCCTGTCACTCTGTGCCCTTGTTAGATCTTGGAATTCCTGTAGTCCACCAGCCAAGCTACAGAGAGATTTTTTAAAGCAAAGAATACCAGCAGATGTAGGATCCAAAGAATATTTGAAATACAAGCTGTCTGCTTCCATCTACACACAGGAGTAAAAGAAGGCAAAGACTGTTCAGGGTACTATGCGGGGTAGGGGTAGGAACTACAGCGCAGTCTCTTTCTAAAGAACAAAAAAAATGGAGTCTGAGAAGACAAGGTAGTGGTAAGCAGATCTGATCTAGAGGTAAGGTTGGATGCTGATGAGTTCTTAACCATGTAAAATTCAAATTTTCTTGATAATGTAGATTTGGATGTGAATGGTTCTATCTGACACTGAATAATCTGAATTGGATAGGTTAGCACCATGGATCATAAGCCAACAAAGATGTTTTTCCTGGTGGTATTTAGAATCACTAAAAGAGAAGAAGGCTAGCTGTAGGAAACTTGATCAGGAATGGATGAAGCAAGGATCAATGAAGATTAGATTAGAGCGGAAACTGGAATTTAATCTCTATAAGAAAAGAAGTGCTGTTATGCCAAGTAAATTGCATCTGAGTAGAATGGGACTAAAGAGTTGTTTAGAGTAGCTCATGATCTCTTGTCTGCTAATCGGGTTTGAACTTCAGACAAGGGTAAGTGTCTTGGTATAGACCGAACAGCCTTTTATTTCTCTGGGGAAGTTTTTCCGCAGGGGTAAAATGGCTGATTTTTTCATTTTCTGTATTAATGGCCATGTGCTAAGTTTCCCATTAGTATGTGGTCATTAATGCGTGAACCCCTATCGCCACCTATTTTGTAGGTGGTAAGGGTGCACACGCTAAGCACATGCTAATCGGTTAGCATGCAGCAATGTAGCTGCGCTAAACTATTAGCACAAAGCATTCTCACTCCCTGCAACCAGACCCACCCCAATGCTAAAAAATACATTTTATTTTTTAGCACATGGTAGCATGTACTGATGCCAAAATTACCGTGGGACACCCGTGCTCTGCTGTAAGACATTTTTAACTGTGGTAAGCATGCTTTAGTGCTTACCACAACTTAGTAAAAGGACCCCTAAATGTTTTATATGTATTTTTTTTGTGTGTTCTAGGAATAAGGAAGTTTCATATAAAAACTGAAGCCCTAATGTAGGGCTTCAGCTCAAAACATGATCATGTTGGTTTTGTTCTTTCTGGTGAAGTAATTTTTCAATGGACTTATGATTAACATAATTAGCTTTTGAACACTTAAGTGCCACTGAATATGTACAGATAGCCTGCAGAGTACAATTTAAGGACCTTATTCTATAAAGATTATGCTTCTAAATTTACACTCCTAAAATTTACACTCCTAAATTTGGGAGCGTAATTTATGCTCCTAAATGTAGGTAGAAACATAGATTATGCTCATAATTTAGGAGCATAAATTATGCTTATAAATTTAGGAGTGTAAATTTTAGGAACATAAATTTAGGAGCATAATTTTTATAGAATAAGGCCCTAAATGGGCAAGAGCCTCTCCTGCCTGTTTAAATTGTTTTGAATATCGGGCTGTCAGGCTCCTAGGTTTAGCTGAGAATAGTGGCATAGCTGCGGGGGGCCTTGGAGGCCCAGGCCACCCCATTCCAGACTCAGGCCTCCCAACCCTGATTGCCAGTAAAATGCCTCTGCTGTAGGCACTACTGGCTGCCCTCCCGCTCCCTGCACCACTATCCTTCAATTTTCTGGGTCACTAGCAGCGTCAGTAAGGTAAAAACACTGCCTTCAGTGGCCCAGAAGCTTTCCCTTTGCTACATTTTCCTGTCCCACCTAGGCAGGATGCTGCAACAAAGGGAGAACTTCCAGAGACGCCAAAGACAGTGTGTTTACCTGACTGACGCTGCCAGTGGCCCAGAAAATTGAAGAAGGCCAGTAATCAGGGAGCGGTGAAGGACAGTGGTAAAGGGAGCAAGAACAGGAGATGTCAAAAACCTAAAACCAATTAAGTTGATCTCCCTTTCCCTCTCCTCCATGCAACTGTCGGTCATCCCCATTCACCCAAATCAAAGCAACCTATGAGCTACTCTATCCACGTTGTCATCCTTTATTGTTGCTAACATTTTTATTTGATCTCACTTATATTTTCAAATGTGCTGGCTTTGCAGCATATGGATGTACACAGGGAAGTATTAAGTAATTAGTTCTAAATTGTAAATCATCATGTCATTTGGAGGTGCTAGTTATAGGGACCGCTTATATTCATGCAAAGATGTTTTCACCTAGTAAAGGTCCACCAAAGTAGACATCATGTTATGAGAATCAGGTGCTTAACAATCAGGCTTTATTATTTATTTATTCTTTGTTATATATCCAATACTGTTTATTGTAAGCCACATTGAACTCAAACTTGTTTGGGATAATGTGGGATATAAATGTCATTATTAATAATAATAATAATAATTATTATTATTATTATAATTTCAATTAAAAAATACTAATAATTAGGTGGAGACCTGGGAGCATTTAACATCTTTTTTTTTCCTGTGCCTACATCAAAAGAAAAAGATGGCATGTGGGAACTTGCTCCTTTTGTTTTGTGGATTGTAGTGGTATATTATAAAAATGCACTTGCCTTTTTCATTACTACTATTTCACAGAGAGGTATTGAATAATAAGGGAAAGGCTTCCTTCATGCAGAAGTTCTGTCCAGAGTCAGTCTGAATGTGGCAACAATCCAATTAGTTAACAGACTTCAAAATAGAGAATGATATAAGGACAAAGTTTGTCCCCATCTCCTTGGGTCTGTCCCCTACCCCACCCCATATCCGCGGGCTCTGTCCCCAACCCCGTCCCCATGGTTACTGCAGGTCCCCATCCACGTGTCATTCTCTTTTTGATATGTCTCCTTCTTAAGAGGGGGAGTAAGGGGAGATTGTTTATTCAAAAATAAAGCAAATGAGAGCTCTCTAACTCCTAAAGACTGTGTTAAAAAGACCGTGTTAGGACCAACCAAAACAAGGAAAGGAAATGAGACTGTTTTGGTTAAACCAGTGATTAAATTAACTGATTTGCATAAAGCTCCTACTAGTCCTTAATGAATGTTTTTTTTTTAATTTTCTCTTTTAAAAGAAAGGAGGGGAAGGGGTGAACTGAGCAAATAAAAGGCATCTGGTCTCTGACAAGGGAGAGTTTCCTTTGAACCAGTGGGGGAGGAAAGACTGACTTTTGATTGCTAACCCTGCGTCAAAAGGGAGCCTTCAAGGTTGACTATGAAGGGGGAATAACTAGATTCTTTTTTGTGGAAGAGTTCAGGTTCCTTAGTACCTCCTGTTGAGAAGGAAGGAATATTTCATGGTCACCTCCTGTTGAAAGGGGGAAGGAGCCTATTGGAGTTTCTGCCATACTTCCATGGATGGGGGGAGTGTTGTCAAGAGGAACTCAGTACATCACATCCTGTTGAAAAGGGAGAATGTCACAATATGCATATATACATGTCTATATACTAGCGTTCATTTACACACGTAACTGGTACATAAATGTTCCTGCCTACATTGTAAAATTCCCCTCATTGTGGTGCTGAATATATGTAACCAAACCAAGAGTGGAAGATGACAAATGTCAAGATGACCAAATGTTGCAAAAAACAGGCTGTGTTTCAGATGGACAGTCTTCATCAGGAAAATCTGTCGAGACTCTACAAAATTCAATCTTTCGAGACTCTACACAACAGAATTTAATCCAGCCGAAAATATCAAACACTGCATTAATTAAACTGTAAGGGTGCGATCAACATAAAATGTCTAATCTTCAGTCAAATAACGTGAATTTATAAGAACCTACTGCATACCAGCAGTCCAAACTGGAATATTCACATCAGTACACAAACTGACAAAAACTTCCACTGTGGATTAGACATTAGCACATGGCCATTAGTGCAGAAGCACTTATTGTAACCCGGGGTTTAAAAAAAAGAAAAAAAATAAATTTTTTTTACTTACCTGGGAACCGGGGGAGTCTGGGGCAGAATGTTGGGGACCGGGAGCGCTGGGGAAGGGAAACAGTGCTCCCGGTGCTGTGGTGCGTTTTTCTGGGGTCTGGGTCGGGGGCCGGGCGCTCTGGGAGTGAGCGCTGGATTTTTGGACTCCCGGAGACAATTGAAAACGTCTCCGGGAGTGAAGAGAAATTCGGGTCCAGGTTGAGGCCAGAAAAAGCGCTGCAGGAGGCAGCTCGTTTGTTTTTTTTGGTCCAGGGACGATTGGGCACGTCCCCGGACATGTGGGGCACGAACCGGGCATTCCCGGCATCTTCGGGCCCTGCTGGGCCGCTCGTGTGTGGAGGAGGTGCCGCGGAAGTGGCAGGGAGGCGGCGCCGTGACGATTCGGGCGGGAGGAAGAAAGAAGAGCATTGCCGGCCCGAAGATGACGTTGGCGCGCGTGTGCACGAGGCGGCGCGCGTGAAGCTCCGTGTAGGCCGAAGCCGGGGCCTAAATTTTGGGCCGGCTTCGGAAGTTTTTTATTTTGGCTCCGTTTCAGTGGGGAGACGACCGGGACCGGAACGGAGGGAAGCGGAAACGTAAGGAGAAAATCAGGAAAAGAGGTAAGGGGTTTTTTACCCAAAATTTTGGTTGGTTAATTTTTAAATTGTGGAAATAGGGACTTTTATTTTTAAAAAATCAGGGTTTTGAGTTTTTTTAATTTGGTTTTTGGATTTGGGGTCGGGGAATTTTTTAGAATTTTTCTGTCATGTTAGATTTTGAATTTTAATATTTTTAGGGGGACTTTTGGGAAGGGTGCTATTTTATGGGGTTAGGAAAGGGTTAATTTTTAAATTTCGACGTGGTATGTCCGGGAGATGGTTTTAGAATTTTTGAGGGGGGTTTTTAAATTTTTTGGGAATTTTTCCGGGATTTTAGGAAGTTTTTTTCTGGGCGGATATTAAATTTTGGGATTTTTAAATTTTAAACATATAGGTTAATAGAGAATGGAAGGTTTTATTAGTATGGGAAATTTGGGGTAGTTTGATTAAAATTTAGAGGGGTTTTTAATTAATTGAAGTTTTTCCCATTGATCCCTATGGGAAATTGTTAATTAAAATGGGGCTTGAGTAGTGCTGCTCAACATTCCGCTGGTCAGCAGAAGGATACGGAATGTTGAGCAGGACTCAGGATTGGCTGGAGGGGTTGCGGAATCCCAAGCCAAGGGTCCGTCTCCCAGGTAACGGGCAGGCTGGCAGTTGGCAGAGCTTTTCTGACTGAGGTGAGGAGAGGACGTGTTTTTGGTGGTGTGGCTGGGATAGAGGATTTGGAGAGTTGGTGGAGATTGAAAGTGGGTGAAGTTTGGAGTTGAGTGATAAGCAGAGTGTTGTGAGAGCGTGGGAGACGGTGGTTGAGAGAGGAGGTGTTTTATGTGAGTTGGTGAGATTGGTGCATTAAGAGTGATATTGGAGAATTGGAAGTAAGGGAGTTAAGTGTAAGAGTGTATAATTTAGTGATTGATTACTGTGGGAGAGTGTTGGGAAAATTTGATGTAGTTTTATGAATGAATTTAGTTTATAGTGAAAGTACATTTATGATTGATGGGAGAGGTGGTGTATATATGTGAAAGCTCTATAGAATAGGGAATACAGTTTGAGTTTAGGAAAATTAGGTAAGTGTTGTTTGGTTATTTTCTTTTTATATAGTTAGATTGTCCAAATGTTATATTGTTAAAATCATTTAGTGTGGGGATAAGGATTTTATTAAGGAATTAGGGTTTTTATTCCATTTTAGTTGTTAAGTGTTAGGTTTAGGTAAAGAAAAGACGTGCACAGAAATTCTGGAACTTCGGGCCCCAGCGCAAGACAGATATCCAGCATAACAGCGGTGGCTGTGGTGAATATAATCAACAGACAAACAAACATACAACATCAAACTTACCTTGGGGTGCAGTAGTCACGTGACCTGAAAAATACAAAAATTGCACACAAAGTATCAAATTTTTTTAAGAGACATTTTGACACTTATTTGAAACTTAAGGGTATAATTTTTGGTGTTAGAGGGGAAAATACTTATCTGATGTTTATGCAGGGAGGTGCTCCGGAGTAGACCTAAAAGAAACAAAAACATTAAATGTACAATTGAAAATAGAATTGAATATTTGTTCTTGGATTGTTAAAGAAAGAAAATAAATGTTATTTTATTGATAAGGAAATTGTGATTTTATTCTCTCAAATTCAGGAATAGTCCTTTAGTTTTTTTTCCCTGTACATCTCTTTGAGAGTGTACAGCGAGGTTAGTTTCTCTGGACCTCCCTGAGTTCTGAGGTGCAAGACTCTTACCTGCCACGACTACTAACAACAGGGTTTGAGTTGTTGCACCTACACAACAGAATTCTTGGGGGGGCCTCACAGAGTTTTGGCGTAGTCGGCAGGATTCTTTCCTGAATTTGGGTGGTTCTTAGGGAGAAAAACTGTAGATTTTGGTGTTGGTGAGCTTGACCTTAACTGTTTATTTCAGGTGCAGAGACCTGGGAAGGTGGTTGCAGTTTTAATAAAATAAAATAAAAGTGTGTCTTGGGTTTGTGTCTCTTGGGAGGTCTTCTGTTCCTGGGGCGGCACTCAATTTAAGATGGAGGGTGGTGAAGCTTCAGGAAGTCGGGCTGCTCCACAGATCATTACTCACACCGTCATTTTTCCACAAGATCGAAAATTGCCAGAATTCCAAGGATTTCCTAAAACTCCGGAGGACCTGACTGTGGAAGAATGGATTGATAAGATGAGATCAAGGATGAGAGTATTGCGTGTCCTTCCGGAAGACCAGGTGGAGATGGTGAGAGACCATCTGAAAGGAATAGCCTTGGATACTGTGAAGTATTCTCTGCCTCGGGACTGCTCAGTGGAGGAAGTGTTTGAACTGCTGAGGCAGGTGTACGGGGATAAAGTGGCACTTGGTTTGAGAATTCAGGAGTTTTATAATCTGCGGCAGAAAGAAAATGAATCCATTCGTGTTTTCGCTTACAAGCTTCAGGAGAAGCTTGAGGCGATTATGAAAAGGGACAGGAGGAGAGTGAACAATCCAGACGAGACGCTGAAAGAGCAATTCGTAATAGGGCTACAGGATGAGACATTGAAGAGAGAGGTGATGAAAAGAATGGAGGATAATCCGGCGATACCCTTTGTTGAGCTTATGCAGGCCGCAATACGTTGGGCCGGAGAAGAACGAGGTCTAGCACCAGTGGAGTTTTCCCCGAGGAAAATCCTACAGAGGGGACGGGAAGATGCAGGAGATTTTCGGAGACCAGAAGTTTCATCTGCTGAAATTATGATGCAGCAAGTAACTCGGATGTTTTCCAAACTTTGTGAGAGGCAAGAAGAGGAGTGGGCCCGACAAAGAAGGGAACGCAGAGAAGGCTATCGGGGTTTTATCCTGAACACGAGTTCAAATCCGAGCAGACCGTCCAGAACAAGCACAGGGGAGATTATATGTTTCCGGTGCCATGAGCCGGGACATTTTGCCCAGGATTGTTATAGCGAAAGGGTTGATCGTTCTTATTCTGGAAGAGCTTATGAAGTTTCTGAGAAGCCTGGTCCT
This sequence comes from Microcaecilia unicolor, assembly GCF_901765095.1. NCBI lineage: Eukaryota > Metazoa > Chordata > Amphibia > Gymnophiona > Siphonopidae > Microcaecilia > Microcaecilia unicolor. The sequence continues at coordinate 485,393,824 of NC_044032.1, read as the reverse complement.
AGTGGAGTACCACCGAGAGGAGAGCGAAAACAAGAGGAAACCATTTCCATAGCCGATGCTAAAAAGTCTGTAGTGAGAGTACAGAAGTTCGTGGAAACCGAAGAGACATCTGAGGAAAAATTGATGGGAGAGAAAGCTATTGGAGCAAGCCCGCTTTTAAAGGTCTCCATTGAGGGAGTGGAAACTTTATGCACAGTAGACACTGGGTCTAATGTATCAACCCTCCTGGCCAGCTTCTTTTATAAGAATTTCCCTCACCCGGAAAAGCTGATGGATGCGAGTCGGCTTACACTGGTAGCAGTGAATGGGTCGGAGTTACCAGTTCTGGGCTACATCGACGCGGATGTTAAGTGTCTGGGACAAATGGTACCGCAGCGATGCATTTTTATTGTGAAAGATAATTTTCAAGAAGGACAGATTGAGAAAAATCATGCTCAGGGAATAGTGGGCATGAATGTGCTCCAACATCTGGAGGGTTTATTTAAAGATCTTTCAGTGTTCGTGCTGGAGCCGGCTAAGATTTCTGGAATTTTAACCAAGATCACTGAGAATCGGACCACCAGGGTGAAGAACGGGGATGGATTGGTTAAGGTGCAGGGAAATGTTGGACAGCTTATACCTGCCATGTCTGAGCGAATTATTATGGGCAAGTGCCAGCAAATCCGTGGGACATCAGGAGGTTTGCTTGTTTCAGCTTCTCGTAGGATAAATCTCCCGGATAAAATTATGGTGGCAAATACTCTGGTTACTCAAAATCAGGGTAATGTGTTCGTCCGTATGATAAATATTGGAGTACGAGATGTGGTGATACCAGGAAGGACACAGATAGTGGAGTTGCATGAAGTGCAAGTAATACCGGAAGTAGACCTACCGGAGCAGAAAGAGAGAGTGGGTTGGGAACAAGAGATTCCAGCTGTGAAGGTGGACTGGAGTCAGCTGACAACAGAACAAGCTAGTCGGTTGAAGCAATTGTTATGGAGACACCGGGAAGTGTTTTCAGTGTGTGATACTGACATTGGATACTCGGAGCTGGTCACTCATAGAATAAATACCGGAGAGGCCAAACCTATTTGACAGCCGTATAGAAGAGTGTCACCTCACATTTTTGAACAGTTCAAGGAGCATGTGAATGACTTATTACATACAACAAGGGATTCTGAGGAAGAGTCAAAGTCCCTGGGCTTCTCCAGCTGTCGTCATAAAGAAAAAAGATGGAAGTATTAGATTCTGTTGCGATTATAGGAAGCTCAACGCAGTTACGATTAGAGATGCTTACCCACTCCCTAGAATAGACGAGTCTTTGGATGCTTTGGGAGCGTCCCAGTGGTTCTCGTCTCTTGACATGACCTCTGGGTATTTCCAGATGGGAATGAATGGAGGTGATATGGAGAAGACGGCGGTCACCACACCTATGGGGTTATTTGAGTGGACCCGAATGCCGTTTGGTTTATGTAATGCACCAGCCAGCTTTCAGCGACTTATGGAAACAGTCCTAGATGGATACGTTTTTGATATCCTCCTCCTCTATCTGGATGACATCTTGATTTTTGCACCATCATTTGAAACGCACCTTGAGAGAATGGAGCAGGTGTTTTTAAGAATGAGGAAGCATGGACTGAAACTGAAACCGTCCAAGTGCCGACTATTGTGCAGAGAAGTCAGGTTTTTGGGCTACATAGTGTCGGCCCAGGGAGTGTCTACTGATGTGGAGAAGGTGAAGGCTTTGAGGGAGTGGAAAGTTCCTACGACAAAAACTGAAGTGCGCAGTTTTTTAGGCTTCGCAAGTTTTTATAGAAGATTTGTGCAGAATTTCACACAAGTGGCGGCACCCCTGCATGCTCTGACCGGGAAGACCATTCCTGAAAAGGCAAAACTTCTGTGGACCAAGGAGTGCCAGGAGGCATTTGAGATTCTGAAGCGGAAGATGTCCTCGGCTCCGATTTTATCTTATCCCATTTTCTCCGAACCTTTTATTTTAATGACTGATGCTAGCCATCATGGTTTAGGAGCGGTGCTTAGTCAGATTCAAAATGGAGAAGAGAGGGTCATAGCTTTTGCGAGCAGAGGTCTTAGGAAGTCCGAGAGAAACGCCAATAATTATTCGGCGTTTAAGTTAGAGCTACTAGCGCTCAAGTGGGCTGCAACAGAGAAATTCAGGGAATACCTGATCTACCAGAAGTTTCTCTTGAGGACTGATCATAACCCACTTAAATATCTAGATTCCGCCAAAATCCATGCAGTGGAGCAACGCTGGCTTGCTCAATTAGCAGAGTTGAATTTTTCAGTGGAGTATAAGAATGGGAAGAGTAACGTTGTGGCTGATGCCTTATCCCGGTTACCGAAGAGTGAAGAACCAGAGTTAGAGGAAGAAGATACGGACAAGGATTTCCTGAAATTCTCTTGTGACAAGATAATGGCCAGACCCAAGAAGACTTGGAAGAAGAAAAGAGAACACAGGAAATGTTGGGGAATTTTTACAGAATACCGGAATTCGGAGATTGAAAGGGCTCAAAAAGAGGATAGTGTACTTGGAAGTGTTGCCTCTTGGATTAAAGAAAACCATGTTCCTACCGAAGAAGAGTTAGACTGCACAGAAAAGAGAGCCTTATGGAAACATAGAGCCAGGTTGCTGATAGAAGAGGAGGTCCTGTTCCGGAAATATGAGGATTGCCGGACTGGTCGGGACGAGATGCAGGTGGTGGTGCCAACAGCCTGGAGGAAGCAGGTACTGGAGATATTTCATGACAGAATGGGACATTATGCTGCGGAGACGACTTTTAAAAATCTGAGAAAGACTCACTTTTGGGTCAACATGAAGAAGGATGTTATCAGCTGGATCAACAACTGCAGGAGATGTTGTTTTGCTAAAGAGCTGTTCCCGAGAGAGAGAGCCGAGTTGGGATGCTTTAAAGTAGTCCGGCCGCATGAAGTCCTGGCGGTTGATTACACGGTCCTGGAGAGAGATGGAGGGGGATATGAAAACGTATTGGTCTTAACGGACATGTTTTCACGTTTCACTGTCGCGGTGCCAACAAAGAACCAAACGGCAAGGACTACCGCTAAGATTCTGATTAATAGATGGTTCACGGTATATGGCGTGCCAGAGAGACTACATTCCGATCAAGGCCCTGCCTTTGAGTCTCAATTAATTAAAGAGGTGTGCAAATATTATGGCATTCAGAAGACCCGTACTTCTCCATATCACCCACAAGGGAATGGACGTTGTGAGCGGTATAATCGTACACTGCACCAAATCCTTCGTACACTGCCTCCGGAGAAGAAGAGAAGCTGGTCCAGGTTCCTGCCTGAACTTAATCAAATATACAATAGTTCAATACATCATGCTACCGGATACATTATTGCCACCTATGACAAAACAGTGGGTTTTAAGCCTGTAAAACTGTATTGATTATTTCTTGAAGTGTATTTCTGTAGTTTGGCCAGCAGGTGGTGCATGTTTATGTTTAAAGCTTTTACAGAGAAATGACTGTGACTGTTCCTTTTTTTAGTTAGCACTCAGAGAAAAAGTTAACCTGCAGTGATGTGGCCAGCTACTTTTAAAACTTGTTGTTGTCCTGGCCCAGGAGCTCAATTTCAGCTAGAATGTACTGGCTTTTTCACCAGTCTTAGCTAGGGAGAAGAGAGAGAAAGATCTCTTTGATGAGACCCTGTGAACAGTTATATTTGATAACTGTATCCTGAACTCCCCAGGTACTATTTAGATAGTAAACAAATGTTTAGATAGTTTTATAATTGATCCATATTTCAGTTACTTGTTACTGTTTGCTGATTGCACCTTTTCTGTTCATTGTTCTAACTTTTCATGACAATAAATATTTTTAGTTTATTGCCTCTGCTTGTCTGGACTGACTAAGATTCCTGATGGTTTGTGTGTTGGGTCTGTGGGTGCTTTCTAGGAATTGTGGGACTACTGGGAGTGTGGCCCCCGTAACCTAGAAATCACTGGGGAATACCTTGAGAGTGGGAGACTCACTCAGAGTCTGTTGGGACCCAGTCAGTGGGAGGAGTGTCTAGTGTAGAGCACAAGCGGCAGGTGCAGGTGGACATGAGCTGTGCTGGTGATAGACCCTCTAAGTGGCCGTGGGGTAGCCCCAGGAGGGTGACTAGGTGTTCTGTGACATCACCTATTTACTAGGCGGTAAAGGCTCCCACACTAAACCCACGCTAATTGGCAGCATGAGGTGATTTGATGATTAGTGTTTGGGTGGGCAATGCCCCCCCTCGCCCCCCAAACTATGCCCATGTGTGAGGGGGTATACAGAACACTGCCATCACCCTTAAGAAGGATCCCTCAGGTACTGTAAGCCACCTTAAAATCCTTAGCCCCTCTCAGGGAAGAAGTGAAATGGGAGGGGTGGAGTCAAAATCAGGAACTATGAAAGGCAGGGCAAGAGTGGGGTTAAGGAGGCCCAAGGAAGGAAGAATGGAAACCTCAGCATACACCTTTATAGAATACTTCTACCTGCTGTGACCTGACTGAGGTAAGCCAATCTTTTGTCTGAAGTCTTGTGAAACTTGTTATGAGGTCTGGCTGGAGGCAGACCTTGAAATCCCGAAAACAGAGAGAAACTATAAACTGTGCTTGGGGCGTAGCAGTCCCAGGCCATAGACTGTGTTTTGGACCCTGGTAGCCACAGGCCCCTGCTGGAACCTTTCTCCCTCTGAAGATAACAGACTTTACCTTTGTTTCTAGGCCTGTGAAATAACAGGCCTCAGACTGAAGTTAATAAAGTACTCATTTCACATTTACAACCTGGTCTGGGTATGTTATTTTGAAGGCCCACCCCCCAACACTCACTCACAGTATCACAGACCCCTACATTATAGAACAGTACTTCTCAACCCAGTACTTGAGAGACACCCAGGTAATCAGGTTTTCAGGTTACCCACAGTGAATATGTTTGAGATAAATTTGCATACGCTACCTCATTTATCTATTAATCTATCTCATGCATATTCATTGTGTATGTCCTGAAAACCTCACTGGCTGGGTGTGCCCAGAAGGGTTGGGTTGAGAACCACTGTTGTAGAATTACCCTCCAAATGCTGATATATATGTGTAATTGGGCTCTTACAAAATTAGGTGACGCCTAAAAGCAAGCATATATTTGTATACTAAGCATGCTCAGGGTCAAGTTGGATGAAGCATGGGTGTTATCATGATTTACTTGTGTATTATCTGCTGGATTCTGTATAGATTGCTTAAAGTTGGGTGCAAAAATTTGGGTGCAGATCACAGACCCTCACATAAACTAATTAGCTAATTAGGCACTAACAATTACTGGAGTTAACATGCACTTAATTGATAGTAATTAAGAGTATGCACAGTCTGCCCTACACCCTATTCTACAACATGCGTGCCTAAATTTCATAGCCACAACTCCATGGGAGGGGCATGGGTGGGTCAGGGGCATTCCAAGAATTTAGGCGCAATGTTATAGAATATTGTGATTATACGTGCCTAACTGCCATTAGTTGGGCGCCAACATTTAAGCACTCACACCCAAAGTGTGAAATGGAGTGAAATGCCCTTTGCAGACTAATAGCTTAGCATGGTTAAATTCCCCCTCTATATTTGTATACATTTATGCCTGCTGTCAAGAAAAAAGGATTTGTGCTAGTATTTTATAAAGACACGTGAAGGGGCACTTTCAAAAGAATGTCCAAGTGAGAATTGGGATGCCTCTATTCTATCCTCATCCTTCTCAATTGATCTGCTGCTTTTGACACTGTTGATCACTGCCTACTCCTTGATACACTGTCCTCACTTTGATTTCAGGGCTCTGTTCTTTCTTGTTTTTCTTCTTATCTCTCCCATTGTACGTTTGGTGTATACTTTGGTGGATCCTCCTTCACTTCTATCTCACTATCAGGGCTCTGTCTTGGTACCTCTTCTTTTCTCCATCTATACTTTTTCCCTTGGTGCTGTGATCTCATCCCATGGTTTTCAACATCACCTTTATGCTGATGACTCCCAGATCTATCTCTCCGCACCATTTCAGCAGGAATGCAGGCCCAAGTATCAGCCTGCCTGTCTGACATTTCTGCCTGGATGTCTCACCGCCATTTGAAACTAAACATGACCAAGACTGAGCTTCTTATCTTTCCCCCTAAACCAGCCTCTCCTCTTCCCCCTCTCTGTAGTTAACACTCTTTCCTATCTCTCTTTCTCTGCACATATTCAACAGACTGCTAAAACCCGTAATTGTTTTTCTCTTTAATATCACCAAAATTCATCCTTTCCTTTCTGAGCACACTACCAAAACCCTTATCCACACTCTTATCACCTCTCTTTTAGACTATTGCAATTTGCTTCTCACAGGTCTCCCACTAAGCTATCTCTCTCCCCTTCAATCTGTTCACTCATATTTGTCACTCATATTTGCCCAGTGTCACTCATATTTGCCCTATCTTCAAGTCAATTCATTGGCTCCCTATCTATTTCCACATACAGTTCATTCTCCTCTTATTGACTTACAAGTGCATTCACTCTGCAGCTCCTCAGTACCTCTCCGTACACTCCTCTCCGGGAACTCCGTTAATTAGGTAAATTTCTCTTATCTGTACCCTTCTCCTCTACTGCTAACTCCAGACTCCGTTCCTTTTATCTTGTTGCACCATATGCCTGGAATACACTTTCTGAGCCAGTACGTCAAACTCCATCTCTGGCTATCTTCAAATCTAGGCTAAAAGCCCACCTTTTTGATGCTGCTCTTAACTCCTAAACCTTATTCACTTGTTCAGTACCCATATTTTATCATTCCTACCTTAGTAATTTCCTTTATCCCTTATTTGTCCTGCTTGTCTGTCCTGATTAGATTGTAAGCTCTAGTATAACGTCCCAATAAAATTCCATCTCAAAGTTTCAAGCAGGAAAAACATTGGAGTTTCTTGTGTGAAAATATATGAGAACGTCTAAAATGAACAGCCATTTTCCAAAATAAATTGTTCAAATTATGAACGCCAAAAAGCCAGGGACAAGGATGTCAATCTGGCAGCATTTGTACAAAAATGGCCACACAGAGGTCCCTGTTGAGCAAAGGAGCAGTCTAGTGATCAGTGCAGTGGACTTTAATCCAGAGCACTCAGGTCATATTGCAGTGCAACTCTGTTATTTTAAATGGTGAGCCCTCCAGAGACAGAAATACCTACTGTATCTGCAGCACCTCAATAGCCCTCAGGCTTCCAGGTGTCTTTAATATTTAGGTACGGTAGGCATATCTTTGTTTCTGGAGGAGTCACAATTTAAAGGTTACAAATTTTTTTTTTTTAAGTGGGATTTGAACTTGAGTCCCCGGTTTATAATCCACTGCATTAACCAATAGGCTACACTTCAGACCTGCTTGCAACTGTGTTCAGAATGCCCATAATACCTGATGTTGTCAGAGAGCCTAGTTTCCTTTTCTAGTGTCACATTCAGGGGTGAAGGAGGGGGACAGTAACCACTGGGGGATTAAGGAGGTGTCATGCTTTAAACTCGCCAGTGGTCAGCTACTCAATTAGGGCACCTTTTTATACCCATAGTCCTGCCCTATACATGCCTGCAATATGCCCCTTGCTATTTGGACAAACCGAAGTGTAGGATGTCCAAATTTTGCCCTTCAAAAATAGCAATTTGAATGTTTTTGGCAGATGGGAAAGGGAAATGGGACTTGATAACCCACCTTTCTGAGGTTTTTGCAACTACATTCAAAGCAGTTTACATATACTCAGGTACTTATTTTGTACCAGGGGCAATGGAGGGTTACGTGACTTGCCCAGAGTCACAAGGAGCTGCAGTGGGACTTGAACTCAGTTTCCCAGGATCAAAGTCCACTGCACTAACCACTAGGCTACTCCTCCACTCCATGTTGAGACATCCACATGCTTTGAAAATGATCCTCACAGGCACCTATGTGTTTATAAAATAGGCTAAATATAGGTGCCTTCTTTTCCTATTAACAAAGGAAAAGCCTCTTAAAGCCTTGCATGATGCCGCTGTTTTTTTTTAGGATATGTAGGTTCATGAAATCAATGGTCCCATTGAACATGCTTGGAAAATACTTGTGTATTTGCCAGCGTCCTTATATGAATTTTACTAAAGGCTCTGTGTCCAGCAGATCCTTTTGTAAAATACTTAGGGGAATTATGAACATCTTGACCAGGATGTTCCACATTCTATATAAAATAGGGCTTTATGTGTCCCAAAGAGGAAAGAAAAGAGAATACCTGACTTGTCCAATTTCAGGATTAAAGGGGTACTTCAATATATTTTTTAAAAAGTGTCTATAAAAATTTCCAAAAATGTGCCTGATGGAAGAGGCTTAAGATTGACTAGCAATTTCCTTGGTGAGGAGGTTCCCACTGGCCTGCAGATATCATTATGGACAATTTCCAAGGGATACAGGGCCTTCTTTAGGTTGCTGTTTGAAAGTAGAGTATGGTATGTATAACATTTGCTTTAATGCAACACGAGCAGTTGACATTCATATGGCCCAATGACATTGTCACACCATTTGTTAAGCTTCTTCATGCAAACTCGTTCATGTCCTAAATATCTGTGCTGTTGGTGGATGCACTTGTCATAATAAGCTTTAACAATAATTTTCCCCTGTTCATTTTTGTAGATGAGTTTATTTAAGTGTTCATTCAAAATTCCTCTGGCTAAAATTTCCTTTCTTAAAAGTATATTTATTTATTTGAAATTGCATTCTAAGACCATCGCTAGCAAGATATTTCACTTATGGTAGGCTTCACACAGGACATCCTTCACAAGGAACTTACCTATGCCGCTCAATGCTGCATTAAACTCAGGAATCCATAACCTACATCCTTTGCTGAAACGCTTTCCACTTCTGCCATGAAAGATCGTGTCTTTCATGCTGACACTGATTTCTGTAAAGAATGGCTCATCACTTGTCCTGTGTTGTGTTGCTTCTGAGTTCTGCCCTGTTTGTTGTTTCTGGTCTCATTCTTCTCTTCCTCGGTCCTTTCTTTGGACATTTCTAGTGTTCACTCAGTTTCCCAGAATGAGTTGCTCCTTTTCAGGTGTTTAGTTTCCTTGAAGTGAAAACATGTTCCAGCTTTCTTTCCTTTTCTTAATTCCTGTCTTGAGAACTGCCTCTGGTCTGTAGTTCTCTTTCCCTCCCTTATTTTCTTTTCTGCAATTATATTCATCCATTAATTTGCCCTTGACTTTAGTTTTGATAGTGGTCTGGCTTCAAGAGCTTTAATGAGAGCTCTGTACAATTCAGGGAGACTTATAGTATATAGTAAGTTAGTTCCATTCACATGTTATCACATCTCCAACAATGCTGAACCTCATGTGTTTATCTTCTTAATTGTAACTGCTTTGGTTTCACATGTAACTCATTAGGAACTTCTGAGTCCCTTGAGTACTTGAATAAAATGTTAATTTTTGGGAGTATTTATGGGTCTATTTTTAGTTATCTGTTCTTGATATATGGAACTGTCTGAAGAAAGTGAATAATAATTGCAGGGCATGAAAATGTTATTTGTGGGCTAAAATGTACAAAAAATGATAGGCTAAATGTTTTTTTGGCTCTTGTAAACCATTATTTTTGGAAATATGCTTTGCTTCTAATTACATCCAAGGAGATTGGAGAACAGTAGCAGATATGGTGCTAATTTTCAAAGTATATAGATTTACAAAGTTACGATAGTAAACTATGTAAATTTGGGGCCATTTTACTAAGCCATGATAGGAACTAGCGTCTGCCTACCATGCGGCTAAAAAGCACTGCTGCAGGACGTGCTGAGGAGTCCCACGGTAGTGAGCCCAACAGCGTGCGCTAATCCTGTGCTGAAAAATAATTTTTATTTTTCAGCGCAGGAGGCATGACTATAGGCGGAGAGTAGGCATGCCCTGCACTTATCGGGTAGCACGGGCACATTGCTGCACACTGTCCAATTACCACAGGGGTTAGCATTGGAGCCCTTAGTGCCAACAATCTAGGTGTCTGTAAGGGTTTCCGGGATAATGGCCACATGCTGATTGGCCGTTAAAGAAAGATACAGAAATGTGGCCATTTTACCGCCATACTAAAAGTGGTTGTAGCACGCAGAAAACTGACGCTCCGGCCACTTTTTAGCATGACTTAGTAAAATGGCCCCTTTGTAAGTCTATGTGCTTCGAAAATGAGCCTCAATGAGGTCCTTTTACTAAGGTGCGCCGAATAATGGCCTGCGCTGTTGTAGGCGAATGTATTGGACGCGTGCAGGTCCATTTTTCAGCGCGCCTGCAAAAAAGGCCTTTTTGGGGTGAGAATGGACATGTGGCCATTTCGCCACCTATTGACTTAGCAGTAAGCTTAGCGTTAACCGGGCGGTAATCTTTAGCGCGCGAACACTGCCAATTACCACCCGGTTAGTGAAATTACTGCCTGGGGCTTGTGGTAGCCAGGCGGTCGTTCCAAATTGACACACGTTGGACAGGCGTAGGCGCCTGCGCACCTTAGTAAAAGGGTCCCTGTATTTCTTAAATTGCAACCGGCTCCTGACGAAGAAGCGAAGCAAAGGCTTCTTGTTGAGCCGTATGAAAGTGAATTGCTGAACCATTTGGTGAACTGTCTATTACATCACTAAGATAAGTGGTGCCATTGTTTTTTGTATTAAATGATATTCTATTACAAGTTAAGTTTAGTTCGGGCTGATTCACATGATATTTTTGTGCATGTTTGAGGGATGATTGGGAAATGAGTCCTGGGACATGATAAGCACTTTTGTACTGCAGCGATTTAAGAAACCTTAGGGCAGAGGAGGCTTTGTTGCCCCTTACTGCTTTTATAGCTTGGCACAGGTGTGTGGACTTGCGCTGATACTGAAGACTCTAGTCCCTTTTTTCACATATTTAGTAGACTGTATATATATATTTATTTATTTATTGCATTTGTATCCCACATTTTCCCACCTATTTGCAGGCTCAATGTGGCTTACATAGTACTGGAGAGGCATTCGCAGACTCCGGTGTGAACAAATACAAAATGGTGTTGTGGTAAGATAGGTTCTCATGGAACAGTCTCGTTAGGGTATCATAAAGCGCAAGGGTTGTGTTATGCCGTTAGGTACTTTGGTTTTCATGTGTTGCGGAGTTTGAGCATTTAAGTTGGATTGTTAGGGTATGCCTTTTGGAACAAGTTAGTTTTTAGTGATTTCCGAAAGTTTAGATGGCCGTATGATGTTTTCACGGCTTTCGGGATTTAGTTCGGGATTTAGTCCCTGTACTATGAGGCATTATATTATTTTAGAGGCTTTTGAGGAGTATTTTCTTGCAGGAAGAGGTTTAACATAATTGTCACATGGCCAAACTTATTATGTAATGACAGATTATAAAATACAAAAAAAGCAGGACAGCTGTATTTCAGGGCCCCTTTACTAAGCTGCATTAGGCGCTAACAGTCACCTAATGCAGCTTAAAATGGTGTAGCATGGCTGCGCTTAGGCATCCTCTCGTAAGTGCTAAATGTGTTCACACTAAGGGGTCCTTTTAGTAAGCTGGGGTAAAAAGGGCCCTGTGGTAGCGGTGGGGGCCATTTTTGCTGCATGCCAGGGGCCTTTTTATCATAGTGGGTAAAAGGTCCCTAAAAAAAGACATGGCCATGCAGTAAGATTATTCTTACCGCATGGCCATGCAGGGGTGGGGGGAGCACTTACTGCCACTCATTGAGGTGGAGGTAAGAACTCCTGCGGTAACCCTGCGATAACCGGGCAGCATGCCGCACTGCCCGATTACTGCCAGGTTAGCGCTGTGCTAGAAAATGCGGAATCATTTTCTGTAATGCCAGAAATGGCATGCACTCGAGGCGGAACTACTGCCGGTGGCTGTATTGGGCTGGCAGTAGCCCTCGGTTGCCACATGGCAACCCTTTAGTAAAAGATGCCCCTAACTGCGTACTAAATATATTTTTTATATTTTTGAGGGGGGGGGGGGGTCTGGGTGTTGAGTGTGGGTGTTCCTGTGCTGATCAGTTAGTGTAACCACATTACCGGGTGCTAACCGGTTAGTGCAGGAACAGCACCTGAGTCCTTACCACCTATAAAATGGGTGGCAGTAAGAGCAAATGCACTAACATTTTTTCATGGCCGCACACTAATGGTGAATACAAATAAGACACATTTGATTTTTGTGCACTATTCACAATATTTTATGTATGTTACACAAAGTTAATAGTTTAATTAAAAATTAGTAAAAGAAAAGTAAAATATTTTTTAAAACATAGGAACCCTTTTACTAAGCTGTGCTAAAAAGTGGCCGGTACTGTATTTAGCAAGTGGGTTTCCTGCACGCTGAGGCCATTTTTAGGTGGCTGTAAAATGGCTGCAATTTCAATTTTCCCCTTAATGGCCACGCGCTAATTTCCCAATTAGTGCATAGTCAAAAAAAAGGAGTAGCGTGATCGACAGGACTCTTCCAAAAATCCCAGAAGACGTAAAGATGAAGTAAAAGTCTTTAATCAATACTAAAATAGGACTTGACACGGCACCATGTTTTGTCAAAGTGCCCGCATCAGGAGTCTGTAAGCAGTGAAGAACAATGAAAATATAGTAAAAAAGGATAACACAGGATCGAGTCTTTCGAAAGACTAACAATACTGATACACCACTGAAGATCGATAGAGGTAGCAGAAGTACAACTCTGAGAAAGGCTATGTCATTGTTCTTCACCACTTACAGACTCCCGATGCAGGCACTTTGCCGAAACATGGTGCCATGTCGAGTCCGATTTTAGTATTGATTAAAGTCTTTACTTCATCATTACGTCTCCTGGGATTTTTCGAAGAGCCCTGTTGATCACGCTACCCCTTTTTTTGACTTTGTCCTGTTTGTAGCAGATCCGTTTTCTCAACCTTGGTGGTTGTTTGTGTTCCAATTAGTGCATAGCCCTTAGCACATGAGCCCTAGGCATGGTGCTTTGTCAGTTAGCAAAGTGCATGCCTTTTCTCCACCTCCATACAGGCCCTCCGTGCTAAGAAATATTTTTTAGCATGGGATTCGCACGCACCTGTTTCCAAAACTACTGTGGGACGCCTGAGCGTGTTCCATGGTACTGCCTTTTAGCATACAGTAAGCACACATGCTTAGTAAAAGGCCCCATAGTATTTTTAAAAAAATGTATTTAATATCAGAAGTAACCTAGGAGGTTGTTTTCTCAATATTTTATTTATTTATTGCATTTGTATCCCACATTTTCCCACCTATTTGCGGGTTCAGTGTGGCTTACAATACATAATGAATGATGGAAGTACAATGTGTTACAGTACAATTATGGGTTACATTATGAGGAGTTATGGGAAGACAAAGTCAAGTCAAAATCGTTTGGGGTGTAGAAACCATGGAATGTTACAATGGGGAAAAGATAGGGCGATAGAACAATGGTAAGAGAACATAGGGTATAACATTTTTATCTGTGGGTGGAGTTTTAAGTGTTGTGAAAATATGGGGTAAGAGAATTCAGAAGAGAGTGTACTGATGCATTTCTATCAGTATGTTTGGACTTCATGTGTTTTGATCCTTGCAATAAGTTTTCTCAAAGAGATAAGTCTTCAATCGTTTGCGGAAGTCGGTTAATTCGTAGGTCATTTTCAGGTTGCGTGGTAGTGTATTCCAGAATTGCGTGCTTATATAGGAGAAGGTTTATTTACTTAGGATAGAATAATACAATTTAAATAAATAACTCCCTGGAATGTTTTTTTTTTTTTAATAACATTGGTGCATGGCCATTAATACGGAAAATAGAAAAATGCCATTTTTAGGGCTGTGGTAAATATGACCTTAGTGCATGGAAAAAAAAACCTATGCAATGGTGCACGTTTTGCCACTGCTTATTAAAAGGACCCCTTAGAGCAGTAACAGTCTTCCAGAATTAAAAGAACCCATTGTGGTATACCCATAGTGTTACAATTATATCAGGCCATCAAGGTAGCACTGGAGTACCCTATATAAAACAAATAATTACCATTCTAAAGAGCAGTGGCACCAGGGCAGCACAAACCACTTTTGCAAACGGTACTTGCACAGATCTAGGACTCCAGTGGGGCAGTAGCAGTGTGGAGCCTAACTGAATACCTGCTCTGTCAGGAGAAGGGATGGCAGAAACGCAGGCAGCAAAGGATGAAGAGCTGAAGTCTTGGCAGGAGGAGAAGGCATGGCACAAACCCTGGCTTTCTTTTTGCATGTTGAGTTCCTTCCTGGGCCACAGCATGTGCCTCTTATTAACTGCTTCACTTTAGGTTTACTGATTTTGTTTTGTACCAGAAGTGAAGGGTATAGTAAGAGTCCCATGGTGCTACACTTATAATGGAGCTCTAAATTTTACAAACCCAAGGTTTATGCCACCAGCAACCCCTAACAGGGTGATACTCAGTGCTTTTTTTGTAGAAAAAAAGGTGCCGGTACTCATTATGGGCGGGGTCACCACATATGGCTCCACCCCTATGATAGCCACACCTACATTAACCACACACCCTATACCAGCCATGGCGCATATAAACAGACATCATTGAAAATATTATAGTACTATAGGAGAAAAAAAATAACGTGATTTTTTTTCATGATAAATAATCTCTGTAAGCTCTTACAGCTCCAGTATACCCAGTGCAAAATAAGACAGCCAATATAAATTCTCAAATTGGACATATTACAAACACTAAAATGAAAATAAAATGATTTTTTTCTACCTTTGTTGTCTGGTGACTGTTTTTCTTTCCATATTGGTCCCAGTCTGTGATTCTGCTTTCCTTTGTTTTCGCTTAACTCTTCTGTGCCATTTGTCATTTTTGTCTCCTTTTTCTTTGCTTTCTTCAATATTTTTCAGGCTCTCTCTCTGTCCAGATTTAATTCATTCTTACTATCCATTCTTTAATTTCCTTCATCTACCTGGGGCTTTTCATCTTTTCCTCACCCTTGTTCTCCCCATGCCCCTTCCTCTTATTCTCCAGTCTTTCTCTATTCCCCTTTTCCATCCAGCAGCTCTGCTTTCTCTCCCCATCCTTCCAGTGTCTCCCCTATTTCTTTCTGCATTCTTCCATCCAGCGTCTTCCCTCTTTCTCTCCCCATCTTTCCGTTTTCCCTCTCTCTCTCCCCATCCTTCCATCTGTTTTCCCCCTCTCTCTCCCCATCCTTCCATCTGTTTTCCCCCTCTCTCTCCCCATCCTTCCATCTGTTTTCCCTCTCTCCCCATCCTTCCATCTGTTTTTCCCTCTCTCCCCAATCCTTCCATCTGTTTTTCCCCTCTCTCCCCATCCTTCCATCTGTTTTTCCCCTCTCTCCCCAATCCTTCCATCTGTTTTTCCCTCTCTCTCCCCATCCTTCCCTCTGTTGGTTTCCCTCTTTCCCTCTCTCCCCAATCCTTCCCTCTGTTGGTTTCCCTCTTTCTCTCTCTCCCCAATCCTTCCCTCTGTTGATTTCCCTCTTTCTCTCTCTCCCCAATCCTTCCCTCTGTTGGTTTCCCTCTTTCTCTCTCTCCCCAATCCTTCCCTCTGTTGGTTTCCCTCTTTCTCTCTCTCCCCAATCCTTCCCTCTGTTGGTTTCCCTCTTTCTCTCTCTCCCCAATCCTTCCCTCTGTTGTTTTCCCTCTTTCCCTCTCTCCCCAATCCTTCCCTCTGTTGGTTTCCCTCTTTCCCTCTCTCCCCAATCCTTCCCTCTGTTGGTTTCCCTCTTTCTCTCTCTCCCCAATCCTTCCCTCTGTTGTTTTCCCTCTTTCTCTCTCTCCCCAATCCTTCCATCTGTTTTTCCCTCTCTCCCCATCCTTCCATCTGTTTTTCCCTCTCTCTCCCCATCCTTCCATCTGTTTTCCCCTCTCTCCCCCCAATCCTTCCCTCTGTTGTTTTCCCTCTTTCTCTCTCTCCCCAATCCTTCCCTCTGTTGGTTTCCCTCTTTCTCTCCCCAATCGTTCCCCCCCCCCCCCCCCCCCGCGACACTCCGGGCGAGTCCTGCACTTAGTTTTTTTTTTTAAGACTCAGAACGTGCGAACGATGCAGCCGGCAGCGATTGAAAGAGGCTGTCTGGGCTGGCATCTGCGTCGGAGCTTCCCTCACCCTCTGCGAGTCCCGCGAAACAGGAAGTTGTAACAACGAAGGCGGGACTCGCAGAGGGTGAGGGAAGCTCCGACGCAGACGCCAGCCCAGACAGCCTCTTTCAATCGCTGCCGGCTGCATCGTTCGCACGTTCTGAGTCTTAAAAAAAAAAACTAAGTGCAGGACTCGCCCGGAGTGTCGCAGGGGGGGGCGGGGCGGGCAAAAAAAAGGTGCCGGTACGCCGTACCGTTGCGTACCGGCACAAAAAAAGCACTGGTGATACTGGACATGAGGGGGAAGAGAAGAAGTGCTGAATGGGGGTGGGGGGAGATAGGATTGAGCAAGGCAAGTGGAAAGGGGAGAGGGACTGTGGGAGAGATGCTGGACTAAGGAGGACAATAAAAAGAAAGAGGATGTTGGACTGAGAGGGAGAAAGAAGAAAGGTGGTAGAGGTCATGAGCTAGGGATTGGTAAGGAGATGGATGACAGCAGGATAGAAATAAGCATGGGGAGGTGGTGAAAGTAGGAAGTAAGAGACTAGGTTAAAATTAGAGGCAACAGAAAGGGATTGTAGAGAATGACCAACATTGAAGGAGATGGGGCTGGTAAGGGGAGGAGAGACAGAGAAAAGTAGATGATGCCTGGTAAGGGAGTCAGTACAATGGGTAGAAGTAAGAAGTGGAGGGTGAATGAGTGAAAGGCATGCAAATGTATCTCATGAATATTCATTGTGGATATCCTGAAAACCTGACTGGCTGGTGTGCCTCTAGGACCAGGTTTGGGAACCACTGAAGGAGACAAGTTTGTTTTAAAAATTTTCTTGATATCTAGTTCTTGAGAAATCCCATCTAAGCCTTTACTTTCCTGGAGATGTGTAACCTTTTCTATTTCTCAATCCTATCCTGTGCTCTTTACCTCTTAGAGAGACCTGGGCAGAGTGGGACAGTGCATTATTTAAGTGATTTTGTAGAAAGATGGAATTGTGGGAAGAGTGTATTGTTTCTCTAGGGCACACAATAATATTAGTTATGCTGCCTTTTCAAACTGTAGGTTGGGTTGGTGCAGTATGAGCCTTGACAGTTCTGTTATAGTATGGCAAGTTTTCTATAGGACTAGAAATAGCTTTTTACATGGTTTTATAGCACTTTTTACAGGGTTTTGCAACACTCCATAAAGTATCTTGCAGTTTGCAATGGAGGGAAGTTGTGTAGAAATCTGGTGGCCTTTCTGCAACTTCACTGCATGTGTAAGTGATGCAGTCCAGGCACACACTGGAGAATGCATAATTTGAATGCACAGGTCTGAGATCTCATTGACTTTATGCACACCTTTACACTCCAGGTGAAGTGGGAACAATTTGAGAGCTCTGTCTCTAGATAAGATCCTTGGAACTGTGAAGCAAGAGTCTTCTTCATCCCTGAAGTGTATTATTCAATGTTAAGTGAAGGAGTGGCACCAGTGGAACAATGTGAGTGGTCAGAAGATGGAGGTCAGAGAAGCTGAAATTGATGACCCAAAGAAGGGCTGAGACCTGGAGTGCTTTCAGCTATGAACCTTATCGGAAGCATTGTGACCATGAAACAAGAATCCCAGCCTTCTGTCATGGATAGGAAACCTGCTTTTCTGCCTTGAAAATCAGAAACAAACCAGTTTCTGACCTAAAAGGATTTTGCCTTGATCAGACACTGGAACAGTGAATGATCCAACTGAGGGGCCCTTTCACTAAGGCACACTGAAAAATGGCCTACGCTGGTGTAGGCGCATGTATTGGATGTACACAGGTCCATTTTTCAGTGCACCTGCAAAAAAGGCCTTTTTTTTTTTTGGCCGAAAATGGACGTGCAGCAAAATAAAAATCAGTGCGCGTCCATTTTGGGCCTGAGACCTTACCGCTACCTATTGACTTAGCGGTGAGATCTCATGTGTTAACTGGGCGGTAATTGTCAGCACGCGTATACTGGCAATTACCGCCTGGTTAGTGCCACGCGGTAGAAAATAGAAATTATTTTCTGACGCACATTTTGGACGCACATCAAAATTAGAATTACTGCCCAGGGCATGTGGTAGCCAGGAGGTAGTTCTAATTTGATGCACATTATATGTGCGTAGGCATCTACATGTCTTAGTAAAAGGGCCCCTGAGTGTCAATTAGTGGGATTAGAAAAGGTGCCGAAAAGGGCGACGAAGATGATTAAGGGGATGGGACGACCTCCCTATGAGGAAAGGCTAAAGTGGCTGGGGCTCTTTAGCTTGGAGAAAAGGCGGCTGAGGGGTGATATGATAAAGGTATATAAAATAATGAGTGGAGTGGGAAAGATAGATATGGAGCGTCTGTTTACACTTTCCAAAAATACTGGGACAAGGGGGCATGTGATGAAGCTGGAGTGCAGTAAGTTTAAAACAAATAAGAGAAAATTTTTCTTTACTCAGCATGTAATTCGACTCTGGAATTCGTTGCTGGAGAATGTGGTTAAGGCGGTTAGGTTAGCAGAGTTTAAGAAAGGTTTGGACGGCTTCCTGAAGGAATGTTATTAAATGGACGTAGGGAAAAATCCACTATTCCTGGGACAAGCAGTACAAAATGCTTTGCTCTGTGGATCTTGTCGGGTGATTGTGACCTGGATTGGCCACTGTCGGAGACAGGGTGCTGGGCTAGATGGACCTTTGGTCTGTCCCAGTGTGGCAATGCTTATGTCTTATGTCTTACGTCTTATTTCAGTTCAAATCCCATAATCCGATCATCCCACATTTTTGTGGATGTTAGAAGGGTGACAGTGATTCTGAGTGTAAATAAAACTGTAACATATTTCTTTCTACTAACGTGGATGTGTTCTCCTAAAATACACCAAATATAAAAAATTAAAAGGGGAAAGAAACTTTTCAATCTAACCATTTCTGATTATGGGGCAGAATTCTCTATTTATCCGTGACAAATCCAGTCACTGCTGTTAAGCATCAAAAAATGAAGAAACTCTCGTAATATGTGGAGACCACAATTGTGAAATTACTTGCAAGGTCAAATATGGTCAGTACATTTGGTTTAAGTCAAGGTTTTGGAACGTAGAGCATGGCCAAATTCTTAAAGGTATTTGCGGACTGCCATGAAGCATCTCAGTGAAAGTAGTAATTTACAGAAATTTCACCAAATCCAGCCAATGGTATCCCACAAAATGAGTGCAGCAGACGGCTGAAACCCACAAATGATAGAAATATAAATGAAAATAAGGGGTTCATTTGCAAAGAAAATACATGCTATGAAATCATTATTAGAAAAGTCAAATGTATGCTTATGAAACTGAAAGATTTTCATCTTTTCTGACTGCAATTAATTTGAGACCACAGTATATTGCCTGAAAATTACAAGGGTGTTGTTCCTTCAGCACCATAATTTAGGCTCATTTTCTGCTCACTTGTGTTTCTGTTCTATGAAGATATCCCTGTCATGTAGACTAAGCACAAATCTATGTTTAGAAAGGTTTGGCCCAAATTTTCCAGGGAAAAATCAATAACTTGGTATTAGAGCAAAGATCGCTAGCTCTCTCCTATTAGAAGAGCAATAATAAAGCAAAAATAAAAAATGAAAATAATATGAGACAAGGTGCACTGGAACTACACCTACCATGAGGGTATGTCTATAAAAGTGCACTAGTAAATGGACTTAGCATGTGCTAATGCAGGACTTTCCTGCACGCTGAGCCCATTTCTAGCATGCCCAGAAAATAGGGCAATTGATACAGGAGCACTAGGACTCCAGAGTTATGGATATGCCGACCAGTTAATGCACATTGGAATCCACTTAGGTTGTAGGCAGAATATAGAATAAAGAAATAAATCACGGTAACAGTTCTGAAATTCTAAGCATCTCCAAGCTGTAATTTTTCGCAGAAATCTATTCACTTTCAGAGTCAACACAAGAAAGCACAGAGAGGAGGAATAGCCTAATAGCTAATGCAGTGGGCTAAAAACGAGGAGAACTGAGTTCAAATCTTACTGTGGCCCCTGTGCCCCTGGTCAAGTCACATAACCCTCTATGTCCCCAGTATAAAATTTAGATTATGAGTCCACTAGGGACAGAGAACATACGGTACCTTTATGTAATATGTAAAGTGCTCTGTTTGTACCACAGAAAAAGGTGGTATATCAAGAATCAAACACAAGTACAAATACTGTAGAAACTTTGCAGCCAATATTCAGGCAGTGGACAAAGGGGCTCATTTTCGAAAGAGAAGCACACCCATCTTTCGACATAAATCGGAAGATGGACGTCCGTCTACTGGGGTTGTCCAAATCAGTATAATCAAAAGCCAATTTTGGATGTCCCCAACTGCTTTCCATCGCATGGATGGCCAAAGTTCAAGGGGGCATGTTGGAGGTGTAGCGAAGGCGGGACTTTGGCGTACCTAACACTTGGACGTCCTTGACCCATAATCAAAAGAAACAAGGATGTCCCTGATGAACACTTGGACAACTTTACCTGGTCGTGTTTTTCTTACTACCATGGCACAAAAAAGGTGCCCGAAATGACCAGATGACCACCGGAGAGAATCGGGGATAACCTCCTCTTACTCCCCCAGTGGTCACTAACCCCCTCCCACCCTCAAAAAATATCTTTCAAAATATTGATTGCCAGCCTCAGATGTCATACTCAGGTCCATGACAGCAGTATGCAGGTCCCTAGAGCAGTTTTACTGGGTGCGGTGCACTTCAGGCAGGTGGACCCAGGCCCATACCCCCCCTACCAAACCCCTCCAAAAACCCACCAGAAACCCACTGTACCCACATCTAGGTGCCCCCTTCACCCATAAAGGGCTATGGTAGCAGTGTACAGTTGGGGGTAGTGGGTTTTGGGTGGGTTTGGGGGGCTTAGCACACAAGGTAAGGGGTCTATGTACCTGGGAGCAATTTATTTATTTATTGCATTTGTATCCCACATTCTCCCACCTGTTTGCAGGTTCAATGTGGCTTACATGGTTCCAGAAATATGGGAGCATATTCTGGAGTAAATGGATACAGAGAGAATAATGAATTTGAGCAAGGCATTTGAGGTATAACCCCGTACCAATTGCACAGGGTTAGAATAGGGAGGCAGGAGATTTGTACTTTTGTCTATTATTGTGAATAATTAGATCCTGATAATGGTGGTATAGGCGATTAAGTTGGGGTTGGAATTCCTGAAAAGGTGGGTCTTCAAATTTTTCCGGACGTTTATGTAATTATCTATGAATTTCAGGTCTTTTGGCAATGTGTTCCATAGCTGGGTACATATACAGGAGAAGCTGGAGGCGTATATTGATTTGTATTTCAGACCTTTACAATTGAGCTTGCAGGGTGGCAGACTTAGGAGCGATGTCAGGAAATTCTTTTTCACAGAGAGGGTAGTTGGTGCCTGGAATGCCCTCCCCAAGGGAGGTAGTGGGGAAAAAAATGACAATTAAATTATGAAGTCTACTGCAGTGCCCCCTAGGGTGCCCAGTTGGTGTCCTGGCATGTCAGGGGGACCAGTGCATTACAAATGCTGGCTCCTCCCACGACCAAATGGCTTGCATTTGGTCGTTTCTGAGCTGGACATCCTTGGTTTCCATTATCACTGAAAATCAGAAACGACCAAATCTAGGGACGACCAAATTTAAAGATTTGGACGTCCCTGACGGTATTTTCGAAACGAAAGATGGACGTCCATCTTGTTTCGAAAATACGGGTTTCCCTGTCCCTGGATCGGAATGTTTTGCGAGGACGTCCATATCAAAAAATAGATGTCCCTTTCAAAAATGCCCCTCAATATCTTTTTGTCCGCCACTGGCGCTAAAACTGGAAATTCAATGTCGGGCCCTGTACGGGCTTCAGTATTCAATTTCTGTTTTTTTAAAAGCTGGCTAGCACATTCCCAGTGAAGTCAATATTCAGAATTAACTGGCTACGAGATAGCGTATAAAGGGGCCCTTTTACAAAGCAGCGGTGAGCCCAACACGAGCTTACCACGTGGTAAAACTGAATTACCGCTGGGGCAACGCAGCCGCTGGTGATAGTTCTGGGTTGAGTGTGCACCATTTCTAGTGCACCCTGGAAATTTTATTTTGACTATCGCAGCACGCTGCCCGGTTACTGCCAGGTTACCGTGGGAACACTTACCACCACCTCAATGGGTGGCGGTAAGTGCTAACCACTGCATGGCCATGTAGTAACAGTTATCTTACCACATGGCCATTTTTTTCAGTGGGGGAGGGGGCTTTCTACCCACTGTGGTAACAAGGGCCCTGCGCATAGGAAAAATAGCCCCTGCCGCTACCACAGGGCCCTTTTCCTCGCAGCTTAGTAAAAGGACTCCAAAGATAGGACAGCTTATTTTGTAATCCTATTTATGTGCTAAACATGGCCAGTTAACTCTGAATATTGGGAACTAACCAGACTCCACCTCTGAAACTCCCCTGGAACACCCCTGAAGTACCACTGAAAATGTACTGGGTAAACACATACAAGCAACTTAACTGGTCGGCAGCCATTCCTGGCTAGTTAACTTACTTTGAATATCATCCAGTCTCTTTTTAAATTTTTTAACACTGCAGTGTGGTGTAAATTATCTATCTATCTATCTATCTATCTATCTATCTATCTATCTATCTATCTATCTATCTATCTATCTATCTATCTATCTATCTATCTATATTTTATAATGAATTCATGTGACTGAAAGGCCTAGGACTAGATTCTTTAATTCGCATCCAAATTTGGGCACTGAAAAAAGAGCTCTTAGCGCTATTCTATAAACGGAGCTCTGTGTTGGATGTCATTCATTGAATAGCGCATAGCGCCAGTATCTGTGCCCAACTTTGGGCATAAGGATTTACACCAACTGAAACCTGGTGTAAATCCCTGTGCATTTAGGTCCAGATCCCCAGAATTCTATAATGCTGAGTGCATCCACAGGGAACGCCCCTGATCTGCACATGCTCCTCCCATGGCCACGCCCACTTTTCAGTTGCTCACTAATAGATTAGCGTTCACATCTTCATAGAATAGCGCTGAGCAAGATGCACTCATAAATCCAAATTGTTGCAATTAAAACCAATAATTGATTGTTAGTGCCCAATTATTGGCAATAATTGGCTCATTACTGAATTAAATTGTGCATGCAAACTGGGTGCGTGCCCAAATTTGCACAGACGATTTTGAGAGCCATATATAGAATTTGGTGCTAGTATCTAGAAGACATGAAGATTAAGGGCCTCTAAAGAAGAACTGGCATGCCTTGGCAAGGTTGTCCTTTGGTCCTCTGGTTTCTGGTGAATATATGCCTTCTTTAAAAAAAACCATTTTTATTTTCTTGTATTTCATTGCAATATTTTAAAAAATCTTTTGCAAACTGTGGGGTCCTTTTACCAAGCTGCAGTAAAAGGGGGCTTGCGCTGGTGTCAGTGTGTGTGTTTTTGATGCATGCTGAGGCCCCCTTTTACTGCAATGATTAAAAGGTTGTCTTTTTATTTTAATTTTTTTTAAGAAATGGCCATACGATCCAAGATGGCGACTTGTTGAACAGCCTAAACGGACGCACTCCTGACCTGCTAGTGAGCTAACCTGGTGGTGAACCTTACCCGATTGTAAATGGGTAAGAGGAGAGGCAAAGTCCGAGAGGCTCCCCATGTATCGGGCGGGATGCCCCAGTCACGCCAGACGACGCTGGAGCAGTTCTGTGTCGGGTCCGGTCCCATGTCGGCATCGACTCCTTCTCCCCGTACTGGCGCTTCGGCGCTAGACAACAGTGTAGACGGGGCTTCCTTGAGCCCCGTCGAGCGTGCAGCACCCCCGCAACCCGGAAGTGAAGCGTTCGAAGCAAGTCCTGGAGCCAGGGCCACAGAAAAAGAGCCGGGCGAACAGGGAGGGAGCCTGCACGAACCGACAACTGGAGCCCAAGCTCGTCCAAGATTAACAGCTGCTCAGATGTTAGAAAAAACAGTGAGTACCTTGGAGCAAGCTTCTAAGGCCCCTCTTCCGGATTTTTTGGTTGGGAATATTAAAAAACCTGCTGTAGTGACATTAGAGTCACTGTGGGACTTAACTTCGACTACTCAATCAGCTTTAGAAAATTTAATTCGGAAAAATATGGAGACCATAAAAGTTCTTTCAGAGACAGCATTAATTCAGATACAAACTAATATAACCCAAGCTTCTGAGGTTAAAAAATTGACAGAGAAAACTGAAAAATTTGAACTTTTGGGCCAATCCTTGATTAAAGACAAGAACTTTACCTCACGACGCCTGGAGTATTTGGAGAATCAATCCAAAAGATTGACTTTGCGTTTTATAAATTTTCCTCGGTCTCCTTTGGTGGTACCAATTCAAATGGTTAGAAAATACTTTATGGAGACTCTGGGAATGCCGGAGACTTCGTTGCCACCTATAACACGTGCCTATTATATTCAAACTGGTGGGAAACCACCAGAAAATTTACAACAAGATGCAATGAATCTTACGGCATTCCTAGAGTCCTCTTTAGAGGTTATTACTCAACGAACCACATTATTGGTAACTTTTGCGATGGAAATGGATAGGGACGCAGTCCTTAAGCTTTCTTTGAGGCATTTAGACTCCATGTTTTTGGGTTCAAAGATTAGAGTTTTCCCTGATTTAGCTAGAGATACTCAACAGAGACGTAAGATTTTTTTATCTTTACGTCCTAGAGTTAATGCTATAGGCGCAGATTTTCTTTTACGATTCCCATGTGTATGTAGGATAAAACTTCAGTCTAAGCAATATCAATTTTTTGACCCAAAACAGTTGGAGGATTTTTTGATAAGCAGAGAAGAGGTAAATGTACAAGTTTAGTCACATATGCAACACTGTATGGTAGAGCTGAGTCACCCGATTGGGAAATAAGCTGTTCTTTTGGATTTAACATGTTTTGGTATTATATTGTATTTCCTAATGTCTTGGATCGATTACCTAAATTGTGGGCGTTAGTATGAATATTATTTTCGCAATGTTAATTTGCAGACTCTATTTGTTTCTTTGTAATTTTCATACTTGTGTATTATCACTCATAAGTAAATACTATGAATGTTAAAATTGATAAATAAAGAATTAAAAAAAAAAAAAGAAATGGCCATACAACAAGTGAACCACTTGCTGCACAGCCATTTCAGGGGGGAGCACTTACCGCTACCCATTGAGGTGGTGCTAAGGGCTCCAATGCTAACCTGGAAGCATGCGACAATACCCGATTACCACTCAGTAAACACTGGCGCTAAAAAAATTTAAATGATTTTTGTAGTGCCGGAAGTGTCGTGCACTGGGGGTGGGAACTACCCAGGGTTACTATATTTTGTCCTCTAAAAAAGAGGACACATGCCACGCCCCCTGCCCTGCCCACACCACTCCGCTTTCACATCCTCACCCCACCCTTTCTCGCTCTCACCCCGCCCCTGTCACATATTCCCCTCCGCCTGGGTCACTTATTCCCCTCTCCTCCCCCCGTCACCTCCCCTCCCCCGGGTCACATATTCCCCTCCCCCCGTCACCTCCCCTACCCTCCCCTCCCCTTACTTACTATCTACTGCCCTGGTGGTCTAGTGACCTCTTCGGGGCAGGAAAGAGCCCCCTCTTTCCTGCCCGGAGCGCTTCCCTTGCCCTGCATCCTGTTGCTGTGAGGGTCTCGGGATTCAAAATGGCCGCCAAGAGTTGAGGTCTCGTGAGGCCGCTTGAACTCTCTGCGACCATTTTGAATCCCAAGACCGTCACACAGCAACAGGATGCAGGGCAAGGGCAGCGCTCCGGGCAGGAAAGAGGGGGCTCTTTCCTGCCCCGAAGAGGTCACTAGACCACCAGGTCAGTAGATAGTAAGGAAGGGAAGGTGAGGGGAGGCTAGGATAGGTCCGCCGCCCACCCACCCGTTTGTCCAGAAATCCGGACAAACAGGCAGACTGGCAAAACCTGCCCGGACGCCCAGACATGTCCTCAAAAAGAGGACATGTCCGGGGAAATCCGGACGTATGGTAACCCTAGAACTACCACTGGGCTGCTGTGGTAGCCCGGCGGTAGATCCAGATTAGCGAGTGGCAAGCCCGCGCTGGGCTTACTGCCACTTCATAAAAGACCCCCTGTATTATTTGTTTTACTTTTCCACAGGATCCAAATTTCACATGCTTTGTTTAACTCGGACCCAGTTTTTATTTCTCAGATTCATTCTGTCCCACTTTTCTTCTTGCTTTAGATTACATATCTGCCTCCTTTTCCACATTCAGTCTATAACTCTTTTGTATGTGGGGCGAGTTTTGCCTTTTCCCAGGCTGTCTGTTTTCACAGAAGCAGGGCACTGGCTGCTTCCCATAGAATTACTCCAATGGTTTCTCTGCTTTTCACTTACACATTCACAGAAAGTTCCTTGGAGAGCTGATGACATCAGTCCAGGATGGGCTCAGTGTTCCCCTGCATCAGCTTCCATGCAGAAACATCATGCTTCAGCACACAGTCTGAGAACCTTATTACTGCATCAGTGACAAAGCCAGCTCCAGTTTCCCCTAGGGTGTGTAGGCCAAACATTTGTTTAGTTTCCTGTGTCATTTGTTCAAATTTTCATTTTGGTCTGTTTTTTAAATGATTTTTTCCATTTCAAGGGCCATGTTGTAAATAGTGCACGTTCCCCCGGATTCTATATAGTGTGCTTAGATTTGGGTGCCGAAATTGGCGCGGATTCTATAATACCGTGCGTAACTTAACTGGCTTAATAACCTAAGAAGTGCTGATATTAGCACTTAACAAGCAATAATGAGCACTAATTGGCATTGATTAGAATTTAGGCGCACAACTCACTAAGCGTTTTCTGTAGTGATGTGTGCTGAACTTCAAGTACAGGCGAAAAGGGGCATGGTTATGGGCGGGGAATAGGCATTTTGAGGGCGTTCCGAAATTTAGGTGCCTAGTTATAGACTATGGCCCAGTGCATCTAAATCTGCTCACTGGGATTTATACCATGTTTTAGTTGGTGTAAATGGATGTGCACAGATTTAGGCACAGAAATATCAAGTAAGCGTATTCTATGAGTGGTGCCTAGATTTAGGTGTGGTACATAGAATACGCTTGGTTGATATCACTTGCCTAAACCTAGGCGCATTCAATTACACCAACGCAAATGTGGAGTAAATCCCTGCATGTAGATTAATGTGCAGTGGACCATATTCTATAACGTGCATACGTTTTGGAATGCCCATTTCCCCGCCCATAACCACACCTCTTTTTGCCTGCATGCATTAAAAGTTAGGCGCAGTGCGTGACAGAATATGCACATGTAAAATTCTAATTAATCAGTTAACAATGCTGATAGGCTTTTTAAGGCAATTAAGTTATGCACGTTCTTTTAGAATACGTTTGGATTTCAGCACAGAACAATAGGCACGCTATATAGAATCCAGCAGAAAGTGTGCGCTATCCTTAAAGAGTCCACAATTTGTGAATAGTGCATACTATTAATGACACAGGAAAGTCACCCACATTTTAAGGGCTTTTTCCTGTCATTTCAGTTGAAAAATAATATGAAACAAGCAAACTGATTTTGGCTTTGATCAGAGGCGTTGCTACTTGGGCCCATGGGGGCATGGGCCGCCGTAGATTTGGCCCTCCCCCCCCCCCCCCCCCCCCCGCCGCCAACCCCTTCGACTCCCTCCTGCCGCCAACCCTCCCCCACTGCCATCATCACCGTCGGGTACCTTTGCTGGTCCCCAACCCCCGCCAGCCGAAGTCCTCTTCTCCGGCGCGGCCACATTTCTGATCCGCAAGGCTTCTGTTTCTGTGAGTCTGACGTCCTGCACGTACATCTTGCTGGGGCATCAAACACAGGGGCTGGAGGTCCATGGGGCCACCAGACTCCAACTACCCCTGACCCGAGCAAGGCGAAACAGGGGCTGGAGGTCCGGTAGACCTCCAGTACCCCTGACCCTCCTGACACGAGTTCAGGAGGGCTGGAGATCCGGTGGGTCTCCAGCCCCCCTCCCCATACCTCCCCCAGCATTCCTGAGCAGTTCCTGGTGGCCCAGTGGGTGACCGATGACCCCCCCCCCCCCCAGCAACATGGCACTGGAGGTCCGGCGGACCTCCAGTCCCCCTGACCTCCCCCCCGACACAGGTTCATATAAGTTTCTCCCTTATATGGTGTGAAGCCCCGCCCAGCGCATCCAAGGATACACTGGGCAGGGCTGGGTGCTGCCACTTTGCAGGCGGCACCAATGAAAGAGGAGGGAGGCAACCTCCCTCCTCCAACTCAAGGTAGGGGGTGGGGACAGCTAGACCTCCAGGTGGGTGGGGGGGATTGACTGTGGCCCACTGGGCCACCAGGGACATCTCAGGAATACTGCAGGGGGGTTGGGGGGCTGGAGACCCACCGGATCTCCACTCCCCCTGAAACTGTGTTGGGGGGGGTTGGGGGGACCAGAGATTCACTGGACCTCCAGCCCCCTGTCACTGGGGAGGG
Organism: Microcaecilia unicolor; assembly: GCF_901765095.1. Classification (NCBI taxonomy): domain Eukaryota; kingdom Metazoa; phylum Chordata; class Amphibia; order Gymnophiona; family Siphonopidae; genus Microcaecilia; species Microcaecilia unicolor. The sequence continues at coordinate 485,365,333 of NC_044032.1, read as the reverse complement.
GGGGTGTCATCGCTTGGGTCGTCGGTTCCTGCTGGGGGTTGCTGCATTGGGAGAAATAGGGGCCTGCTAGCATGCAAATGCATGCTGGACAGGGCTCACCATTCCTCCCCAATGGTCTGCAAACCCTAATACCAGCTCCGAGGTGGCGTAGGGTTTGCCATGGCCAGCGTGCCAATCTTTGGCATGCTGGTTGCTGATCATTGGGGTTGAATAGGTTTAGCTTGCATTTGCATGTTACTTGCGCTTGCATTCAGAGCCCACGAGCGCATTGTTTCATGCGCTCAGGGGCTCTGATCATGGGGCGGTAGCAAACGCAGGCGCTAGTATGGTGCTAACAGTCTCTAGCACCTGCATTTGCTTCTGATCATCAGCCCATAAATAATCAATTAAAGATATCCAGACACCTTTAGCTGGCTATTTTTAGCTGGATACAGCAGTGCTGAAGATTGGCGCCTGTGAATTGGGAAAGGATCTGGAGAGCTGTCTGTAGCCTCTGCCTGCACAAAATTCTGCATATGTTCAGTACTGCACAGCTGTGGTGAATTCTCCCAGTTATAATCAACCCCTTGGTATCTAACAGTACTTCAGTCAAATATCATAGGTCAGATGGGAGCATAAAGAATCTTCTTTGCTCTTCCTATACAACCTCTAGAAGGTCTGCAGTAGAATTCAGAGAAAATTAATTTAGAAGTGAATTGAATGCAGTGAAATGAGTCAGTCATATGCAGGGCTTTCTTTGAGGGGGTACTTGGGGGTACTGAGTACCGGCACCTTTTCCATTGTCTGCTAAAATTGATCCATGGTCCCCAAGTTTTAATGAAAGAGCTCAGGCTCTACACACCAATTCTGCCTTGTCATGGATTCTATGATTGGTTGCAGGGAGCCTGGCTATTGTGGGATGGGTCCCCGAGTGATCACCCCAACCCTGAAAGAGGGACCTGGCATTTGAGTACCGATACCTTTTTTGCTAGAAAAAATGCACTGGCCATATGTATCATTATTATGAATTAAACCAGACTGTAGACAATTTGAAAATGCAAGTAAAAAACTGAGCTGAGAAAAGGCCATTACAGCCAGCTCACCTATACCTAATTCTGAACCTTTACCGAGTTGCAAGCACTAAAATGTTTCCCTTGATTTAAAGTAAATTTTAAAACAATGTACAGTGCTTCTTTCCCTATCTGAGAGTATTCACAGGCAAAACGAACAACCTACTGCTGTGACTAATATCACAAAGGCAACAGGAAGGTACATATTGCACAAATACAGCCTTTAGCCCAGAACAGAGATAAATTAACTGCATTGTAGACATTTGCCCGAAGGATAAGATACAAGAAAATCACCAGAGTTCACCTATTCTTATTTAAATCTCATGAGGTTAAAATTGGTATCTACATGATACAGAATCTAACCTGGTTTGTGTTGCTGCATTGTCCTTTTGTCATGTACTTGTATAGCTTGCTTATGCAACACATGATTCATCAGTGTGGTGCTGTGACTTGAAGCCAGGCGTGGATTGCCCTATCAGGCATTTGGACATGATCCAACAGGTTGCTATCAGCAGTAATGTGTCTCAACTCAATTGGCTTTGCTGCAGCTCGTTCAGCCTAACACACTATGCTCCATCTTTCATACCATTCCTCCTTATACCCATTACATTGCATTGTATAGGGAAGGGGTCTCTGGTAGATAATCAGAATCAGGGAAGAGGGTTTGGAGAATCAGAGTGGGGTCAGGGATATCGGGGGGGGGGGGGGGGGATCAGATTGGTGATTCAAGGGCTGAGATCTGGAAGTTATGCAGTATGAGGCGATATTCAGTGCATGCACCCTCATGGTTTCGTGACCAAAGGTAGGACACTTATTAGGTGGTCCCATCTGGTCACTTAGCTATGCAGGCAGCAGCACTGAATACAGCCCATAACTGCATAAGTGCTGGCTCTTCCCCAACTTAGCCCCTGAACTGCCCCTCCACTGCCCAGGTTTAAAATAGATCGATAAAGTCAATACTCAGCAGCACTGCCCTAAGGCCAGCCTGCTGAGCATGCTTTACTTTGAGGATGTAGCAAGTTATGTATAAGCAGTGAGGCCACACAGGGCACAACGGAGGAGGGGGTGGCAAAATTGCACCCTGTCCACTGCAGCCCCTGCTTGGTTGTGACACAGTGTGCAGGGCAGAAGCGCTAGGGGGTGTATTTCATAGGGTGAATTTCCAGCTTCGGAGTGAACCTTAAAAGAGATGTCTGAAGGGACTAATCTTGACAATGTTCTTTGTATTAATATCAAATGTCAAATTTGGAAAAAGGTCATTGCCTACCTTTCTATATTGTATTTTGTAAAGTAGGAGATGAAACACTACTCCTGGGAGAACGTTACACCAAAAGTTTCCAAGTTTATTTTACATTTCCTACCCTGCCCTCTGGAGGCCTTCAGGGTGGCTTACAATCTAAAAAAAATAGAAGTGAGAAAGCAAGATTAAAGTAATTTTTTTAAAAAGGGGGGAAAAGACAGACCAGAGAGGAGAAAGGGAAGGGGGGTGAACAACAAAATTATGATAGTAAGGTGGATGGAAAAGAACATAAGGAGGGGATGCTGTGCAAATAATCAGGACTCTACAAGAATCAAGATGTAAGGGAGAGAGAACAATTAAACACAAGTGTCAGTAAACAAACTAAACAGTAAAGGGCCCTTTACTAAAGTTTAGTGTGTGCTAACAGACTTACCATGCACTAAGCTTTAGTAAAAGGGCCCCTTAAAGTTTTAATAGATAAAACCAGTATAACAATGGCAGGTATATTCAATTTTTCTTCTAGTTCATCTTGCACACTATAAATCATAATAAATTGTGAAACAACCACAATATCAGATGTCTTCTAAAACTGATAGTCTTGATTTTATTTTCACATAAATTTTTAAAGAGCATCTTCCGACTTTTAGGAGTACAAATGGAGAAAGACATCTTTTTCTTAATTGTTTTACTTAACAAATTTCAAATATACAACCAAAAATAAGCTAGTACAGAAAAGAAATTAAACCAAAACAATAAAAGGAAGCATTTTCCTTTTAAAACACAAAAGGAAAAGAGGAAATTATATAGCTCAAGCCCACAAAATCAGGGGGAATCCAATACCATAAAGAATGAAATGGAAAATACTAGTGTTAATAAAAGGAATAAACATAAACATCACTGGTTACCAGTATAATACAGAGCCAAATTTAAAACTCTCTGTTTGACCTTCATGGCCCTTAAAGAAAATAGCCCAGAAGTACTTCTTCCGTTAAAGGCCTGGTTGAAGAGCCAAGCTTTCACCTGCTTCCTGAAGTAAAGATAGTCTTGTGATAAGCGAAGCCTTTCAGTGAGTGCATTCCAGAGAATGGGGACTACTTCGGAGAAGGTTCACTTGCGGGTATCATATTGTGTGATGTCCTTTGGAGAGGGTGTGGCTAGGGAAACTCCTTGGGAGGACCTTAGTGACCTTGAAAGTATGTAGAGGGAGCGTTTTATATCCAGTATTGATGAGCTTCTTAAATGGTTACTCCAAATTGCTGTTTCACTAGTTCCATTGCTCAATCCATATCTCAATATAGACAATGTGATACAGTCCACAATGAATCTTGTCAAATGATTAATTCCTGCACAAGAAAGCAGGATATAAAATGCTCTTTAAAACCATCAAATTGTCTGGGAACAGATGATAATGATATACGGAGGTGTGAATCCAATGCGGGAGTAGTTTGTACTGCACTATGAAAATTATATGAGCAGTGGATCATGGGTTAAGCACCTTCATATACAAAGAACATTGTGATAAGTGGTTGTGCTGTTTTGTCCATTGCCATCATAATTTGTTCTATCTGAAGTTTTGCTTGTAGGATTATATGTATATGTATATTTTATGGAAAATGTGAATGGGTGAGGTTGAGCGTATATGAATGGAGTAAGTGGTATGAATGGTATGTAACCTGGTTTTAATATGTAACATAATGTATTGATAATTTTGATATATTTTTTAAAATAAAAGTATGAAATTATAAATAGTTGCATGATATGGTGAAGATGTTATAGTAGTATGGAATAACATATTTGCAGGGAAATGCCAAATAGAAAGAGGCCCCCAGTTGGATCACACCAGAATGGAGTAGCAAACATTGCCTCCTCCTTTTCTGTGTTTCACGAAAAACAACTGGGGAAGCCATTATTGTCATGTCCAAAAACATCTTCTCTTTAGTCTTAAAATAATGTCTCAATATGACATCTTTGTCAGAATTAGATGAAAAAGTCACAGTCCATGAGAGTTTTCCAAGAGCCCAGAAGGTGAATTAAAAGCTTGCAATGAATGTACGGTAAGATCACCAATTTCACCCACATTTTGATGACATTTAAAGCTGGGTAGAAAATAAACTCAGTTATATAAGCACATAAGTTTATATTGCCATACTGGGACAGACTGAAGGTCCATCAAACCCAGCATCCTGTTTCCAACAGTGGCCAATCCAGGTCTCAAGTACCTGGCAGGATCCCAGAACAGTACAATACATTTTATGCTACTTATCCCAGAAATAAGCAGTGGATTTTCCTCAAGTCCATTTTAATAATGGCTTATGGACTTTTCTTTTAGGAAGCTATCCAAATCTTTTTTAAACTCTGTTAACTGCTTTTACTACATTCTCTGGTAATGAATTCCAGAGTTTAATTACACATTGAGTGAAGAAATATTTCCTTTGATTCATTTTAAATTTACAATTTTGTAGCTTCATTGTGTGCCCCCAAGTCCTAGTATTTTTGGAAAGAGTAAACAATCAATTCATGTCTACTCTTTCCATTCCACTCATTATTTTATAGACCTCTATCATATCTCCCCTCAGCCATCTCTTCTCCAAGATGAAGAGCCCTAGCCTTTCCTCATAGGGAAGTCATCCCATCCCCTTTACCAATTTCATCGCCCTTCTCTGTATCTTTTCTAATTCTAATTTGAGATGCAGTGACCAGAACTGCACACAATATTCGAGGTACAGTCACACCATGGAGTAATACAAAGGCATTATAACATCCTCATTTTTGTATTCCAGTCCTTTCCTAATAATATCTAACATTCTATTTGCTTTCTTAGCTGCTGCCGCACACTGAGCAAAGATTTTCAACATATCATCAATGATAACATGTAGATCCCTTCACTAGTTAGGTACAAAACTTCCAAACAATATCTCAAACATATCCCTAGCTGAAATATGTAGTTCTCAGAGAAAATTTCAACAATCACAAGTTTACACTTCTTTCTGTATTCTCCAAAGCTTCCAATTTAGTTTTAATAGTAGAAAAATCAGAGACAAGTGTTGTTTGCATCAACTGTAACTGAAGAACTATCTGGGGCCCTTTTACTAAGCTGCGTAAGGACCTATGTGCATACAGCGTGCGCCAAATCATCACTACTGCTCAGATAGCGTGTGAGCTGGGTGGTAATTCTGAATTTGGTGCGCACCGAATCCCACAGTAGAAAATACGGTAAACAGAAGTTTGCACGTGCTGCATGCTTACCGTGTGGATAGTACGTGAGATCTTAGGTGGCAGTAAAGTCTCAGGCCGAAAATGGATGCACGCTGGTTTCAATTTTACCACACGTCCATTTTCTAGCCCCTTAGAAAAGGCCCTTTTTCCTAGATGTGGTAAAAAATGGCCCAGCATATGCCCAAAAGTTGTGCTCACACTACCGCTACTTTTTAATGCGGCTTAGTAAAAGGACCCTTCTGTGAGGAATCTTGGAAGCCCTCTACTGAAGATTTTAGCTGCTCTGTAACTACATGATGTTGAGACACTCTACTCTTTAGAGTTTTAATTTTAGGGGTCAAATTATTAATCAGGTCAAAAAAGTCTTAGCTAAATCAGAGATGGATATCCATATAGTTGCCAAAGTCATATCAGTTGGCTTCTTCAAAAGAGTAGATGGTAAAATCTGACATCTCATCCAAATTCACTCCATCCTCCTCAACCACACCTTTGGTTCTAGGAGAAGACAAATGAGATTCATTTGGTACTATTTTTTTTAAAGAATATTTTACTTTATTGGTCCAATTGATAATATTGAGGGGCATTTTCGGTATGCGTCTAAGTCTGGCTTTGGACATTTTGCTCAAAACATCCAGAATCTTAATTGTGAATATATCAATTTTTGAAACAGCAAAACATCTATCTTTATTTTTTCCAAGAATGGCCACTTGCTAGATGTTTTTGTGCTCTGTGTATTGATGTTTTTGGTCCATTTTTGAAAAAAAACAACCAAGTGAAAAACGCACAAAATCACACCATTGGGATGTATGCGGAGCCAGCATTCTTAGTAGACTGGCCACATAGACTTCCCAGCAAAGCAATGGGGCACCCTAGAGGGCACAGCAGTGAACTTCACCTAAAAACTCCCAGATACACATCTCACCATTACTCCCTTATATTGAATGGGAAGCCCTCCAAAACCTTCCAAAAACCTACTAGACTAATCTATACACCACTACCATAGCCCTTTTGGCTCCAGGTGTCACCTAGATGTGGGTATAGTAGGTTTTGTTTTGGGGGGGGGAGCTGACAATTTAAACCACAAGTGTATCAGTTAAGTGTGGATTATGGGCCTAGGTCCCCAGAGTGCACTGCACCAACCACTAGGCTACTCCAGGGACTTGCTTGCTGCTCTAATAGGAATGGCCTTAACATACGAAGCTGTCAAAGAGGCTAATATGTACTGTTTCTTTCACATCTTTGAGGCTGGGAGGCTGTCAGTGGTCACTAAAGGAGTAAGCAGGAGTCATTCCTTTATTCCTCCAGTAGTCATTTGGTCAATTAGGGCATTTTTGTGGCTTAGTCATTATTAATCCACTACAAAAGCACAGTAAGAGTGTGGAATCACCGATAAATAATATCCAGTAATAACAGTCACATTCCACAATAGAACAAGAGAACAGTTTTTGTTTTTTGTTTTTAAACGAAGGAAAAGCCTCAAAGGGCTCCAAATCAATTGATTTTAGGACTGTATATCGATCTCTTGGATCTCTTCTTCATCACTAGCAAAAACCTTCCACAAAAGTAATATCTTTTAAATTGAAGAATATTCAATTCAGCTGCAATAGTGCAATTACAAATCCTTTAAAGAACAGTGCACTTATCTTTAGGGAGCAATATTAAGAGCCCTTCATTCACGATCCCCCTCAGTCTGAAATGCATAGATAAACATCTGCAAAATAGGTTTAGAAAATAGCGATTTGAAAGTTTTGCCAAGCAAAATATCCAAATGCTGCTGTGTGCCATTTTTCTCTTTCAAAAACGAGCCCCAAAATATCATTTAGAGTACTATAATTTTGTTTATTTTAGTATTTCAGAAAAGCTTCTAAGCAAACTTCAACTATTACAATACACAGCTACTAGATGGATTTTTAGTTTTACACGATATGACCAAACTTCCCCTTTCTTGGTAATTCATAAAATTTCACTTATTATTTTTAAAGCATTTTCCCCTGGATTCTATATATAGTGACTTAAGTTGCATGCGCACATCTGGTCGTATTCTGGCTTTGCTTGCACAACTGTATTAGTTAACAAGCTAATCAGTGCTGATAGTTGTCAATGAACAAGCAATTATTGACACTAATTGGTATTAGAATTTACGCACACAACTATCTAAGCATATTCTGTAATGTGATGCGTGTATAGTTGAAAAGAGGGCATGGCCATGGGTAGGTTGTGGGCGTTTCTACAATCTATGCACATTGTTATAGAATACATCCAATCAACGCCTAATTTAGGCATTGGCATTTACACCAAATTTTACTTGGCATAACTGCCAGCGACTAAATTATTTGCATGAATGGGTGCTTGGCATATTCTAAAAACTATGCAAAAATGTAGGCGTATTCTATAAAGTACACCTAAATTTATTCTATTCTGAGATTTCTATTCCACATGTAGCCTGATATTACAAAGCAGATTACTAAATCAAGAAAAAAAAAATCCCAATCGGAAGGCATTTACATAAAATCAACATTCCAGTCATGTACAAACTGCCAACACATAACCTAAGATATCTTATTTTGAATCTAGACACTGAAGAGAAAACAAATAGGTTTTCAAGGCTTTCCGAAAGGAGCTATAAGATGTAATCAGGTCAATATCAACAGGTGTTCCATATCTTGGCTCCCTGGAACGCAAATGAGCACTCCCATATAGACTTCCAATTCATTTTTTTTACAGAGGGGATATCAAGTATCAAGGTTTTCGAGCTTCTCAGATGATTCCTATTCATTGGAAACAAGAGTAGATCAATTTAAAAATCATTCTAGCAACTGTATTTTGTAACAGCTGAAGTCTCTTCAATAGTTGCTTATTTATAGAACAATGTACAGAATTACAATAATCCAAAAATGATATCAGAATTGCCCGAGCAATAATTCTAAATCCTGAGAGTGGCCCGGGGAGGCAGATTCAGCAGGAGCTGAACCTGTGGATGGCTCTGAAAAGAGCCCTTGGGGCAGGCCTAGTGGACCAGGACCTGGAAGCAGCTCTGAAAAGAGCCCTTGGGAACAGGCCTGGTGGACCAAGTCCTGGAGGCAGCTCTGAAAAGAGCCCTTGGAGGCAGGCCTGGCAGACGTGGACATGGAGGTGAATCGGGAAACAGGAATGCAGAGATAAAGGCTGGAAATGCTGAGGCAAGGGCTGGAGACAGATATGCTGAGGCAAATGCTGGAGACTGGTACCCCAAGGCAAAGGCTAGAGATAGGAATGCTGAGGCAAAGGCTACAGACAGGTACACTGAGGCAAAAGCTGGACACAGGAATGTTGAGGCAAAGGCTGGAGATAGGAACACTGAGGCATAAGTTGGAGACGGGTACGCTGAAGCAAGGACTGGAGACAGGAACACCGAGGCAAAGGCTGGAGACAGCTATGCTGATGCAAAAGCTGGCGACAGGTACGCTGAGACAAAGGCTAGAGACAGGAACACTTAGGCAAAGGCTAAAGACAGATATGCTGAGGCAAGGGCTGGAGACAGGAACACTGAGTCAAAGGTTGCTTGTTGCGAAAGCAGCGTGTAAGGGGGCATATCTGCCTTAAATGGGCCCGAGGTCTGACATCATCAGCAGATGCCCTGCCAGTTCTCCTGCTGCAAGGCCTATAAAAAAAAGCACAGACGCACATGCATATGCTGGTGGCCATTGGCCAGGAGCACTGAAGACTTGGCCCTGCCGCGGACCCAACCCTGACTCCCCGCCAAGGCCTATAGGTAAGCCTATAGGGAACAGCCTGGGGCCGTGACATGTTGAGTGCCAGATATAGGTCTGGCCACCTTGCTGGGCAGACTGGATAGACTGTACAGGTCATCTGCCAACATTACTAAGTTACTGTATTACACTGAGAGGAAAAAATTTATGAAATCCTTCTTTTAATTATTCTTTTTTTCCCAGTCTGTTCTTTCCTTAATTAGGCAATGTTGTAGAGTTCACAGAGAAGAATGGGTATTAATAGCTGAAATATAGTTTGACTGGCATGGACTGCTTTGAGAAATGCTGCATGGAATATATTTTCTGTGAAAGAAAGAGATTGGCCGGGGAAATATGTTGTATTTAATAAAAAACACTAATTAGTGAAACTTCCTAGGATAAACTGCCCTCTAAAATCACATGTATATTATTTCTCACAGTCCTTATCAGCCCAAGGATGGTAAGAATGGAAAAGTTGCATTTCTGGCACCTCTGAAATACGTTAAAGTGTGCATGGAATGGGAAACAAGCCTGGTTAAAGGTTTTATCTTCTGATAAGGGTGTCTCCTGAGTATTTTGCTTTCTCTTCTGGATTCTGTAGTTTACACCGCCTTTATCTGAACTTCTATACAAGTAGGAAGCGTTGAGCTCATTTCTAAGGTATATAATGAAGGTAGAAAGGCATCACAACATATAAATGCTAAACCAAGAGAATTGGCAACCATACTATGGGACATTATCTTGCTCAGTATTAGTTTTATAGTTTGGAATGGCTGTCTGTTATCAGTGTAACTATGCCCCATGGGGGTTTCTTTTGTTTATACAAGAAAACAAAGTAAGTTCTTTTAGAACCTTTTCCAGTGGATTTTCAAGGGGATTTATACATTTACTGGTGTCTGATAAGTCCTCTATGCGTACATTTTAAGCCCTTATAGTTGCAGGCTAAAAATCTGCCTAGCCACAGTTTTATAAGGAGTTCCTAGTCAAAGCACTATTTAAGGTTCCCCTATGAAGCCTAACGGTGTGAGAAGAGCAAAGTATTGATACAATTAATACAATTGAGGTACATTAGATATCAAGAAAATTAGAAACAAAGAAATAATTAGCATTAAGAACTAAGAATTGGCTATAATTGGTGTTAATTGGCACTACTAATTGGTACTAATCAGCAGTTACGCAAGTGACTGCCCTTAGTTGGCATTCTACAAATTGTGGGCCCGATATTCAGCCACTGGCGAGCAGCACTTTTGCTGTCCGCCGCCAGTGTTAAACCTGAATATTTGATGCTGGGCCATTTCCACTGACTGGCATTGAATATCCGGAAGGTTTTTAACTGCTAAAAAGTTAACCAGTTAAGCTTATATTCAGCACTAACTGGTTAACTTTTTAAAAATTAAAGATAGGCCTACTATTTATGTGGCCTATTTTAAGTGCTGAACATAGCCAGTTAAGCGCTGAATATCCATGGCTAACTAGCTATGTCACAGTAGCCAATAACTACAGATATTTAGCGGGAGATAACCAGTTATCTCCCAGATCTCATGCTGAATATCTGTGGTTAGGCGCCAATATGCTATTTAACAGAAGCCTGCCCTTGCAGATCAGCAGCGTGGCTGCACCGGAGAAGAGGACTTCAGCTGGTGGGGGTTGGGGACCCCCGCCAGCAAAGGTACCCAACAGCAGGGGAGGGTTGGTGGCAGCGGGAAGAGGGGGTCGAAAGGGTTGGCGCTGGGGGGGGGTCAAAGGTGGTGGTGGCGGCGGGGAGGTAAAAAATGGCGGGGAAGGGGCCAAAATGTGCCCCCTCACCTCGGGCTCTGGACCCCCTCCTGCTGAAGTCTGGCTACGCCCCTGCTCTGCCCCACCCATGCCCCTGCCATGGCCACGCCCCCTTGCAGATCCACATGGAAACACTCAGGTGCTATTCTATAAATGGGCGCGTGTGTTTTTGCACAGATCTGTCATTTCTGCCCTGTTTCGGCTCCTTGGATTGGTTAGAACACTTTTCCACACTGAAGAAGCACCTAATATTTAGCACCATATAAAGAATTCCCCTGATAGTGGCACTGAATATATGTATAGTACATCCTCAGAGCAACTGATATCAGGAGCAGCGGAGAGTAACAATCCTCCCCCTGTCCCCTGAAGACCCATGTCAGCTCTGGTTGGCTGGTAAAAATCAGGCATCAGCAATGGGTTTAATTGAACTTTGGGAACAATGGATTTTCGGAGCAACAGATATTGCCTCCCTTATATATTCCATAGTTCTGAGAATGTATTGTATTTATTTAAATGCTATGACCAGCACTTAAACAAATGGGTTCACTGAAGCCACTGAAAATTCTGTCCTTCCTTTCTTGGGAGAAGCATGGCAGCGTACATGAAAGGAGTGTGATTGTGCAGAGGCAGAGGATGGAAAAAAGCAGGGATGATAAGAGAAGGCTGTGAGAAATGTAGGCTGGGAGGGGGTCTTAACAGATCCGCTCACCGGCCCTAAACTCACTGACTGACTGCTGCTATTGTTTTCCAGCACTCAGGCCTAAGCCCAGTTTCCCTGTTTAAGAAGCAAGAGAGCAACTGTGGGAAGAGGAAGGGAGAGGGTGAAGGGAAAGGACTGTAAGTATAGTTTACCTACTTACTTTGGGGAGAAGGGAGGAGGCAAAGTCTAAGGAAATCATTTTAACAGTGGGTAAAATGATGACTAATTCAGCATTAGCATCTGCAAAATTTGGAAAGGGTGCAGCACCTCCACCCCCAACCCCAATATTTACAAGTGGAATATCTTAGTTGAGCATGCCTAGTGGTTAGGGTGATGGACTTTGGTCCTGGGGAACTGAGGAACTGAGTTCGATTCCCACTTCAGGCACAGGCAGCTCCTTGTGACTTTTCCCAGTATGGCATTACTTATGTACTTATGTACTTAACCCTCCATTGCCCCATGAAAGCCGCATTGAGCCTGCCATGAGTGGGAAAGCGTGGGATACAAATGTAACAAAAAAAAAAATACTTTGCACGTATATATGTATTTTGAGTTGATTCAAATATTAGTCCAGCCCCAAAGTATGTCAATGAGTAGAGGAAGGTGGGAGTCCACAGAAAGCAGTAAAGTTGGCGGAGTGGATAAGAGGGAAAAGAGAATAGTGCAGTGGAATTTGGGGGAAGTGGAGTGGACTGGGGAGGGAAAGAATAACAATCTTTTTTAAAAGATTGAATAGGCAGCTCTACTTGAAGAAATAACCATTAACTGAGTCTGAGACAATTGAGCTCAGGCGCACTACTCTTATCAAAACAACCAAAGAGGCAGTGATCTGCAGACTGGTGGAACAGCAAACAGAAGAAGCAGACCAACTGATATGAAGGAAAAAATATTTATTGAGCAAATAACTGACATGACCACATTTTGACAGAAGGCTACGTCAGGGGTTTATAATACACTGTTAAACCAGGCATACACATAAAATTCAATTAAATTAATATTAGAGTCAACTCAAAATACATATATACATGCAAAATTTTATGCACAACTACTGTAAGATAATCCACATGCAATCATTGAATCATAATTATAAACCAATAATAAAACGTATGTGAACTAAAAATCCATGATGGAAGGTCAAACATAAAACATAAAAGTGCTAAAACATGAGTAGACTTGGAAAACATTTTTAGCAGAACATGCCAGATATAAGAACAATATCCCATTAAAACAACAGTAAAATTCTCAGGAATTAAAAACAAAGAAAAATCTTAGTTACTCATGGTAGCTCCTGAATGCCAAGCAACAGCAAACTACTGCACTGCAGCAGCAGTACCTCACCTCTCCTCTCACAGTGAAAACCACAGAATCAGTCATGCTTGAATGAAAACTCTATTTAAACCCAAGCTGTGGGGGTCATAGGTCAAACTCCAATAAAAATGTGCTAAAAAATGAATATATTCATCCAAACTTGTAGAAAATCAACAGAGAGATAATTGTGATTGAGTGCTCAGAATGCTGTAAATAATTCAAAGGAGCCACTTAAAAAATCAGGATGATAAAAAAAACAACATTCCTATCTATAATTTGAAAAGTCAAAACTGAAGGTGAATTCAACATGCACTCGATATGCCCTCCTTAAATCACAATTTTTTATTTTAAAAAATCACTGATGAAATCGCTTTAAAAAATGCAAAAAAAAGTTCAGAAACGCTGTGCATTCCAGCGGCCATCTTGGATGTGTTCCAATGACGGAAAAGATGTCATTGGAATGTGGGAAGCACAAATAAACATGAAAAAGATCATTTTATTGTAAGAAACATTCTTAAGCATCATGAAGACAATTAAAAAACATAGCAAATTGAAAATAAATAAGTATTGTTTAAAATTGAGGTACCTGTAATTACAAACAATCAAATAAACATGAATGATAAATAATAAGTATATAAAACAAAAATGGGTTAAAATAGTAATTAATAACATGAAGTTAATAATAAATAACAATAAATATCACTAAATAACATTAATACATATAAAAACCCATAAAAATTGTGGACTTAATTATTATTATATTGAAAAACAAAATTAAATGAATGGTTTATGTTTTATATTTGACCTTCCATCATGGATGTTTAGTTCATGTAGGCTTTATTATTGGTTTATAATTATGATTCGATGTTTGCAAGTGGAATATCTTAATTGAACATATCACTTTGCATGTATATATGTATTTTGAGTTGACTCTCATATTAGTTTAATTGAATTTTATGTGTATATCTGGTTTAACAGTGTATTATATACCCCTAACGCAGCCTTCTGGCAAAACGTGGCAACGTCGTGCATTTGCACAATAAATATTTTTTCTTCACTTCGGTTGGTCTGCTTCTTCTGTTTGTTATTTCACGACTCTTATCAGACATGAGGGGATGTTCTAATATTGCTAGGAACTTGATGGAATAATATCCAGCTTATAATCGAAAGACAAAAACGCCTATATTGCGACCTAAATCGGGAGATAGGCGTTTATCTCCCAAAAACGAATAACACGGTATAATCGAAAGCCGAACTTGGACGTTTTCAACTGCACTCCATCGCGGAAGCGTACAAAGTTGACGGGGGCGTGTTGGAGGCGTGGTGAAGGCGGGACTGGGGCGTAGTTATCACCTGAACAGAGATGGGCGCCTTTCGCCAATAATTGAAAAAAAGTATGCGTTTGTAGCTAGAATTTAGGGCACTTTTCCTGGACCCTGGTTTTTCACGAATAAGGCCCCAAAAAGTGCCCTAAATGACCAGATTACCACCAGAGGGAATCAAGGATGACCTCCCCTGACTCCCCCAGTGGTCACTAACCCCCTCCCACCACAAAAAATGATGTTTCACAACTTTTTATTTTCACCCTCAAATGTCATACCCACCTCCCTGAAGCAGTTGTTAGGGGGTGCAGTGGACTTCAGGCAGGTGGACCCAGGCCCATCCCCCCCCCCCACCTGTTACAATTGTGCTGCTTAATGCTTAGTCGTCCAACCCCCCCAAACCCACTGTACCCACATGTAGGTGCCCCCCTTCACCCCTTAGGGCTATAGTAATGGTGTAGACTTGTGGGCAGTGGGTTTTGAGAGGGATTTGGGGGGCTCAACACACAAGGGAAGGGTGCTATGCACCTGGGAGCTCTTTTACCTTTTTTTTGTTTTTGTAAAAGTGCCCCCTAGGGTGCCCGGTTGGTGTCCTGGCATGTGAGGGGGACCAGTGCACTACGAATCCTGGCCCCTCCCACGAACAAATGCCTTGGATTTATTCGTTTTTGAGCTGGGCGCTTTCATTTTCCATTATCACTAAAAAACAAAAACGCCCAGCTCACAAATTGTCGAATAAAACATGGACGTCTATTTTTTGCGAAAATACGGTTCAGTCCGCCCCTTCACGGACCCGTTCTCGGAGATAAACGCCCATGGAGATAGACATTTTCGTTCGATTATGCCCCTCCACGTCTGCTTGCAAATGACACAAACATCTGTAACAGGGTAGGCATGCTAGAAGAGTCTGAAAAATGGAGAGAACTAGAGAAAGCAAGAAGATCCTCCTGACAACACTCCCCCCATCCATGGAAGTATGGCAGAAACTCCAATAGGCTCCTTCCCCCTTTCAGCAGGAGGTGACCATGGAGTATTCCTTCCTTCTCAACAGGAGGTAATAGGGAACCTGAACTCTTCCAGAAGAAAAGAATCTAGTTAGTCCTCTTTCATAGTCAACCTTGAGGGCTCTCTTTTGACGCAGGGTTAGCAATCAAAAGTCAGTCTTTCCTCCCCCACTGGTTCAAAGGAAACTCTCCCCTGTCAGAGACCAGATGCCTTTTATTTGCTCAGTTCACCCCTTCCCCCTCCTTTCTTTTGAAAGAGAAATTTAAAAAAAACAAACATTTATTAAGGACCAGGAGGAGCTTTATGCAAATCAGTTAATTTAATCACTAGTTTAACCAAAACAGTCTCATTTCCTTTCCTTGTTTCGGTTAGTCCTAACACAGTCTTTTTTAACACAGTCTTTAAGAGTTAGAGAGCTCCCAGTTGCTTTACTTTTGAATAAACAATCTCCCCTTACTCCCCCTCTTAAGAAGGAGACATAGCAAAAAGAGAATGACACGTGGATGGGGACCTGCAGTAACTATGGGGATGGGGATGGGAACAGAGCCTGCGGATATGGGGTGGGGCAGGGACAGGGACAGATCGCGCGGTGACAGGGCGGGGATGAGGACAGACCCGTGAAGATGGGGAAAAATAAGCAAACATGCTGGCCACAAGTGGCAAAATTTGCATGGGGGCTCAAGTACATTCCTAATACCAGCACATCTTCCGAGAAGACTTCTTCTATTACATTCCACAGCTGCGAACTCATGTATGAAAAACTGGATGCATGTATTAATCTGTATTTTAAACCTTTACATCTGGGGAAGTGAAGATTCAGGAATGTGCGTGCTGATCTTTTAGCATTCCTGGGTGGTAAATCAATAAGGTCTAACGTGTAGGCCGGGGCATCTCCGTGAATTATTTTAATAAAAATATTTAAATATATATATATTCATAAGTATTCGAGGCTTCTGCAGATGAGGTCAGAGCCCACAGGGATGGGACAGAACCTGCAGGGATAGGGCGGGGACGGAGACAGGGCCCACGGGGACAGGACGGGGATGGAGACAGAACCTGCGTGGATGGGGTGGGGACAGAGACAGAACTCAGGGGATGGGGACAAACTTTGTCCCTGTGTCATTCTCTAGTATCAAACATCAAACGCTTAAGTCCAAAATTCTCTTCAGTTCCTAGTATCACAAATTACCTCTAAAATTGTAGAGTTTGAGACCCTTCAATACAAGCCTAGGGCTCAAACTCGTGGCAGACCCAAAACCCTCAATAATCACAATGAAGCAGGCTTAAACTTAATTAGGTTCCCCTCCCCAACTCTGCCAGCCAAGAGGTAAAAATGATCTGTCCTTGTTACTCATGGGGCTTGCTGAGGCCCTGCTTATCACTACTTTAGGTGTCGCTAGGAACACTGGATTTCCATCTCCTTCTCTGAATCTTGGAGCTCTGGTGCCTCCTCCTCATAGTTCAGTTTCCTCATTAACATTCTCAGGTCTGGGGTGTTCCTCCACTTCCATGGGTTGGCTCGTATCCTCCTCTCCACCATCATCTAGTTCAACCAGAGTTTTATACAGCCCTGCTTTTTCCCGGGAAACCTCCCACTCACTGGGCAGTACCACCAGGGCTTTTCTGGATCTGCTGTTCCCCATCTAGAATTCTCCCCTCTCCTTGAATGAACTGAGTCCCAGCGCCCTCTACTGGAGAAATCTTTAGTAGCATTGGCTTTTCTCCACTTATTTATTTATTTATTTATTTATTTATTGCATTTGTACCCCACATTATCCCACCTTTTTGCAGGCTCAATGTGGCTTACAGAGTGTTGTTATGATGCAGTCATTACATGATCTTAAATACAGTCGATAATAAGCTGAAGGTAGGTGATTTAGATGCAAGGTGCTAGGTAAGGTGTTGTGAGAGGTGTTTTTGATGCACCTGAGTAGTTTGAGGAATGATTTATTAAGGATGTCTTTAGTAGGCTTTGTTGAAGAGATGTGTTTTCAAAGATTTGCAAAAGCTGGTTAGATTGTCCATCTTCTTCAGGGCCATGGGTAATGCGTTCCAGATCTGTATGCTTTTATACGCAAAAGTAGTAGCGTATGACTGTTTGTATTTAATTCCTTTACAGCTGGGGAAGTTCAGATTGAGGAATTTGCGGGCCTATCTTTGGGCGTTTCTGGGTGGTAGGTCCACTAGGTTTAACATATAGAGTGGTGCGTCTGCGTGGATGATTTTGTAGACGGTTATCTGTTCTTCCGGAATAAGAGGGAAAGGTGATAGGACTAGTGGGGTTCCCCCTTTAGCTCCCATTTCCCTCTTACAATATATATATCAATATTCCACCTAAAAAATATTTTGCAACTATGCATTTCTTACAAAGGAGTCCTTTTACTAAGGTGTGCTAATGGAATTAGTGTGCGCTAATGATTTGCATGTGCTAAATGATAAGACACCTATTATTCCTATGGGTATCTTACCATTTTGCGTGTGCTAATTGTTAGCACACACTAAATCTGTTAGTGCACCATAATTCCCTCCCAAAGTCAATTATGCTTGTTTCTTATGACCTAAAATTTCATAAATTGTTGAAAGCATTTTTATTTAGTGAATTGCTTGCCACTGTTGACCACCGTAATTCTCTTAACTAGTTTATTTTCGAATGAGTCATTCTGCTGCGATGCTGTTATATCTCTTATTGTCTTTTACTTTTTGTTTAATCCTTATTGTATTTTGCTTTAGAGATTGATGTAAGCCATATTGAATCCAAACTTGTTTGAGATAATGTGAAGTATAAATGCTATAAATAAATAAACAAATTGTAGAATGACCCCATAGTGCGTGTTTGCAGGTGAGAATACAGAGGGACAGTGACTGAGTGGAGCATGGACCTAAATGTGACACTTAAATGCATTAATTGCAGTTAAGCTATTGAGATAGTCATGGAGAAGCCTGTGCCTGCCCTGGAATGTTGCCACTATTTGGGTTTCTGACAGGTACTTGTAACCTGGCTTGGCTGCTTTTGGAAACAGGATACTGGGCTAGATGGACCATTGGTCTGACCCAGTATGGCTGTTCTTATGCTCTTAAATGTTAGCCATGCCTTTGGCATGCCCATGCCTCTCCTTTGTGAGAACTCTTTTGTGTTTACACACTAACGGGGGAAATCCCAAAAATAATGCTCAGAATTAGGCACTGGAAAAAATCATCGCTAAGCGCAATTCTATAAAGGATTAGCGCCGATTCCTGTACCAGACTTACACCTGCTGAAACCTGGTGTAAATGCTGGTGCCCAACAGAGGTGTGCTGAGGCAGTATTCTATAACAAGGCATGTAACTTTTTGGAATGCTTCTGACACGCCCATGCCCCTCCCTTAGCCACGCCCCCTTTTGAGTTACACACTATTAGAGTTAGTTGTCATGCCTTTTAGAATAGCATGCAGCCAGATCTACGCGCCATTCCTTATTGATGCTAGTTGGTGTCACTAATTGATTGTTAGCGCCATATTATTTCTATTAATTGGCTCGTTAACTAAGTTGCATGCACATCACAGGATCACACCCAAATTTTGGCATGCAAATGTGGCTGACCTTTATAGAATCCGGGGGGGGGAGGGGGGGAGCCATTTTAGCACATAATTTCAGAATAGTGGTTAAATACACTCCTGCCATTTACACACCTAAGTGTACACTTATGCATGTGAACAGCTTTATACTATAAATTTAAGTGCCCGAAATGCCCTTAAATTTAGGCAATCTGTTATAGAAAAAGAGAGAGAGTGCAGTTACCATGCCAGCATTATCCATTTAGTTTAGCATAAGCTACCCAGATAGCAGACAAATATTGCCACTATCTAAACAATTTTAAAATCTGCCCTTGTTCTGAGAGTATATTTCAAAACCATTTCCGTGGATAAAGGTGTACGTTACATGCCAAAATACTTTTATAACATTGCATATGTGCATAACTTTCTATGAGCTCAGCAGATACATTCCTGCAGGTGGGGCATGCTTGTAAATTAACCCAGTAAATGTGTGTGTGTGTGTGTGTGTGTGTGTGTGTGTGTGTGTGTGTGTGTGTGTGTGTGTGTGTGTGTGTGTGTGTGTGTAAAAGGGCAGGTTTAAATATAAGTGCATAAACTCTCAAGCAATTTTTACATATTTTCATTTTGAAAATTTGCCAAACCCTGCACAGAGAAAAGAATGCTCAAATATTTCTCATATCCAGCCAGTAATTAAATTAACTCCTCTATCTATAACCATAATACATTATGGATGTGTTTTCTGAGTCATACCCTCCAATGATTGTAATATTATTTCAGCAATTATTATAAATACTATAAAAAAAATTAGCTGTGCTGGACATACTTAATTTTACACACATAATCATTTATCTTAGAAAGCCAGATTAATCTCAATACCAGGAGCTAGCAACGAGAGGCCAACTGTAGCAAAGAAAACGTGATTGATGATTTACAGGATATTTCTCAGAATAAACAGAAGTATCACTGTTTTTCATGCATTCTGCTCTTCCATACATAACCTATCCTATACTTTTAAACCAGAATAATCTAAACCACAGTAATAACTCAGAATAAAAGGAGGTAAATTTCATTGATATAGTTTGTTCAAGGCATTTGGCTGTAAGTTTAACCACAGCTACAAAAAGCTCAAAATAACATGGGCTACAAGAAGGGGGGGGGGGGGGGGGGGAGGAAATGTAATGCTGTTAGTGCTTATGCAATATTCCTGAGAACGGCTATGTTTGTAGAGCACCGTGATGCTAATTAGACTCGTATTTCAAGAGATGAATTTGGGGAGCAATTCTCATACAACAGTGTAAGCATAATGGACACCTGGGCGATGGCATTCAAACTTAAATTTAAGAAAGAAAAAACACACTGCCCCATTCTCTCATCCCAACCCTGCACAAACCACCCCACGGCCATACACACTCCAGAATATACTCTTCCAATTTCAGACAACCTAAAAATCCTTGGCATTAACATAAACAACAAACTTAACTCTAGAGAACCAAGCCAACGCCACTACGAAGAAAATGTTCCACACAATGTGGAAACTCAAAAGGGTAAAACAATTCTTCCCGAGGGAAATTTTTCATAACATGATTCAAAACAATGGTACTAACCCATGTCGACTACTGTAACAGAATATATGCTTGATGCAAAGAACAAATGCTAAAGAAACTTCAGACCGCCCAGAATACAGCAGCCGAAAAACTAGATTCGAAAACGCAAAACCCCTTCGGGAAATACTACACTGGCTACCAATCAAAGAATGAATTGCCTTCAAAACCTGTATTTTGGCTCATAAAATAATCCATGGATTAGTTCCGAGTTACATGACTAAACTAATTGACTTACCAATTGGAAACACAATAAAATTAGCAAGAACGTACCTAACCCTTCATTTCCCAAGTTGCAAAGACCTGAAGTATAAATCTAAATCTCAAAAAAGAGCTTAAAAGGATATTTGTGTAATAATAATTCATATAGCTTTATAAAATATCCATAAACATTCCTGATGTAAAAAAATAATTGTTAAACGGAGGAGAAAAAGCCTCACATTATAAGGGAACACTCCGTCATTGGTAAACCAATATTAGGGAGGTCTCTTAAATCATCATGGGCAAAAACCTCCTTTCTTTATTCTAAAGGTATGGCTACTGCTCAAAATACTTCAACAAGTGAACCATCTATATATTTAATCAATGGATCATGCACTTATCTTTTTTGCTCAACAGTCTATTAGACACCCTCCATGGCCCGACTTTGGCCTACGTTTCGAATCCTTCATCAGGGTCCGTGGTGTCTGACTTTCAAGATCTGTTGAGAAAGCACAAACAACATCAGCTAATTTTTTAGAACATAACTTCAGAAATTACTCAACTTTATAAATCTTACAGGGTGCACCGTGATCTCTTCACTCCTACTCAGCACTGCTCAAAACATGGCCGCACTTTATCTGTGTTGACGTCAGACGCCTTTGATTAAACCCCTTCCTTAAAGATGTCAATCAAATGACGTTACGATCTAATCTGCAATCTCGTTCCACACTTTAAAAAATTTATTCCATTCAATTCTAGTATTGATGCCAAAAGGGTGTAATGTATTTAATCTAAAAATCCAGCGCTGTTCTTGTCTTAATAGGAGAAGTTTCCTGTCACCTCCTCCTATATGCCATGTAGGACGCTGAAGCACAAAGCATTTTAGGCTCTCAAAAAGATGTCCTTCTTTTTGCCCAGGATGATTTAAGAGACCTCCCTAATATTGGTTTACCAATGACGGAGTGTTCCCTTATAATGTGAGGCTTTTTCTCCTCCGTTTAACAATTATTTTGCTACATCAGAAATGTTCCTGAAGTATAAATCAACATGCGCTTCCAGTTTTTCCTACATATGCACACAGCTCTGGAATACACTACCAAAAGACCTGAAAACCATGAATAATCATCCAGAATTTAAAAAAAAAAAAAAACCTAAAACCTCACCTTTTCAGAAAAGCATACCCCACAGAACCAATATAAACACAGAACAATGAAATACAACACATAAACTAGAAAACAAACAGTTCTTTATTCCCCGACACATGAACCCACCCTAGTAATCCACTGGGGATGAGCCATTCTAAATCTCTTTAACTATACTCCTACACTGTATTTGTTCACACCGGAGCCTGTAACCACCTCTCCGAAATTATGTAAGCCACTTTGAGCCTACCAATAGGTGGGAAAACGTGGTATACAAATGTAATAAATAAATAAATACCGCCTGCAAAGCTGCAAATCCATGGTTACTTTTTAAGGGGCCTTTTTGCTACAGCTTAGTGCATGATAATTCTGTTAGCATGGTAAGATGTCCTTTCACTAAGGCAGTGCTAGAAAGTGACCAGCGTATGATTAGCGCGTGACTTTCCTATGCGCTCTGGTCACTTTCTAGCGCATTAGTAAAATGGCCAATTTTCAATATCTGCCATTAATGGCCACACACTAATTTCCCAATTTCCAAATGACCATTACCACATGATGAGCCCTACCTATCACCTATTGACTTGGCGTTGAGAGAGCCGGTATAGAGGAAAGAACCAGTTTTGCATACATTAGATCGTATAATTTAGGAGAAACATTCTCTCAGGGAAGAGTTGAAGAAATCATTGCACACATAGAAAGGGGACATTTTAGATGCAATATTTGCATTTATTGGCAATATGTTTTGGTTACAAAAACAGTTGTTAACCCCGCCATGGGATGTCTGTTTAATTTGAAAAACAGGACCGATTGCAATACATCTCAGGTGGTCTATGCCATTTGCTGGCTTTGCCACAAATGGTATATAGGTCACACAAGAAGGAAAATTAAACAACGAGTGGGGGAACATCTAAGCAATTTGCAGATCAAAAAAGGGAAGCGCCTTTGGTAACACATTAGGAGCAAGACTTAAAATACAGGGTGTTATTGCAAATGCATCTTAATAGGGGAGGAGATGTCACTAAATATTTAAAAAGAAAATAGTAACATTTAATTTTTTTATGGGACACTCTAGCCCTGTGAGGGTTAAATAAATAAACAGAATGGTTAATCCAGTGATTTTGGTGATATCCCAGGAATGACATCACAACAAAGAAAGGGAAGTTATTTAGAAGCGTGCATGCACCGGCGTTTAGACTTCCAGGGTAGAATGAGTTGGTAGGATAAACCACCCAGCAGGCTGTAAGTAGTATGAGAAATTACATATTGATATCAAATGATTTAAGATTGATGGGAGCCGCTAACATTATATTTTCAATGGTTGATTCATTTTTTTATTTATTTTTTAATTTTTTTAGTTTTGGTCTGTTCTCTTGAGGAAGCCAATTCAGTGAAACATGGTTCCATGTTGGGAACAGAAAAAGACATATGCATGAGATAATGGTTTGATCATAGGATTTTTTGCACTTGCCAATGCCGATATTGGGATAGACATTGTTTTGAAGAAGTACACCACCACCACCATTTAATATCCGCATGACAATATCGCCACTCAAGATAAATGACATTAGATTTGATTGTTATGATTCTTCTTGGACAAACTTTTTGAACTGGGCAGGCAGGTAGGGTGATTCTATGATGTGTAGTAACAAATATCTGATTTGCTGCTGAGGGCAAGTCCTTTAGCATAAGGCATGGCGTCACATATATACTGAACCACTTCCAGTTCCCCCATTCCACCCAGTCCTGCCAACTGTACCATGGTAAGACATTTAGACATAGGAGCCAGCTTGTACTCCCCAAGATGTGTTCTACTCCCTGTTCCAGCTGAAGCCAGCCGCTGGGCCCAGGGAGCTTTCAGTATCCATGTTTTATCATTCCCAGAGTAGTAATTCCCTTATCCCTTATTTGTCCTGTTTGTCTGTCCTGATTAGATTGTAAGCTCTTTCAAGCAGGAACTGTCTCTTCATGTCCAGTGTACAGCGCTGCATACGTCTAGTAGCGCTATAGAAATGATAAGTAGTAGTAATCTAAGAAAAAAAAGAAGAACAGAAGAAGAGGTGACCATGAAGAAGATGATAAGGAATCTCCAGGACTGGAGCTTAGGTGATTCTACAGTCTTGAAACAATTTATTGCTGATCATTGGCTCCCTGTTTTCTATAGAATTTCTTATAAGATTGTTGCTTTGTGTCACCAGAGCCAGTCATCAGGTCTTTCATCTTTTCTAGCTAGCTTCTTCATTCTTTATGTCCCCACTAGGGTACTTCACTTTTCTCAAAAGCATCCTTTAAGTATACCATCTTTTAATTGTTTATGATTCCACTAGATCTACCTGTTTTAGTGTAGTTGCCCCTACCTTTTGTAATGGCTTTCCACTTTACATGTGACTTGAAGGCTCATTTGTAAACCTTAAATCCCAACTCAAGAAATCTGATTATTTTTCTTGTCTCTTTTTCCCTTTTTCATATTTCCCTTTTATATATCTTGTATTCCACCTATATATATTGTAAACCTGAACTTAAGTGAGGTTAATCCATTATATTTTGGGGTTAGTGAGCAATTTAGTTCATCTAAATATAGAGGTGATTGGAGAACTATTGCACCAAAAATGCATATTAAATATATGCCATCTTTCTATATCATCGTATTCATTATAACGTTTCATAATGTAGCAATTGGCTTGTAATTTCTGGTAACCAGAGGCAAACCAGTTTATTGTATAAGGGCTATAGAAAAGCAATTTCCATAATAATATCCCTGTTTCCCAGAACCACCCACATGTCTGTTCATGGGCGCAGCAACAGCACCATTCGAGCCTAGATGTTTATTCGTCACCTTTCTCTTTCCCATAGTCAGTAGCCTACTGACCCCAGTGGTTGTCCATGGTTTTGAAGGGGCTCCAAACGGTTATGCCCCTTCGGCTGTACACTATGGGCCCATTGCAACTAAATTTCTGCCACCTTCGTGTGACATCAGCAACCCAATCACATACTGCAGCTGCACTCTCAATGTAATTTGGCAGACCCTAGGCAGTCCCCACTGTATAATATTTGCTCCATTCGTCTCAAGAGCTGGCTGTGGGTAAAACTCTTCCCCTACAGCTTTATATGTGGTCCAGTTAATTATTATTCAACCCTTGCCTTCTTTCCCTTCAGTTACCTGCTTTTGTCCTCTGCCCGACTGTTATGTGTCCCTTCTCCCTTTTATTGTGCATTTCACAAAGCAGTATATGTATATCAAAGGATTGAACAATATTATAGTGTTTAAACACTTTATGATAGACAAGCCATAAAACCTTGTTATCAATTTCTACACAACCAGCCACGAGCTAAGAAAGACTCCCAGTAGACTTGGTAAGGAGGAGTAACAACAGTGGAGATACCAATTCGAGAACCATGTCTGCAGACTACACTTTCTTGTTCCAAACTCGGAACAGAATCCAGAAAGGCATTTTGCATAGGCTACCAGTGATAAGAGTAAAAGTGTATAGGTACTAACATGTTCCTCATTAGGAAGCATTTATTTTCCTTGGGGTTCACATGTATCAGTATTGTGTGCAATTCTGTTTGCTGTATCTCAAAAAAGATATATCGGAATTAGAAAAGATTCAAAGAAGGGTGATAACAATTAAGGAGAAGGAACTCCTCTCATATGAGGAGGAAAAGCTTAAGAGGTTAGGGCTCTTCAGCTTGGAAAAGAGACGGCTGAGGAGTGATATGATTGAGGTCTACAAAATCCTAAATAGTGTAGAACGGGTAAACATGAATCAATTGTTTATTTTTTCAAAAAGTACAAAAACTAAGAGACAATGAATTTACATGGTAATACTTTTAAAATAGGAGGAAATATTTTTTCATTCAATGAATAGTTCAGCTCTGGAACTCATTGCTGGAAGATGTGGTAACAGTGGTTAGTGTATCTGGGTTTAAAGAAGGTTTGGACAAGTTCCTGGAGGAAAAGTCCATAATCTGCTATTGAGACAGACATGGGAAGCAACTGCTTGCCCTGGGATTTGTAGTATGGAATGTTGCCACAATTTGGGTTTCTGCCAGGTACTTGTGACCTGGCTTGGCCACTGTTTGGAAACAGGATACTGAGCTAGATGGACCATTGCTCTGACCCAGTATGACTACTCTTATGTTCATATGTTTTGGTTCCTTTAGCTTCACTGACACATACAGTAGACAGTCCCTGGTGGTTGATGCTCACAGTTTTATATAGACCAACAAGAATGTATACAAAGCATATGGGGTGGGAGTCTTTGAGGTAAACCAGTGAGACTCTGAAATAGGATAGTAGGTGGTGTCCAACTAAAGATGAGGCCTTCCCTACACAACTAGATGCACCAGAAAGAAAATATTTGCCCAATAAACAACTTGTATTAGAAAAGCAGAGCAAGGAGTAGCTGGGAGAAGGAAATGCCACTGAGTCACTTCCTTTTCTGAAATCAAAAATTAGAATTGCAGCAAACAGACAATAAGGCAAGAATCAGTGTTGTACTCTTTATCCACTGCAGCCATCCTGTACTAAAGCAGTGTCAAGTTCTCCAGTGCCATTGGGGCCTCTGTACTGGTATCCCCAGCTATGCTATGAGATGCATCCAGCACTCCTTTGATGAAAGCAAGGGGGGGGGGGGGGAGAGCGAAACAGCAACTGGAAGTCAAAGCAATATTCCTAAATAATCTGCTGTTAGGGAAAACAACTCAGTACTTCAACAGCAGTTAGGGGTCCCAAAAGAGAGAAATTAAACCAGAAAATATCCCTTCTTACTGTCATAAGAGGCAAGTGCTTCAAAATTCAGATCTTGCCAACATTTACTTGCACTTCCAGTGTGTCTTTTATACACTTCTGAGAAGCAGCATTGAGCCAGCACTGAAATCCTATTGTTCCTAAAACATTGTGCTCTGATTAATGCCAATGCAATAACCTTAACTGCCAATCTCGCATTCTTTTTATTCACAGGTGTTTGGAGATGTATGGCAATTACACTCAGAACAAGGGAAGAGGGAACCAGAAAGTGGTGCGTGAACTCATCTTTTCATGCCACTGAAGACATTCATGGATTACTTTCCGATTCTACGCCGAAATGAACTAACTCAGGGCTCACATTCTGAGCAGTTCACCATAGGAAAAGGGTCGATGAATGGCTGGCATTCGGAGCTGTTTTGAGTGTGTTGCCAAATTTCACTTGGTAAATGCAGCAATTATATTCTCTTTCATTAGGCTTTGTTTCAACTCTTTTTAACTTTATACAAAAGCATGGGGGTTTCTCCTTCCTTTTAGACTATGTCTTTTGGTACTTAGTTAAAAGTCAGATGGAGCTCAGGGCCATGTGCACGTCTACACAGAATAGTGACAAGAGTGATATTGGGAAACTCTTTTTGTTTGGTTTTGTCTTTTCACTCTTTACTGGAGAATGTCTGTCCAGAGAAAGACCATGGCTGCATTTACAAAGCAGAGGCAGTCAGCAGTAAGAATGTGTGAAAAGGAACCATTTTACAAACATTTTCAAGCATAGGTTTAGATTAGTACAGTGTGCTACCATAGTAGTGAGTGCTGATGCCATTAACGCATATTAGTACGTAGGCCCCATTGCATAAATAAGTACATACTAGGAGAGATCGAAGTCGATTTCATGCTGCTTATGCCAGGAATAAGCAGTGGATTTTCCCAAGTCCATCTTAATAATGGTTTATAAACTTTTCTTTTAGGAAACCCTTTTTTGAACCCTGCTAAACTAATTACTTTTACCACATTCTCTGGCAACAAACTCCAGAGTTTAATTAAGTGAAGAAATATTTTCTCTGATTTGTTTTAAATGTACTACTTAGTAGCTTCATTGTATGTCCCCTAGTCCTTCTATTTTTGGAAAGACTAAAGAAGTGATTCACTCAGTATTTTATAGACCTCTATCGTATCTCCCCTCAGCTGTCTCTTCTCCAAGCTGTAAAGCCTTAGCCTCTTTAGCCTTTCCTTATAGGGACGTCGTCTCATCCCCTTTATCCTTTTGTCACAAATCCCTGTACCTTTCCTAATTCTGCTATATCTTTTTTGAGATGAAGTGACCAAAACTGCACACAGTATTCAAGGTGCAGCTGCAGCATGGAGTGATACAAAGGCATTATAACATTCTCATTTTTGTTTTCCACTCTTTTCCTAATAATTCCTATTTACTTTCTTAGCTTCTGCTGCACACTCAGCAGAGAGTTTCAACGTATCATTAATGATGACAACTAAATTCTTCTGCTAGGTGGTGATTGCTAATGTGGAACTTTGCATCATGTAGCTATTGTTTGGGCTCACATTAAATGCCACCTGCTATTTGGATGCCCGGTCTCTCAGTCTCAGGACATGAAGTAAATAAAGCACATTAATGCGTACTAGTGTGCGGCAAAATGGTAGCTAGTTCATGATCTGCAAAATGTGTCCATTTACTGAAATATTCACCCTACACTTTATTGAATGAACATAGAATAATTTGCCTGCTCTGCATTATTCCACCTAAAGAGGGAGAATAGATTTAGGGTAATAGTGGATACAACACAAAAGTGTAAATGTAGCTTTTGTAAACCCGTTTTGGCAAACTGTTTCCCATTAAATTCAGTGCTGATGAAAATTTATGAATGTGGAAAACTGGACAACAATTTTTTTTCAAAACTCAAAAAGCCTAGATTTGCACTGCTTTTCAGTGTGAATATTTTTGCACATCTCTATTTAAATTTGGTAATACCAGGTGAAAAGGTGCTGTGGTGGTCATTAAATAATGTATATATATATATATATATATATAACACCATAAGAACATAAGCGGTGCCATACTGGGACAGACCGAAGGTCCATCAAACCCAGTATCCTGTTTCCAACAGTGGTCAATCCAGGTCAGAAGTACCTGGCAAGATCCCAAAACAGTAAAAAACAGATTTTATGCTGCTTATCCTATAAATAAGCAGTGGATTTTCCCAAATTCATCTTAATAACAGCTTATGGACTTTTCTTTTAGGAAGATAGCCAATACCTCCCCCTACCTGTTACACTTATGGTGGAAACTGTGAGCCCTCCAAAACTCACCAGAAACCCATTTTGCCCACCTATAGGTGCCCCTTCACCCATAAGGGCTATTGTACTGGTGTACAGTTGGGGATAGTGGGTTTTGGTGGGGCTCAGCAGAAAAAGGAGCAATGGTGAGCTGCGTATGTATGCCTTGTAGTGCTATAGAAATGATAAGTAGCAGTAGTAGATGTGTACCTGGGAGCATTTATTTGAAGTCCAGTGCAGTGCACCCTAGAGTGCCCCATTGCTCTCCAGGGATGTCTGTGTGGCCACTCTACTATGAATGCTGGCTCCTCCTACATCCTAATGGCTTGATTTTGTGCATTTTTCACTTGGACTTTTTTTTTTTTTTCAAAAATGGACCAAAAAGATAAACACACAGAGCACAAAAACATCTAGCAAATAGACATTTAAAAAAAGACTTTTTCTGTTTTGAAAATGGCTATATTCCCCTCTTTAATTTTGGATATTTTTAGCAAAATGTCCAAAGTTGGACTTAGATGTCATATCAAAAATGCCCCTCTATATGTCACTAATTCTTTTTTTTTTGTATTTGTGATTATTATTATTATTTATTACATTTGTACCCCGCGCTTTCCCACATACAGCAGGTTCAATGCGGCTTACACAGTAAATAGAATTACAAAGTATTGTAAGGAGAATATTACAAACTGTAATAAACATAGTAATAGTAAAGTTTTAAGAATATGTGAATTGAACATGGAAAGGTAAACAAGGTATGATAGGCAAAAGGAAAGAGATTGGGAGGGGTATGGTGTAGGGAAGATAGAGACGAGAACACTGGGGGATGAGTATAAGGAGTTTGGGAGACATGGTTTAAGGTATAATCCCTCCAGAACCTGAAAAATACCTACTATACCATAGCCTTCAGAATATTGTTGCTTCATTTCAGAAACCACATGTGCTATTATCAAATAGGAATTGTCAAAATGCCTTTCAAGCTTATCCCTGAATGTGTAATAAAGATGTGCTTATTTGCTTTATAATGGCTTTTAGTGTAGTTTTCTGGTTTGTGGTAGTCCCATAAATGTGCATTATTTAATTACCACCACTCAGTGGCATAGGAAGGGGGGGGCGGGAGGGGCGGTCCGCCCCGGGTGCATGAGCAGAGAGAGCAGGGAACCAGCGGGGCCGACGCAGCTCCGAGTAACGTGCACTCGGGGCGGATCGGCCCTCCCGCAGGTAAGAATGCAGTCTGGGGGGGTCGTTCCGGAGGGGAGGTGCACCGCAGAGGGGGGGGGGGTCGCGCCGTGCTGCACCCGGGGGGGGGGGGGTGCGCAGCAGCGACCTGCCCCGGGTGTCATTAGCCCTCACTAAGGCACTGCCACCACTCTACTTTTTCCGTTGCAACTTTGGTGGTGGGTTAAATATCCCTTTGCTAATATAATATTAGCATTACTGTATCACTTTGGCATCTATGTTTTAGGAGACATATCAGATTATTTGAGTGAAGGAATAGCATAATGGTTAATGCAGCAGGTTAAGAACCAGGGAAGTCCAGTTTAAATCCTACTGCAGCTCCTTGTGATCTTGGGTAAGACATTTAGGGGCCTTTTAACTACAGCTTAACACACACTAACGCTGAGGATCCTATTTTATACCTATGGGCCACATGGCAGCTGGGGAGGGGGCAATTCATCAAGAAGAGGCAGGGCCTTAAGTCATATTATTTGGCCCTTAGCATGATTTAAATGGCCTTAACATCACCTAACAAAAAATACTGATATGATATTTAAGTCCTGGTAATGAGCTGAAAAAAGCTAAACTAACACAAGAGTTAGAGAATGTGTGGTATTGTGTTAGAATGTGTTAGAGTATTGATTAAGCTAAGTAACATCATTTCTTGGTTGAGAAACAGTTTAACATCACGATTTTGATTTTTTGCATACAGGGTAAAGTAACCCCTATTAGTAGCCAAGTGGAGTTTTTTGTCCAATGATAAAAACGGAGTCTAAATCACGTTGGCACTTGAGTGCATTTTGCACATTGTTGCCTAATGGTGACTACAGACGCGTGTAGCGGACACGCAACAAAATTGAAATAACCGCAAGGGCCATGTGGTAACCTGGTGGTAACTCCAATTTGGCGCATGTTGAGCTTGTGTAGGTGCATACACTGCTTACTACAAGAGCCCCTTAATCCTGGATTCAGCTATCTACAGGGCTGGCATACTGCAGGTTGCTGAATCTGGTGGTAAATCAAGGTGCAATAAAAGGTGATCTTTTACTGCACCTCATTTGTTTAGAGCTTGCTCACACCTTTTTCAGTAGTAGCTCAAGGTGAGTTACATTCAGGTACACTAGATATTTCTCTGTCCCAGGAGTGCTCACAATCTAAGTTTGTACCTGAGGTAATGGAGGGTTAAGTGACTTGCCCAAGATCACAAGGAGTAGCAGTGGGATTTGAACTGGCCACCTCTGGATTGCAAGACCAGTGCTCTAACCACTAGGCCGCTCCACTCCACTTGAGGAATATTCCCCTTAGTGCACACTAATATCCATTAGCACATGCTAAGCTTTAGTGAAAGAGCCCCTTAACCCTCTATTGCCTCCAGTTTAAACTTAGGCCCCTGTTTACTTAGCTGCGCTAGCGGCTGCAGTGCACTAATGCCGACACAGTCCATTCACTTTGAATGGGCTGTATCGGCATTGCCGTGTGGTTTAGTAAATAGGGGGATTAGATTGTAATCCTTGCAGGGACAGGAAAATACTTCCTGTATCTGAATGTAAACTCACCATAAGTTACAACTGAATTATAGCCAATAAGTCCAATTAACTGCCCTTATTCTATAACAGCACACACAGCTTTGGGCGCTAAACGTTACTTTGCAAATTATTTTCATAGAGTCTGGTAGGAGGGTTTGGAAGGAGGGAGAGAACAGCTATAGAAAGACTGAGAGGACGAAGAAAAGGCTGATGTAAGCAGAAAGAGATTAGCAAGGATTGGGAGAAAGGGGGAGCAAAGAAAAGGCAGAATGTGTTAGAAAAAATAAGCTAACTCTCCCTCAGCAAATTGTTTATGGTATTTACAATACTGCTTTTCCTATTAATATAACAAAGTGGTTTATAATACCAATTGGTAGCAAAAGAGACGGTAAAAAAGTACAATGAGCAAAGACAACACAAAAAGGCCTTCGGGACTGGAACAATCAAGAGATCTTTAATCAAAGGGCCCGACACAGGCCATGTTTCAGCGTACAAATACCTGCATCAGGGGTCAATTGGAGTAATATTGTTCAAATGAATCACAAATATAACTTTTCTTCAGATAAGAAAGCAAAAGTCCAGTCAGGCACATCTTAGAAATGTGCTTTGGAACACCGCATCTGTGTTTGTTAGTGAATACCGCCAAAATAAAACCCCAAAAAGAGAATTCCATTGTATCATTAAAAAGAAATGATAAAATGGTGAAAGTAGGTACATTAATTTTCTCCAAACATATGCATGCAAAAACATATTCATCATACAAGTACAGACAGGAAAGAATTGGCCAAACTCCAATGACCATCACACCCCCCAGCATATCAGCGAGGGCCTACGTGAACAAATGTGTCTTT
The DNA here is from genome assembly GCF_901765095.1 of Microcaecilia unicolor. NCBI lineage: Eukaryota > Metazoa > Chordata > Amphibia > Gymnophiona > Siphonopidae > Microcaecilia > Microcaecilia unicolor. Next base: position 485,332,887 of record NC_044032.1, on the reverse strand, counting down.
AAGGCTTTTTAAAGTTTTGGAAACTATATAAATGATATCTACAAATAAAGAAAATTAAGCAAATCAAAAGAGTGAAAATGAAACATAAAACAAATTTACTATAAACCAGAAGGGGGAAATTATATTTTGCCTGGCACCTATTGTGTATTGGCTGGCATGTGAGTTTTCAAAATATTTTTCCACCCTGAGCTCAACAATATATGTAATCCTTCTTTAGTTCCCATACATCAACGGTTGTTCATTAAGTTCAGCTTTCCTGTTTTTCACACTTACGACTTGACGGCCTTCACTCCAAGGTTAGTGTCTCGTTGAACTTACTAGACAGTGATAAGATATATTCCTGGCAGATCTTAGAGCTTAGCCTAATCTTCGCACTGTCCTTTCCCATGGCTGCTTTGTTTTCTCCAATGGTGCAAATTCCTGGTTGCCAAAGTGATAGCATTGAAATGCTAAGCTTAGTTTCTGCTGATAATTATTATCATTATTGAATTAATTAATTCATGTTTATTTTTGCAACATGGCGAATATTTTAAGCCTATTCATTTTTCCCAGGGTGTAACTTTAGTTTGCCCACTCTTGTGTTATTATGAAATAACTGACAGGCACAGCAACACATTAAACTGAAAATATGCACTGAATTCTACATTAAGGCATGAACTGTTAAAAAAAAATGTACTAATATTTTTGGCAGTGCAAGACAATGTATGTTGGTTAATACTGAGCTTCTCAATTCAGTGAACCTGACAGTTTGCCAAAAAATATAAACATGATTTTCAAAAGTCAGGGTTAGGTTAGGGGAGTGGAGTGGAGAAGTGGCCTAGTGGTTAGGGTGGTGGACTTTGGTCCTGAGGAACTGAGTTCAATTCCCACTTCATGCACAGGCAGCTCCTTGTGACTTTGGGCAAGTCACTTAACCCTCCATTGCCCCATGTAAGCTGCATTGAGCCTGCCATGAGTGGGAAAGCACAGGGTACAAATGTAACAAAAATAAAAATACATAAATACATGCATGTGGACTTAGAATGCCAAGACTGGAGTTTGCTGTTGTGAATCATTTGGGGAGAGATATACATAAGTATTACCATACTGGGAAAGACCAAAGGTCCATCAAGTCCAGCATCCTGTTTCCAGCAGTAACCAATCCAGGTCACAAATACCTGGCAAAAGTACAAAACATCCTATACTGCTAATCACAGAAATAGTGGATTCTCCCCAAGTCCATTTAATAAGTGTCTATGGACTTAGGAAGCTGTCCAAACCTTTTTTAAACTCCACTAATCTTTACCACATTCTCTGGCAACGAATTCCAGAGTTTAATTACACGTTGAGTGAAGAAACATTTTCCCCGATTCGTTTTAAATTTACTACAGTGTAGATTCATCGCCTGCCCCCTAGTCCTAGGATTTTTGGAAAGCGTAAACAGATGCTTCACATCTACCTGTTCCACTCCATTCATTATTTTATAGACCTCTATCATATCTCCCCTCAGCTGCTTTTTCTCCAGGCTGAAGAGCTCTAGCTGCTTTAGCCTTTCCTCATAGGGAAGTTGTCCCATCCCCTTTATCATTTTCATCGCCCTTCTCTGCACCTTTTCTAATTCCACTATATCTTTTTTGAGATACGGTGACCATAATTGAAAACAATATTTGAGGTGCGGTCACACCATGGAGCGATACAAAGGCATTATAACTTCCTCATTTTTGTTTTCCATTCCTTTTCTAATAATACCTAACATTCTATTTGCTCTCTTAGCCGCAGCAGCACACTGAGTAGAAGGTTTCAACGTATCATCAACGAGGACACCTAGATCCCTTTCTTGGTCCGTGACTCCTAACGTGGAACCTTGCATGACGTAGCTATAATTTGGGTTCCTCTTTCCCATATGCATCACTTTGCACTTGCTCACATTAAACGTCATCTGCCATTTAGACACCCAGTCTCGTAAGGTCCTCTTGTAATTTTTCACAATCCTCCCGCGATGTAATGACTTTGAATAACTTTGTGTCATCAGCAAATTTAATTACCTCACTAGTTACTCCCATCTCTAGGTCATTTATAAATATGTTAAAAAGCAACGGCCCCAGCACAGATCCCCGGGGAACCCCACTAGCTACCCTTCTCCATTAAGAATACTGACCATTTAACACTACTCTCTGTTTTCTATCTTTTAACCAGTTTTTAATCCGCAATAGAGTACTACCTCCTATTCCATGACTCTCCAATTTCACATCCTTATGTTTACAGTTTACAGTCTTTGGGAAAACTAGCGAAAACGGTGTTAAAGGTTGAAAAAACATAGTAACATAATAGATGACGGCAGAAAAAGACCTGCAAAACATATACAATTTGGCTAGAAAAGGGGTTCTTGACCTTTTGTGGCTCCTGCATCCCTTTAACTGATCAATGAACCTTTCACACCCCCTTCTTAAACCACATGTCTACTGACAGCTAATAGTGCTAACTGCTAACATGTCAAATAACATTTTAGCGGTACAATATTAAACTACCAACAACTATCCTAATAACAGCCTTCACTCTGTTAAGAAAGTTTCAGCAAATTACCTCAGAGTTCTAGACCATTCTCTGTACCCTGTCTGACTTCTTCCTGCACCCCTTGGGGGTGTAGACACAGCTGCTTAAGAACCCCTGGTTTAGAAGAACCCAGAGGCCGACGCAGAAAAGCTTGTGCTAGAGCTGTGTGCTGATGGCTTACCAATTTAGTAAACTAACTATATGCAAATCTGATGCACGCAGATCAGGGACAGTAAACCAGGCACATGCGTACAAAGTTCTGGGCAGCTAGTTCTGTGTATATGTTCAAGCAAAAAAGTACCGGAACACATCTCTGCAAGTATTGGAATGTTATTCTGTGTACAAGTATCAGTATCACAAAAATTTCTGTGCAGAACAGTTTTGCAAATATTGATGATTATGAACAGAATAAGATCCCAGCCCATGCACAGATGCAATTTCTCTGCTCAGACCTGTAAGCAAAATAGTCATCTTCCTTTTATTTATTTATTGTAACCTATTCTCTTCAGGGAGGCCTACATTTCTGAATATTTTTGAAATCACATCTAATAAATTCTTATCAACAGAACACTAGTTCTCTGTTATAACTTCCTTTATATCAATTTATATGAGATGGATAACCTAAATTAGTTCTTGTACACTTACGTGAACACCTTAATTACTAACTCAGAGCCCCTTTTAACAAGCTGCGGCAAAAGGGGACCAGTGCTGGCATCAGCGCGTGTTTTTGATGTGCGCCGAGGCCCCCTTTTACCACATTGGGTAAAAGGTAGGTCTTTCTTTTTTTAAAGAAATGGCTGTGGAGCAAGTGAAGCACTTGCCACGTGGCCATTTCAGGGGTGAGCCCTTACCGCCACTCATTGAGATGGCGGTAAGAGCTCCCGCACTAACCTGGCGGTAACTGGGCAGCACGTGACACTGTCCAAGTACCACAAGATACACACCAGCACTACAAAAATGCATATATTTTTGTAGCGCCGGATATGATGGCATGCTGGGGGTGGGAAGTATCGCCGGGCTGCTGCGGTAGCCTGGCTGTACTTCATTTTGAGCGAGGTATAAGCCCACGTTAGTCTTACCACCACTTTGTTAAAGGGGCCCTCAATTAACTGTACTTCTTACTACAATTCCATACATCAACTCAGACTATATGATATCCAGGATAATAATCTTATAATGTATTGTTCCATTGTTATTATCTCATGTTTTACTGTTATAATAATTGATGTACTTTGTATGCAATATTTTTCTCATACTTCTTATTCACCTTCTAATGTTTTATCAATTGATTACTATGAGCCACATTGAACTCAAGACTTCTTGGGATAATGTAGGATATAAATCTCATAAATAAATGAAACAATTTGTGTACTGTTAAGCTCATAGCACAAAGAAGAAGCAGGCATTAAAACCTCACAGACTCTAACTCTCCTACATTTAATCAGGCCTGACATTCATTTTCCTGCATTGAGCTCACCTTAAAGTCTTCTGCACAGTTCTCTGCCTAGGGGCAGAACGGCTAATAGCCTCACTACCACTTTAATATGCTTTGCGCTGGAGTCTAAAGCAAGCTTTGTGCAACGCTAGATTCTGCGCAAAACCCTTTTTCAGCATCGTGCACCCAGAAAGGGCAGATATCATGCTAATCATCATTGGGCCAGTCTACAATAAGGATGTGAATTCATTTTCAAATAACACCTATAACACCTTGTGGTCTCGAAGAAATGTTTTTTTGTTTGGTTATATACTTATAAGCATATGCATATGTATATTTCCAAACTGCTTTTTGTTGACACAGTGATATATATTAATGTGCATATTACATAGATCTATTCTTATATTTGTAATGTTCCCCCCCCCCCTTACAAAGACTCATTATGCGCAGCAAAGGCAACACAGCCCATTCAAAGTGAATCTGTGTCAGCATTACTACACCAGCAGCCGCTAGCACGGCTTTGAAAACAGGGGGGGTTATAAAGTGATTATTTTTCATTTGCATTTTACCATTTGTTATTAAATACAAGTGCTTTTATATAATTTGTTTTATTTACTTATTTTTTATATATATGTATTTTGATGCAGACCCCTGATGCAGGCAGGTCCGCCAAAACACAGGCTGTGTTGGGTCTTCTAAGTAGCTTCAATAAAGTGATTCCTTTATCCCACTTCCAGCTGACATCATTGGTTTTGCTAGTCTTAGTTTTGCATATGCCATAACAGTAATGACTCTCACTCCTAAACCAGGCATGTGGATTATGATCTTAGGACTAAATTCTAGAAATGGTGCCCAAATTTGGGCACCGATAACAGTTAGTGCTAAGCGCTATTCCATCAATGATGCTAAGAGTTGGGTGTCGTCTAGAGAATAGCATTTGGCACCGGATCCGTGCCTAATTTTGGGTGCAAAGATTTACACTAACTGAAACCTGGTGTAAATTCTCATGCATAAAATGTGTGTAGTGGTGATCCTAGGTCGGCTGCCACCCGGGGCGGATCGCCACTGTGCACCTCCCCCCCCCCCCCCCCACGGGTGCAGCGGTGTCCGTCCCCCCCAGGGTGCAACACGACACCCCTCCGGCACAATGACACCCCCCTCCCCGGCGCATCAAGCCCCCCTGGGTGCATTCTTGGCTGGTGGAGGGTGCAGAGAGCAGCCGCGCAACCATTGACTCCACTGGCTCCCTGCTCCCTCTGCCCCGGAACAGGAAGTAACCTGTTCCGGGGCAGAGAGAACAGGGAACCAGCGGAGCCAACAGGCGCGTGGCTGCCCTCTGCACCCTCCAGCAGTGTGCACCCGGGGCGGACCGCCCTGCCCTTGCTACACCACTGATTGTGTGGCTCTCTCTTATTCTGTAACACTGTGCGCAAATTCCAGGAATGCCCCTGATTCACCCATACCTCCTTTTCTGATCTGCATGTAAAATGTACGCATAGATCCCAGCAATGAAAGCTTCATTCTGAAGTTTATATGATCTAATATGTATAGGAAACCCCTCAAGGTGTAATTGGAAATTGCTTTTAATCAAGCCTGTGGCACCCAATGTAATGGGAGTTATTTTTACATCTTTCTGCCACATTTTCTTGGGTTCTATTGCTTGTTACTTGAAGATACTGGAAAGAGATGATGGCACTTACATAAACATAGATATTGTCTATAGGTCTCCATCTCAGTCAGAAAAACTATACCACTAAATGAGAACCTAAATTTCAATATAGTTGTAACATCAATCACATATAAATATACTGACAACTATAACCAATTACAATTACACAACTCCTTTATTTATATAAATCTTTAAAATATACCATCATTGTTTGTATGGTGATAGTGAAATAACCCTACTTAAATACACACACACTCACTCATTCACACTCTCAAACTTCAATAATAACTCGTTTACAATGGTTGCCCACATTCCCTCATGTAACAAACCATGAGATTCTCAATAAACACATATCTCAGGGTATTTTAGGAATTTTTGTTCACCAGGTCCACAATGTTCAACCTCGCAATAGTTGCAGTATCCATGTATACTCAACACTGAAGATGTAATTAGTGGACCTCCATCATATCAGCAAGTTCACAATAGACTGTAGATCATGAGCCAACTAACTGTCCACATTCCCAATGTCCATGAATGGAAGGGCAACTTGATAAAAATGTTTTTATGGAATCCACTTCTCAAGCCAAGGTTTCCTCATAACTGTTCTTTTCTTGCACCGTATACCGGCCCTACACGGTCCGTGTTTCGCTCTTGAGGCATCATCAGGAGATGGATATCTAAACACATATAACAAAATCACTATCACCCCTTGCCCACATACAAAAATGCCTGAATACCACAACCCAAAATTTTGCACTCCTTTGCCCAGCATTTCTTCTTTCTCCTTCTCTCTTCTCTATCCAGCATCTCCTCTCTCCCTCTCTCCATCCAACATCTCAACTCTTTCTCTCTCTTCAATCCTCTCTTTCTAACCCCTCATGTCCATCATATGCCCTGTGTCCCTATTCCCCTTTCCATGTCATCATCACCCTATTCTCCCCCCCCCCCCCCCCATGTCCAGTATTTCCTCTCTATCCCTATCCCTCCTTCTATATCAAGCATCTCTCCTTTATCTCCTCACTCCCCATGTCCAGCATCTCCTCTCTGTCTTCCTACTCACTCCATGTCCAATATTTCCTCTCACCTTACAACCCCCATGTCCAGTAATCCCCTGTGTCCCTATATATTCATGTCCCTTTTTCCCCCCTCAAACCAGCATCTCACCTCTTTCCCATCACCAAGCTGGTATCCAACCCCTACTCTCTTTCAGTACCTTCTTTATCTTCCACTCTCTCCTTTGATCCTGTATCTTTCTTCTTTCACCCTGCTTCCCCTGTATCCACATTTCCCATTTTACCTTGAGGAAGCATATTCACTTTCTTTCCTTCTTCCCCTGATCCAGCATCTCCTCTCTCTCTCTCCCTTCTTCCCTCTCAACTTTTACACATCTCCTCTCTCCTCCCTTCATCCAGCATCTCCTCTCTCTCTCTCTCTCTCCCTCCATCCATACAGTGTCTAACCCCGTCTCCTTACTCTACCTCCATGTTCGTCATCTCCCCTGTCATCCTACTGTACATAGAGCCCAGCATCCTCCTTTATATCCCTACTCTCCTTTGTGTCTCTTTCCCCCAACTGTATCCACTATCCCCTCACCCTCTCCCCATCCAGCATTTCCTTCTCTTTTCTCTTTCCCCCTTCTCTAGGCCAACATCTTACCCCACTCCACTCCAACACCTCTTCTCTTTTCCCCATACTTTTCCAGCATGAACCTTTTGCCACCCTACTTCCTCTATATCCACCATCCCCTATCCCCTAAAGTATGCATATCTCCATTTCCTCCTCTCCTAATCCAGTATCTCCACTTTCTTTCCCTGGCCCCAATCCAGCATCACACCTCACTGCTGCTTCCTCCACTGCTACCTCTTCCTTGAATCAGTGGCAGTGGGAATTAAACAGTGAGAAGCCACAGGGCCTTCCACCTTGTACACAACATTACAGGCTCTGCAGTGCAGTCCCACTTCTCAGAAACAGGCTATGCTGGTCTCAACTCTTACTGAGTAGCTGGCATGAGTAGATTAGACTAGATAGAGGTAGAATAGAAAAAAAAATAGAGGTGGCATTTCTAGATAGATTAGTTTTTACTGGCTGTTGAGATAGTGGAACTTTTTTGCTCTTCTCTCATGCATTTTACCTCTTTTATGGGTATAAGGAAGAGTAGTTAAAACTTAAACTGTCGATGCCTCAACTCCTACTGTGCTACTAATAATTGGCCTAAAGGATTTATTTGTTTATTTATCAGCAGAAGCTCCTACACTGGAACTTGGTGGCAGCTCCTCTCCAAAACATACCCCCAAGTGCTGAGTTTGGGGTAGCACTACTCAGCTGTGCCCCCCAACCCCACCCCATAGGCAGAGAGAGCAAGTCAGGTCAGTTGGGGTCTGGATGGCACTCCAGGTTTGAATGCACTCTGAACACAAGTGGCAGATTGAGTCAGCAGGGGGCCATGCAGGATTCCCACTTTTGGAGGGCTTCTGGTGGCACCCATTGTTACACAGCATCCCAAGAAACCATCTTGCTCTGTGTACTGTACAGCTAGCCCTACATATCCCTGTGGGCTCACACTTTTGGCACTAACACTGTCACACAAGCTTGCCTCCTCAGGTGATTTCAGTGATTCCAGATAACATGCCAGCTTCAACAAGCACAGATCTTACTCATGTCTGTCACCAGATCCTCCTCCCACAAGGCCTTGAGCAATGAAGCAACATGAAGGCACAATATTCCATTCTCTGCTGTAGGCTAGTGATCCTGGATTGATCACTAATAGAAACACAGTGCTGGACTTGATGGACCTTTGGTCTGACCCAGTATGGCAGTTCTTGAGAGAAAGAAACCACATCATTCTGGTGCACATAGGAGGGGAAAAGATGGTCTGCATCAGAGCTGATGTTTGTAAATATTTCTGTCTCATTCATCTTCTCTGTCAACTTCAGAGCCAACACAGGTTAGTAGTAACAGGATAAGATAAACTTGTGCTTCACTGTCTTTGCATGATTTTCTCTTGTTATGTTTTCTACCATAAATAGTCTGCTTAATGTGTCTGCAGCCAGAATGTTTTTTCCTGCACTTTTGTTTAACCACAGTATCACATTTCTGCAGCCACAACATCATTCTCTGTAGTCCAGCGGGTACTGAAGCAAGGGATATTTTGATAATTTTCTTTAGTGGTTTATGGTCAGATTCTATTATAACTCTTCTCCCATACAAACACTGGTGGAATCATTCAAGGTTAACCACAGTGGCATAGATCTTTTTTTTTTTTTAGTTTAAATATAGCTTGCTTCCATAAGATGAGAATTACGCTAGATGGAGAAGACTCCTAGCGGTTAGAGCAGAAGGCTGAGAGCCAGGGAAGATAAATCTCACTTCTCCCACTGATGTTCCTTGTAACCTTTGGGCAGGTCACAGCACTCTCCTTTGCCTTAGCTACAAAACTAAGCCTTTGGAGGCAGGGAACAGGGCTGCCAAGGGGGGGGGGGGGCAAGATTCCCCCGAGCCCGGCCTCCAAGGGGGTCCTGGCACCGAGGTCTTTCTCTCTCCTGCTCCTGATGGGACCAAAGTGATCATATCCTGACAGAAGCAGGAGAGAGAAAACTCCAGCACCGGGCTCCTCTTAGAAGCTGGGGAGGAGCATACACAGGGCTTTGAGGCCTCTGGTTTGGCTGGTGGGGGTCCTCAAGCCCCACCAGCAGAAGCCTTCCTCCAGCGCTATTCTCCATCACATTGCCTGCCCTGCGGCTGCAAGCACGATGTGAGGGGAAAAGCAGCAGCAGGGCAGGCAATGCAGTGGAGAACAGCGCTGGAGGAAGGCTTCTACTGGCAGGGCTTGGGACCCCCACCAGTCAAGATATGTGGAGTCGCAGCAGGGACAGGGAAGTGGGGCAAAATATGCCCCTCCTCCACTTTGGGCTCCGTCCCCCCAATTTTATAGTCTGGCTACGCAGCAGTCGGGGGGGGGGGCAGCAGCGGTCCTGGGAGGGGCCGGCAGCGGCCCTGCCCCTGGTCCAGCTCAGTCTCTCGGCAGCCCTAGCAGGGAAATACTGGCTGTGCTAGAAATTCAACTTCCAATCCAAGATCTTTAGGTTTGGAAAAGCAAGTAATTAAATCCATATGACTATATATATTGTATATGTTGTTCAACCATCATGCAGGCAAAACAGAAAAATGTCCAGCATAACCTGTTGCATTATTCCCACGCTTATTCAGGTAAAGCTCAGACAAATCAGGAATGTCATAAGGTTGTGCTGTGAATCATTAGAAATTACAACACTTATCTTGAAATAATCTGTGAAAGCCAATAAATGAGGTTCTGAGTTGTCATGACAGTCTTTTTAAAAATAAGTTGTCATTTATTTCCCGTTGATTTCTTCTTTGTTTCATAAGAAAATATGACAATGTTGTGTGTGTGCTATAATGTAGACAAAGACTCAAGTCGCAGATCTCAGTCCTGCTCATTGAGCCACTAAGGTCTGGTAGTACTGCAAAAGCCAGAATCACAGTCCCAGGAGACGAGAATTCCTTCACCTGCGGTGATAATGCTCAGAGGGAAGAAGTCCAAGGGCTTGGTGAGGGTCTTATAGATCAGAAGGTGGAATTTCTGGATGTAAGAGGAGATAAGTTTCTGTTATAGGGTCTTGTAAGTCAGAAGAGGAAAGAAGAGTTTCCTGACTGTAAGACAGTAGACCAAAAAAGGGGAAGATTCCTGACAGAGGAACCTGAAGATCTTGCATTGGAAGTAGTGAGAAGAATTCTTAAGATAGAGGGAGAAGAAGAAATATGAAGTGTTTACCTATTTTTGTTGCTTTCCTGTTTTATCTAGAAAAAATAACAGCTTTTATATTCTGTCTTTTAATCATTGAGTTAAGACATGGCTTCATATTCAGCATCACATTCAGGTAGTACCAGCTGCTACCTGGATATGTACCACTTGCTGGGGCCAGTCAATGATTTTCATTGGTCCTATCCCAAAAATACCACTGAAAATCTTTACTGACCACCCCCGCACTAACTGGATAACACAGGAGTGGTCTGAGGCCTGAAACTGAGTTCTGTGAGTACCACCAATATTCAGCAACAGTACTTGGATAGCTATAGAGAGAAGTTAGGAGAACATAAGAAAAGCCATACTGGTAGAACAATGGTCCATCTAGCCTTGTATCCTGTTTCCAATGGTGGCTAATCCAGGTCACCGGCAGAAACCCAATTAGTAGCGACATTCCATGTTACCAATCCCAGGGCAAGCAGTGGCTTCCCTCATGAACATCTCAATAACAGAATATGGACATTTCCTCCAGGAACTTGTCCAAACCTTTTTTAAACCAAAATATGCTAATCGCTGTTACCACATCCTCCAGCAACAACTTCCAGAGCTTAACTATTCTATGAGTGAAAAAATATTCCCTCCTATTTGTTTTTAAAGTATTTCCATGTAATTTCATTGAGTGTCCCCTGGTGTTTGTACTTTTGTAAGAGTGGAAAATCAATTCACTTTTACCTATTCTACTCCACTCAGGATTTTATAGATCACAATCATATCCCCTCTCAGCCATCTCTTTTCCAAGCTGAAGAGGACTAACCTCTTTAGCATTTCTTCATATGGGAGGAATTCCATCCCCTTTTTCATTCTGGCTGTTCTTTGAACCATTTCTAACTCCACTGTATCTTTTTTGAGATACGGCAAACAGAATTGAATGCAGTACTCAAGGTGAGATTGCACCATTGAGCGATACAGAGGCTTTATAATATTCTTATTTACCATCCATTTCCTAATAATTCCTAGCATCTTGTTTGCTTTTTTGGCCACTGATGCACACTGGGCAGAAGATTTCAGCGTATTGTCTACAATGGTACAAACTTAGATTGTGAGCCCTCCTGGGACAAATAAATATCCAGCGTACCTGAATGTAACTCACCTTGAGCTACTACAAGGTGTGAGCCAAATCTAAATAATAAATAAATAAATAAATGACACCTAGATCTTTTTCTTGAGTGCTGCTCCTAAGGTGGACCCTAGTATCAAGTAACCATGATTCAGATTATTCTTCTCAATGTGCATCACTTTGTACTTGTCCATATTAAATTTTGTCTGCCATTTGGATGCCCAGTATTCCAATTTCCTAAGGTGTTCCAGCAATTTTTCACAGTCCGCATATGTTTTGACATCCTTGAATAGTTTTGTGTCATCTGCAAATGTAATCACCTCACTTGTCGTTCCATCTCATACATTACACTCCTCTCATACAATTTCATTTACCTTCTCCAACACAGATCCACCTTGATGTCACCCACAAGACAGACTTCAGTTACGCAGCTCCAAAACGTTGGAATAGCCTGCCATTTGACATTAAAGGCCCTGTTTACTAAGGCGCGTTAGCATTTTTAATGCACCTACAATTAGCATGCGCGTTAACTGTGTAGGCACCTATAGGGATATTGTAGGTGCGTACAAGTTAATGTGCATCAAAGATGCTATCATTGCTTAGTAAACAGGGCCCTAAGTAAGAACCTTCTTAGATGCAGTTCAAAGCACTTCTTAAAACCTGGCTATTTTCATGTACCTTTTCAAACTATACTTTTAAAATTATTATTCCTCTTTTCTTTCTTTTTCTTATTCTCAGCATTTTATTGATTGTGAACTGCCTCAATATATTATTACGAGTGGTGGTATATCGTGTCAATAAATAAATGAATAAGCCTGCCTTAGGGGTCACTATGCTCAACTTAGAGTGAAGGAGTGGCCTACGGTTAGAGCACCGGTCTTGACATCCAGAGACGGCCAGTTCAGATCTGCTACTCCTTGTGATCTTGGGCAAGTCACTTAACCTTCCATTGCCTCGGGTACAAACTTAGTTTGTGAGCCCTTCAGGGATAGGGAAATAACCAGTGTACCTGAATGTAACTCACCTTGAGCTACTACTGAAAAGGTGTGAGCAAAATCCAAATAAATAAATAAATATAGATAAATATTTAGGGTTTTTTTATTTTTCATTTTGAGACAATAGATCAAAGAAATTTTTGAACCAAAATCAGAAGCTCCATAGGAAATAACAAATGGACAAATTCAGAAAATAAAACCAGAAAGAGTTGGTATTAATATTACAGAAAAATAACAGTGAAAATTCTCATAATGGCCATGGAACAGTTCAAAAGATCTCCCTAAGCATGTGACTCCCCTTCCTTCAAGGAAAAATTGAAACTGTGAGGGGTCATTAAAAAAAAAGAAAAAAATCTTGATCCAAAAAAACCTAAATATTTACAAGGATATCTTAATTGAAATCTAGCCTCCAAAGGAAAAAAATTGCTGTTTAAAGTCAAAAATTTCTTCCACCTACTTTGGGTCCACTTGGAAATATCCAGAAAAATAGAGATCTTCCCATCAAAAAAACTAATATCAGTAGATCTAAGAAAAGACACAAAAATGCCTCTTTACCACCTCTTTACCCTGCTGAAAAACAAAAGCCACCAATAAAGTAGTTCTTGAGATCACTTCTTCAATCAAGCATTCCAAGATATTAGCAATATTTAGACTATCAAACAAAACACGCACAGTCAAATTGCCAGCAGGAGAAAAAGTACATCTCTTAGGAACCAGTAAACAATATGGAAAGGTGGTAACCTAGAGTCAGAAATCTATAAAACAGGTCTTTAGGAAAATTTAAGAGTCTCAAATTTAAATGCCTAGTAAAATTATTCTTGGGGTTGTGACCAGTAAGTACTCCTGTCTCAATTTAATGCAGGATAGACAAGCTTGCTGTGCACATTCCATCTTGTTTGGTGTGAGGTAAGTCGAAGCTCAGCCCTCCTCTCCTTTGGCAGCCCTGTCGAATCCAGCCTTGCAGAGGACGGACCACTCCAGAGTGAGTGAGCAATCAGAAAGTGAGAGTTCCCTGGAGTTTTCTCAGGGGTGGAAACAACTGACCTTGGTGGCATCTGAACAGCACAATGCAGGACCTGTAATGGTTGGCCAGCGGGGTGGAAGCCATGGATACCATCTCTGCAGGTGATCAAGCGGTGGTTGCTGGTTTTCATGGGGTAGGGGACCTGCCCAGAGCTCTTCAGGCTGAGGTCTTTGAGCCAGTAAGGCCTGCATCTTTTACTCTAGAAGAAATTTGGAAGACAATTGTCTCTCTGGGTCAGACTATTACATCCCAGATACCTGGGATGTAATACAATGTTTACATATATGTTTATTTACTCTTGATATACCGCCTTTCACAACAAATCTAAGTGACATACAATAACAAAACAATTGGCAAAAGAAAACTCTCAAAAAAACACAACTGTAACTCTGTGAGGTGCATTGGTATTGTTTTAAAAGGGTAAGGGAAAAAGCCTCCGATTCAAGCCCAACCTCCAACGCCTAACTTTATACGCATTGGTCTCAATTAAATCTAATTAGTGCCAATAATTGCTTGTTAAAAAGTCCATTATGGGCACTAATTGGCTTCTTATTCATTAAAATTGCACATGCAAATCGAGAACGCACCTAAATCTGCACACGCAATATTTGGTGGCCTTTACAGAATCAGGCGGTAATTGATTCCAGGGTACTGCACACTAAGAGGCATCTTAACATCTACCCTGCAAAACAAATACTGGATACTCTCCCCATCAGATGCCATGTTAAATTTGCACTTACTCCACATTAATTTCTTGCATTAAGACGCGGCAACTGCAAAATTTAATACACTTTAGTAAAAGAACACCTGTATAACTTATTATAATAACATTATTTAAATAACATCTAAATTTGGGCTAAAAAAATAAAAAGAATAGTTAATATCTATGTGATTCTCTGGCATGATTTTAATCCTTTCAGTTTAAATTCCAGGACATGGTTTTGTATATTTGTGCACCCCTATTTATAGAAAGTAATTTGTCTGAGGTAAGACCTTTGACTACACTGTGGGTACTGACTTTAAATTAAGTATATTTTACCCAAAACATGTTAGGTATTTGAGGCCCCAATCCCTCCAGGGCTGAAGCTCTGGATTCTTCAGGTTGTCTATCTTGTTCAGGATGCTAAGAACAAGGCAAAAGACTGCAATCCCTCAACTTTTTCCATTGTCTAAGGACTTAGTCCAGTGGTTCCCAAACCTGATCCTGGAGGTACCCCAGCCAGTCAGGTTATCAGGATATCCACAATGAATATTCATGAGATAGATTTGCATGCTGTGGAGATGGTGCATGTATATCTCTAGCTAACAAATAAGTAACAGTATGAGCTGTTGATCAAAGATAGGTAAACTAATACAAAACAACTGAACAACAGCCAAATTCAATCCCAAAAGGTCATAAAAAGGCATACAATACTTGAAAGCATGAAGATTACCCTCAGAACCAAGGTAATGACCAAGGTCTGACCAACAAGACCCGTTATCTATATAAGATTCAACTGCTTCTGGGCTTCATCAGGAACAACCCAGTTTAAACAAACTTATGCAGGGGCATTCATCTCGCTGACAGGAATCCACTAGGAAACGCCAGCAACGATAAGGGCCCCGTTGAACACAATTAAGCAGTTGGAATGAGGGGTGACTAAGCCAGCTGTGAAAAGCTAAGTTATTTTATGCTATAGCTGTGCTTTTGGAAATATTTGATTCTCAGTGATAATGTTTGCACTATGAGAAAGTTTTGATTGCAAGCATGTGAGATTAATTTCCTTACCCAATGAAAGAGATCAGACCACGGACACCAAAATCTTATATAGATAACGGGTCTTGTTGGTCAGCCCTTGGTCAATAGCTTGGTTTCTGAGGGTAATCTTCATGCTTTCAAGTATTGTATGCCTTTTTATGACCTTTTGGGATTGAATTTGGCTGTTGTTTTGTATTAGCATGCATATCTCTCCCATGAATATTCATTGTGGTGATATCCTGAAAACCTGACTGGCTGAGGTGCCTCCAGGAAGGTTTGAGAACCACTGACTTAGTCAGTACCCAGAGACCAGCCTCTCAATCTTGCTCTTGCGCCTGACATACAAGGAAAGAAAGACAAATTGCCAATCAAAATCTAGCCTTATATGCCTTTGCTTGACCTCATTGTATCTCTACCCATGCTCTTCCAAATAAGAAGTTATCTGTACATTCACTCCCACTTTATTACATTAAGCAGCTACATGGGCAAGTGGTACCTCTGCAGTGTAACAGTGCTATCAGTAGCATGGTCCACAACGAGGCAAAGTTTCAGAACAGGCCGTCTAGGTGGGAAGTTCAAATAGCACCTAGTTTAGGCTCATTTTTTAAAGACCCATAAGTGCTTATGGACAGTTATCTGAATATCGGCATGGAATATTGACAGTCTCCAGGTAACTCTCAGCCCACCCTGTCTTTGTCCCTGTTCTGTCCTAGTACATAGCATCAGAGCGATTTGCAGAGATCTCCAGTGATATTTATCCAGATAATTTCAGTGAAAATCTAGGAACGACCCTGGTCAGCAGCACTTATCCGGGTAGCAGGATATAATACAACACTTCAAGTTACCTTTTACCTGCAGCACATTTATTTGTGCTAATCAGTGCCTTTAAACGTTTCGTGTGGATGTAATTCTTTTTGCCCAAGGCAGCTGTTTTTATCATCGTCTGTTTTAAAATTAATCCGTTAGTGTAATTGTTTGCATGATAGTTTGTGCCATTAGGTTATATATCAATATTACAACTAATTTTAGTTGACATCATAAATATTGTCAGGGTCTGATTATAAATAACCATTTTGCAGTGTTGTATCTTTATTAAAGGTTTCAGCCTGCTGAGCTGCATCCAGATTGCAAGGTCGCTGAAAAGACTTAAGCAGAACAGACTCTTATTATAATATAGGTCTAAAAGGCCAACTTCTCTCCAAGAGATGAAAAGCAATTAATTCTGAGTGACTGCTTGTACAGTAACTCTCCCTCTCCTCCCAAGTTTGATAAGTCGTTTTGTGCTGAATCAACAAACGACCCCTAGTCTTTCAATCAGTAGCCATCTCCCTCCACCCTCATCCTCACCCCCATCCTCAATGCCCTGTAGCAGTTCTTGGCCAAAGAAATAACAACTGTTTGTCATTAAAACTGTAGGGACCAAACAGTGTTTACATATTTTTAGTATGTGGTAATAATGGAGAGCACACAGATATGATCTGTTACTCAGGGTTTGTTGAAATTATGGTGTAGTTGTTGCAGCTGTCAGCACTGGCAACCAATTCTTCGAGCTTCTACAGTATTGAGATCAGAAAGCAAGTCAGCAAGTTATTTCTAACAAAGTAAGGACCTTGGGATATCTTTCAAGTTCCCCAGTACAGTTTTAAGCCATTCATACACCACCACACGTTGGAGTCTGCAATCTGTAGTTTATTGTAAGATAAAAGCATAGCCGACCTTTAAATTAACAAGCAGACTCTCACAAGCCTTTTAGTCAATAATGTACAAATGCCAAATTGAAATAATTGTGTTTCCTTTGAATCAGCTTTTGATCCAGTATTTTATTTATGGGGTGTTTCAATGTTATCTATAGTTGTTTAGAGCTTTTTCCCCAACAGACCGAGTTTTGAGAAATTCCATAAAGCCAGCTAGAACATTGTCCAAAGTCTTTCCCATATATATTGTATATGTTTCAGAACTGTGTATATGTAACATTTGGAGGGGAGAGATCATCCTTGTAACTCAACTTTGAAGCTCAGATATTATGGTGGTTTTATTCATTCCTTTTTCTAGAACTTTTATCAAGCACCATGGACCTAGCTGAAAAATAGAGAATTTTTGTAGTAACGCTTTAAAAAAAAAAAAAAGAAACCTGGGTCAAAAAGGAGAAAGGGGAGTTTAGCAGGCTTCTCTGTGGGATGATATTTTCATTTAGCTTTTAATTGGCCACTAACAGTGATTCACAAAGTGTTGACACTACAAGAATGTAATATACTCTAGGGATGGGCAGCCAGAAAATTCCCATTTTGTGTTGTTCGTTTTCCATCTCATTTCCAGGAATGTTTTATTTATTTTCACTTGGCCATTTGGGAGAAAAGTCATTGCGTACACACTCTTTTGAAAGAGTGCACACACCATCCCTCAGATTATATATACCATGAATTAAGTTGTGCGCAGAAATCCAGTAGTATTCTGGATTTCCATGTGCAGCTTAATTGGTTAACAAGCCAGTCAGCACCGATAATTGCCACTTAACAAGCAATTATTGACACTAATTGGCATTAATTAGAATTTACGTGCAAAACTGTCTAAGCATATTCTATAGAACAAATAGAGAGGGTAATACAGCAAACATAGAAAGTATACAAACAAAAAAAGCAACATTGGTCCTTCAAGACTGGGACAACAGGAGTTCTTTATTGACAAGTGACCCAACACAGGCCGTGTTTCGGCGTTATACAACGCCTGCCTCAGGGGTCCAAATTTCACTTCTGCAGTATATAAGTTGTGTAAGTCCAATGCCTATGAACTCAACCCTTGAAAGGGTATCTGCAGAGAATGATAGCCGCAATGCGAAAATTAGGCTCCTGTAACAGCCTTCTGATTTGCACACTATTCTATAAGGCAAGATACTTAACTCTACTAGGGCTACTTTTACCAAGCTGTGGCAAAAGGGGACCGGTGCTGGCGTTGGTATATGTTTTACACATGCCGAGGCCCCCTTTTACCACAGCTGGTAAAAGGGAAGTCTTGCCTTCCTGCAAGAAATTAGCCATGCGGCAAGTAAAGTTGCTGCACGGCCATTTTGGGGGGGGAGCCCTTACTGCCACCCACTGAGGTGGCGGTAAGGGATCCCACATTAACCTGGCAGAAACCGGGCAGCATGCGGCACTGCCCAATTAGCACCGGGTACACTCCAGCACTACAAATACATTTTTGTAGTACCGGAAATGACGGCACGCTACAGGTGGGAAGTACCGCCAGGCTTCTGTGGTAGCCCGGCAGTACTTCATGTATAGCGAGTGATAAGCCCGTATTGGGCTTACTACCACTTAATAAAATGAGCCCTTAGTGCTTAACTCAAAAAGGGGGCATGGTCATGGGTGTGTCAGGGGAATACTGAAAAGTTGCACGTGTAGTTATAGAATACAGCCTCAGTGTGCCTAACTTGGGCACTAGCAGTTACACCAGGTTTCATAAGCTGTAACTCTGGTGCCTAAAGTTAGATATGGGAATTGGCGCTAAGCAAGTTGAATTATGAGCACCATGTATAGACTTCCCTCCCTTATGGGGTGAATTCTAGCAATGGTGCCTACAAAATTGGAGACCAAAAGAAACACTTAAGCGCTATTCTATAAGCTGTGCCTAAAGTTAGGGGGTCATGCATAAATTTAGGCACATCCATTTGTACCAAAGAAAACATGGTGCAAATGCCCATGCCTAAATTTGCACACAGAACCCCTTTATTCTATAATTGCAAGTGTAACTAGAATCCATGCCCAATCTCCGCCCCGAAATGTCCATAACCCCTCCATTTCAATGCCCCTTTTTCTGGAACACATGTAAAATTTAGGCGTGGATCACGTAGCTAAATTTACACATGTACATGATAATTGTAACATAGTAACATAGTTGATGACAGCAGATAAAGACCTGTATGGTCCATCCAGTCTGCCCAACAAGATAAACTCACAGCATAAGGTATGATGATACTTTATATGTATACCTAATCTTGATTTGTCCTTGCTATGTTCAGGGCAAAGACCATAGAAATCTGCCCAGCATTGTCCTTGTTGTCATCAAAACCCCTGAAAAGCTCTACTCCAGCCCATCCAAAACTGTTCAGCCACGATCAGGCACAGACCGTAGAAGTCTGTCCAACATTGGCCTTGCTTCCCAATTACTGGTGTTGCAAACTAATCACCAGTGGCGTACCGAGAGCAGGGCGGTGGGGGCGGTCCGCCCCGGGTGGACACTGCTGGAGGGGTGCAGGGAGCAGCCACACGGCTGTCGGCTCCGCCAGTTCCATGCTCCTTCTGCTGTTACTTCCTGTTCCAGGGCAGAGGGAGCAGGGAACCTGCAGAGCTGATAGCTGCTCAGCTGCTCCCAGCACCCGAGCAGGTAAGAAAAATGCACCCGAGGGGGGCCTTGGAGGTGATAAGCCAGGAGGGATGGTGATGCGCCAGGAGGGACGCTGCACCTGGGGTGGTGTCATACTGCACCCAGGGGGGACGCTGCACCCGGGGGGGGGGGGGGTGGACAACGCTGCACCCGAGGGAGAGGGGTGCACAGCAGCAAACCGTCCCAGGTGGCAGCCGACCAAGGAACACCACTGCTAAGCTTCTTTGGATCCATTCCTTCTAAACAGGATTCCTTTGTGTCTATCCCATGTATGTTTGAAATTCGTTACCGTTTTCATCTCCATCACCTCCCGCGGGAGGGCATTCCAGGTATCTACCACCCTGTCAGTAAAAAAGTACTTCCTGATGTTATTCCTGAGTTAGCCCCCCTTCAACTTCTATTCATGTCCTTTAGTTCTACCACCTTCCTGTCACTAGAATAGGTTTGTTTGTAGATTAATACTTTTCAAATATTTGAACAATTGTATCATATCACCCCTGTTTCTCCTTTCCTCCAGAGTATACATTCAGGTCATCAAGTCTCTTATCATACATCTTGCTATGCCAACCCTATACCGTTTTCATTACCTTTCTCTGAACAGCTCCAAGTCTTTTTGCATCCTTAGCAAGATACAGCCTCCAAAACTGAACACAATATTCCAAGTGGGACCACACCAATGACTTCTAGAGGGGCATCAACATCTCCATTTTTCTGCTAGTTATACCCCTCTCTATGCAGCCTAGCATCCTTCTGGACATGGCCACTGCTTTGTCACATTGTTTTGTCAATTAGCGCCAATAATAGCTTGTTAATTGGATCATTATTCAATTAAATTGCATGTAACTTTAGGTATACACCCAAATTTGCATGCGCATTTTTAGCGCTTTTTTTTATAGAATTAGAGGAGTGTACAGAAAGGGCACAGACTTTCTGAAAAAGAGTGCACTAGGGACTGGATTCTATATAATCACGCCTAAAAAATTGGCAATGAAATAAAATATGTCTAGGCGTATTCTATAAAGTATGCCTAAATTTAGGTGTACTTTTTATAGAATAAGCCCAAATTTCCATGCTGTTTATAGAATATGCTGAGCACCTGTCCACATGACTGAATTTAGCCATGGGCAGTTACGTCAAATCAAAATTGGTGTAAATACCGATGCCTAAATTATGTACGGACCAGGTGTGTTCTACACCACATGCATAGATTTTAGAAATGCCCACGACCTACCCACGGCCATGCCCCCTTTTTAACTATGTGACTTAGAATTTACGTACATCAAGTCATAGAATATGCTTAGTCAGTTCTGCGCATAAATTCTAATTTATGCC
This sequence comes from Microcaecilia unicolor, assembly GCF_901765095.1. Lineage (NCBI taxonomy): Eukaryota > Metazoa > Chordata > Amphibia > Gymnophiona > Siphonopidae > Microcaecilia > Microcaecilia unicolor. Next base: position 485,311,903 of record NC_044032.1, on the reverse strand, counting down.
AATTAGTACTTGTTAAGTGGTAATTATCGGTGTTGATTGGCTTATTAACTAGGTTGCACATGCAAATCCTGAATATGACTGGATTTGCATATGTAACTTAAGTCATGCTATATAGAATCTGCTGGTATTCATGCATGGGGGGGTCCACTCCTTCCACAGTAACGTAAAGCAAACCAACCACGGGGTGGAAGAAAACAAGTCCAAGTAACCAGCAAAAACACAGGAGTAAGAGCTCCAAACAAAGTTTATTGGGACCCTACACGGTCCGTGTTTCGGCAAACAAGCCTTCTTTAGGGGTCCAAAACACACAAAATTTAAAAATGAACAACGAAGATAAACATAATAATAATAATAAGCATACGAACATACATAATAGTAAATTATACAGGTGAATAAGAATATACATATATACATGTTAAAATATATGAAGATGTAAATCACACACAGTTATAATCCAAAATACATTAATAGAAGATAATAACATTAGTGATATATTTAAAGTATAAAAAGGATATGAAGATGTAATAATAAAACAGAAAAAAGATAAACAAATTAGAAAAAAAAGAAAAATACCAATAGATCCTCCATTTGAAGTCGAGTCAACTGTGAGTGCTGAGAAAGCACAAATATAATAATGCTAAAAATAAAATATTGGTATTTAAAGTCAAAAACTCTAAAGTCACAAGAGACAACAAATCGGATAGGGGACTTGGGTACAAAAACTAAAACCCGCTTTAATAGTAGTGATGAGGATGTATTCCCAAGGTATTAGAGACTATAATAACCATAAGAGTCAAACCCAAATATGAGACTGAAAACCGCAGTGAATTATCAAAAAACCCACCGTTATGGGAATTGAGATAAGAAGTGGCCATTGCCGACTTGAACGTCAATCCAGACCAGAAAGAGAGGTAGAGAGCTGCGAAAAGAGGGATAAAAACATGCCTGAAACCACCAAAAAGTGAGCACAGCCGAGTAAAGTTGATCAAAGCAAAAAAAACAGAACCTGCAAAAACCACGGGAAATAAAGGAACCAGTGATGACATGGCAACGTGGCAAAATGTTACCAGACGTTGCGGAAAAGGCAATGTCCAAAAAGAAAGCTGTCCACAAATAAAAATAAAAATAACATCTAACTTATGTCCACTGGTGAGGACACATACCGGTAAAATGAGATGGAATATATAAAAAATATAACCCTCAAGAAAAGCCAATGATAGATGTGACTGACATGGGGAAGACGTCCAAAAAAGAGGAAACGTCCAAAAAAAGAGGAAATGTCCAAAAAAAAAAAAAGAAGAAGAAGAAAGCTTGTTTGCCGAAACACGGACTGTGTAGGGTCCCAATAAACTTTGTTTGGAGCTCTTACTCCTGTGTTTTAGCTGGTTACTTGGACTTGTTTTCTTCCACCCCGTGGTTGGTATTCATGCATGCACAGTAGTTTGAAACCATCCTGTGATAGTTGGCACACACTTTCTCAAAACAGTGAGCACTATTATCAGCAAATGTCTTTCTGCTCATTTTCATTTAACAACATGGAACAATATGGAAATTTGTTGATATTTCCCATATCATTGCAAAGAGATACCCATCCCTATTCTTTTCTCACCATTCATAGTTGCACCAGAAATAAATTACATTGAATCCATATATTTGTAAGAGTTTCAATATATTATTGCAAATATCCTTGCATTCTGTACTTTGCTAGAGGCTAAACTTTATCCTACAACATTCCATTCATATAATGGAATAACACTTAGGAAACAATGACAGCTAGAGATATGTTCAGGGCAAACATTTTTGGTTTATTTTCTTTTTATTTGAGCTTTTTTGTCCCAATTTTTGGACTTTTTTCATGCATTCATTTAAGAAACATATCTTTACATGGGTTAAAATTATTAGAAACATGCTAGATGACTTAATTTGTATTAGTTGATAAGTCTGCACATTTCAAAATGCGGTAAATAAATCCTAATAAATAAATAAATAAATTTTATTGATTTAGCATGCATTAGATATTAAGGCACACTAATGACCAGAACACACACTAACAAATGCACATCCCTAGTACCAGCAGTTAACTTTGAATATTGCAAGTATTGAGTTTTAAGAAATATTGAAGTGCAGTCAAAATTAAAGCACAATAAGTGCAAAGGCTGTGTGGGGGCATATCAATGGATCTGTAACCAGGTGGGATAAACACAAAGGAATCCTGTTTAGAAGGAATGGTTCCACGGAATCTTAGCGAAGATTGGATGATGATGCTGGTAACTGGGAAACAAAATGGGAGCTGGGCAGACTTCTATGGCCTATGCCCTGATCATGACTAAATAGATAGGGATGGGTTGGAGTGTAAATTTTAAGGGGCTTGGACGTTAGCTTCAGAACTTAGTACAAGAACAGTGCTGGGCAGACTTCTACAGTCTGTGCCCTGAGAAAGGCAAGGACAAAACAGATTCAAAACTGTATAAAGAGGAAAGGTCCCACTGAACTTTCTTTCTGAGAAGTTCCAAGAGAAGAGGACATTTCTCTGGTAAGTGAACGCTATTTTGCTTTGTGCTTTGGGAACTTAAAGATTGGGGTTAAAAAAGGAGGAATTGTAGGTTAGTGTTAGGCAAAATAAAAAATATAAAAAGCTAATTTTATCAGCTCATCGCCATAGTCTTTTCCACTTAGTTTTAAAAACTTTGTACCACAGCATTAACAGATAGAATCTAGCAGGCTGACCGGCTGATCATTAGGCATATAGATAGCTGGGTGGCTGGTGGATGTGAGGATTGCCTGGTGACTTGCCTGCCTGGTGCGAAGGTGGCAGACCTCACGCATCACCTAGATAGGGTTTTAGATAGTGCTGGGGAGGAGCCGGCTGACTTGGTACATGTGGGTACCAATGACATAGGAAAATGTGGGAGAGAGGTTCTGGAAGCCAAATTTAGGTTCTTAGGTAGAAAGCTCAAATCCAGATCCTCTAGGGTAGCATTTTCTGAAATGCTACCCGTTCCACATGCAGGGCCCAAGACACAGGCAGAGCTCCAGAGTCTCAATGCGTGGATGAGACGATGGTACAGGGAGGAGGGTTTTAGATTTGTTAGGAACTGGGCAACATTCTGGGGAAGGGGGAGCCTATTCCAAAAGGATGGGCTCCACCTTATCCAGGTTGGGACCAGGCTGCTGGCATTGGCATTTAAAAAGAAGATAGAGCAGCTTTTAAACTAGAAATGGGGGGAGGCAAACAGTCACTCAAAAGAACATGGTTCGGGATAAGGTATCATTCAAAGATATCACCAAAACAGGGAAGATAGGGTATCCTGATAGTGAGGTTGCAAAAGAGACCGTAGTAGATCAAGTGTCCTTAAATAAAAGAAAAATCAGACAAAAGATTGCAAATTAATACTGTCAAATACTAAGCATCATGTAAATAGGAACAACGAACATAGTTTGAAATGTCTATATGCGAATGCCAGGAGCCTAAGAAATAAGATGGGAGAGTTAGAATGTATTGCACTAAATGAAAAATTAGATATAATAGGCATCTCTGAGACCTGGTGGAAGGAGGATAACCAGTGGGACACCGGGGTACAAATTATATCGTAGTGATAGGGTAGATTGAATTGTGGAGGGGTAGCATTGTATATTAACGAGAGCCTTGAATCAAATAGATTGAAAATTCTGCAGGAAACAAAACACTTCTTGGAATCACTGTGGATTGAAATTCCATGTGTAAAGGGGAAAATGATAGTGATAGGAGTGTACTACCATCCGCCTGGCCAGGATGAACAGATGGATGCAGAAATGTTAAAGGAAATTAGGGACGCAAACAAAATGGGCAACACAATAATAATGGGTGATTTCAATTACCCCAATATTAACTGGGTAAATGTAACATCAGGGCACGCTAGGGAGGTAAAATTCCTTGATGAAATCAAGGACAGCTTTATGGAGCAGCTGGTACAGGAGCTGACGAGAGAAGGAAAAATTCTAGACCTAGTCCTTAGTGGAGTGCATGATCTGGTGCGGGGGGGTAATGGTGCTGGGGCCGCTTGATAACAGTGATCATAATATGATTGGAATTGATATTAGCTTTGAAGTAAGTATACATAGGAAATCAAATACGTTAGCGTTTAACTTTAAAAAAGGAGAATATGATAAAATGAGAAGAACGGTGAAAAATAAACTTAGAGGAGCGACTGCAAGGGTCAAAAATTTATATCAGGCGTGGATGCTGTTCAAAAACACCATCCTGGAAGGCCAGGCCAAATATATTCTGCGTATTAAAAAAGGAGGACGAAAGACCAAACAACAGCCAGCATGGTTAAAAAATGAGGTGAAGGAAGCTATTAGAGCTAAAAGAAAATCCTTCAGAAAATGGAAGAAGGAACTGACTGAAAATAATAAGAAACAGCATAAGGAATGTCAAGTCAAATGCAAAGCGCTGATAAGGAAGGCTAAGAGGGACTTCGAAAAAAAGATTGCGTTGGAGGCAAAAACACATAGCAAAAAAATATTTTAGGTATATTAAAAGCAGGAAGCTGGCAAAAGAATTTGTTGAACCGCTAGATGACGGAGGAATAAAAGGGGCGATCAGGGAAGACAAAACCGTAGCGGAGAGATTAAATGAATTCTTTGCTTCAGTCTTCACCGAGGAAGATTTGGGTGGGGTACCGGTGCCACAAATGGTATTCGAAGCTGACGAGTCAGCGAACCTTAATGAATTCTCTGTAAACCTGGAGGATGTAATGGGGCAGTTCTACAAACTGAAGAGTAGCAAATCTCCTGGACTGGATGATATTCATCCCAGAGTACTGATAGAACTGAAAAAGTAGCTTGCGGAGCTATTGTTAGTAATATGTAATTTATCCTTAAAATTGATCGTGGTACTGGAAGATTGGAGGGTGGCCAATATAACGCCGATTTTTAAAAAAGGTTCCAGAGGAGATGCAGGAAATTATAGACCGGTGAGTCTGACGTCGGTGCCGGGCAAAATGGTAGAGACTATTATTAAGAACAAAATTACAGAGCATATTCAAAAGCATGGATTAATGAGACAAAAGGAAATCTTGCCTCACCAATCTATTACATTTCTTTGAAGGGGTGAACAAACATGTGGATAAAGGTGAGCCGGTTGATATTGTGTATCTGGAATTTCAGAAGGCGTTTGACAAAGTACCTCATGAAAAACTCCAGAGGAAATTGGAGAGTCATGGGATAGGAGGTAGTGTTCTATTGTGGATTAAAAACTGGATAAAAGATAGAAAACAGAGAGAGTAGGTTAAATGGTCAGTATTCTCAATGGAAAAGGGTAGTTAGTGGGGTTCCCCAGGGGTCTGTGCTGGGACCGCTGCTTTTTAACATATTTATAAATGACCTACAGATGGGAGTAACTAGTGAGGTAATTAAATTTGCTGATGACACAAAGTTATTCAAAGTCGTTAAATCGTGGGAGGATTGTGAAAAATTATGAGGACCTTACGAGACTGGGAGACTGGGCGTCTAAATGGCAGATGACGTTTAATGTGAGCAAGTGCAAAGTGATGCATGTGGGAAAGAGGAACCCAAATTATAGCTACGTCATGCAAGGTTCCACGTTAGGAGTCACGGACCAAGAAAGGGATCTAGGTGTCATCGTTGATGGTACATTGAAACCTTCTGTTCAGTGTGCTGCTGTGGCTAAGAAAGCAAATAGAATGTTAGGTATTATTAGGAAAGGAATGGAAAACAAAAATGAGGATGTTATAATGCCTTTGTATCGCTCCATGGTGCGACTGCACCTCGAATATTATGTTCAATTCTGGTCGCCGCATCTCAAAAAAAGATATAGTGGAATTAGAAAAGGTGCAGAGAAGGGTGACGAAAATGATAAAGGGGATGGGACGACTTCCCTATGAGGAAAGGCTAAAATGGCTAGGGCTCTTCAGCTTGGAGAAAAGGCAGCTGAGGGGAGATATGATAGAGGGCTATAAAATAATGAGTGGAGTTGAACGGGTAGATGTGAAGCGTCTGTAACGCTTTCCAAAAATACTAGGACTAGGGAGCATGCGATGAAGCTACAATATAGTAAATTTAAAACGAATCAGAGAAACATTTTCTTCACTCAACGTGTAATTAAACTCTGGAATTCGGGGGGGCTTGTCCAAGATGGCGACTCACACTCGAGGCTGAACGCTCTGGTGCTGCTGGATGTTGTTCTCTTTCTTTGAAATTACAAATCGGAGAGAAACTTAATGCCTCACACTAAGAGAAAAGGTGTGGTGAGGAATACGCCGTCGGTGCTCCTCACCTCTACGCCTCTCCAGACAACGCTGGATCGCTTCATCGCGAGCTGCCCTAGAGGAACCGGCGTGGTGCAAGCCGCTGTGAATGATGCCGAAGGAGCGACGCCGTTCCAGGCTGTTGAAACATCTCTTTCACCGCCGGAGTTTTACACCCCGCCATGTCCTGCTCGTGAGAGAGGGGGGATGTTGGACCTGATCTCATCGGAAGGCGACGGAGACAAGCCCGAAAATGATGGCGCCACCCCAGAACGAGCAGAGGAATTATCTTTGGCCTATCAACCCCACCGTTGGTAACGTTGGATTCAATTTGGAAGGCTATTCAGGCCCTGACAAAAATAGTGACGAATACTGCCCAGGAGACCAGACTTCTAGTGAGTAAAGTAAATACCTTGACAGAAACAGTGGAGAAAGTAAAAATTGAGTATACAACAAAGTTTGAGTCAATTGAAACAGATTTGACAACGCTGAAAGCAGTTAATATGACTATAATAAAAGATAAAACGTTGATGATGAGGAAAATAGAGCAAATTGAAAATTATAATAAACGTTTAAATCTAAGGATTTTGAATTTCCCAGTGGTAGATAGTATTGCTCCAATGGAACTATTTCGAAAATACTTAATTGATATTCTGCAATATTCCCCTTCACTTATACCTCCATTGAACAAAATTTTTTATATTTCCTTGCAAAAGAAAAGTCAGGGGGAATTGAGGGAAGAAACTCAAGTTGAAGCTGGAAATAGTTTACAAGATTTAACAGCATTCTTGGAACAGTCTCTGTTAGTAATATCTCAGCGTCAAACACTTTTAATTTCTTTTGTCTTCGAGCAAGATAAGAATTCATTATTAAAACTGTACTTTAAGAATTCTAAGAAGATTTTCTGTGGCTCTAGGCTTTGGATATTTCCGGATGTTACAAAGACTACACAGGATAAGAGAAAATTATTTCTATCACTGAGGGAAGAAACCAGGGCATTAGGAGCCACTTTTTTGTTGGCGTACCCATGTAAATGTTTAACTGATCTGGTTCAAAAAAAACGTATTTAACATTCAGATATTTGGTTAAAGGTTTTTTTGGAACAGAAAAAGCTCTCCAATGTGAATCCAACATAGTTTGAACATACTGTTAACATGGGATAAGAGGGCAGAATATGAGTCAGGCCATTTTTCTTTATTATATATATCTTATGTTCTCCTGGTTTAAAGACTAACCCCCCACAAGTAGTGGTCTAAGGAAGAGTAGAAATTATGATGTATAACTGTTTGGTTTATGGAAGAGAATTCTTTATTTGAATTTTACTATCTCTGTTTTTCCTGATACAATATGTATATTCTTGTAAATTCTTAAACTAAATAAATAAATAAAAAACTCTGGAATTCGTTGCCAGAGAATGTTGTAAAGGCGGTTAGGGAATGGGACTTGATCTACTGCCTGTAGTGGTTTTCTCCATCTCTACCTTAATAGCAGTTTATGAACTTTTCCTTCAGGAACTTGTCAAAACCTTTTATAAACCCAGATAAGCTAACTGCTGTTCTAATTGCAGGAAGACTGTAGGAAATTGGCAGATGAAATTTAATGTAGACAAATGCAAAGTGATGCACATTGGGTAGAATAATCCAAATCATAGTTACCTGATGCTACCGTCCACCTTGGGAGTCAGCACCCAAGAAAAAGATCTAGGAGTCTTTGTAGACAATATGCTGAAATCTTCTGCCCAGTGTGCAGCAGTGGACAAAAAAGCAAACAGGATGCTAGGAATTATTAGGAAAGGGATCGTAAATAAGACCAAGAATACTATACTGCCTCTGAATTGCTCCAATTGTGCAACCTCACCTTGAGTATTGTGTTGAATTCTGGTCGCCGTATCTCAAAAAAATAGCGGAATTAGAAAAGGTTCAAAGAAGAGCTACCAAAATGATAAAGGGGATGAAACTTCTCTCATATGTGGAAAGGATAAAGAAATTAGGGCTCTGCTTACTAAGCCTCTCTACAGGCACGCTAGTGTTTTTAGTGTGCGCTATTGCTAGAGACTAATATAGGAATATATAGGCGTCTCTAGCATTTAGCATGTGTTAATTTTAGCGCATGCTAAAAGCGCTAGTGCACCTTAGTAAACAGGTCCTTAGGGTTCTTCAGCTTGAAAAAGAGATGGCTGAGGGGAGATATGATTGAGGTCTACAAACACTGGACCCTAGCATCAGGTGACTGTTATTTGGATTATTCTCCCCAATATCTACCACTTTGAATTTGTCCACATTAAATTTCATCTGCTATTTGGATGCCCAGTCTTCCTCCAATTTCCTAAGGTCTTCCTGCAATTTTTCACAGTCCACATGCATCTTAACAACTTTGAATAGTTTTGTGTCATCTGCAAATTTTGCACACAACCCCCTCCCTTTTACAAAGCCACGTGAGAGGCTGCCGGTGCAATAATGTCAACACAGCCCATTCAAAGTGAATGGGCTGTGTCGGCACTGCTGTGCGGCAGCCTCTAGCATGGCTTTGTAAGGGGGGGGGGGGTAAATCACCTCACTCATTCCCATTCCCAGATCATTTATAAATATGTTAAACAGCACCAGTTCCAGTACAGATGCCTGGGGCCCTCCACTATTTACCCTCCTCCACAGGGCCGTGCCTAGGGTCTCTGGTGCCCCCCTGCAGACTATCGGTTGGCGCCCCCCCCCCCCCCCCCCCCAGCAGAGCAGGAACAGAAGGGAGCAGGCAAGTAAGCCGGACCTCAGGAAAAAATAGCACTGTATGTATCCCTCATTAATAAGTCTCTGACTCTAAAGTTTAGCAATTTCATTAAAGCAAAATGTATTTTCACATATCACATCCTATCCAAGGAGAATGTTTTATATATGTCACCTGTCTGTGGTAAAACGTCACACAGTATCAAAATACCTCTAATATGTAGTCGTGCCAGCCGAGGAAACTAACTGTGCTCAGCTCACAAGAGACAGAGTGAACATAAAATAAAACTTCATCCTTAAAAGATAATATCGGATGAATGCATGAAGGTGAATATGAATTCCTGTGAATGGAATCAGTTTGATTTACAATAAATCCAGATACAAGAGGACCTTACGAGACTGGGAGACTGGGCAGCTAAATGGCAGATGACGTTTAATGTAAGCAAGTGCAAGGTGATGCATGTGTGAAAAAAGAACCCGAATTATAGCTACGTCATGCAAGGTTCCACGTTAGGAGTTACGGACCAAGAAAGGGATCTGGATGTCGTCGTCGTCGATAACACGCTGAAACCTTCTGCTCAGTGTGCTGCTGCGGCTAGGAAAGCGAATAGAATGTTGGGTATTATTAGGAAAGGTATGGAAAACAGGTGTGAGGATGTTATAATGCCATTGTATCGCTCCATGGTGCGACCGTACCTTGAGTATTGTGTTCAATTCTGGTCGCCGCATCTCAAGAAAGATATAGTAGAATTGGAAAAGGTGCAGAGAAGGGCGACTAAAATGATAGCGGGGATGGGACGACTTCCCTATGAAGAAAGACTAAGGAGGCTAGGGCTATTCAGCTTGGAGAAGAGACGGCTGAGGGGAGACATGATAGAGGCATATAAAATAATGAGTGGAGTGGAACAGGTGGATGTGAAGCGTCTGTTCACGCTTTCCAAAAATACTAGGACTAGGGGGCATGCGATTAAACTACAGTGTAGTAAATTTAAAACAAATCGGAGAAAATTTTTCTTCACCCAACGTGTAATTAAACTCTGGAATTCATTGCCGGAAAATGTGGTGAAGGCGGTTAGCTTAGCAGAGTTTAAAAAGGGGTTGGACGGTTTCCTAAAGGACAAGTCCATAAACCGCTACTAAACGGACTTGGAAAAATCCAAAATCCCAGGAATAACATGTATAGAATGTTTGTACGTTTGGGAAGCTTGCCAGGTGCCCTTGGCCTGGATTGGCCGCTGTCGTGGACAAGATGCTGGGCTCGATGGACCCTTGGAGGCATGTTTTCGGGGCACTTGGCCTTCCGGGGTTCCATAGGTTTCTATGGAACTTTGGAGGGCTGGGTGCTTTGAAAGTATGCCTCTTGGTCTTTTCCCAGTATGGCATTACTTATGTACTTATGTACTCCCTCATATATATAACAAAAAATTATTTAAGTGGAATGGAATTATTTGACTGTACTGGTAAACAGATAGAAATACTCTATTGCATTCTAATCTCCTTTGCACCAAAGATTGTAAGCTCTTTGAGCAGGGACTGTCTTTCTTCTATGTTTGTACAGTGCTGCGTATGCCTTGTAGCGCTATAGAAATGCTAAATAGTAGTAGTAGTAGGATATAATTCAGATCAAACATTTATCTCTGATCAACTATCTCAGATCAAATATTTATTTCAGATCAAATATTAAGGTTTCCTTGCTTACAGTCACTTAAATCTACCTAGCCTTTATATAGCTTATAGGATTTAAACACTCTTAAACTGAAATTCACCCTTTTCTATTCTTCATAAACTTCAAGTAATCCTGAAATATTCAGATCCTTTTCTCACTAGAGAAACTTCAATCGCCACCAATCTCTTTTCACTTACATTTTCTCATTTACCACAATCAGGCACTCTTTTATAACTTCAGTCAACAAACACAGGAAGTCACAGCTGGATGTCTCTCTTGGCAAAGGACAGCTCTCACTCTGTTCACTTCCCGGGCAGATTTCTTAACAGAAGCTGATCATCCAATCAGAGAGCTCTATTTGAATGCAGATTAACATACAGACACTCATGGGAATGTTTAGTGAAAAACACCGGACTAATTTGCATATGATTTAAACAAATCTGAGCATATGACAACCAAGTACAGACTCCCAGCACCTGAATTCTGCAATTAGATTTAAGGCAAATACTTTTAAAACTTATTTTTAGCACTTTTAAAATTTCAGGTTCTCTTTAATTTGAATGCTGTTTCAAGCTCTGAAACTCACCCTGACTGAGGAGATAGCCCCAAACCGAAGCATAAATAGCAATCTGGTTGTATCCTCAATTAATACTGCTCCTTTGCATGAAAAGGGGAGGGCAGCAGAGATAGGAGAATCACAAGTTCAGGTGAAAGATTTTGCAAGTGAGCAGACGGGCAGTAAGCACGGCCCTGCTCCTCCACTGAGAGAAACCATACAACCCTATCCTCTGTTTTCCATCCATTAATCAGTTCTCAATCCACACCAGAACATTACCGCCTATCCCATGTTTTTAATTTTCTCAGGAGTCTCTCATGAGGGACTTTGTCAAAAGCTTTCTGAAAATCTAGATACACTATATTACCTGGCTCACCTTTATCCAATGTCAATGTGTATTATCCATATATGCCATTTCTATTCACGCCCTTGTTGATTAACCTTTATAAAATTTCTCTCAAGGTGATTTTAAAAAATACATGAACTTGAAAAACAGTGCCACCTTTTAAAAAAAATAATGAGCCAAAATAAAGAATAGTAAGGAGGAATTCCAAATAAGCCCAGAGGGAGGAAAAGAGCCAGGAAATCAGCAAGATGATTTTTATAGGAAAATAAATAACAGTGCTGGCTTTAACATGAGCTAGAGGTGGAGAATGCCTTTGAATATTAAAGAAGGAACAAAATGTTCTGTTCACTCTTTGAAGAAAGATTCTCAGGGTTGTAAAAAAAAATTAATGAATGTCCCTCCTTCAGCAAAATAAATCAGTGAAGCACCATTTTTACCACCTCCTCACCCCCTTTGTCTCCTCCCATTAAGGAAGTTTAACCAAATAATTAGCTAATATTAAGGAACTTCCCATTAAGGAAGTTTACCAAAAATATTGTGCTAATGCTGCAGAAACATGAGCTGGTGTCCATCTGTGAATAACTTTTTCTGTTACAGCTCACGAAGCTATTAAATTGAAATTACAACTTGGATGGAAACTCTGTAAAATTAGCCCTGGATATTCAGTGCCAGGCTATGAACGGGCACTGACAGTGAATATCCAGGGCTAATGCACTGGTGCTGGCCACTGCGGCTTGTGCGGGTCCTGGCTAATATTCAGCCAGGTCCCATATAAGGGAACAATATTGTCTGGTTAATTGCCCATTTTTCCTAATAATTCCTAATATTCTATTTGCTTTTTTGGCAGCTGCCACACACTGAGTAGATGATTTCAATACATTGTCCATGATGATGATGCCTAGAACCTTTCCTTATTTTGTCAACTGGTTTAGCACACATGAAGGGCAATTCACCAGAGAATGTTGCCACTTTTTCAGGTAAGTATATGCTTTCACACGTAAGTGGCAGTAAAGCAACTAAGTGCTATTCGAAAAGGCACATGTCAGTGGCATAGCATGTAAATGCAAGGGAAAGGGGACTTGATATACCGCCTTTCTGAGGTTTTTGCAACTACATTCAAAGTGGTTTATATATATTCAGGTACTTATTTTGTACCAGGGGCAATGGAGGGTTAAGTGACTTGCCCAGAGTCACAAGGAGCTACAGTGGGAATCAAACTCAGTTCCCCAGAATCAAAGTCCACTGCACTAACCACTAGGCTACTCCTCCACTTACATGGGTAAAACCAAGGAGGTTTTATGACAGGAGATGGCATGAAGTAAAGAAGTTGAATCCATCTCCCCCACATGGCCACCATATTGGTGTTCCCTAAAAAAAACAAATTGTCAGCATAGGGATGTACACAGAGAAACCATCAGAACTTTAACCTGAGATTAAATTATTTTTACATCTAGGGGATCCTGGGGGGGGGGGGAGTGAGAAGACTCCCCTTGGTTCCTGCGGGTGGGGGCCGTGATAGCCCTGGTCCTACCATGGGTGGGGTGCTCCAGAGTGGCAGACTTGTTTTTGGAGCTGCAGAGGCTCGATTTTTGTAGGGTAAGCTTTAAGAAGGGCCCAGCTCTGCCTGAGCATTGGGACTGAGTTTTGGGGACTTCTGCGGCTCCAAAAACAAGTCAGGCACTCCAGAGCACCCACACCTGCAGCATGACCGGGCTCATGCCCCAGGATACCCCAGAGGTAAATATAAAATAAATATATAAAGCTGTCAAAAAAAATCCACACATAGGCAGTCATAAGCACTTGATATTGTTTTTATATAGAAACTAGTAAAAAAGGCCCGTTTCCAAAACCAATGAAATGGGCGCTAGCATGTGGCTTTTTTTGTGTGTGTGTGTATGTGTCACACAGTTATTTTGTGTGTGTGTGTGTGTGTGTGTGTGTGTGTGTGTGTGTGTGTGTGTTTGAGTGTGTGAGGGTGCGGTGTATGTGCAGGTTGTTGATGTGTGTCTTTTTTTGTTTTGTTTTTTGCTTGGGGGTTGGGGGATGTGCTGTGCTGTCCTTGGTCGCTGTTTGCTGCTGGCTGGGTCACGGGTAATCCTTCCAGCTGGGCCGCAGCTTGTCCTGTTCGCCCACGTCCCAGATGGTGACGGGCACGTTGTTTTCCGGCTCCTCTGACTCCATGTCAAGCGATCCCAAATATAGTCTGTGCTATAGGCCCTCTGGCACTCTTCAGTACTGGCATTAGGCATTTAAAAATTTCTCCCCCCCCCCCTCCCCCGGTCTATTTTTGCACATACCCACAGCAGGAATATTTTTCTCTCGTTCCAACGGTGGTTCTGTGCTCTCCGTGCTGCACAGATAATGAGCCATTCTGCTGGGGAATGCTCCTCCCTTATTGTCACGTAGTTTCCTCTGATTGGTCCATCTTATGTTGCCTAGTGTTGCCTGGGAACGGTGTTGTGATGGTCCTTTGTGTTTCAGAATGTTGAGGGTGTTTTTTCTGATTGGTCCGTCATGCGAGGGCGGGGCAGAGAGACATGGTCAGTGTTATGGCTTCACCACCATGAATCCATGAACCCTTCAGGGAGTGACTGAGTGACTTCAGAACGTTGTCTTCAGAACATTGAGGGCGAGTTTTATTATAGTAGATATCTTTATTGTCATCATAAGCAAAAACAAAGGCATATCACGCAACACTGAAATACACAATACAGCATTGCAAATAACGCAAGCTCTTGAAAAATGACAAAAACATTTTGAATATAACCCTCCTCCCTTCACAAACCCCTCAAAAACTCTCCAACCTCCCTCAAATTCTCTTTCATCCCCCTTCCGATCCCCTCCTAACAGAAATAATGCAAAACCAAGGAGGTTTAATAAAACAATATAAACCTCACAAGTTTGCTACTGTTTTCAATAGCATCTGAAAATGTTTGGGGATCACTCAATATGGTGGCAAACTCCACCCACTGGCTTCAGCCCACAGAATGGGCCAGATATGCTCATGCCATCTCCTGTCATAAAACCTTCTTGGGTGAATGGGAGATGCATGTGCAGGGCTGTCACTTACGCCTGCAACTTACACAATACTGTCAGTTACTCATACCCTTGCCATGTTCATGCAACCACAGTTACCAGGTCTACGGCTGGTATAAGTGCAGTGGCATACATATAGGCATGAAATTACATTTATATTAGGGACTAACAACCTATCACTATTCTTCAAAAATATGTATACAGCCTTAATTACTAAGAATAGATTATTATTCAGAAAATATAAAAAAAAATTATTACCATAACAGTTATATACTCTTAATATTCTAATATTTTCACATGTATCATTCTCCACATCATTGTTAGAATGTCACCTTTAACAAATCCTATGTCCTCCTGATAGGTTAATATTCACACCTTCTTATAGTGTCCACAATCAATGTCCAAGGAAGAACCCAATCTTATAATCCTTGTGGATAAATGAACAATGTGTCCACGTCGTTCTGTGTTATGGTTTTCTCCTCAGTTCACTTTTGATCAAATCAATATCTCAGTAAGACTGAGGGAAAAGCCAGTAAAATCCAGAGCCAATCCAAGACCAGAACAACAATCTTTGAGAGTACACTGCAGACTGCCTTTCTAAAAGGCTTAAACCAAGAAAACAGCCTTGGTTCTACAGCAGATTCAAAACATAAACATGCACCACCTGTTGGCCAAACTAGAGAAATACACTTCAGGAAATAAGGCAGTTTTACAGGCTTAAAACACACTGCTCTGTCACAGATATAATCAATCTATTCAGGAAGGACAAGTTAGGAAGAAAAACAGAAATGGTACTATGTATAAAAAAATATTTTAAAAGCATAGAACTACAGGGCTTACAAGGTAATGAGGAAGCAGTATGGGTCAATATGAAAAGAAGAGTGGAATATCTGTTTATATTATTGTGATATACAGTCCTCCCCCCCCCCCCCTACGTAAAACATAGACACAGAGAAAATGATGACAGATAAAAACCATATAGTCTATCCAGACTGCCACTGTCCATACCAACTACTAATATCTACTCTCCCTTCCTCTCCCTTGGATATCCTATGTGCTTAGGGTTACCATATGTCCGGTTTTACCCAGACATGTCCTATTTTTGAGGACACTATGGGATGTCTGGGCAGGTTTTTCAGCCTGCCCATTTGTATGGGTTTGTGGACAAATGGGCAGGCTGGAATCGGATGTCCCACAGTGTCCTCAAAAAGAGGACAAGTAAATCTCCCGCAGTTCCGCTTGCTACTGGTGCTGCTTTAAAATGGCTGCTGAGACCACACGGCACCCTTGCGAGACTTCCAGAAGTTTTGCAAGGTCTCCACTTGAAGGGTCGGCGGCCATTTTGAAGCAGCACCTGCAGCAAGTGGGCAGAGGCATTGCTGGGCAGGAAAAAGTGGGCTCCTTTCCTGCCCCGAATAGGCTACCAGACCACCAGGGGACGATAAGGTAAGGTAGGGGAGGGAATGTGGATAGAGGGTAGGAGGTAGGGTTACCATATGGCTCCAGAAAAAGGAGGACGGATTGAGCCAGCCGGGTTTTACTTCCATTGCTTTCCATTGAAAGCAATGGAAGTAAAACCCGGCTGGCGCAATTGCTTTCCATTGAAAGCAATGGAAGTAAAACCCGGCTGGCTCAATCCGTCCTCCTTTTTCTGGAGCCATATGGTAACCCTAGTAGGAGGTGAGGGAGCTGTAAAAAAAAGGTGGGTGGAGGGAGGCTGCAAAAAGATTTGGGGAAGTGTAATATATAGAAGGGGATGGCTTTCTTTTGGAGGGGGTCAAGTCAAGGTGACTGTGTGGCGTAGGGGTGGGAAGGGGGCTCAACAGAGCATGTGGGATGGAGAGGAGACATGTGGGGTAGGGAGGCGGTGTGCTGGAGGTGTGACAGTGTGGGGAGGGGGCATGGCTAATGGTGTTCTCTTTTTTGTCAGGGCAAATATGGTAACCCTATGTGTGCTTGTCCCATGCTTTCTGGAATTCAGACTCCACTAGGAGTCTGTTCCACACATCCACCATTCTTTCCATACAGAAGTATTGTATTTCCCTAGATTACATCTGAGTGTAGGAGATGATGGTGACTGCATCAGTCTCTGGTATGACATTATTTGAAGTGCTGTGTTTTATTCTGGAGACCACACCTTCAAATAGATATAAGCTGGTTACAGTCTGTCTAGAGGGCTGCTGTAAATAATCAGTAGTCTTCATCATAAAGGGTACAGGAACAGATTTAAAAATCTAAATGTGCATACTTTGGAAGAAAGGCAGGCTAGCAGAGATATGAAGGACTACTACTACTACTACTATTTATCATTTCAAAAGCGCTACTAGATGTACGCAGCCAGGGGTGTGCTGGTAAATTTTTAACAACAGGCTCTGTCTCTGGACGTAGCCAGCTCTGCATTTGGAAGGGCCACGGGTGGCTGGTGGGGGGGGGGGGGGGAGCAACACTTGCCTCTCTCTCCTCCCTCCTTTCATGCGGGCACGCTAGGCATACCTTTGCTGGCAGCCAATAAATGGACTGCCACCACTCCCAACGTCTTGCTCTGAGCAGCATGCTGGAACTTCTCTCACATGCTCGAGAAGTCCCAGCCTGCTGCTCAGAGCTGGAAACAAGGAGTGGGGGAGCAGCAGCAGTCTATTTACTTGGCTGGCAGGGCTCAGCATCTCCACCAGCAAAGTAAAAGAGAATTCAGCAGGGGGCCCAAGCCCACATTTTGGTAGCCCGTTGTTAAAGTAGCCATGGAGGGCCCTATAACAACCAGCTCCCAAAATTCTTAAAAACTTAACAATCGGCTCTTGCGAGCCTGTGAGAGCCTGCTCCAGCACACCACTGTACGCAGCGCTGTACACTTGAACATGAAGAGACAGGCCCTGCTCAACAGAGCTTACAATCTAATTAGGACAGACAAACAGGACAAACAAGAGATAAGGGAATATTAAAGTGAGGATGATAAAATAAGGGTTCTGAACAAGTGAATAAGGGTTAGGAGTTAAAAGCAGCATCAAAAAGGTGGGCTTTTAGCTTAGATTTGAAGACGGCCAGAGATGGAGCTTGACGTACCGGCTCAGGAAGTCTATTCCAGGCATATGGTGCAGCAAGATAAAAGGAACGGAGTTAGCAGTAGAGGAGAAGAGTGCAGATAAGAGAGATTTACCCAGTGAACGGAGTTCCCGGGGAGGAATGTAGGGAGAGATGAGAGTGGAGAGGTACTCAGGAGCTGCAGAGTGAATGCACTTATAGGTCAATAAGAGGAGTTTGAACTGTATGCGGAAACGGATAGGAAGCCAGTGAAGTGGCTTGAGGAGAGGGCTAATATGAGCATAACGACACTGGCGGAATATTAGTCGTGCAGCAGAATTTTGAACAGATTGAAGAGCAGAGAGATGGCTAAGTGGGAGACCTGTGAGAAGCAAGTTGCAATAGTCTAAGCAAGAGGTGATAAGAGTGTGGATGAGAGTTCTTGTAGTGTGCTCAGAAAGGAAAGGGCGAATTTTGGTGATATTATAGAGAAAGAAACAACAGGTTTTAGCAATCTGTTGAATATGTGCAGAGAAGGAGAGGGAGAAGTCGAAGACAACCCCAAGGTTACGAGCTGATGAGACAGAAAGGATGAGAGTGATATCCACAGAAATAGAGAATGGGGGAGGAGGAGAGGTTGGAAACATTAGAACACCTCCAAAGTATAAATCCACGGGAAATGTGCTACTTTCATTTGAAAGGAAGCTCTGTAATGAGGGGTCATTGGATAAGAGTGAAAGCAAATAAACTTAGGAGTAATCTAAGGATTTTTGTTTTCATAAGGTGTGATGGATATATGGAACATCCTCCCAGAGGAAGTGGTAGAGATAAGGACAGTCTTCATTTTGAACAGATGTGCATACAAATTCCCTTATGGAATTCAAGAAAGAATGGGGCAAGCACAGATGATCTCTGAGGTACAGGAAGGGATTATAAAGTTTAGTAGTTGGTGTGGATAGGCAGATTAGATAGGCCATATCGTCTTTATCTTTTATGTTTCTGTGTATGACTGGCTGCAGTGGAAAAATTAACTAGTACCTGGATTTATCTGACTGGCTGCAAGTAATAACTAGAAATCCTAGCAGAAATGCAGGCATGCGTATTGCAAGGTGCATTTGGCAGGCTACATAGCGGATTTAGGAAGCTGGCTGCTTGAGTAACAGCTATGCCTGTATGGATAGCTAGTCCAATTACTGCAAACCTTTGCGGACAGGCATTAAGCACTCAGTTATAGAACGCACTGCCACGCAACCTAAAAACGATCTACGAACTAGCAAACTTCCGCAAACTACTGAAGACACATCTCTTTAACAAGGCTTACCACAAAGATCAACCAATGTGAATATACATAACTCCTCCACACATAGTCAGAACTGTCTTACAATATCTGCTTGTTATACTACTATCATGTTTTTTCATTATCATGTTGCCCAAGATCCTTCTGTAACACTAAATGTCTATTTTCTTTTTTTTTTTTTTCATTCGAAATATGTTTCTTTTTTTTTTTTGCTTCATATTTTTATTAATAATTTTGCGTCAAACATAAAACAGACAATAAACAAACTATAATAACAATCCATGGCATATACAATAAAAAATCAGAGCATTAGCAGCGTTCCATCCCTAAAAACCAGCAGGAATACGCAAGGTTAGGTAATGACAGGAGATTCTTGACAAAATAAATCCAAGCGGCCCCAGGTCTTTAATACTGACTTAACTCTATGTTGTTTGCGAGCCAAAATCATTTCATACTTTCTGATCACACAGACATCAGCTACGAATTTAGATACACCAAAAAATAATGAGCAATACCCAATCAAATTCCATTCAAAAGTCTATTTTCTAATGTATTTCCACCACTCATGATGTATTGTAAGCCACATTGAGCCTGCAAATAGGTGGGGAAATGTGGGATACAAATGCAATAAATAAAATAAATAAATAAATGAAAAGGTTGTGGTACCAAGTGAATGAAATGGCAGGTCTCATATGTTCTTCTGCCTAAGGTAGTGGAGAGCAAATGAGAAAGATAAGGAGTGATGACTTATAAGTGATTGTAGTCTTTGGCTAAAAGCTGGGATGTATCTTTGCAGTGTTTTAGGCACTGCTGATCCCTGGCTTTCATAAGTCACTGCTGAAAGCATTGCTGATCTATATTACTGCTAATTCAGAACAACTGTTAGCAACCTAATAAGCCATGTAGAATTCTAATATAACTACCGTATTAGAAAGGTTTTAAATAAGCCAAACATCTTGGCTTGTTTTCTCCATTCACAATGGGAATCCCCCACCAGAAATCTACCTTGGAACCAGTCATCATGCAATAATTTCTGATAGAGTGAAAGTCAGTATGCATAGCGAAAGCTGTAAACATGTCCCTTGAAAGTTATAAAAATAAACTTTCAGACTGCTGTTTGCATCAAAAACAAATGACTTTCTGGCAGCCCAGATTTCTATTTGACATCAGTACAGTTGCAGAAAAGAAATGCATTGCTCATCCATCCTTATTTTTTAAGGAAGCTCCTCTGACAGGCTGATGTGAAAAGCTACCACGAACCTAACCCCGTGGTTACTGCAGGTTATATGCTCATGTTACTGGCAGAGCAATGCAGAGAGGAGCTGAGCACAGGTGTTAACTCACATGGAAAACATGGGCACACACGCTGCACAAGACAGTAAAATAAATAGTGATGAGGCCATTAAGCATTTTGCTGCAATGCACAGAAGGAAACAGTGCACATAAAGCGAGAAATTGTTTGCTAGAGCTGGGGCAGCATAGAAGGGTTGGTTGAGAGGATTTCATGCCCTTTTTGCAATTTCAAATGCCTCATTTTTGCCAAACAGTACTTGCAATTTTAAATCACAGACAGGAGGTAACAGCAATAACGTGCGTGTGTTTAAAGAAAAATAAAAGTGCCACCACACATCTGCAGCTGTTGACCTAAGCATAAATATTAGCCTCACACAAGTGGCATATGCAAGAAAGTTTTGCAAGGCTAATATTTACATGCAGAACAACTGCCGCAGACATGTGTTGGCAGCAGTGGTGTAGCCACAGGTGGGCTTGGGTGGGCCAGGGCCCACCCATTTATGGCTCAGGCCCACCCAACAGTAGCTCATGTTTAGTGGTAACTGGTGGGAAACCCAAGCACCGCCAGCTGAAGATTTCCCCCTGATGGTAATGAAAATGCTACTCTCCACAACACCAGCACCTGCGCATGCTCAGTTTTCAGTGCATGCCTGCTACCACGGTGGAAAGAAGCGTTTTCCCACCAGCTGAGATCATTTGTTTTTTTTTGCGGGGGGGAGAGAGAGAACACTTGGTGCCCACCCAATTCTTGCCTAGGCCCACCCAAAATCTGTTGTCTGGCTACGTCCCTGGTTGGCAGTTTCATTTTCTTCAGACATATGCACAAGAAACCATGCTTACCGCTGGCTGGCTGTTTGTGTGTATGTGTCCAGCAGGCATCCTCTGATCAGTGCGCAAGTTTTGAAAGCATAACATTTGCATAGAATTAGATTTCTGCAGGGCATGGTCTTAAGCTTGTGGTAGAGGCCACACGTTCAGCCATCCAAATGACACTGGCTTCCCATCAAAGCGAGAGTCACCTTCAAATTATGTACCTTTATCTTTCAAATCCTAAATGGCACAGCTCCAGACTATATGGTTCCATTAATAAACTTACTTCAAAGAAATGCTAAATATGAGGCAAGACACTATCTCTGACTACACCTCCCAAATTGCAAAAAAGTGATCTACAAAACTGTTCACTCTGCAGATTTCACTTACCTAGTAACCAAATGGTGGACCTCCTTACCACACAAAATAAGAAATACACAGGAATATACTGGATTCCGCAAAATACTCAAATTGTTCCTATTCAAACAAACCCTCACAAAGAACAATCATATCTCAAACAACTAAATATTACTTGAATTGGTTATTGCTCTATTTACCATTAACCTTCTCTTTGCTTCATGTACAATTTCTCATTCATAATAGATTTTCTAAATGTTAAACATCCATAGCTATCCCAGTATGTTTATGATACTGTATTGTAAAATTGGATTCTTACAACAAATTACTTTCATATGCATTATTCTTTGTTATGTATCCTATACTGTTTATTGTAAGCCACATTGAACTCAAAAATTGTTTGGGATAATAATAAAATCCACGCGCGGCTCTCTTCTGTGTGGCTTTCTGTATCAACCCCTGTGTCAGGCTGCAAACGAAGCCAGTGTTTCTCTGTGGCAGGAACAGAGTAGGGACTTGGCCGCCTCAGAAACAGAGAGCGCTGGCTGGGCAAACCGTGAAACAAAAGGCTGGTTGAGAGTTAATGGTCAAGTAATATGTTGCAGCTGTGTTTAAGAAAAATGCATCTGTTTCTCTGCATTGCAATAAGTGAATTGGAGTTTTACAAACACCCTGGAGCTCTAGAAAAGGGTATCTTTCTTCAGAGGTTAATTGAATATTTCCTGTCCTCAAGATTCTCTGCAAGGTGTTGGGAAGCCTCCCTTGCACTGAGGCCTAAGGTCTCATCCTCCCTCCACTTCCCCCCCCCTCCCCCCTCCAGACATGGCTTTGAGTCTTTTGTTTTCTGTTTAGTGCAGGGGGGTTGCTGTAGAGTGCTGCAGAAGAGAGGAAGAAAGAGTTCAAGGTTGGTGCAAGGGTATTTAGTACCTTGTGCAAACGTTTTACCCCCTTCCCCCACTAACTCCAGGGCCACCAGAGTCTTGCAACCAATCCCCTTCCCCTCCCTATCGCTACCCAGGGTGTGCAACATCTCATTTCTTCTTCCAAACAGCTCCTGTATTCAGCATCTTTATTTATTTATTTGGATGTAGCCCACACATTTTTCAGTAGCAGCTCAATGTGACCTACACAAATTGGGAGATGGGCATTCTTCTCTCAGGGTCTCCCAAATCGGCATCATCGAAAGCCGATTTTGGGCGTCCTCAACTGCTTCCCATCACAGGGACGACCAAAGTTCACGGGGGCGTGTTGGCACCATAGCGAAGGTGGGACTGGGGAGTGATTAAGAAATGGGCGTCCTCGGACGATAATGGAAAAAAGAAGGGCGTCCCTGACGAGCACTTGGCCGACTTTACTTGGTCCATTTTTCTTGCAACCAAGCCGTGAAAAGGTACCCGAACTGACCAGATGACCACCGGAGGGAATCGGGGATGACCTCCTCTTACTACTACTACTACTACTTAGCATTTCTATAGCCCTTACTCCCCCCAGTGGTCACCAACCCCCTACCACCCTAAAAAAAACTTTAAACATTTTTTTTGCCGGTCTCAAATGTCATACCCAGCTCCATGACAGCAATATGCAGGTCCCTGGAGCAGTTTTAGTGGGTGCAGTGCACTTCAGCCAGGTAGACCCAGGCCCAACCCCCCTACCTGTTACACTTGTGGTGGTAAATGTGAGCCCTCCAAAACCCACCCGAAACTCACTGTGTCCACATCTAGGTGCCCCCCTTCACCCCTTAGGGCTACGATAGTGGTGTACAGTTGTGGGGAGTGGATTTTGGGGGGCTCAGCACACAAGGTAAGGGAGCTATGCACCTGGGAACAATTTGTGAAGTCCACTACAGTGCCCCCTAGGGTGCCCGGTTGTTGTCCTGGCATGTCAGGGGGACCAGTGCACTACGAATTCTAGCTTCTCCCACGATCAAATGGCTTGGATTTGGTTGTTTTTGAGATGGGCGTCCTCGGTTTCCATTATGGCCGAAAACCGGGGACGACCATCTCTAAGGTCGACCATCTCAACATTTAGGTCGACCTAAATGTTGAGAGTTGGGCGTCCCTGACCATATTATCGAAACGAAAGATGAATGCCCATCTTGTTTGGATAATACAGGTTTCCCCACCCCTTCGTGGGGCTGTCCTGCGAGGATGCGCTCATGAAAACTTGGGCACCCCATTCGATTATGCCCCTCTAGGTATTTCCCTGTCCCTGGAGGGTTCACAATCTAAGTTTGTACCTTAGGCAATGAAGGGTTAAGTGACTAGCACAAGATTACAAGAAGCAGCTGCCAGAGTTGTACTGGGCTTCCCTGGTTGTCAGCCTTATCCTCTACCACTAGGCTACTCCTCCATGCCACTCTTATTTCTCCTTACCCCCTTCCTCCTTTCCTCCACCCATGTCCAGCATCTTGCCTTCTCTTCTTCTCCCCGCCCCCACCCTGCTTATCTCCCACTTCTTCTCTTTCTCTTACAGGACCTGTTCCCTCCGCTGCTGCTGCTGCTGTCGCCACCACCACCCTCCTCAGCCCAGGCCACCTGAATGCAAGGCACAGGGCCTCTGAGCACAGGTGCACACTCAAGATCTGTAGAGTCTAGCACTCTCTGACAGAAAGTTTGCACCAGAGAAGGGAGGACCCATCAGACCCTGAGTACACCTCTGTATTTAAAGGTCCTGCACCAAGTGTGCCTCGTTCAAGTGCTTCAGAGAGGCCCAGGCAGAGTTAGGGTGGCAGTGGTGACAACAGCAGAGGACCGGAGGCAGCAGGTCCTGTCCTACCACATTGCTACCCCCTGAATTTTGAAACACTATATGGATACTGAGTCTGCCTAGTGGTAGGGCAAGTCCTGGGATTGGCCTAAAAATTTTATTCCTGGATCTGAGTCATTTGACAGCTCTGAAGTGGATCAGATGGTCACTGACCAGGGATTACTGCCTGACCCAAGTCAACCTAAAGAGGCTGTTGCTATCCTGATATTGAACTACCGCTCCATTCATGCCATGGGGCAAATCCTGGACTGGATCAACTTCTTTGGGTTTGACCTGAGTATGAAACAGCCCTACATTGGGCACAAGTACAACAAAACCTGGAACTTGGATTGCAGAACTATAATTTCAATAGAAATGTTCCCAGTCTAGTATATCCTGTGGTCAAAGTAAAGCAGTTGCTTTATTTAGCAACATTGGCAAAAATCCTTTCATCTCAGTTGGGTGAGTGACAAATCATTTTCCTTTGCTGTTTCCTTCAGAAAATATCATATTAATGGAAATTAAATCAAGAAAACATATGAAATTCAAAGCCAATGAAGCAGCAAGTTCCAAATATACAGAGCTCAGATCTATCAAGTTACCCAGTTTCAAGAAGGAGATTTTAGACCATTCCTGGGTTTCTGACAATCCCAACCAGTTGTATTATAGGACCTGCAGCAAAGATTTCAATGGGTAGAATCTGGAACAACCACTATAAGTCAAGCTACCAAATATGGTCAAAATCCTGCCATATTTGGCAACTTGACCCCTAGTGGTAAAATTGTGAGATTACTACTAGGGATCAAGACTCCATTTTGACCCAGCACAGCAATGAGAAGGAGCAACTGGGCATCTTTTCTGCTCCCACCAAAACAACAGGGACCCCAGTAAAAGCCACAAAAACATCTAGCAAATGGCCATTCTTGAAAATCTCTATATTTGCTACTTGAATTTGAGACGATTTGAGCAAAACGTCTAAAGTCAGATTTAAACATCATTGAAAATGCCCCTCCATATGTCTTAGTTCAACACCATCTACATCAGTGTTCCCAGTCTTTTTGTGGCTATGACCCCATGATTGCAGCCAAACAAAATTGTGTGATCCCCTGGAGGTGCTTATAGAGAGCCGAACAAGGTCAAGACCCCAAAGGCAAGTTTTGTGTCCCCCATTTGGGAGTCCCACCTCATAGTTCGGGAAGCTCTGTCCTACAATAATGGGGAAGTTATCCAGCTATGTTAGGACTTTTAAGCCACATTATTTGCCCCTTAACACAACTTAAAGGGCCCTAACACTGCTTGATTTAATTTACTTGGTGATGTTTAAGTCACTGCGGGTTACATAGTAATAAGATGCAAAACATGCAAATGCTTGTAAAATGGCTTATTACTATGTAAAAACTATGACACAACATGCAGTGATACCCCGCAAGTCATGTTAAAGGCAGAAAATGAGAGTAAAATACCCTAGCCAAAAGCTGGCCAGAACTTAAAGGGGCCATGGAGTAGATATCAGGTCCAAATTCCCCCCTCCACCAATTCAATCCCCAACACCCCAATCAACTCCCTTGTCTGCCAATCTAAGTTCACACCCTCCCCAAAAGAGTTACCAATGTCTAAAAGATCCCCCCCCCCACTCCACCACTGTGGCCATAAATGTGTGCCCTGGAGGTCAAGTGGTTGCTGGGCAGGAGCGATCCACAGCCATTCCTGCCCCTGTGGCACTGTCCATCAAAATGGCGCCTCTAGCAGTAGTCTCACGCTACTACCACTAAGGGGGTCATGTTTTCTTATATGCTTTTTACTTCACCTTGATAACTTCCTCCATGTCAATTCTGTTTCTAAATTCAATCCCAGCAGTGTAACAGTATGTGGATAACAAATCCAAAAGACACCTTTGCTCTTTTATAAAATGGGCGTCCAGAACCAACCCTAGCAGTATGCAATAAATGCACAAATTTACACATTGTCCAAGGCAGGCAGAAATGTGTGTATGCATACTCTCTGAGGGCAGTTCTATTAAGGGTCATTTATTTTTAGCTACTAAGAAGCAGGGCTTTTTTTTTAGGGGGTACTTGGGAATACCGAGTACCAGCACATTTTCCATTGTCTGCTATAATTGACCCATGGAACCCAAGTTTTAATGATAGAGCTCAGGCTCTACACACCAATTCTGTCTTGTCATAGATTCTGTGACTGGTTGCAGGGGACCTGGCTATTATGATGTGGGTCCCTCAGTGATCACCCCAGTCCTGAAGGGTGGCCTAGCTTTTGAGTACCGGCACCTTTTTTGCTAGAAAAAACACACTACTAAGAAATGTAAATATGTGTGGGTTTTAGGTGTCACCAGTTACATCAACTATACAGCCAGTGGTGTAGCTAGGGGGGGCGCAGGGGGAGCAGTCACTCCCCCAAATAGTTTTCTCAAAAAAACTGCACCTATGTGCATGCATGCGTCCCACCTTCCCGCTTGCACGCATTGGTGCCGTGGCGGTGCCGCCTATGCACATGCGCCACCACCTTCCCGCTTGCACGCCGTGCCAGTGCCAGAACAGGAATGATGCAGATGGTCGTTGTTGCCTGCCTGCCAGTGCACCAAAAGTGAAGAAAACAGACTGCTGCTGTGAGCTGCCCAGTGTCCGCATACTCCTTGTCTCCCATCCCCACACTGTGCTGCCTGCAGAAGTGCTTTAAGCCAGGAGAAGGAGAACGTTGTCCAGAGAGTTGCTCAGCCGGAGCCCCAGCGGCCGTTGTGGTAGAAACTTAATCGGTGTTACCACAAGGCCGCTGTGCTGCGGCTGAGGTGAGCTCTCTCGATGACGTTCTTCTCCTCCTGCTCCTGGCTTCAAGCAGTGCAGGCAGCCAGCAATGTGGGGGGCGCGGGGCCCAGGCCAGAGTCCTCCTCAGCACACAGTCCGCATCGCCCGGTGTGTGGTCGGTCCAGGGCAGGCTGCACTATTGCAGCCCAGCTGTGCGGTGGTGCTTGGCCTTGGCTTTTTGAGGCTGTGATGGATGTGAGCTGTTCTTCTTCTTCTTTGAGTGCTGGCTTGGCTGTAGGGGTAAGGTAAGAAGGGTTCAGGGACCATTCTGCAGCACGTGCTGTGTGCTAAAGCAATACCAAAAGATTATTAAAAATAAATGTGTGGTCCATCTGTAAAAAGTCTAAAGCTGTTCCTCCAGTTGAATAAGCATTAGGCAGTGCCTTCAAAGGTGGAGGACAAAAGATTTTGTTTTCTTTTTTACTTATTTGACAGCTTTTTAATTTATTTGAAAGCTTCCCATATCTAGATTTAATTATCATGAAATACTACTACTACTACTACTATTTATCATTTCTAAAGCGCTACTAGACATACGCAGCGCTGTACACTTGAGCATGAAGAGACAGTCCCTGCTCGACAGAGCTTACAAACTAATTAGGACAGACAAACAGGACAAACAAGAGATAAGGGAATATTAAAGTGAGGATGATAAAATAAGGGTTCTGAACAAGTGAATAAGGGTTAGGAGTTAAAGGCAGCATCAAAAACGTGGGCTTTTAGCTTAGATTTGAAGATGGCCAGAGATGGAGCTTGACGTACCGGCTCAAGAAGTCTATTCCAAGCATATGGTGCAGCAAGATAAAAGGAATGGAGTTTGGAGTTAGTGGTGGAGGAGAAGGGTGCAGATAAGAGAGATTTACCCAGTGAACGGAGTTCCCGGGGAGGAATGTAGGGAGAGATGAGAGTGGAGAGATACTGAGAAGCTGCAGAGTGAATGCACTTATAGGTCAATAAGAGGAGTTTGAACTGTATGTGGAAACGGATAGGAAGCCAGTGAATTGACTTGAGGAGAGGGCTAATATGAGCATAATGACACTTGTGGAATATTAGTCGTGCAGCAGAATTTTGAACAGATTAAAGAGGAGAGAGATGGCTAAGTGAAAGACCTGTGAGAAGCAAGTTGCAATAGTTTAAGCAAGAGGTGATAAGAGTGTGGATGAGGGTTCTGGTAGTGTGCTCAGAAAGGAAAGGGCGAATTTTGCTGATATTATAGAGAAAGAAACGACAGGTTTTAGCAGTCTGCTGAATATGTGCAGAGTAGAAGAGGGAGGAGTTGAAGATGACCACAAGGTTACGAGCTGATGAGACAGGAAGGATGAGAGTGTTATCCACAAAAATAGAGAATGGGGAAGGAGGAGAGGTTGGTTTAGGGGGAAAGATGAG
The DNA here is from genome assembly GCF_901765095.1 of Microcaecilia unicolor. Taxonomy (NCBI): domain Eukaryota; kingdom Metazoa; phylum Chordata; class Amphibia; order Gymnophiona; family Siphonopidae; genus Microcaecilia; species Microcaecilia unicolor. The sequence goes on along the minus strand of NC_044032.1, from coordinate 485,283,612 downwards.
AAGCTCAGTCTTGGTCATGTTTAGTTTCAGATGGCGCTGAGACATCCAGGCAGCAATGTCAGACAGGCATGCTGATATTTTGGCCTGGATTTCGGCCGAGATTTCTGGTGTGGAGAGGTAAATCTGGGAGTCATCAGCCTAGAGATGATACTGAAAACCATGGGATGAGATCAGAGTACCAAGGGAAGAAGTATAGATGGAGAAAAGAAGAGGTCCCAGGACAGATCCCTGAGGTACACCAACTGACAGTGGGATAGAAGTAGAGGAGGATCCACTAGAGTATACGCTAAAGATACGCTGGGAGAGATAAGAAGAAAACCAGGAAAGAACAGAGCCCTGAAATCCAAGTGAGTACAGCGTATCAAGGAGTAGGCTGTGATCAACAGTGTCAAAAGCAGCAGATAGACCGAGAAGGATGAGGATAGAATAGAGACTTATGGATCTGGCCAGGAACAGATCATTGGAGACTTTAGCAAGCACTGTTTCAGTTGAATGAAGGGGGTGAAAGCCAGATTGAAGTGGATCAAGAATAGCTTGAGATGAAAGAAAGTCAAGGCAACGGCGGTGAACGGCATATTCAAGTATCTTGGATAGGAAAGGGAGGAGGGAGATGGGGCGATAGTTGGAAGGACAGGTAGGGTCCAATGGAGGTTTTTTAAGGAATGGTGTGACTACAGCATGTTTGAAGGCATCAGGAACAGTCACAGTGGAAAGTGAAAGATTGAGGATATGACAGATAAAATGGATGGCAGTAGGAGAGATAGTGTTAAGTAGATGGGTGGGAATAGGATCAGAGGAATAGGTAGTTAGTTTCGAGGAGGAAAGAAGATGTGTAGTTTACTGTTCAGTGATTTCAGAAAAGGAAGAAAAGGAGGCAGGGTTTGGAGGGTTGAGAGAAAGGACTAAGGGAAGGAGAGGTGGAGGTGACCTGGTTGAGAATTCAAGTTTAATCTTGTGAACCTTATCATGAAAGTACTCAGCCAGAGTCTGGGGGGAAAGTGAAGGGGGAGTTGAAGGTGAAGGCACTTTGAGGAGAGAGTTTAGTGTGGCAAAGAGACATCGAGGGTTTGAGCCAAGAGAATTGTCAACTGGATGTAATAGTCTCCTGTTTGGCAAGTAAAAGAGCAGACTGGAAGGAGGTCAGCAAGAATTTGAAATGTATGAAGTCAGCATGGGCATGGGATTTCAGCCAAAGGCGTTCGGCAGAGCAAGCACAAGAACGTAGGTAGCGAATTCTAGAGGTCAGCCAAGGCTGGGGTTTGGTACATTTTACAGAACGGGGAATTTCTAAGTTTTTTGTTTGGTTGTTTTTTTTACTAAAGATTTACACGTGTTATCTGCAGCAAGACCCATGGGAATAAATTGGGTCCTGAGACAGAAAGCATGAGCTAATCTTTAGTATTAAAAAAAAAAAAAAACCTTTAGTTAATTCTAATATTTTTTGACATGCACTTTTTTTTGCAAATTTGCATAAAGGTTTCGATAAACTGTAATTATTTTGAAAAAGAGATTATTGAGGGCCTATGACTATAAATTTATGAGGCATTGATGCTAATTGCTATGACCTGGCTGTTTATCTCACAATCCACTTAATTTTCCATTAATAATTTAAAGTTCTTGAGGCTTATATTTTGCTGATCTTTGAAAAAAGATATATATACACACACAGTACATATCATTTATAAAAAGGGCTTTGGACAATGTCACTGAAAGGGCGACGCTGATAGTTTCCTTTGTGTTTCAGCAAGATTTAAACTCAATAATGAGATTATACTTTAAATCAGCGAACCATGTTTTCGGAGGAGAAAAAATTTGGCTCTATCCTGACGTGACAAAAGTTACTCAACAAAGAAGGAAAATGTTTCTGTCAATGAAGTTAAAGACAATAGAATTAGGTGGATCCTTCCTCTTGGCATATCCATGTAAATGTATTGTAAGGTTAAATCAGTTAAAATATGTTTTTTATATGCCTGATCAGCTCCAGTCTTTTCTAGACTCAAAACAACGAGAGAGAGAAAACAGTAAATGAGAAGTAAGGTGCCATATTTTCTTCAAGTTAAAACTGAAATTTATTAAGTCTTCACCAATTCCTAACCCCCCTCATTGTATTGAGGTCTAATGAAGCCAGTATTAGGTATGGATATGAACTGGTTATGTAATAATATTGTTTCTATGGCTGTATTTTACTTATCAGATTTGTATCTGTTTAAGTGCATTGAAAAAACTAATAAAAATGATAAATGATAAAAAGGGCATAACAGAGGTGCATTAATCATATTTATTAGATACCCTGTTATAAAATTCCCCTTCAGATCTGTTGCTTTAAAATACTTTCAAGTAGGCACTTGGTGCAAGATGGCCTAGTCACCACTGTGGCAAAATTGTCTACTTCTTCTAATTAGTATCTCACAGTGAAGGAGAAGAGTGGAGATGGCAGATAAATCAAACAAGAATTTGTGTGCGAGTTATCTTTAACATGGACGACAGTTAATAATTTTCTGTTTTGATTGTACTGCAAAATGTCAGTAAACTAATAAGCATTTTGCGGTCATCCCACTGTTAACCTCTGCCTGTTTAACAGGGCAAAGCAGCAGACAAAAGCTTAGAAACGGATACCTGAAAATTTACAGCCTGTTTAGCCTTCATTTTTCTTTCATTCATTCCATTGCTTTGTTAGCCTTGGTTTTCATGGCTTCCCTGCCGTTTTCTAATACATTTGCACTGCTGAGTTCAATGGGAAATTTCAAGACAGCTCCTCATGTAATAAAATGGATTGCTGATACAAACGGGAATGCAAGTAACCCATCACAGGTGGTAGGGATTACTTGTCCACTAATCCTCAGTATATTTAACAAGATATTGGCTTAGCCTCTTTAAATAACTCTCTTAACACCCCTCCTCTCTCCTCCAATTTCACCATCATCAGGCAATACAATATGACACAATTTAGATTACCACTTCAATCAAGGAAAAAATTTAGGGGTCCTTTTACAAAGCTGTGGAAAAAGTGGCATTAGCATGCTCCCTTATGCAGGTCTTTCCCATGCACGGCGCCATTTTTACTTCAGCTAGAGTATGCCCAGGTTTCCATTTTCAGAATTAATGGCCACATGCTAATGGCTAGCGTGTGAGCCCTTACCACCACCTATTTTGTAGGCAGTAAGGGCTCACATGCTAATCAGTTAGCACGCAGCAATGTAGAAGCTGCGGCAAAAGGGGGCTGGTGTCAGCACATATTTTGCACATGCATTGAGGCCCCCTTTTACCACAGCTGGTAAACGGGAAGTCTCACTTTCCTACAGGAAATGGCCAGGCGGCAAGTAAAGCATTGCCACGTGGCCATTTCGGGGGGGGAGGGGGGAAGCCCTTACCGCCACCCATTGAGGTCCAAAATCTACTGCCCAGTTATTGCGTGAGACCTTACCACTAAGTTAATGGGTGGCAGTAAGGTCTCAGGCCTGAAAATGGATGCACGCTGGCTTTAATTTTGCTGCACGTTCATTTTCCGGCACAAAAAATAATGTCTTTCTTCCAGAAGTGCTGAGGAAATGGACTAGCGCGTGTCCAAAACACGCGCCTACACCAGCGCAGGCCACGTTTAGGCGTGCCTTAGTAAAAGGGCCCCTAGGTAAGATTAGATTAGGTTGGAAAATTCCCCCCTTTAGGAGTGAATTCTATATATGGCACCAAAAAAATCAGCACCAAGAAAAGTTCTATTCTATAAACTGTGCACAAACTTAGGCATAGGTTATAGAATAGCACTAATGCCCAGGAATCACAGCCAATTTTAGGCGCAGCTGTTTCCACCAACTGAAACATGGTGCAAATCTATGCACCTAAATTAGGCACGTATTCCCCTCATTCTGTAACAAGATGCGTAAATGCTAGGAAAATCCCCATTCCGCCCATGACCCTCCCTTTTCCATGCCCCCTTTTTTGAACTCATGTGAAAAATGTAGGCTTAAGTTCTTTGTAATTGGACTTGAGTATTTATTTTCCTGTATTGATGCAATGTTTTTTATTGTATATTTGCTTAATAGTTTTACTTTTCTGTACAAGTTTTACTTGGTTGTAAAATTTGGAAAGCTAATAAACAAATAAAAAAAAATACCTGGGCTTAATTCAGCCCGTGGCAATCTAAAAATTGACCAGACAGTTATTTGTGGGTGACTTCATCCAGAGGAGGAACATTCCAAGTACACTGCTGGGAACATTAAAGCCCTTTTACTAAGCTGCGTAAGCGCTTACACGTGGCCAAACATGCATCAATTCCAAGTTACCACCCACTACTACACGGCCTGGACAGTAATTTCGGTTTTGATGTGCGTCCACTACGCACATCAGAAAATATTTTTATTTTCTGACATGCAGGCAGTAATCGACATTGACCACACGTTAACCATTACCTCCCAGTTAACACGTGAGACCTTACCGCTAAGTCAATGGCTGGCGGTAAGGTCTCAGACCCAAAATAGGCGCGCACCAATTCTCATTTTGCCACACATCCATTTTTGCCCCCCCCCCCCCTAAATGCATTTTTTACAGGTGCACTGAAAAATGATTCTGCGCATGGCCAAAATATGCGCCTGCACTACTGCAGGCCATTTTTCAGCCACCTTAGTAAAAGGGTCCCTGAGGCACCATTATAGAAGTGGTCGTGCAATTAGCATCAGCAACAAGTTCAGCAGTTTATGGAAGCAGTGGCAACATTTTCATCTGGAAGGTGTGCAAGTAGTTCCCCAATTGATTGAAACTTGGTGCAGAGTTGGGCCTTGGGGGACTGTGGTGAGTTGCTCTTAAAGCTAAGTGCTCTAATACACATACCCCCAGGTTCTATATATATATGGTGCCCAAATCTGGGCGCTGATATTTGGGCACTGATCCAAGCTGTGTACCCAACTAAGGGCCTCTTTTATGAAGCCCCGCTAGCGGTTCCCACGCGGCAATGCCGACGAAGCCCATTCAAAGTGGCATTGCCATACGGGGGACCGCTAGTGTGGTTTAATAAAAGAGGTCTTTAATTGGCTAATGAGTGTGTTAGAATACCAGGGATGTCCACCCAAATTCCATAGTGTGCATCCCAAAAGGGGGGTGTGACCATGGGAGGTGCATGGGATGTTGCTAAAATTTGTGTACAGCATGCTAGAATACTAGGGATGTGAATCCAAACTGGGCAACAGGAACTACACCTGGTTTCAGTGGGCATAACTCCTGCCTCCCAAAATTGGGCACCAAAAAAATCGGCACTCAATGCTATTTATAATGGGCCCTCATCCTTGAGTGCCATTTACTGAATCTAGCCCATAAAATGAAAAAATAAATTACTGATTTGCCTGGTTCTTTTTGATTATAAGTTGGTGCCATATACACAGCTTTGTTGCCTGTTTGTTGAAAAGGGACTTTTTGAACCCTTAGTGTGCATATTATTCTAATTTTGAATTCTTTTTTGCATGCACTTATTATTTTCAATTATTTTTTATGGGGATTTGGGAGAACACCTATGTCTAAAAACTCAATCTAGGCATTAATAACAGCTTACATATAGTTGTTTATTGGCTTATAGAAGTTCTGAAGGTTCCTCTTGCTATACACATCTATTTTCTATGACAGAGTTTGGCAGAGAAAAGTTTTGGTTTTGCTGTTACCAATATATCTAAGCCACACAGAAATGTGAGCAAACCAAATTGATGGATGAAAAAGAAAATCTTTCTTGAATTGAACTGTGTATAATTTGGCAGTAGTGCCCACTGTGGTGCCATGTATTTGAAGAAAAACATTATTCTGAACCATTAAATAATTCTGATGTAAAACTTAATGTACAAGGCTCATTAAAAATTCCAGTTGGAATACAAAAAGGTCTAATTCTCATTGTCCAGTGTGGTCTCAGTAAGTTTCACTGCATAATCATGAGATATGTTGGTATTTAAGGCCTCCAGATCAATAGTTACCAAAATATCTGTAATAGATGCATTCAGGATTCCCTGTATAGATTTTTTTTTTAGTGCGCAGTGTCTTTGACATAAGATCTAGATTGGCATACAAATGGTTTCAAAACATAATCAACAAGTTGACATAATGGTTCCAATACTGTACTATTCAAATACAATATGGGGCATCCAGATGGGTATTTGATGATTTATTGATTTATTGATTTATTTACAGTAGAATAATATACTGCTGATTACATCATTGGTGCTGCTAAGCAGTTTACAAAATCAAAAAGAGACAGAGAGAGGACGAAGAAGGAAGGCTAAAATCAGGTATAAGGGATTCTGCAGGGTAGTGAGACAGGACAAATGAAGGGAATGTACAGACCAGAAGGATACCAGCAAATCAGCTGTAGGTTCAAAAAACATAGTCATTCTTCAACAGCAAAGTCTGACAGAAAAAAAAACCCAGAAGAACAAACCTATGCAGTCCAAAGACAAACACAAAACACATCGAGAAAGAAAGAGAGAGTAAGAGTGAAAGAGACGGGGTAATGCTGGATGGTTGGAGGAGAGCGAGAGATGCAGACAGAGGCACTGTTGAACAGGATAAAGAGAGAGAGAGATGGGGCAATAATACATAGGAAGGGAGAATGAAAGATGGGGCAATGCTGAATTGGGGGGGAGAGAGAGACAGGACAATAATGCACAGGATAAGGAGATAGAGATATATGGGGCAATCCTGGATTGGGGGAAAGAGAGAGCAAGAGAGAGAAAGAGAGAAGTGGCAATTCTGTATGTCAAGGACAGAGAGAGGCAACCAGGGGCAATGCTAGGTGGCAGATGGGGAAAGAAAGACAGAGAAGAGATGTTGCATGGAGGGAGAGAAAGAAACAGAGACAATGCTAGATGGGGGAATGAGAGAAAAAAAGAGAGACAATACTCAATAAAAGGTGAAAAGAGAGAGATAGAGAGGTAGAGCATTGTTGGATGAGAGAGATGAGAGAGAAGAGCAATGCTGGGTGGTAGGAGAAAGAAATAGAAAGTGAGAGAGAGAGACAGGGATGGCAGGGCAGGGCCGCCGAGAGACTGGGCTGGGCCCGGGACAAGGCCGCCCCAGGGGCCCTGGCCCCGCCCCAAGGGCCCCGCCCCCACTGCCACCCCCCAGGTTGTCACCACCCCCCTTGAGGGGGGCCCGGTGCCACAGTACCACCTGCGCCAGGCCCCTTCCACCTGAATCCCCACCAGCAGAAGTGCTGTCTTCTGACTCCAGCGTGCGCGGCCCACACAGACGCGCTCCTCTCAGCTGATCTTCGCTGTACTCTGCAGGGCTTCTGTGCGTCTGACGTCCTGCACGTGCAGGATGTCAGACGCACAGAAGCCCTGCAGAGTACAGCGAAGATCAGCTGAGAGGAGCGTGTTTGTGTGGGCTGCGCACGCCGGAGTCAGAAGACAGCACTTCTGCTGGCGAGGGTTCGGGTGGAAGGGGCCCGGTGGTGGTGGCGGGTGGGACTGCGGTGCCGGGCCCCCTTGGAGGCCTCAGCCCCGGGAATTTTGTCCCCCCTGTCCCCCCCTCTCAGCGGCCCTGCTGGATGGTAGGAGAGACAGACACACAGAGGCATTGCTGGATAGGGTGGAGTGAGAGAGAGACAGGGACAATAATGCATGAGATGAGAAGAGAGAGAGAGAAAGATGGGGCAAAGCTGGATTTGGGGAAAGAGCGAGAGAGAGAAAGAGACAGAGGGGCAATTCTGCATGTCAAGGACAGAGAGGGACAAATGGGTAATGCTGACTGGCAGGTAGGGAAGAAAAGATGGAGAGGAAATGCTGTATAGCAGGGAGGGAGAGATAAACAGAGGTAATGCTGGATGGGGTGAAGAGAGAGAAACATGGGCCAATACTCCATAAAAGGGGAGATATAGAAAGATATAGAGAGGTGGGGGCAAAATTGGATGGGGGAAAGAGAAAGAGAGAAACATGAGCAATTCTGGATGGTGGGAGAAAGAGAGAGAGATAGGTGGACTATAAATATAGTAAATAAATAAATAAACAAATAAGGTAATGCTAGATGTGGGAGAGGTAATGCTGGATGGAGGGGGAGAGACAGAGAGAGGGTTACATTATTGCATGGTGCAGATGGGGGGGGGGGAGGGCAGTGTTGCCTACTAGGGTAAGAGAGAGAAAAGACAGAAATGGGTGATGCTGGATAGCAGGGGTGAGAAAAGAAAGAATTAGTGAAAGACTGAGGAATAAGAGGAAGGGGAATGGGAGGGCCAGGGTGAGGGAAAAAGATGGAATAAGAATCAATTTAATCTGATTGGATAGAAAGGCAGAAAAAATGGAAGAAAGGAGTGGAGGAGATAAAGAAGATGGAGAGAGTAAAAAATGAAAAATGGACAGAAGACCCTTGGAAAGAAAGTTTAAAGAAGACAGGAAAGCAGTAAGCAGAGACTGGGACCAATACAATTAGAAAGATTAAATGGACAGATATTCTTATGCCTTATTAGTCCACTTTAAATAAATAAATAAAAAGAAAAATGGAAAATAAGGTGATATTGAACTAAATACATTTTTGACAAGCTTTCAGAAGCCAAAATGTCCTTCTGCAGGTCAGGACAATATACTGCTGTTATAATATACTGTCCTGACCTAAAGAAGAAGAGGTTGGGCTCTGAAAGCTCGTAAAAAATGTATTAAGTTAGTCTAAAAAGGTATCAACTTATTTTCCTCTTTTTCTTTTATATGTTAATTTTTAATTGAGTGATTGGAATATGTCAGTTTATGAAATCCATATCTACTATCGTTATATTTTGCACAGTATGGGGGACACACATCACTTTCTCTGGTGTTGCATTATATGCAGAATCTGGCTTCTTGGAGGATCAGTTTAATTTTTCTATATATACGTCTATGTTTAATTTGTGGTTACATATTTTATACTTAGTGAGGGCCTATCTGTGTTTTGCATATGTGACAAAGATTTTTAAAAATCTGGTAGCACTGAATGTCTATGTAAGAGCGATCTATACTAATCCAGCTTGATAATTTTCCAAAAGGTATACTGAAGTTCTACTGCCCAATGCAATGTTTACAGTGCTGTCTTTTCCTAGGTAGGTCCTTATTGTGTAACTCCTGGAAGTTAGTGCTATTATGGTATGGTAGAATTGCTTTACAGGTCCTAACTGAGGGTTCCATTAACAAAGGCGTGCTAGCGTTTCTAGCGCGTGCTAAAAGTAAGCATATGCTAAACCTTAGAGTTGCCCATATATTTCTATGGGTGTTGCTAGCATTTAGCGTGCACTAATTATTAGCACACCCTAAAACCACTAGCACATCTTTGTAAAAGGACCCCTGAGGTGTTTTTAGGATTTTGTATTACTTCACTTTTTGGATTTAGATTTAGCTCATGGCTTTATCAAGTGTAGTTCAATGCAAGTTACATTCAAGTACAATAGGTTTTTTCCTATCCTTGCCTGCTTCTGCATAAAAATGTCAGCTGCAACCTCTAGCGGTAGTTGTATGTGTGTGTGTGTGTGTTTGTTTGTGCGTGTGTGTGTGTGTGTTTTGTTTTGTTTTTTGACAAAGAAAGAGTAGACTGCTGAAAAATATTTCCACCCTGTTCAGTGGCTTTAGGATCTATGGCCACATGTAAAATCATTTAGGACTGACATACAAGGCGCATACAGTTCTTTTCACTCTAGACAGAAAGTTTACCTCATGACCTAACATGAAGTAAAATGGACTTCAGTAGCAATCTGGTCCTAATTTGCACATGAAAATGTCAAATATGAAAAATGAGGTTATGAAAGTGTTGATTGCTGGACAGAAACATCAGAGATTACTGAGTTCTTCATCTGGATTTGCTTTATACTCACTGGGGGATGAGCAGTACAAAGAATTTTGTATCTCTCTCTGTAGCTGATTTTGACATTTTGCTTCTTATATTAGTATTTAAATGAAAGTGTAAGGGAAATAATCCAAATGTTCTGCAATATAATTATCTGGTACATTCATATCAGTAAAATAAAACTGCTTCTTCCACTAATGGATATATAGAATAGATGCTGAATTAGGACGATGGTTTGTGGATCTACAGGAAGTGAAGCCATTATTTGTCAGAAATAAGTTTTGAAAAGAAGATACATTTGGCATTATCTGGGGCAGACACAGAAATATATTGCCACCAAAACCTCTAGAAGTGAGTAATGTAGAGGTAGAAAGAATAACATTGTTGCTCTTAAAATCCCACAACCAAGTACATACTGTTTATTCAAAAAGTGGGGAAAGCATGTGGAACATGGTTCATGCAATTCTTTCCAACCTGTGCAATGAAAAAGTCTTGGGGCAGTTTTATAATGGAAACCTAAATAAGCCTTAAAAGTTGGCTATTTTATATAGACGCTTTTGTGCCATTGTAAAATAGGCTCCCCAGGTGTCCACAAATATTGAAACACAAATTCCCTGCGTATACTTTTCACACGTAAACTGTTATGCAATGTTATTAAAGCCCCCTTCTGCATATAGAACAGATTTTGCACATAGAATTGGCTTTATAAAATCACCTGCTAAAAGTTTAAGGGGCCCTTTTCTAAGCCACGTAGACACCTAAGAGCACCCAATGCACGCCAATTCGGAGCTACCGCCCGGCTAGTGTGTGGATCAGGCGGCAATTTATTTTTGTACATGCATCCAGTAAGCGTGCTTGAAAATATATTTCATTTTCTGGCGCACGGCGCTAACCGGGCAGTAATTGGCATTCTACGCATGCTGACAATTACTGCCCGGTTAATGCGTGAGACCTTTCCACTAAATGAATGGGTGACGGTAAGGTCTCAGGCCCAAAATGGATGCACGCCAATTTTCATTTTGCCGCACGTACATTTTTGCCCCCCCCCCCCCCCCCCATTTTTTTTTTGCAGGTGTGCTGAAAAATGCACATGTCCAATACACATGTCTACAACAGCGCAGGCCATTTTTTGGCTCACCTTAGTAAAAGGACCCCTAAACTGTTAGAAAGAAAAAGAAAATGAAACCAAGTATGAAAATGTACCTATTACTATAGGTGTCACTGTCAACAAATTTCAAAAAGAATGCATTTTGAGGGTAATTTGAAAGCAGGTTGCCTAGGATGGAGGGTAAACAACTGCTTGTTTCGTGTGTGGTTATGTTTGTGTCAATGTGTGCTTCTGTTTCTGATGGGTATGTGTGTATCTGTGGGGGAGGGGGGAACAAGATGTATATGCAGTGGTGTGCTGGAGCCGGCTCGCACTGGCTCGCAAGAGCCGGTTGTTAACTTTGCTTGGCTCTTGCGAGCCGGTTGTTGAATTGCGTGAGCTGGCTCTCTTCCTCCCTCCCAATCCGGTCCCTTACGTCAGCGACCACGAATTCTTCGGGGTTGCTGCAAGCGCTGACTCTCCCACGCTGGTGCTGCAGGTTCGCATTTTAAAAATGGCCGCCGAGACTTCCAGAGGCGGCCTCGCGAGACTTCTGCCGAAGTCTTGGAGGCCGCCCTTGTAAGTCTTGGTGGCCATTTTGAATCGCGAACCTGCAGTGCCAGCGGGGGAGAGTCAGCGCTTGCAGCGACCCCGAAGAATTCGAGGTCGCTGATGTAAGGGACCGGATTGGGAGGAAGGAAGAGAGCCAGCTCACGCAATTCAACAACCGGCTCGCAAGGGAGGGAGGAGGGAGGGAGTTGAATTCGCCGAACTCGGGAGGGGCAGGGGCGTTGCCACGGGTGGGCCTGGGTGGGCCCAGGCCCACCCAGTTTTGGTTCAGGCCCACCCAGCAGTGGAGGCAGCGGAGCGGAGGGAGCAGGCTGAGCTCCGATCCCGCATCTGCCTCCCCAGCCCGCCCCTGCCCCGCCCCCGCCGCCCGCCGTACCTTTAAATATTACAATTTTGCTGGAGTCGCAGGCAGCCGGCAATGAAGACATCGGCAGGCTTACGCCGGTTCCAGCAGCCTTCCCTTCCCTCGTTGCAAGTCGGATGATGGCTCCGCCCTCTTCTGACGTATTTCCTGTTTCTACGAGGGCGGAGCCATCATCCGACTTGCAACGAGGGAAGGGAAGGCTGCTGGAACCGGCGTAAGCCTGCCAATGTCTTCAATGCCGGCTGTCCGCTACTCCAGCAAAACTATAATATTTAAAGGTACGAGGGGGGGGGCAGGAAGGAAACAGGGCAGACGGGAGAGGAGGGTTGCTGCACATGGTGGAAGAAGGGGAGAGGAGGGTTGCTGGATGGAGGGAAGAGGAGGGTTGCTGGACATGGTGGAAGAAGGGGAGAGGAGGGTTGCTGGATGGAGGGAAGAGGAGGGTTGCTGGACATGGTGGAAGAAGGGGAGAGGAGAGGGCAGGGGAGAGGAGGGTTGCTGGATGGAGGGAAGGGGAGAGGAGGGTTGCTGGACATGGTGGAAGAAGGGGAGAGGAGGGTTGCTGGATGGAGGGAAGGGGAGAGGAGGGTTGCTGGATGGAGGGAAGAGGAGGGTTGCTGGACATGGTGGAAGAAGGGGAGAGGAGGGTTGCTGGATGGAGGGAAGAGGAGGGTTGCTGGACATGGTGGAAGAAGGGGAGAGGAGGGTTGCTGGATGGAGGGAAGTGGAGGGTTGCTGGACATGGTGGAAGAAGGGGAGAGGAGAGGGCAGGGGAGAGGAGGGTTGCTGGATGGAGGGAAGGGGAGAGGAGGGTTGCTGGACATGGTGGAAGAAGGGGAGAGGAGGGTTGCTGGATGGAGGGAAGGGGAGAGGAGGGTTGCTGGATGGAGGGAAGAGGAGGGTTGCTGGACATGGTGGAAGAAGGGGAGAGGAGGGTTGCTGGATGGAGGGAAGAGGAGGGTTGCTGGACATGGTGGAAGAAGGGGAGAGGAGGGTTGCTGGATGGAGGGAAGAGGAGGGTTGCTGGACATGGTGGAAGAAGGGGAGAGGAGGGTTGCTGGATGGAAGGAAGAGGAGGGTTGCTGGACATGGTGGAAGAAGGGGAGAGGAGAGGGCAGGGGAGAGGAGAGGAGGGTTGCTGGATGGAGGGAAGGGGAGAGGAGGGTTGCTGCACATGGTGGAAGAAGGGGAGAGGAGGGTTGCTGGATGGAGGGAAGGGGAGAGGAGGGTTGCTGGACATGGTGGAAGAAGGGGAGAGGAGAGGGCAGGGGAGAGGAGGGTTGCTGGATGAAGGGAAGTGGAGAGGAGGGTTGCTGGACATGGTGGAAGAAGGGGAGAGGAGGGTTGCTGCACATGGTGGAAGAAGGGGAGAGGAGGGTTGCTGGATGGAGGGAAGGGGAGAGGAGGGTTGCTGGACATGGATGGAAGAGAGGGAAGGGAGAGAGAAGAAATGCTGGACATGGATGGAGGGGTTGGAAAAATGAGGAAGGAGATGAGATGAGGGAAAAGGAAGAGAGGAGAAAAACTGCACATGGATGAAGAAAATAGGCAGAAGCTGGATCCACTAGACAGTCAAGTCTGCAGAGGACCCAGCTTTTACTTATGGATATAGAGCAAGAAATGAAGAAGAAAGGAGGAAAGTAAAGAAATAAATGGAAAGGAAGCCCTGGAAACGGAGTTAAGAGGACAGATAGCAGCAGAATCGGATACTGGGCCAACATGATCAGAAAAACAGTCACCAGACAACAAAGGTAGAAAAAAATCATTTTATTTTCATTATAGTGTTTGGAATATGTCCACTTTGAGAATCAGGTGCTCAACATTAAAAGTTTATATTTATTTATTTACTTATTTATGGCATTTTATCCCACATTAAACATTAATTAAATTGGAACCTGGGATCATTTAATTTTTTTTTTCCTGGAGACAATAATGCATTGCCCCCCCCCCCCCCCCCCAGGCTCTCTCCCCGGCTATAGCCAGCTCTGCAATTTTGAGGGGAGGTGGACGGGGAGGTGGACGGGGGGGGGGGGAGGTGGACGGGCGCAGAGGTGGACCGGGGAGAGAGCCTGTTGTTAAACATTTACCAGCACACCACTGTCTAGTGCCCACCCATCCAACCTGTTGGCCCACCCAAAAATTGACTTCTGGCTACGCCACTGGGGAGGGGGTGGCAGGGGAGAGAAGGGAGTCACTGGGCATTTGTGAATGGAGGGGAGGGGAGAGAAGGGTCGCTATAGGTGCATGCAGGGCAGGGCAGGAGAGAAGAGGGTCACTGCTGGACATAGGTTGATGGAGGGCAGGGGAGAGGAGGGTCACTGCTGGACATGGGTGCATGCAGGGCAGGGGACAGGAGGATCGCTGGGTATAGGTGCATGCAGGGCAGGGGACAGGAGGGTCACTGGACATGGGTGGATGGAGGGCAGGGGAGAGGAGGGGAGGGGAGAGAGAAGAAATGCTGGACATAGATGGAGGGGAGAGAAGAGTGAGGAAGGAGATGAGATGAGGGAATAGGAAGAGAGGAGAAAAACTGCACATGGATGAAGAAAATAGGCAGAAGCTGAGGACCAGAAAGGAAGAAAGAAAGAAATGGAAAGGAAGCCCTGGAAACGGAGTTAAGAGGACAGATAGCAGCAGAATCGGATACTGGGCCAGCATGATCAGAAAAGCATTCACCAGACAACAAAGGTAGAAAAAAAATCATTTTATTTTCATTATAATGTTTGGAATATGTTCACTTTTAAAATCAGGTGCTCAACATTAAAAGTTTATATTTATTTACTTATTTATGGCATTCTATCCCACATTAAACATGAATTAGATTGGAACCTGGGATCATTTAATTTTTTTTTCCTGGAGAGAGTAATGCATTGCCCCCCCCCCCCCCCCCCCCCGGCTATAGCCAGCTCTGCAATTTTGGGGGGGCGCAGAGGTGGACGGAGGGGGCGCCAAGGTGGACCGGGGAGAGAGCCTGTTGTTAAAAATTTACCAGCACACCACTGTGTATATGTAAGATGTCTGTCTGTGGTGTCTGCCACTGAGAAGAGGATAGGAGAGGAGAGAAGCAGTTTGAAAGTGCACCTTAGTAAAAGGGCCCCAGAGATCTTCAACCCCCTCTGACAACAACCTCAGTTGCTGTTGCCAGTGGAGACGGAGACTCGGAGTCACCTGCTGACCCCCAGTGGCCAATCAGGTCACCTTTCAAAAAACTTATGGAACTTAACTGTAAGGTCCAAAGTCTCCATTTTGATTCTATTAAAATCAATGGGAAAAGGTCATTTTTGTCAAATTGAGCACAAAAATATCCACAAAATTTATTTTAAAAACATATTCCCTGAGTCCATCAAATCTCATATTCCATATTTTCCCCGTAAATCTAGCTCCATATATACAGGCATTAACACATTTTTCTCAAACATTATCCCAAACCCCCAAAGAACTGCAGACATCCCCTCCAAAAATATTCAATAAAATCTCATGCACACCCTCAAATATCTCCTATCCAAAAAAAACAAATTAAAAGCTAGAAATACCCAAAATCTAAACCTTCTCATTTCCTCTAGAAAATGATTTTTTGCTAACATTTTTAAAGCACTATCCCACCACCAGAGGTTCTTAGAAACCCAAAACCACCAAAACATTTAACTAGAAATTAACACCTAAGCTCTCAGTCTGAGTCCCAAAAACATAAATGAAAAAAACCAAACAAACAAAACTTTGGGCCATCAGACCCCTTACCTTTATCCCTGGGATCCCACCACCTGGCAATCACCATTGGTTCAGCGAATTTGGAGAGCCAAACAAAAAAAAACACCAAAACCCACAAAACTCTCTAGAACTCCAGCCGGGCAACTCAAAAACTCAAAAATTTGGCCCTAGTAATGTTCCCGGGCAGCATCGCGCATGCATTAAAAAACATGCACGCTCCAGGGACGCACCTAGGCCGAAGCCTTATTCCCGGGCTGCACAACATTAAAAATGGTTGAGCCTGGCGCTTCCTCCACTCCGGAGACCCTGAAATGCCTCCAGAGCACACCAGTACTTGCCCACTGGCCACCAATGCAGCCACTAGCCATTAGGGACTCCGAACGGCCCGGACAGTTTTTAATTTTTTTCAGGTTCAATTCTTTGTAACCTGCAAATAGACCACTGCATTAATCCAGCTGTGACAGCATCAGAGTTTGAACCAGATGAAAGGTTGTGATTTGGAAGAAGATTCTTTGGAACCGAAGTTACTTGGAGGGGCATTTTCAAAAGAAACATCTAAGTCGGAATTTGGACGTTTTACAAAGACGTCCAAATTCCAAGGCGGGGAGAAGGTCATTGTCAAAAAAGATGGATGTCCATCTTTTGTGTTCGAAAATACCATGGACGTCCTTGGATTTGGACGTTTTGCGATTTGGACGTCTTTGATTTTCGTCCATTTTCGAAAGAAAGATGTCCAAGTTTAAAACATCCAAAGTCAAGCCATTTGGACATGGGAGGAGCCAGCATTTTTAGTAGACCGGTCCCCCTGAAATGCCAGAATAGCAATCGGGCACCCTAGGGGGCACTACAGTGGACTTCATAAAATGCTCCCAGGTACACAGCTCCCTTACCTTGTGTGCTCAGCCCCCCAACCCCACCCCCCCAAAACCCACTACTCCCAACTGTACACCACTACCATAGCCCTTAAGGGTGAAGGGGTCACCTATATGTGGGTACAGTGGGTTTCTGATGGGTTTTGGAGGGCTCACAGTTTCCTGCACAAGTGTAACAGGTAGTGGGGGTATGGGCCTGGGTCCACCTATCTGAAGTGCACTAAAATACTCCAAAGACCTGCATACTGCTGTCATGGACCTGAATATGACATCTGAGGCTGGCATAGAGGCTGGCAAGTAATGTTCTTCACCATACTTTTTGGGGGTGGGAGGGGTTAGTGACTACTGGGGGACATAGGCGCCCAGTATAAGAGGTCTAGGGAGGCTACGCCTCCCCTGCTGCTGCAGGATGGATCAGCTGTGGAGTCCCGCTGCTCTGGTGGGGTTTAAATTGTTGATTTACCTCCATCCTCACAGCAGGAGCTGTCTCTAGCCTTCTGTAACCAGTTGTAGAAATTGGTTTATGGTTTAATTTGTTTACCTTACTGCTGGGAGAGCAGGGGGGTTGGCTGGAGGTGTCCTGGGTTGCCAGGGAGATATTTAATGAGGGTGACTTCCTGACCTGCACATGAGCAGTTCATACCAAAGAGACTTACACTAACACCTGAGGACAGATAGCAGCAGAATCAGATACTGGGCCAGCATGATCAGAAACAATCACCAGACAACAAAGTTAGAAAAGATCATTTTATTTTTGTTATAGTGTTTGGAATATGTCCACTTTGAGAATCAGGTACTCAACATTAAAAGTTTATATTTATTTATTTATTTACTTATTTATGGCATTTTATCCCACATTAAACATGAATTAGGGTGTTTTGTGGCTCTACATGAGAATTGTGATATTATGATCCCTTGTTTCATATTGTCATAATGTTGACGGTCTGCATTTTCCATATGGGTGGTATATTGGTGTATTAGGGTCTGCCCAGTGTAATATTTATGGTACAGTAAGGTTCTGAGTGTGTTTTTGCACAAAGTTGTGCATAGTGTTTTGCAGTTGAGCGATTGTGGTTAGAATATGCTTTGAGCAAGCACTTTATTCTTTGACCTATGATACATATCTAATATCTAAATTTAATAAAAGGTATTAATTGTGACTTTTATTTTTATTTATTTATTTTTTCTGTGTGTTATCAGACAATTATGGATTTAAGCTCCACCCCTAACCCCGCCCCCTTTAGCCTCCCCAAACAGTTGGGCTACCGACCGCCTATGCTGCGGGAGTAAGGGGAGGTCATCCCTGACTTTCCTCCAGTGGTCGTCTGGTATTTGAGGCACCTTTTTGTGCCTTATTCATAATAAAAACTGGTCCAGCTGAAAACGGCCAAGTTTTAATGCTGGACGTTTTTGCTTTGCTCCGTTATGGCTCAAAGATGTCCAAATCTTAGGAACGCCCAAGTCCCGCCTTGAACACACCTCCGATACGCCCCCTTGAGATTTGGACGTCCTTACAACAGACTTCTGAGAAAGACGTCCAAAATGCGGTTTCGATTATACCAGTTTGGAAGTTTCCGTGAGATGGACATCCAAGTGTCAATTTATGTCACTTTTTGGGCATCCATCTCTTTCGAAAATGAGCCTGTTGGTCATCAAGTGTCACATTTTGGTCTAGAGTGACTCCCAGGACTTTAAGGGTGCATTCTAGTGGAGGTCTGGATCCTGTCTCTGATGTCAGTTAGGTTGCCCGTGAAGGGGATATATAGGGTCACATCAGCCACATAAATGTGTGACTTCAGTGTTGTTTCTTCTAATTTGCTGCCGAGTGTTGCCATCAAGATATTGAATAGTGTTGGTGACAGTGGAGAACCTTGTAGTACACTGCAGCCTGGAGCCCAATGGGGAGAGATGTTATGTTCTGATTTGACATGGTATGATCTGGATTTGAGGAAACTTGTGAACCACCTTAGCATGGGTCCTCCGTGTCTGATATTATCCAGTAGGTAGAGGAGAATATCATGCTCTATTACGTCAAAAGCACTTGACATCTCAAATTAGAGTATTAGTACTTTCTTTCCATTGCTTGTATCCACTTTGATTTCATTGACTAGTGATATTAGAACAGATTCCGTCCTGTGGTGAGGTCTGAAACCTGACTGAGAGGGGTGGAGGATGAAGATAAGAGTGGAGAAGTACTGAGGAACTGCAGAGTGAATGCACTTGTAAGTCAATAAGAGAAGTTTGAACTGTATGCGGAAATAGATAGACAATGAAATGACTTACCACTTGCAGATGCTGCTCCATTTGTGCATTTGCTATTACAGCTGATTGTATGTCATCCTACTTTGCTGTACAAGTTTAATTTACGTCAGCATATGGACTGTGACACCTCTGGAGTTGTATATTTGATATGCTGTCTGTATCCTTTGATGTACATCGGACATACTATAAAACAAATTTGAAAGAGAATCATTGAACCTCTGAGTCATATACAATGGAGGAGTCGTGGAAGCCTCGCTTGTTCAACATTGGTTTGACTGATTTGACATTTATTGTTTTGGAAGTTCCAAAACTATCAGGGGGTGGGGGGGGAATCTGTCAGCATCATAATGGAAGAAAGAACAGCCGTGGATTTTCCGGTGGCAGACTGTAGAACCTTTGGGTTTAAATCATGAAGTAGAATAGTAAGTCTTTTGCAGTAAAAAAAAAAAAAAACATTTTCAACATCAGACTATTTGGGGAGCCAGTTAAATAAACAGGGTGTCCTGTGAGAATATACTGGTTCAAAGATGTCATCATTTTTGACTCCACATCTGGCAATTTAAAAAGATCACATGAGCAGATGGTCAGTATTTGTATGACGGTTACAAGTGGAAGATTGAGGTACCCTCCAAAACTGCCATGAGTTAGTTAAGAAAAATAAGCTATATTATGCAAACATAGTAGCTAATATGTTTTTAGAGACCATAGTTTGCTGTTCTGTAAATTGAATAAAACTTATGGGGGGTCTTTTACTAAGGTGCACTCACATTTTTGGTGCGTGCTAAAATTGGGCACGCGCTAAACGTTAGAGATGCCCATAGGAATGCATTGGCATCTTAGCACACACCCAATTTTAGTGCACACCAAAAACGGGAGTTGTACTTCACCATCCAACATGATGGATGCGGAGTAGAGAGTTGCACAAGGACAGAAATCTAACCCATCCCCTCTCGTCCCCATGGGAATCTAATCTGTCCCCGCCTGTCCCCGTGGGGAATCTAACCCATCCCTGCCCATCCCCATGGAAATGTAACCCATCCCCACCTGTCCCTGCCACAAGTAATCTCCTCCATCCCAGCTTCCGGCCTGCCTAGCCCTTGCCGTGCCGCAGTCACTTTGACACCCCCCCCCCTCCAAGAAAGCCAGATTCTACAAGCAGAAAAATTCTAGTAACAGTAACATAAATCATTTTCTTCTGTACTCTGCTAAGACAGCAGATATACAGATTAGCAAGAACCAAAGCACTCCAAAACAAGTAAAGTCAGAAACAACACAGTTTATACCTAATTGTTCAACTGCCCTTATGATTCACCATTGGGTTTAAAAAGCAAAACCATGTGCATGTAAGGACTGGATAAATGAATTAAAGCAATGTTTAAAGCAAATGCCCTTAATATGTAATACTTGGTAGCAATAATGAAACAGTGATGGAATATTCACATAGCAAGCAGCCTGAGGCAATAGATTTATTTTCCACTGAACATAATTAACTTTGTATGAACTTGGTGGCTAGTAGGGTGCTGAACTGGACAATGCTGGCACATTTAGACTGACGCTGGATAGAATTTCTGTATGAAGGAAGCCTTTCTCTTATTATTCAGCACCTCCCTTTGAAATAGTAGTAATTTAAAAAGGCAAGTGCATTTTTATAATATAACACTGCAATCCACAAAACAAAAGGAGCAAATTCCCACATGACACCTTTTTTTATGTAGGCACAGGGAAAAAAAAGATTTTAAATGCTCCCAGGTTTCAGCCTAATTCATGTTTAATGTGGGATATAAATATAATAAGTAAAGAACTAGATAGCAACTCTGAATGTTGAGCACATGATTCTCATAACAAGATGTCTGTTTTAGTGGCCCATTACCAGGAGAAAAAAATCTCTGCATGAATATAACAGTGCTATGGTGTCCCTTTAACCAGCTCCCCCAAATGAGACACTGATTACGATTTATAAACAAATTACTACTCCACCTATGAAAAGTCATTCTGTTATTATGTCTCCACTATGTACATCCGTATGCTGCACATGTCGGTATGTTTGAAAATATAAGTGAGATTAAATAAAAATGCTACCAACAGTAAACATAGGAGCCAACTTTTCAAACTTATTGGGGGTGCTAAACCCAGTGGAAATAACCCCTCCCTGGACACATACAAGGAATTTTCACAATATTGGGGGTGCTCAAGCACCCACAGCACCCGCTCCTATGACAGTAAAGAACAATGTGGATGCAGTAAGTTATAGGTTTGTTTGCTTTGTTTTGAGTGTATGGCGATGACAGCTGCATGAGGAAGGGAAAACAGAGACTACCCTAATTGGCTTCAACTCCTTCCCTCCTTCCCTCCCACCCTCCCACCCACACACAACATAATTCAACCACTTCTCCTCCAGCCTTTGATGTCCTCCCCACATATACCTCAGATTTCCATGGTGGTCTGGTGGCTTGCTTTGGGACAGGAAAGGTCCTCATGCTTCCTGCCCGCTGCCACTGATCCTGTCACTGCTGCTGCTTGTTTACAATGGCTGCCAAGACTTCAAGCTCCGTTAGTTTTATGGTTCTGCGGGAACCCCGCAGGACCCGGGTCCATCCCTATGGGATCACCATGGACCTCGGTCCATCCCCACAGTCCTGGAGGGGATACCCACAGGATCCTGCTATCCCCATTCCCATGCAGCTCTCTAATATGGAATACAGGCCTAGTTTACTGTCAGAGGCCTTGGAGGGGTGCTGGCTGGGAAAGTACTGGATGAAATACTGCATGGAGTATGGATTGAGAAAGGATATGCTGGAGGGGAGAAACTGCCTAAAATAAGCCGAGTGGACCGGCATTTGAAAAAGATGGTCTGGGACTTGTGGGGTTTGGATTAACCTTATGTTTCATTGCCACTGATGTGCCTAGTGGATGCTCAATGTGAACTCTGAGCCTGAGCTGAAATTTTTAGGAGAATGAAACCAGTTCCTAATTACCCTATTGAGATAGAGGCAGTGGTGTGCAGGAGCCGGCTCGCACCGGCTCGCAAGAGCCGCTTGTTAAATTTTGACAGATCTTGCGAGCCGGTTGTTCTTTGGGGCGAGCCGGCTCCATTACACGAGGTAAGCATGTCAGGAGGGCACCATCACAGGCCATGCTTACCTCCCCTCCCATCCATCTTTTTCTATTACCTCCGCTGATGTCATTCTGATGTCTTTTCCTTTTTCCGCGAAGGCGGGACTAAGGGCACGAACTCATCAGAAGCAAACAGGGAAGGCTAGAGACAGGCAGCAGGGCTTTAAATAACGCGGCGCTTCAATGGAGGTAATAGAAAAAGATGGATGGGAGCGGGAGGGGAGGATGGGGGCGACGGAGAATCACTGGACATGGATGAGAGTGGGAGGGGAGGATGGGGGCAACAGAGAATCGTTGGACATGGATGGGAGCAGGAGGGGAGGGCAGGGGAGGGAAGAGAATTGCTGGGCATGAATGGATAGAGGGGGGCAGGGGAGAGAAGAGAATTGCTGGGCATGGATGGGTAGAGGGGGCAGGGGAGAGAAGAGAATTGCTGGGCATGGATGGGTAGAGGGGCAGGGGAGAGAAGAGAATTGCTGGGCATGGATGGGTAGAGGAGGGCAGGGGAGAGAAGAGAATTGCTGGGCATGGATGGGTAAAGGGGGCAGGGGAGAGAAGAGAATTGCTGGGTATGGATGGATAGAGGGGAGCAGGGGAGAGAGGAGAGTTTCAGGACATGGATGGAGAGGAGGGCAAGAGAAATTCTGGACATGGATGGAGGGGAGGGAAGGGAGAGAGAAGAAATGCTGGACATGGAGGGAAGATAGAGGAAGGAGATTAGATGAGGGAAAAGGAAGTGAGGAGAGAAACTGCACATGAATGGAGAAAATAGGCAGACGCTGGATCCACTGTACAGTCAAGTCTGCGGAGGACCAGAAATGAAGAAGAAAGGGGGAAAGAAAAGAAATAAATGGAAAGGAAGCCCTGGAAACGGAGTCAAGGGAATAGATAGAGAGCAGCAGAATCAGATACTGGGCCAGCATGATCAGAGAAACAAAGTCACCAGACAACAAAGGTAGAAAAAAATAATTTTATTTTCATTATAGTGTTTGGAATATGTCCACTTTGAGAATCAGGTGCTGAACGTTAAAAGTTTATATTTATTTACTTATTTATGGCATTTTATCCCATATTAAACATGGATTAGATTGGAACCTGGGATCATTTAATTTTTTTTCCTAGAGAGAGTAATGCATTGCCTCCCCCCCCCCCCCCAGCTATAGCCAGCTCTGCAATTTTGGGGGGGCGCAGAGGTGGATGTGGGGGGCAGGGGCGTAGCTACGGGTGGGCCTGTGTGGGCCCAGGCCCACCCAATCTTGGCTCAGGCCCGCCCAAGCGACGACGACTGGAACGGCGACTTTTACCCGAAGTCGCAACGACGAACGGGCAGGCAGCGCTGCAGTAGTAAAAGCAGCAAGGAGACTGGTTCGACTCTCCGTCCTTCACTTCCCTCCCTCTGCGTCCCGCCCGAAAGGAAATGACGTCAGAGGAAGGCGGGACGCAGAGGGAGGGAAGTGAAGGACGGAGAGTCGAACCAGTCTCCTTGCTGCTTTTACTACCGAAGCGCTGCCTGCCCGTTCGTTGCTGCGACTTCGGGAGTAGACTGGAACGGAAGTTGGCTTGCCTTGGAGATGCTGTGAAGGGGGAGGGGGGACAAGCTGGATAGAAGGGGGAAGGGGATGGACAGAAACAGGATGGGCAGGGGAGAGAGGAGAATTGCTGGACAACAGGGATGGATGGAGAGAAAAGGGGAGAGGAAATTTGCTGGAGATGCATGGCTGGAGGAGAGGGCAGGGGAGAATGGAGAGTTGCTGGACATGGAGCGGAGGGCAGGGGAAAGAAGAAAATTGCTGGACATGAATAGATGGAGCGGAAAGGGGAGAGAGGAAATTTGCTGGAGATGGATGGCTGGAGGAGAGGGCAGGGGAGAATGGAGAGTTGCTGGACAAATGGATGGAGGGAGGGGAGAGAAGTCAGGAAGGAGGTGCACATGGATAGAGGGGATGGAAGAGAGGAGAAATGCTGGACATGGATGGAGTGGAGGGCAGGGAAGAGAGGAGAAATGTTGGACAAGGATGGAGGTAAGAAAAGACAAAGGAAGGAGATGCACATGGAAGGGAAGGGAGAGAGGAGAAATGCTGGACATGGATGGAGGGAAGGGAAGACAGTGGAAGTAGATGCACATGGATGGAGGGGAGTGAGGAGAAATGCTGGATATGGATGGAGGGAAAACTGCTGAGTTTAAGGGCTGGTTTGGAACACGTTGAGGGCAGATACTGAAACTCGAGGAAGGATAGGGACAGGGCTACAGATGGTAGACAGGACGCATAAGGACACAGGAGGATGGTGGACATGGTGAGTGAAAAAATATCAAATAGAAAGAAGACACTGCGTAAAACAGAAGACACTGGGACCAAAGCAAATAGATCAGACAACAAAGGTAGAAAAAAGTATTTTATTCAGAATTTATTAATTTGAATATGTCATCTTTTGGAAATGTGCATCTGTGATACTTTGCATGTAAGTTTAAATTTTTCTGGTATTGCTGCATGCTGAGTCTGACTTCTTGAGTTAACTTTCCAGTTCAGTATTTTGCCTTCATATTTTTTGATTTCTAGTTCCTTGTGTCATGTCTGTTGTGTCATGTGTTTTTCAAGTGTGATCAAGGTGCAGTATTCTGCTAGCATGTAGTATTCGCAGCCCTTTTTGTTTTTCTTTTTTTCACGAGGTAGTGTATTGGTGTTTTAGAGCCTAGTGTAATTACAGTTCTGCCTTTTCAAGCATAAGGTTGTAGCTCATCCTGTCCTTGGAATTAGTGCTGTTATGGTTTTAAAGATATGAGTGTGTTTTTGCACAAGTTTGTGTATAGCATTTTGCAGTGGAGAGATTGTGGGATAATGTAATTATATTTAAAAATATCAATTTTTCCATTAAGTATGTATGTGGTTATACTGATGCCGGGCAGCTGTTGGGCAGACTACTTAGAAATCCATCATCAAGTGAATTCTAAGGCATTATTTTGAAGGATCCCAAGAGACACTACTCATACTTATATAGACAGTGCGTGCCCACCCATATTAGCTCTGGGCCCACCCAAAATCTCAGGTCTGGCTACGCCACTGGTGGGGGGCACAGTTGTGGATGGGGGGGCGCCGAGGTGGACCGGGGAGAGAGCCTGTTGTTAAAAATTTACCAGCACACCACTGGATAGAGGACCCAGGGATGAAGGGACAAACTCACTTACAATACTTAGAATGGACTGTGGGATGTTGAATTAGGAAACATAATGTGGAGGTGGTGGACTCATTCCACAGTCATGCACTTTATGGAGTTACTCAATCCTTCCTGGGTGGGGTAACGGTACAAAACCCAGACCCAAAGTGGTATGGGTGAACTGGTAACTGGTTGGACCCAGGTATCTTTTTGAATCATTGAAAATATTTTTATTGATTAGTTTACTGTGATAAAGAAGAGAAATTGTGTTCAGGTATATGATACAAATATGCATTGAAACTACGATACTGAGTTATTACAGTTATTGAAAAAATGTTACATTATAATGTGATGGTTTATTTGAAAGAGAAAAAGTTAAGGTATTTGTGTTGAATAAAAGTTTGGTTTACAGATGGAATAAAGTTTCTTTGCAAATTGCTAAAAGGAAAAAAACGAGATATGCATGTGATGTTGAACAAAAATGTTGTAGAGTGTGCCATATCAAATGAAGTGGTTGAACATGTTGCCACCCTTGATTCATCTGGGTGTCCTGACTCTTGCTACAGGAAGAAGACATAACAGAGGAAAGAAAAAAAAGAGAATGAGTAGTTTGGTTTAAACAGGTTGCTAACCCTGTGGTTACCTGGGTGTCCTGTTTAAATGTGTAAGGGTTTGGAGTTAAAACTACCCCATGGTTGGAAAGAGTGAAAACTTCTCCCTGAAGAAGGGGTTTCTGTGCATAAAAGAATGAAAAAAAATCATTGATAACATGTACAATGTTTGATGAGGAAAACTGAACTGAGGAGTAAATGGTAAATTTACTCGGAGGGATATGAAGTGGTATAAAAAAGAAAAAAATGTTGATGATGAATAAAGTATTTGTGTAAGGTTAAAGGTCACTGATGGGAGTGACAAATACAAAGAAAATGGGTTATAATGATGTTATAATTTGAATAAGGTTGATAATGTTGTGTGGGATTGTTGTTGCTCCCAAAAGGGGAAGGGAGAACAAAACCTAAGTCATTTGGCCCTTGAGGACAAGGGAAAAATGATTTTCTGTGATGTTGCCTGAGAAATCATCTTTTTCTTAAATGGGGGAGCGTGTAATACCCCATTATCCCCCGGATTCTATATAGCGTGACTTACATTGTGTGCACAAATACAGTTGTATTCTATGTTTGCATGCACAACTTAATTACTTAACAAGTCAGTCAGCGCCAATAATTGCCAATTAACAAGTAATTAGAATTTACATGCAAAACTGTCTAAGCATATTCTATAGCATGCTGCGTATAAATTCTATGTTGCATAGTTGCAAAGTGGGCATGACCATGGGTGTGGAATGGGCGGGTCATGGGCATTTCTAAAATCTATGCACGTTGTTATAGAATACACCTGGCAGGTGCCTAATTTAGGTGTTGGGATTTACACTACTACATTCAGTCACGCAGACTGGCGTTTGCATATGTAAAGTGGGTTTATACACAATTAGAGTGCTCAAAGAAATGACAAGGGGAAAATTAAAATCCCAAATATCTCACTGTGGCTACTTGTTGAATGTCTTATTTTGTTTTGGGTTTTTTTTTTTCATTTCTATTTTTTTAACAGTTTCACATTTTTGGTTATCAGGTCTTTTTTGGCCTGGGGCCACAAATGCAGTCTTATCCTAGTGCTACAAGGCCAGGGTTTCCTTGTGGTTGAAACTACTCTGAATGCTTATTCTTAATCTCTGGCTACTGTTTATCCAGAGAGTTTATTTTCCTACAAATACTATTATGTTAGCAAGCATAAGCTAGAAAAGCTGTGTCGGTGAACACTGTCTGTTCTTTGGTGAATTCTGTGGTGCAAGGTGAGCAAATGTCTTTTTTATACAAGCCATCCACAGTTCAGCTGGCACACGTTCCAAAACCCTGATTCCAGGTACTGGAAGTCTCAGTGCAAGAACAAACTCCAGAAGCCTGAAGGTGTCCATGGCCTGTCTCCAGCAGACAAAAACAGCTGCAGGACCCTGGGTTACATAAGAATTAAATCATGAAGATGCTGCTGCCACTCATACTTTGCAAATGGACATGCCTAAGTTAGAAACACAGATTGCACAAATCAAATAATTCAGAGCAACACAGCTGCTAACGGCACTCCAAACACAGTCCCTCTATTTTGAATGGATCCGGTCTCAAAGTTCCACCCTGTCCAAGCCTCTGAAAGGGCCATGGCTGCAAAGGATTATCACAAAGCTACAATTATGCCACAGGCTGCACCTGCTTCTGTAGGCCCCACAGTTCTGTACAACCCAATAAAGATGTCAACCTGGCAGCATCATTTCCTGTGGTCTGCCATGGCAAGAATAGAATGAAAGTGCAAAGGGGAAAAAAAACTAGTTTCCGCGGAAATGTGCACACTGCACAATGCCTTAACGACAAAGGAACCCAAGAACTGAGTGAAATAAAGCAGTTTGGGTATTTTTTTTCCTCTCCAAACATCACGTTTACCCTTAGTGGGTGGTAAAAGGCCAGGCCCAAGTTCAGGTGGCTCCAGCAATACCAGATAATGGGAAATTGTTTTAAAAGAGCATCAATTCCAAGATAGTGCGAAGCAAATAAAAAAGATTAGAATCACAATGATCTGGCGAACAGTGTTTGTCAGAAAAGCACAAAAGACTGTGGAAAAATAATTACTTTAATAGAAATCAGCTTTCTCTAAAGTGACGTGAATGTGAAAAAGGTTTTGACAGTTGCTTTAGAGAATGGATTATGACTTGATTAGACTCACAGAGGCTAGGGAGATGGCATTTTGCAAGTGTCAACCAAGTTTCTATGGTTGCTCTGTTTAGTCCCCAGTCTGAGACATTTTGAGATCTATTTACTGAGGGGCTTCTCCCTTTTTGTGAGAAAATGATGTCTGTTTTTGCTTCTGTGTTATGTAAGTAGTGATGGTGATCTTAGAACTCTATTATATGGAATAAATTCAAGTGGTGTATAAATCCAAAATGCACATAGAAAACCGCACTGGAGTTATCCCCCACCTTGATGTAAAGTTTGAGTTCCATCTCTGGTTTTCAATGTCTGACTTTAAGTAACAGTGAAAATATGTATAATTTAGCAGCACTGTCAGTGCACACGATGGTTCGATTCTTTCCTAGAACTCAGATCTTACCCACGGGACCACAAATTCAGTGTATCCCATGGCACAATGCTTTCTCTATTAAGGTTCATCCTGAATGTAAAGTTTTGACAAATCTGATCAGTGAATATTGGTTTCACATCTTCTGATAGATAAAGGTTATACAGTTATTAAGCCTTCAGACATAGGCAGGCAATATTGCCTTTATTAATCAAAGCTTAAATACTGGGTCCCAGGACAGAAATTGGTGAGGGGGTCATTGAAACCTGCTCGCAGCCTATGCCTTCTTCAGCTTCAAGCAGACATTTTAGCATAAATATAATCATAAGAACATAAGCATTGCCATACTGGGGCAGACCAAAGATCCATCAAGTCCAGTATCTTGTTTCCAACAGTGGCCAATCCAGGTCACAAGTACCTGGCAAGATCACAAAGAGTAACATAATTTGATGCTGCTTATCCTAGAAATAAGTAATGGATTCTCCCAAGTCCATCTTAATAGTGGCTTATAGACTTTTAGGAAATGTTCCAAACCTTTTTTAAACCCTGCTAAGTTAACTGCTTTTACCACATTCTCTGGCAACAAATTCCAGAGCTTAATTACATGCTGAGTGAAGAAATTTTCTCTAATTTATAATATAATACAAAATAATCTTATTGTCTTCATATACTGCAAGGTTCAATGCAGATAACAATATACAATCATCGGGAATTACAGAACATACTTGTAACAAACCAGATTTGTGCAAAATTTACGTATCTTGACTTAAGTATTTCCTAAGAAGATAGGTCTTTAAACATTTTCTAAACACAGGATAGGAACTTATTTTCCTTGTAGTGATCAGTACAGAGTTCCAAATATGTACAACTTGATAATGGAGAGTAGAATAAAAAGCTTTTTTCGAACATAAGATTTCAGATTAGGAAAGAAAAGAGTTAGAGTTTCCAGAAGACCTACGGATTTCCTTCTCTAAAGAACATATGATACAGCTTAAGTAGGATGGAGCTAAACCAAATAGTATTCTATATGCCAAGGTACAGATCTTAAACTCATTGGAAGCCAATGTAAAGACCTCAATAATGGCGTAACTCTATCAATATGGTGGGCAGAGAAAATCAACCTTGTCACAGTATTTTGTACCATCTGAAATCTTTTCATCAACAACTTAGTGCTACCAATTCTGAGGCCAGAAAACTCTGATCCACTAGTGGAAAACTAATTCTGCACAGTTTTCTCATTGAGAATAAATATTTTTTAATTAAAGAAGAAATCTGTAGCTCTGGTGCAAGTTAACTATTAAACAATACTCCTAGAATTTTTAATTGAGATTCAAATTTAAAATTAAGCCATCTACTTGAAGAAGAGTATCATTCCAAATTTGATCAACTTGGCCTAGTGGTTAGTGCAGTGGATTTTGATCCTGGGGAATTGGGTTCGATTCCTCTGCAGCTCCTTGTGACCCTGGGCACTTAACCCTCCATTGCCCTAGGTACAAATAAGTACCTGTATACACTATGGAAACCGCTTTGAATGTAGTTGTAAAACCACAGAAAGGTGGTGTATCAAGTCCCATTCCCATTTTAAGAAATGATCTGCTATCAAACTCTCAAGCTTTGTATACTCCATGTGGTATCGGTAGGTGTGTTACCCACAGGTAACAATATAGTTATGTCATTTGCATAAGTAAATGTAACCAGCTGATGAGAGTATATAACTCAAGGAACTAGTCAACACATTAAACACAGTGGGAGATAAAGAAGACCTGAGGAACTCTACAAGATGGCTTCCAAGAAGATGAAATAGATTTCTGAAATCTTACTGTATATGATCTTTGACATAAGAAACCCTCAAACCATCACAAAACATTACCCTCTATACCAATAGAGCTTAATATTAACAGCATAAGACAATGGTCCACCAGGTCAAAGGCACATGAAGGATCAAACTATAAAAATACAGCTTTCTGACATTTCCGCAATAGAGATCTTCCCTCTGCCAAAATAGCCCTAGTTACTGAATCTATACTATGATATTTTCAAAATCCCGATTGTGAAAAGTGCAAACTGTTGAATCTATCCAAATACAATGTTAATTGGGATGTCACCAGACCCTCCATAAGTTTAGTGAATAGTGGTATAGATGTAATGGGACCTCATGCACTCCTAAATTGGAGTTCTTAGTTATAATTTACTAGTTAGTAGCTTCATTGCGTGCCCCCTAGTCCTTGTATTTTTGGAAAGAGTAAACAAGAGATTTATGTCTACCGATTCCACTCCACACCACTCAGTATTTTACAGACCTCTATCATATCTCCCCTCAGTCGTCTCTTCTCCAAGGTGAAGAGCCCTAGCCACTTTAGCCTTTCCTCACAGGGAAATCATCCCATCTCCTTTATCATTTTTGTTGCCCTTCTCTGTACCTTTTCTAATTCTGCTCTATCTTTTTTGAGATGTGGTAACCAGAACTGCACACAGTATTTGAGGTGTGTTCACACCATGGAGTGATACAAAGTCTTTATTATATTCTCTTTTTTGTTTTCCATTCCTTTCCTAATAATTCCTAACACTCTGTGGTCCTTTTACTAAGCTGTGGGAAAAAAGGCCCTGCGGTAGTGGCAGGGACATTTTTCCCATGCACCATGGCCCTTTTTTCCACAACTGGTAAAAGCCCCAAAAAATGGCCACGTGGTGAGAGAACTCTTACCGCATGGCCATATAGTGGGGAGCCCTTACCACCACCCATTGAGGTGGCGATAAGGGCTCCTGCGCTAACCTGGCAGTAATTGGGCAGTGTGCAGCGATGCCCGATTCCACCTGGGTTACCACAGCGCAAGCCATTTCCCGGGGTTTTCTTTTTCTCCCAGAAATGGCTCATGCTCAGGGCAGGACTACTGCTGCCAGCGGCGTTGGGCCGGCAGTAGTACCAGAAGAGTGAGCGGTAAGCCTGTGTTGGGCTTACCGCCACTCTGTTAAAGGGCCCCTCTATTTGCTT
The DNA here is from genome assembly GCF_901765095.1 of Microcaecilia unicolor. NCBI lineage: Eukaryota > Metazoa > Chordata > Amphibia > Gymnophiona > Siphonopidae > Microcaecilia > Microcaecilia unicolor. Next base: position 485,252,596 of record NC_044032.1, on the reverse strand, counting down.
TTCTTAGCTGCCACTGTACACTGAGCAGAGGGTTTTAACATATCATCAATGATGATACCTAGATCCTTTTCCTGAGCAATGGCTCCTAATGTGGAACCTTGCATTACATAGCTATAGGTTGGGTTCCTCTTTCCTACATGCATCACTTTGCACTTGCTCACATTAAACCTCATCTGCCATTTGGATGCTCAGTCTCCCAGTCTCATAAGGTCCTCTTGCATTTTTCACAATCATCTTGTGATTTAACAACTTTGAATTGCTTTGTATCATCAGAAAATATAATTACCTCACTAGTTATTCCCATCTCTAGATCATTTATAAATACATTAAAAAGCAGCTGTCCCAGCACAGACCCCCTGGGGAACCTCACTATCTACCCTTCTCCATTGAGAATACTGACCATTTAACCCTACTCTCTGTAGGGTAAACTTGGAGAAGGCAAATTGAATCCTAGTAAGACTAACATATATTCTCTTAGACTTCCGCAGCTGGCATTATGATTGTTATAGTTGTCCGGGTCTTATCACATCTGAGTAAGTGGAACCGACATTTCAGTCACAGCCACAGCATAATGACTGAAATGTCAGTTCCGCTTACTCAGACATGGCAACATCTGGACATCCATAACAATCAGGACTAAATAGTATAGTATCAGAAATATAAACATTTTACAGCCATGTAAAACAATCATACAAGAGAAATATGATAAATGTGAGCAAATTATAAATGATACCATAATAGACAGCATAGAAGAATATTCATATAACACAGATATGATACTTACAAAATCACCACAAAACAAATGAAATGCCTTAATAGGCACGCATTAGAACATTCAAATAACATATATATGATGCTAACACTATTCATACAATACAATGAAATATCTTAATAGGTAGCCGAGGAGGCAAGAGCAGTTGAGATATATAGGGATCCTTTTACTAAGGTGCGCTAAAAAATGGCCTACGATAGCGTAGGCGCATGTTTTGAGAGCACATAGATCTATTTTTCAGCGCGCCTGCAAAAAATGCAAAATTTTTGACAAAATTAGATGTGCGGCAAAATCAAAATTGGTGTGAGTCCATTTTGGGTCTGAGACCTTACCGCCAGCCATTGACCTAACATTAAAGACTCATGCGGTAACCGGGCAGTATTTAGGTTGTGAGCTCTTTGAGCAGGGACTGTCTTTATGTGTATGGTGTACAGCGCTGCGTATGCCTTGTAGCGTTATAGAAGTGTTAAGTAGTAGTAGTAGTAGTAGTAATGACCTACACACATCATATGCTACTTGGCGCGCACCTACACGTGGGTACAGTGGGTTTCTGGTGGGTTTTGAAGGGCTCACATTTACCACCACAAGTGTAACAGGTAGGGGAGGGATGGGCCTGGGTCCACCTGCCTGAAGTGCACTGCAGTACCCACTAAAAGTGCTCCAGGGACCTGCATACTGCTGTCAGGGAGCTGGGTATGACATTTGAGACTGGAAAAACATTTTTTTAAGTTTTATTTTAGGGTGGGAGGGGGTTAGTGACCACTGGGGGAGTAAGGGGAGGTCATCCCCGATTCCCTCCGGTGGTCATCTGGTCAGTTCGGGCACCTTTTTGAGGCTTGGTCGCAAGAAAAAATGGACCAAATAAAGTTGGCCAAATGCTCATCAGGGACGCCCTTCTTTTTTCCATTATCGGACAAGGGCTCCCATGTGTTAAGCACGCCCCAGTCCTGCCTTTGCTATGCTTCTGACATGCCCCTGTGAACTTTGGTCATCTCCGTGACGGAAAGCAGTTGAGGACGCCCAAAATCGACTTTCGATTATGTCGATTTGGGTGACCCTGGGAGAAGGACGCCCATCTTGTGATTTGTGTCGAAAGATGGGCGCCCTTCTCTTTCGAAAATAAGCCTGATAGTATGATGCTTACAATGTCAACACAATACATAATAGAACATTTTAATTGATAGTGAAGGGTAAAACGGTAACATATAGATAGGTAAGAGAGTAAGAAGAGTTAGAAAGTAAGGTAACTGATGGTTATATATTGTCTCAGCTAGGGTAGGAGTGGATAAACAGATACATGAACGGGTAGAAAAGTAAAAGGCACCCATCAGAAATCTGAGGCTTTTCCTTCCTATTTTTCATATATAAACATATATAACTTTTTGGAGTATGTAAGACTGAACACATTGCTTAATGTGAAATATTACTGTTTTCGTGAATGGTTTGCACTTCACTTCCCTTTTGTTGGAGGTTTGTGAGAGACAGAATCTCTTTCATACAAATACAGCGAGATATAGGCATTCAATATCATTATACATTTTTATAAAGCCTTAGGACACAGAGAGAGAAATATTCAGCTAGGCAGTCACACTTAGGATAACTCATCTATTAAAGTTACACGGATTTCAGCAGCACTATCCACTCAAGTGTCACTACTGAAAATTATAACTTTAAATAGATAGCTTCCTGTTATAGTTATATCTGCTAGTAGTATCACTTGGACAGATAAGTTGCAACACTACATGGGGGAAGGAGAGCGGAGAAAGGAATTTTTTCTTTGCTATCCCACCACCTCCCAAAATCAACAACAACAAAGAGGGATTAAGTGCACCCCATTGACATGTAGGCCCAAATCTGAAATACCTAACTAGACATAAAGCTCTGACATCTGACACCAAAGATTTGAACAAACTGAAAAGTGATCTTGAGCCTGCCCTTGGCACTGAGCATGCAATGAAATGTAACACCAGTGAATTTTTACAGCTTCAAAAGTAATGTGAAACTTCTGATGCGGCAAAATTAAGTACAACTGAATCTATCAAACAGAAGCTTGCAGGGTTAATAGAATGTGCTAAAGAGGACACTGGGATCAGTGATTATAGAATTAATCGGAAACGTCTGTCTTCTGTCTGAAGTTGTTGCCAAAAATACAATCAAGACATTTCTTGAATTCCTTATATTGAGAAAACATGCCAATTCAGTTGGCATTAATGTGTCTAAAACTGGATCAAGAGCCTGTTGAAATCACACAGGAGATTCGAAATTAACAAAGTGCCACTGGTTGTTTCATAATAAAAGTAAATATGGGTGTTTTAGAGAAACAAACCTATATTTACTCTATTAACCAATGGTGAAATAGACATTTTAATGTATAACATAGTCATATGTTCTCAGCTGACTATCTGTGAAGGCCTCTTATAAACCCACATAGGAGACAATAGGCCTTCATAAAATACCAGGGGCAAGCTGTCAGTAATTGCACTAGAATGAAGCTACAGATATTTACCTCTACTCAGGAGCAGGTGTAAATGTTAGTACATAGAGGGGTCCTTTTACTAAGTTACGGGAAAAAGGGCCCTGCGGTAGCGGCGGGGACCATTTTTCACATGCACCAGGGCCCTTTTTACCACAGTGAGTAAAAAGCCCCCCCCCCCCTAAAAATGGCCACATAGTAAAATAACTCTTACCACATGGCCATGCGGCAGGGAGCACTTACCGCCACCCATTGAGATGGCGGTAAAGCAGGGGCGTAGCTACGTGGGGCCACAGGGGCATGGACCCTGTAGATTTGGCCCTGGCCCCCCCTGCCAACGACCCTCTCGACCCACCGCCAACCCACCGCTACTGTCGCCGTCGGATACCTTTGCTGCCCCCTTCCCACTGCTAACCCCTGCCAGCCGAGGTCCTCTTCTCCGGCATGGCCACATTGCTGATCTGCAAGGCTTCGTTCTGTTTCTGTGAGTCTGACGTCCTGCACATACAACGTGCAGGAAGTCAGACTCACAGAAATAGAACGAAGCCTTGCAGATCAGCCAGCAACACGGCCGCACTGGAGAAGAGGAGTTTGGCTGGCGGGGGTTGGGGTCCCCCGCCAGCAAAGGTACCCGACGGTGATGGCGGCAGTGGTGGCGGGGGAGGGTTGGTGGCGGCGGGAAGGGGGGGGTCGAAAGGTTTGGCGCCAGGGGGGGTCAAAGTTGTTGGTGGTGGCAGCGGCAGTGGGTGGAGGTAAAAAATGGGGGGGGGGGGGGTCGGTGGCACCAGGGCGGCTAAAATGTGCCCCATCACCTCAGGCTCTGGATCCCCCTCGCGCCAAAGTCTGGCTACGCCCCTGCGGTAAAGGATCCTGCGGTAACCTGGAAGTAACCGGGCAGAGCACGGTAATGCCCAAATACCACCGGGTTATCGCCTCGCTAGAAAAAAAATAAACAATTTATGAAGCGCTGGAAATGGCACACACTTGACCCGGAACTACTGCCGGCGGCCACATTGGGCCGGCAGTAGTTCAGTGCGGTAAGCCCATATTTTGGCTTATCGCCGCTTTGTAGAAGACCCCCAAAGTACATGCATGCACACATATTTTATAAAGTGCTCATATAAATAGTAACTGTGCCTGCACTCCACCTAAACTCTACCCCAAGGAACATACTGCAACAGAAAGACCTTTTACGACTTCAACAAATAGGTGATCTGCAACGTCCTGGGTGAAATAACAGATGTTTACCCCAGATTTCCAGGATCCTGCCACGAATATCCTTTCACACTCTAGAATCTATGACAACTTTGAGAATGGCCAGATCACCCATGGTTGGCTGCTTGGAAAGCCCTGCATTACAAACCACAGAAGATCTGCTATTCACTAAACTGGGAAATAATTCAATAAAAATGGAGGGAAAAGACCTCAGAAACCTTTAAATATGACAGAAAACATCTGTTCAATATAGGTCGAAGTTTCAATCACTGGTCTTAAAAAAAACCTCCAAGGAAATTAAATGATTTTATATGAATGCTTGTGCTTATAAACTGTTCAGAACATAATTCCAAAACAAAAAATGACATTCAAAGAATGCAGCAAAAAATGAAATATTATGTTTATATATCAGCTTTGAAGACACTAAGCTCAACTGTCCACAAAAACATATCAACTTCAAGGCACTTTTGCTTATTTTATTTATTTATTTGCTGCATTTGTATCCCACATTTCCCCACCTATTTGCAGGCTCAATGTGGCTTACATAGTGCCGTAGTGGCGGTCGCCGGTTCCGGTTCCGGTTCCGGTCTGAACAAATACATAGTGTGCTCAAGTACAAGTTGTGATTGTGGTAGTGTACGGTTCACATTCGGTAAATGCATTGGGGAAACATTAAGTGTGAAGGGTGAGATAGGGGTGAGTTCATTAAAGTCTTGGTGTTGTTGTGTAGTAGGCTTTCTGGTTCTTATGTTGGGTTGGTGGAGTATGCCTTTTGGAACAGGTTCGTTTTTAGTTTTTTCCGGAACTTTAGGTAGTCGTATGTTGTTTTTACTGTTTTTGGTAGTGTGTTCCATAGTTGTGCGCTTAAATAGGAGAAGCTGGATGCTTATGTTGTTTTGTATTTGAGTCCTTCGTTGTTTGGGTAGTGGAGGTTAAGATATGAATCCATTTTATTTTATGAATCCATTCAGGGCACTTAGCTTATCTGTCCCAAAGTGACCCGTTTCACTATAAATAATGGCTGCTTCAGGTATTTGCTGTCATGTGCCAAATCACCTAAAAACATAATAGTGCCGTGATTAAATACTAAATAAATGCGTACATTTTATTAAATTATCAATCTAAAAGTACTGCGAACAGATGCCCAACTTCACTTCAGGAGCCGTGTCCAGCCTGCTGCCTGCTGACAAAAGATTCTCAATATGGTGCCGTGAAAAATAAAGACCAGCGGTGCATGCACTCGGCTTATGACACATCAAAAAAATAGTGCTGCGTCATAACTTATAAAACTAAAAAGGTCTCCATAGATATCTATTGATATTTTCCATAGATATTTTAGAGAAAACTATTAAAGTATATGCTCATCATATAAATCCTGTTGTCACTTGAAAATTTACTGAGCTTTTTGAAATCCTAGTATAGTACAAAGTATAATATATGACTTATCAAATCAATTAAAGAACACTTTCCAATCAATTTGTTTAGTAAGGCCATTTGGGTCTAAAGTTCCCAACTGATAAACCCATATTGATTCATGTTATTGTCTTCTTCTCATCCTGTCTCTTCCTTTTCTCCTTTCTAGCTCCACATCAATTGCAAAGCATCTCAGGCAGTTAAAACTTGAGAATAATACACACAGGGGCCCTTGTACTAAACTGCATAAGGGCATACGTGTGTACAGCGCATGCCAAATCGGCATTACCACCGGGCTAGTGAGTGAGCCAGGCGGTAATTCAGAATTTTGCATGTGCCAAATCCCACAGTAGAAAATAATTTTCTATTTTCTACAGCGGGCCGCTTACCCGGCGGTAAACAGCAGTTGTCATGCGCTGCATGCTTTCCGCACAGGTAGCGCATAAGACCTTACTGCTAGATCAATGGATGGTGGTAAGGTCTCATGCTGAAAATGTATGTGTGCTGTTTTCAATTTTACCGCGTGTCCATTTTCCGGCCCCTTAAAAAAGGTCCTTTTTTCCTAAATGTGGTGAAAAAATGGCCCAGCGCATTCCAAAAGACGTGCTCGCACTACTGCAGGCCGCTTTATACCGCAGCTTAGTAAAAGGACCCCAAAGTGCATCAGTAAAGGCTCATGCAATTTCTGCCTTTTCAGATTAGACTTATGCTCGGCCATTCTAACTCTTAACAATCTTGATGTAAGCCCAACATACAGCTTAGGACAGGGACACTTGACCGCATAGACATACTCCGATCTACAGGTAGTGAAATGTTGATGCTTATATATCTTGTCATCTTTGGGAGTCTGAAACTAACTAATTTGTAGAATAATGTCACAAATAGCACAATGGATACATTTAGGTGCCCTTTTACTAAAAGGGTTGCCGAACAGCAACGGGCTTGCCACGTGGTCAGCCGGAACTACCGCCGGCCCAATATGGGTGCCAGCGGTAATTCCACCCCCAGTGCACGCCATTTCCAGCATTAGCAGAAATATTGACAAAATATTTCCGCAGGGGGTTACCTGGCGGTAATCAGGCAGCGTCGCGCACTGCCCGGTTACCACCGGGTTAGCGTGGGAGCCCTTACAGCCACCACAATGGATGGCAGTAAGTGCTTTCCCCAAAATGGCCGAGCAGCAAGTGTGAACTAACCATATGGCCATTTCATTTTTGGCTATTTTCACCTGCTGCAGTAAAAGAGGCTCTGGTGCGTGGCAAAAACAGCCATCGCTGCTTGCGCAGGGTCCCTTTCCTGCAGTTTAGTAAAAGGGCCCCTTAACATGGCCCACAATAGAGAGGTGATAGAGTGTTCAGCTTTGCACAGTAACTCTTTTAGGGGGAAAAGGGGTCCTGCGCCAGCGACGGCTGCCGTTTTTGCTCTGCGCCGGTGCCCCTTTTACTGCAGAGGATGAAAATAGCCAAAAATGAAATGGCCATATGGTTAGTTCACACTTGCTGCTCAGCCATTTCGGGGAGAGCACTTACTGCCATCCATTGTGGTGGCTGTAAGGGCTCCCACGCTAACCCGGTGGTAACTGGGCAGCACATGATGCTGCCCGATTACCGCCAGGTAACCCCCTGTGAAATATTTTTTCAACATTTCCACTAGCACCAGAAATGGTGTGCACTGGGGACGGAACTACCGCTGGCACCCGCATTGGGCCAGCAGTAGTTCTGGGTTGCTGTGCGGCACCCTTTAGTACGAGGGTCCCTTAAATGACATTCTCTAAAGAAACCAATCCTTAAATTACTATCAGAAAAAAAAACAGGATGTAATTTAATCAGATCCCAATGCTTCCTCAATGCTTCGGTCTCGCAGTTTGCTTTACAATGGAAGATGGTGCAGAGGACGGTCTTAACCCTGGTCCCTGAAGAAAGAATTCTGAAACCCGCGGAGTCGGGCATGTCCAGGGGAAAGCGGTTGGATGTTTTCATACAATCCTGCCCTTTGAATTAGCGAGGCAGCACGAATGAAGATAAGTGCAGTTTGATTGAAATATTATGCCATTATTAAGTAGTAGTGAATGATTTTAATTGGTGCTGGTTTAAACAGTGTATCACTAAGAAAGTATCGTGAAAGATACCAAATTAATAGCACTCACATGGCTCTATAATCATAATAAAAGAAGAGTAACCCGATGAAAGGCTATACCACCAGGTAGCAGTATATCTGCGTGCCAAAGAGAGTGGATAAATCTGCGGGTACTCTATATATACAAAAACCAAAATAAATTAACATAGTGAATGGCAATAATAATGGAACAATGGAATGTATTATTATCATTCTTTGAATAGGTAGCAAGTGATCCTGGTTCTAGAAAAGGATTATATACTATCAATATACCAGAGATTATAGGATATTTATTCATTCGTCCTCAAAATGTTGGACATTTCTGCCCCTTGAGAAGAGTACCTCAAAACACATGTTTGAACCAAACTCTCATTGTTCCCAGAATTAGATCTTGAAAGGTTTATTAGATCTTTACAGATTAAAGTATTTTTCTCTGATAAAGAAGATATTTTTATAAGATTATTGCTGAGAAGACTACAACAACATGAATCAAGATGAATTTATCAACTGGGAACTTTAGACCCAAATGGCCTTAATATTGAAATTGAATGGAAAGTATTCTTTAATTGATTTGATAAGTCATATATTATACTTTGTACTATACTAGGATTTGAAAATGCTCAGTTTATTTTCAAGTGACAACAGGATTTATATGATGAACATACATTTAAATAGTTTGCCCTCTCTAAAATATCTATGAAAAATATCAACTAACATCTATAGAGACCTTTTTAGTTTTATAAGTTATGACGCAACACTATTTTTTGATGTGTCATAAGCAGTGTGCATGTGCCAGCATTCTTAATTTTTCACGCCACCATATTGAGAATCTTTTGTCAGCAGGCAGCATGCTGGACATGGATCCTGATTTGAAGTAAGTTGGGCATCTGTTTTTAGTACTTAGGGCCCTGTTTACTAAGGTGCGTTAGTGTTTTTAACACGCCTACAATTAGCGTGTGTGCTAACCGTGTAGGCATCTCTAGAGATATTGTAGGCATATACACGATTAACGTGGGTACATGGTTAACATGCATTAAAAATGCTAACGCCTATAACGCAGCTTAGTAAACAGGGCCCTATTGATAATTTAATAAAATGTGCGTATTTTATTAGTAATTAATCATGGCGCTATTATGTTTTTAGGTGATTTGGCACATGCGAGCAAATACCTGAAGAAGACATTATTTATAGTGAAATGGGCCACTTTGGGACTGATAAGCTAAGTACCCTGAATGGATTAATAAAATAAGCAAAGTGCCTTGAAGTTGATATTTCTTTTGTGGACATTTGAGCTTAGTGTCTTCAAAGCTGATATCTAAACATAATTTTTTTTTTTGCTGCATTCTTTGATTGTCGTTTTTTTGTTCTGGAATTATGTTCAGAACACTTTATAAGCATGAACATTCACATAAAATCATTTAATTTCCTTGGAGGTTTAAGAACAGGGATTGAAACTGACCTATATTGAACAGATGCTGTCTGTCATATTTAAAGGTTTCTGTAGTCTTTCCCCTCCATTTTTATTTAATTATTTCCCAGTTTACTGAACAGCAGACCTTCTGTGGTTTGGATTTTACTTTACAGATCTGTGTGCATCTCTGTTTTGCAGTACTTTAAAACAGGGGCGTATCTGAACTGCGGCGGTAGGGGGGGCCAGGGCCAGAGAGGGGGGGCACATTATAGCCCCCCCCCCCGCCGCCGCCGCCGCCATTGCCGATCCCCCTCCCCCCAGCCGCTGCCATTGCTAACCCTCCCCCTCCGTTGCTCGCCTACCTTCGCTGGCGGGGGACCCCAACCCCCGCCAGCCGAGGTCCGCGTCCTCCTGCCGCTGCCGGCTGCCTTTGGTCCTTTCATTCTTCCATTGAAGCTGGCGCCGACGAAAAAGTTTCTTTTGAATCTGACGTCGCTGCACGTTGCACGTTGTACGTGCAGGACGTCAGACTCAGAAACAATTTCTGAGTCTGACGTCCTGCACGTACAACGTGCAGCGACGTCAGACTCAAAAGAAACTTTCGTCGGCGCCAGCTTCAATGGAAGAATTAAAGGACCAAAGGCAGCCGGCAGCGGCAGGAGGACGCGGACCTCGGCTGGCGGGGGTTGGGGTCCCCCGCCAGTGAAGGTAGGCGAGCAACGGAGGGGGAGGGTTGGCAGCGGTAGGGGGGTCCAGGGCGAAATCTGCGGGGGCCCAGGCCCCTGAGGCCCCACGCAGATACGCCCCTGCTTTAAAACCCTGCACTACCCCACACAGTCATGTGTACATATACATGTTATGATGAAGTCCTAATTCCCCTTTCTCACTCTTACCACATTTCCTGAAGCATCCTTGCAGTACCTACTCAGCACATCACACAGACTGTTACATAAGTACATAAGTATTGCCACACTGGGACAAACCAAAGGTCCATCAAGCCCAGCATCCTGTTTCCAACAGTGGCCAATCCAGGCAAGATCCCGGAAAAGTTCAATATATTTTATGCTGCTTATCCGAGAAATAAGAAAGGGGGTGTTGATGCCTCTGTATAAGTCGTTGGTGAGGCCCCATCTAGAGTATTGTGTTCAGTTTTGGAGGCCGTATCTTGCTAAGGATGTAAAAAGAATCAAAGCGGTGCAAAGAAAAGCTTCGAGAATGGTATGGGATTTGCGTAACAAGACGTATGAGGAGAGACTTGCTGACCTGAACATGTATACCCTGGAGGAAAGGAGAAACAGGGGTGATATGATACAGACGTTCAAATATTTGAAAGGTATTAATCCGCAAACGAACCTTTTCCGGAGATACGAAGGCGGTAGAACGAGAGGACATGAAATGAGATTGAAGGGGGGCAGACTCAAGAAAAATGTCAGGAAGTATTTCTTCACGGAGAGAGTGGTGGATGCTTGGAGAACTCTTTTATTAAAAGAAACGCAAAACAATACTTCAACAAAAGTATGTGCAAGCAATAAAACCCCCCACATATCTCCTAGACCCTACACACCTATACAAAGCCAACTAAACCCCCCCCTTAAAAACCCCCACCCTATACCAAACCTCCCCTATGGAGGTTTCAAATGAACATGTTTCCACCACACATTTGCCTTCTGTAACCCTTCCGTCACCCGTTCCCATTTAGCCACCTCCTGAACTCCCCTAATTATGTCCCAACTAACCTGTTCAGCCGACCTGTAGTCCTGGTGCAGGGACACCCCACACCGAGCCATCCAAAGGTAAAACCTGAGTATTACCGAAATGATAAACTCTGTCACCGGATCCAAACCCCCACTTCGCTGCTGCCGCCCATAGACCCAATCAGCATATGAGTACGACTGGAAGCTAGAAATGTGCAAAAGCGATGCCACTCTATCCCCCACGGTCCTTGAAAAGGGGCAATCCCGCAAAAAATGGTCCATTGTTTCTTCCGTACCCACACATTCCCCCCTTGGACAATCCCGATCCTGCATAGTCCTATAGTTGAGATTTCCTCTCACATACAATTTCCCATGAAAGGACAGCCAAGCAATGTCCCTGTACTTAGGCGGAATCCGCCTCGATGTAACCAATAGCAAGCCCTGCTGCAGCACCGACCCAGGTGCATCTCGGAGTGTCAGGGGTGTTGAAAAATGCCTGGGCCCGCACCCTTTCCACCCATACCTCCCTGCTCCCTGCCTTAATTTCCTCCACCATGATCCCCCAGACTCTTACCAACCGAACCAACATCCAATAGTACCCTACCTGCATGGGTGCCCCCTTCTTTAAAGCCGCCACCCTTCCCCCCATCCGCCATGGCATCCAAAATCTTTCCCACCATAACAAGACACTTTGTGCCCACCCTGGCGGGTCCCTACCCACTGCCCGTCCCAAATTAAACTGGAGGAACAGGGAACTGAAAAATAACACTGGGTTCACCATTCCCACCCCGCCATCCTTCCGGGGTAAGTATGTAATGTTCCGTTTAACCGGGTTCAGCCGATTCCCCCACAGTAGTTGGAAAAACACACTATACAGGGTAGTATAACAGTGTGCTGGCACCAAACAAATATAACTGAGAAACAGGAACATGGGCACCAGGTGCCTCTTAATCAGCTGAACCCGGTCAGACATTGTCATCCTCCAGCCTTTCCATCTGTCAACCTTGACTGTAGCTGCCTGGATGCACCGCTGCCAGTTAAAAGATGCATAATCTCCTTGATCAAAATAAACCCCTAACACTCTCATTCTGGCAATTGCGGCCGGAAACCCCCCTCCCAAAGCAAATGCCAGCCCTGGTGGACCCACCCATAAACTCTGACTTTTCTGGAAATTAATCAGTGACCCCGAGGCCCGTGAGTAACTGGAAATCAACACCTGCAACTTCTCCCCCTCCCTTGGATCCGCCACCCACACTGTGATGTCATCTGCGTAAGCTACCACCCTCAAATGACACCCTGTACTCACCTCCACCCCCTGAAATCCCTCCCTCCCTCCCTGCTCTAAACGCCTAACAAAGGGATCTATTGCGAAGGTGTATAACAGAGGACTTAGGGGACACCCTTGCCGAACCCCTGCTGTGACCCCAAAACTTTTCCCTTTCCAACCATTTACCAGAGGAAAACAACTGGCCCCGGTGTAAAGTAACTGTAACTGTGCCACCCAATCCCTTGGAAATCCATAATGCTCTAACAACCTCCAAAGAAAAAACCACTGTACCCTATCAAAAGCTTTATCTTGGTCTAAAGCCACCACCAACCTCCCATTCCCCTCCCCCCCGGCTGTGCTCTAGACCCTCCCTAACCCATGCAGCCGCCTCCAAGACCCCCCTCCCCTTAACCCCACACTGCTGTGAGACTGCCACCACTTCCTGGACCACTGACTTCATCCTTTTTAAGAGCATATGTGCAAAAATTTTCCTGTCCCCATTCAACAAGGCGATAGGACGCCAGTTCAACAGGGACCCAGGATCTTTCCCTTTACTAAGCAAAACTAATGCTGCCTCTGTCAGAGATTGGGGCAGAATCCCCTGCTGTCGTGCGGCTTCCCAGACCTGCAACAGAATTGGAGCCAGATGGACCTTAAAAGTTTGGTAATATTCAGCCGTCAGGCCATCTGGCCCTGGAGCCGTTCTTTTCCGTAAGGCCCCGATGGCCTCCTCCACTTCCCCCAGTGTCCAGGGACGCGACAGGGCCTGGAGATGGGGCCCTCCCTTTCCCACCCCTGGTGTCCCGTCGATATAGTGTCCCATCACCTCCTTATCCAAGTGTCCCCCCGAAAAAAAACGTGCAAAATGTTCTCCTACTACCTTCAAAATCCCCTCCTTCGAAACCTGCACTACCCCCCTTGCGTCCCTTAACCCTCCCACTACCCTACGCTCCCTCCGCTCCTTACAGCAGACAAACGGATCAGGACTAATCAATTTCCCGAAATCACGTTCATAAAGCAAGGAGGCATATCTATCGTATTGGACCTTCTCTAACTGCGCTTGCAGTTCCAGGATATCCTCCCGCCTACCCCCTGTGGAGAGTAAATAATCCCTGCGTTTCTTAAGTGCCGTTCCTAACCTCGTCCTTTCCCGTCCTTCCCTTCTTGCCTGTTGGGTAAAAAATCTCCTCGTGCGCTTTTTGACTACCTCCCACCATTCTCCAATAGAGGGAAAAATACCCTGGATGGAGAGCTGATCCTCCAAGAAGGCCCGATACTCCTCCTGCATTCTCGTATCTGCTACCCATTTAAGGTTGAGCCGCCATAAACCCCTTCCTGGCCTATGCCCCGCCCAACCTCCTACCTCAATTAACACCAGCTTATGGTCCGAGAAGTCTACGTCCACTAATCTGGGGCCCTGCCCGCATGCCCCTTCCCGAACCAAAAATCTATCTATCCTACTCTTACACTGACCCCGTGAAAATGTGAAACCCTGTACCTCAGGGGAATGTTCTATGTGCACATCAACCAGCCCTGCCCCTTTCATTATCCCTGCCAAACGTACCCCATCATACCTCACCTGCGCTGTCCTCCCCCCACTATCCTGCCTCCTTAAAATAGTATTAAAATCCCCCCCCCCCCAAACCACCTGACGTGCTGTATAGAGATAAGGTTTAACTTTCCCAAACAACGAGGAACGTTCCTTCTTACTTTGAGGCCCGTAAATATTAATAATCCGCAACGCCACCCCGTGCCACAACACATCTAACACCAAACACCTCCCAATACCTAACTCTATCACTTTTTGAATATCTACATTATGTGTTTTAAATAAGATCCCTACCCCCCCATACCTTTCTCCTGCCAAACCCCAAACCGAAGGTCCCCATCTCCAGGCCCGTTGTGCCCGCCTAATCGCTTCTAGCGTTTGTAGCCGTATTTCCTGAAGCAGAATACAGTCTGCCTGTATCTTAGAGAGGCCATCAAAGGCCAAACATTGCGCCCTCTGGGAAGCCACACTCGCCACATTCAATGTGGCAAACAAAAAAACAATTCCTGCCATTACCATCATTGAGTAGAAGGTATCCTCTGCTCACCTCCTTCCTGCATATCTGCCCTCTGCAGCACCCCACTACCAACGCCCTGCACCCCTTCTGCAGAATCCCTTCCTTCCTCCACCCAATCCCGAACACCAAGTTTAAAACCCTTATCCTTCCCTTCCCCCTCCCCCCCTCCTTTCTTCCTCCCCTTCTTCTTCTTAGAGTCATCCAGACCACCATCTCCCCTCTCACAAAAGAAGGCCCCCACCCCCCCCACTTGCTCCCTAACTCTGAGCTGCTCCCCTGCCCCCCCCACCCCCCTTACCTCATTCCCATCACCCCTTTTACCCTGTTCCTGTCTAGATCTGATCCTATCAGACCGCCTCTTAATCCCTTCTCCTTCTCCTGTCCCCTTCTTCTCCACTCCCTCTACTTCCAACCCCCCCCCCTCCTCCTTCGTTCCCAACCCCTACCATCCGGACCTTCCCCCCCTTCTTCTTACACCTACCACCCTCTCCCTGTTCCACCTCAAATTTCCTCTTCCCTTCATCCCCCCCCAGGACTCCCTCTCCCTCCCCTCCCCCACCTTCTTCGATCTCCTCCTCCCTACCTTCCTCTTCCAGAATCTGAAAACGGTTCTCCACCCTACACTCCTGTGATCCAAATCCCGAGCCACCCAACTCCTCCCTACCCTTCCCCTCAGCCCCCCTTTGTTTCTTACGAACTTGAACCCAACCCCCTTCTCCCTCCCCCCGTTCCCTCACCTGTTCCTCCCCCCGTACCCCTGAAACCTCTTCCTCCCTCCTCCCCTTCTGCAGCTTCCCTACTCCCTGTACCTCCGGGCCCTGACCCTGAAACCGCCCTCCCCCCACCCCCCCTCCTGGACCAAACTCCCCCGTCCCCCACCCTCTTCCCCCTCATTATGAAAAGCCCTCGGGCAATTCCGAAAGGCATGCCCCAGATCCCCACAAAGATTGCACCGGATAGAGGAACATTCTTCCGAAAGGTGATCCTTAGACCCACACTTTGCACACTGCTGTACCGGGCAGGACATGCTAAAGTGGCGGAAAGACCCACACCTAAAACATTGTCTTGGCTGTCCTTTATAGAAGCACAGGATCCTATCTCTCCCGATAAAAGCTGCCGAGGGAATATGCTGGACCACCTGACCCACCTGTTTAAGCCTAACTAAAGCCTCCCACCCCCCTGCCCATACTCTACTTGGATCCGGGAGCTTGGTTAGTGGAGTTCTCAATTCAGCATACCGCTGAACCCAGAAGGCCAGGTCCGCCGCTGAGATGGATTCATTCCGGACTAAAAGGGTCACCTGCACCAGATCAGGTCTGCTTATCGGAATCACCCTATAATTTCTCCATTCCCCCCTCCCTCGAACTTCTTCGTACTTTTCCCAAAACACCTCCATCCCCCTTTGAGTCAAAAAACTAACATCATATTCCGGAATGTTAGCCGGGTGGATGCAAGCATATAAATCTTCTGGAATAAACCCTAGCCCTAGTACCAACTGCAAAACCTTATCCCGGGATGGCATACCCCCCTCCCCCACCCATTTGAGCTGAACGACATTTCGGCGTTTGGGGATCTGCCCCTGCCCCCTCCCTCCTCCTCCAAACCCGTCTCCACCCCTACCCGCAAAACCTAACCTCCCCCTCCCCTGCTCTCCTTCCCCCCTCACCACAGCCGCAAAAGATACCGACCTCTTCCCCTCCCCACCCCCGCTCTTCCCTGACCTGGAACCGTCCCGACCATCCAAACCCATGCCCTTCTTCAACTGCCCCTTCTCAGCTGTCCCCACGCCCCCACCCCCTCTACCTTCTACAGCCTGCCCTGGCACCACCCCCCTCCCTTCCTCCCCCCTCCTCTGATCACAGACTGCCACCTCCATAGCTTCAAAAGTACACCCATTCTGTCCCTCTTCTCTTACCAATCCCCCACCCTGCTCATCCACCCCATCCAAAGCAGCCTTCCCCCCCAAGTCCAAACTGAAACCATTTACTAGACTGTCACTGTTCTCCAGATTTTGTCCACAGGGGAGATCCCTGCTTATCTGTTCAGAAGAAACCTTGCACTGCTGCTCAGGGTTGCCAGGTAGAAATTTTTTTTCCAGCCCAATCCGGGCCAGAAACCAGCCCAAAACCCGCCCAAACACAAACCCCGCCCCTGACACCCCCACCCCCGCGTCACCGGCCCCGCCCCCGCCGTCACCGGCCCCGCCTCCCACGTCATCGGGCCCGCCTCCCCGTCATCAGCCCCGCCTCCCACGTCATCGGGCCCGCCTCCCCGTCATCAGCCCCGCCTCCCCGTCATCGGCCCCACCTCCCACGTCATCGGCCCCGCCTCCCACGTCATCGGCCCCGCCCAAAACGTCACTAACCCCGCCCAAAACGTCACTAACCCCGCCCCCCGCGGCCGAAAAAAATCAAAAAGCCGCCCAAAAAGCCGCCCGGAAGCCTAAAAAACCGCCCAAAAAACCGCAACCCGCCACGGGCAAAAATTTCCCGCGGCGGGTCGCGGAAAACCGCCCAATTGGGCGGTAAAACCGCCCACCTGGCAACACTGCTGCTGCTCCCTCTGAATATCCTGCTGCTCAGGCTCCTCTGCTCCCAGCTGGCTGGCTGTTGCCTTCTGCTCAGAAGGGTCCCGCGCGAGACCAGTCACTGTGTTATGAGAGGAATTTCCCCTTGCTTCCTCCTGATTGGCAGAAACCTCCTGTCTTTCCAGCTCTGGAAGGCAGGATTCGCCAGAGCCTGCTTGCCCAGCTGCAGCTACTCCTTGTAATTTAGCAACCGTTCCTGCACTCAGGGAGCCTGTAGAGTGCACCTGTGTTTGCAAGCACAGCTCTTCTGCTGGCAACAGTTCTTCCACAAATGCACCTTCAACCAGAGTAAAACTGTCCTTTTTACCTTCTCCTGTCCTGCCTTCTTCAGGAAACCTTCTTTCTGCAAGACTAGGAACACTTGTCTGGAGCTCTTGTATGAAAAAGTCTCTATCTCTGGTTTCCATAGCCTGCAAATGTGTAGGAGCCTTTTGAAGCTCTTTCTCTGTCCTTGTAGGCTCCAAAGATACTAGGGACTCCCTGCTGCCTCCTCCCCTCTCATTACCAGAAGCAGCCATCACAGTAAGTGCACCAGAATCTGTTTGACTTGCTAAGCCCTTCATAAATTGCAGTGTATGTCCAGTGTTTGTAGCTGGCAAGTCCTCACTCACACACTGTTGTTGTTGAAAATGTTCTGCTGTATATACTGGGGAAACCTGACTCTGAGATTTTGCTGTGCCTTGTGCCATTCTCTCCTGGTTTATGTAAAGTTCCCTTAAGGGATTATCAGTATTCTTCTTTAATGAAACCAAAGTCTTTTCTTTGTGTTGAAGCTGCTTTAACAAACGAGCTTCTTCTTTCTTGTAAATGTCCTGTTTATCTCCCGGGGCCAGCCTAGTCATGGCTTTTGCCATCTTCAGCCGTTTCCCCTGCTCCTTTATGTCTTTCTCCAGGGCTTTAATCATTCGCACCCTTTGTACCACTTCTTCAGCCAAGTGCCCCGGTCCTTCACTCACCGACCGTACACCATCCTCCCTGTCTTCATCCTCCTCCTCCTCCTCCGACCAATCACTATCATAGTCCTGTACGCCCGGACCCGGCTGAAGCTCCTGGTGTACCACCATCGGCTCCTCTCCTTCCACCGACTGGAGGCCCTCGGCCCTCCCTATCCACTTCCCCCCTCCATGTTCTTCAGGCTCCCTTTCCGGAAACCGCTGGGTCATGGAGGAGGTACCTGTTACCTCTTCATCTCGGAGACGCTGAGCCCTGCGGTCCACAGGGCTCCTTTCTCTGCTCCCCGAGGCTGGACTGAGCTGCACACAACCCTTCCGGGCCTTCTGGTCCGTAGGGCCCAGAGGCCCCATGTCCTGGGCCTTTCCTGGGAAACTCTTCCCTGGGCCTCTCTGCCCACCTGGGGAAGGAGCCAGCCCAGCACCCTTCCTGCTCTCTAGAGACCGAGCCTTCAAGCACACGTCCTTCTCTCACCAAGTCTAGGCTGGAATGCCCTCCCGCGGGAGGTGGTGGAGAGGAAAACGGTAACGGAATTCAAACATGCGTGGGATAAACATAAAGGAATCCTGTTCAGAAGGAAAGGATCCTCAGGAGCTTAACCGAGATTGGATAGCAGAGCCGGTAGTGGGAGGCGGGGCTGGAGGTTGGGAGGCGGGGATAGTGCGGGGCAGACTTATACGGTCTGTGCCAGAGCCAGTGGTGGGAGGCGGGACTGGAGGTTGGGAGGCAGGGATAGCGCTGGGCAGACTTATACGGTCTGTACCAGAGCCGGTGGTGGGAGGCGGGGCTAGTGCTGGGCAGACTTATACGGTCTGTGCCCTGAAGAGCACAGGTACAAATCAAAGTAGGGTATACACAAAAGTAGCACACATGAGTTGTCTTGTTGGGCAGACTGGATGGACCGTGCAGGTCTTTTTCTGCCGTCATTTACTATGTTACTATGTTACTATGTTAAATAAGCAGTGGATTTTCCTCAAATCAATTTAATAATGGTCTATGAACTTTTCCTTTAGGAAGCCGTCCAGACCTTTTTTAAACCCCGCTAAGCTAACTGCCTTTACCACATTCCCTGGCAACGAATTCCAGAGTTTAATTATGCGATGAGTGAAGAAACATTTTCTCTGATTTGTTTTAAATTTACTACTTTGTAGCTTCATCGCATGCCCCCTAGTCCTAGTATTTTTGGAAAGAGTAAACCAACGATTCATGTCTACCCATTCCAGTCCACTCATTATTTTATAGACCTCTATCATATCTCCCCTCAGCCATCTTTTCTCCAAGCTGAAGAGCCCTAGATGCTTCAACCTTTCCTCATAGGGAAGTCGTCCCATCCCCTTTATCATTTTTATTGCCCTTCTCAGTACCTTTTCTAATTCCACTATATCTTTTCTGAGATGCCACGACCAGAATTGAACACAATATTAGAGGTGCAGACACACCATGGACCGATACAAAGGCATTATAACATCCTCACTTATGTTTTTCATTCCTTTCCTAATAATACCTCAGTTTATGACCGTTGTCTGGTTTTTCCACTCCCTCACAGGTGATAGGGGCTACCCACAAAGGAAGTAGCCAGGGCCGTGCCTAGGGTCTCTGGTGCCCCCCTGCAGACTATCAGTTGGTGCCCCCCCCCCCCTCTAGCATAAAATACCATAAATACCAAAATACCATACTGTGCAAAATATAAAGACATCAGATGTAAATTTGAAAAAACTAACAAGTACCAATCACCACTTTACAAATTAACAAATAGAAATAAATATAGAAAATAAAATAATACCATTTTATTGGACTAATACATTTAGCTTTCAGAGGCCAAAACATCCTTCCTCAGGTCAATACAGTATAGTTCTGTTACAGTATCCTATCCTGACCTGAGGAAGGGGGTTTTGTTCTCCGAAAGTTAACCAAAATGTATTAAAATTAGTCCAATAAAAAGATTACCTTGTTTACATGTTCTATTATAAACATTTATTAACACAGCTACAATACTACTTTATCCTAAAGCAAAAAAATAAAAATATATATTTTATTTACAGTTTGTTGTCTCTGGTTTCTGCTTTCCTCATCTTCTTTTCACTGTCTTCCTTCCTTCCATCCAGCATCTCTTTGTTCCCTCTCTGCCATCCAGTGTCTGCCCTCTCTGCTGTCCCCTCCATCCAATGTCTGCCCTCTCTCCCAGCGCCTTCCATCTACATCTGCCCTCTATCTCTGACCCTTCCATTCACCATCTGCCCCTGTCTGCCCTCTCTCTCTCCCCCTTCCATTCACTGTCTGCCCTTTCTATCCCTTCCCCCACAAAAACCCTCTCCCATCTGAGAAGGAATATTAAGAATAAAAGATGGACAAAACACGGAGCATTAGAAGCCTTGTGGATCAGATAAATAAACCCTGTCACTGAATCCACATGTAGAGGGAACGAGTTAGGTTATGGACTTGATGTGCCACCTTTCTGTGGCACAACAGCAGTGGTTTACATATTATATGCAGGTACTTTCTCTGTCCGTACTGGGCCCACCTTCTGCAGAGGGAAGTAAGCTTACAAAACGAAAGCTTACAATGGACAATGGAATCAAACATACCATTCCATTTTTAAATCCAGGAAATATTTAGACTATAATATTATGCTGCTTTCCACTGGGCAGCAAGGGGGGCTCTGGATTTCGCTTTAAAGCCTCAAACTGGGGTTATTGGCACCTCCATGAGCTCTCTGCAGTGAGCAAAAGTGAGGTCAGCGGTTGTGTTTTGAACACACACTAAGCTCTAGGGAGCAGGGGTTGTCTAGGTATTTGCAGAGCGCTGGGTATCTGTAGTAATGCTGGAGAAATGATATCCATCAGTAGACCTTGCTGTTGAATATCTCGGGTAGTATTGCACAAACTGTGCCCTTGTACTTCATCAGTCCAACGTTAGCTTGCCTTTCTGCTACATAATGCCCAACCTCCTAACTGGCAGCTGTCAAACAGCATGCATGCCCATGTAAGCCTGCCCTGTGCAAAAGGCAGGAAGATCAAAGGACTGGGCTTTAAAAAGAACCGACCTAAATCTGCATCTGCTTTTCCCTCAACTTTTGCGTAGAGATTGCATTTGCAAGTGGAAGGCTGCTGTAGAAAGGCTTGTCCACTTCCTAGAAGAACTAAAGCTTCATCGGGGCAAATTTCGGGGAGCCGACAAGTGGAAGGCAGGGGAATGCGTATGGCTAAAGAGGCAGCCCAGCCCGGAAGAGCCCGAGGCTCCTGTGGCCCGCTCGGCACCTTTGCAAGTCACATCACATTGCGGTTATGATTATCCTTCCCTACCTTAAAAAAAAAACTTTTGTGAAGCTGAAGCGGAGTTGCAAGCAGCGCCTTGTGTCTGCCCGGCTGCTTGTAAAAGAAGAAAACCTCTTCTCCTTGTCATCGTCGCGCCTCATTGTGTCCAGCCCTCCTCTGAGGTAACTTCCTTTTTCCGCGAGGGCGGGACACAGTGAGGCCCGACGATGATGACGAGGAGAAGAGATTTTCTTCTTTTACAAGCAGCCGGGCAGACGCGAGGCGCTGCTTGCAACTCGGCTTCAGCTTCACAAAATTTTTTTTAAAGGTAGGTGGGAGGCGCAGCAGCGGGAGCGGTATGGCGGGGCAGCACCGCAGTGGCGCCCTTGAAGGCAGGCGCTCCCCTGCGGTGCTTACCCCGTTTACTGTGTTGGCACGGCCCTGGAAGTAGCTCATAACTACTAAAGTAGTACCCCACACAGATGCAGAGAATGGTTAGATTAAGAACCACCATCAGTCCAGGGCCATCTTAGAGAGGACCTTTGGCCTACTGAAAAGCTGCTTCCAGTGCCTAGACCAATCAAGGGGAGAACTCCCTATATAGCCAAGCCAAACTATGTCCCATATTCATGGCATGCTTCATGCTCCATAATATGGCAAAAACGAACAGATCTACTCTTTCCTGAGAGAATAGAGGTACAAGAGAAAGGCCAGCCCATCCCCACCAGCTTGGCCAGACAGCAAGAAACAAACTTATACATAGGCATTTTCAGTGAAGGTATGTGATTAATTTAGGTGCTTCACTTTATTTATAGATTTATTTAAAGTTAATATTATCTCCTCAATAGAAGTCATAAGTGATATGCAGTCCCTAGATAGATCCATGCTAGCCTCACAGGAAGCGATTTTATTAAGTATTTTTTTAATATAAAGTATTTTTTCACAGGCAGGCATAAATGTTTGTGGCTTCAAGCTAAGTGTGCTTTCTGCTGGTTTACCCTTAGTATTTTATAAAGATGTATAAGCACCTATGGGGCTCATTTTTTGAAAGAGAAAAACGTCCAAAAACTGTCATAAAGCGCCATTTGGACGTTTTTCTTCTCAAAACATCCAAATCGGTATTTTTGAAACCTATTTTGTAGACATTTAACTATCCATTTCGTCTGCAGTGTGTCCAAATCAGAAGGGGATGTGTAAGGGGCATTTCAAGGGTGGGATTAGGGTGTGCCTAATACTTCGATGTTTTACATCCATAATGGAACAAAACAAAAATATTCAGGGCTAAAACTAAGACGTTTTGGTGTAGACCTGTTTTCAGAACAAATAATGCACAAAAAGGTGCCCTTAATGACCAGATAACCACTGGAGGGAATCAGGGGTGATGCCCCCAATACCCCCCCAAAAATGTGAATAAAAATATGACTTACCAGCCTTTATGCCAGCCTCAGATGTTAAAGTCAGGTCTATTAGAGCAGCATGCAGGTCCCTGGAATAGTGGAGTGGTCAGTGCAGTGCACTATGGAGTGGGAGACCCAGATCCCTATCTCTCTCTACCTGTCACAGTTGTGGTGGAAAATGTGACCCCTCCAAAAGTCACCAAAACCCTACTGTACCCACATATAGGTGCTCCCTTTACCTATAAGGGCTATTGTAGTGGTGTACAATAGGGGACAGTGGGTTTTGGGTGGGTTTTGGAGGGCTCAGGGAGAAGATAAGAGAGCAAAGATGAGATGTGCACCTGGGAGCAGTTTCATGAAGTGCACACAAGTGTCCTCTAGGGCGCCCCGTTGCTCTCCTGAGATGTCTGGGGGGCCAGTCTGCTAAAAATGCTGGCTCCTCCTACATCCGAAGTGCATGAACCTCTACATTTTGCACTTATTCATCTTTTTTTTTTTTTTCAAAAATGGACCAAAAACAAAACATCCAAAGTACAAAACAGAATTTTCGAAAAGAAAAAAAGACTTTTTTCGAAAATGACCTTCTTTCCTATTCGGATTTTGGACATTTTGTGCAAAATGTCCAAAGTTGGACTTAGAAGTTATATCGAAAATGCCCCTCCACGTGTCTTTATACAATAGACTAAAAATGGGCACTAAAATGGCCTTCGCACATAAGCAACCTGTTTAACGGAGTCATCTTTACGTTATAATCAAATTACCAGTCAAATAAGCAACATTGTGAAGGAAACAAGTGGTTGCACTATTAAATATTGTTTGTAGGTTAAAGAAGCACAGCAGGCAGAGATCAAGAGATCTGCCGTGAAGATTTCATTCTAGGAGTCTCAAGAGAAGAGCAAAAAGAACTGGAGATATAGCTGGAGAGAAGCAAGAGCACCAATCAAAAAGATTTCACCAATCGAAAAGATTTCATTCAGTGGAGCAAAGAGGAGTGAGAAGAGCTGGAGATGTGGCAGGAACAAAGCATAAACTCCCACCAGGAGGATTTCATTCAGGGGACAAAAGAATGAGATGATCAAAGATTTGGCAGAATTTTTTGCTCCTTAAACATTTCAATAGTGTAACAAGAACTTCTACTGCACATAGTTATTTTGAAGGTCTTGCAGTGGGATGAATGCGACTGAGCTGTAACATGCAGTGGTGTAGGTACAGGTGGGCCTGGGAGAGCAGAGGCCCACCCATTCTTGGCTAGGCCTCATCCAGCAGCAGTGCCTCATCCCCTCTATTCCTCCCCTCCTCCAGCAGCCCAGAATCTGTCCCCTCTCTGAATCCTCTCATCCCTCCCTGATGTATCTCAAAGGTGTCCTGGCGACCATAGGAATTCATCTTCACTGCCTGCACTGGTCCCCACAGGTTTTCCTCTGCCTCATCCCATCCTCAATGACATCACTTCCTGTTTCCATATTCCAATTTTTTATATTGTTACTATGTAAGCTGCATTGAGCCTGCCATGTGTGGGAAAGCGCAGGGTACAAACATAAAAAATAAATACTGATGAAACACAACAGAGGAA
The DNA here is from genome assembly GCF_901765095.1 of Microcaecilia unicolor. Classification (NCBI taxonomy): domain Eukaryota; kingdom Metazoa; phylum Chordata; class Amphibia; order Gymnophiona; family Siphonopidae; genus Microcaecilia; species Microcaecilia unicolor. The sequence goes on along the minus strand of NC_044032.1, from coordinate 485,228,408 downwards.
AGTCTGCAGGGCCAGCACAGGCAGTAAAGATGAATTGCTATGTCTGCCAGAATGCCTTTGAGGTACACCAGGGAGAGACGGAGGATTCAGAGAAGGGAAGATGCCTGTCCTTGGGGGGCAGGGGTAGGGTTACCATATGGCTCCAGAAAAAGGAGGACGGATTGAGCCAGCTGGGTTTTACTTCCATTGCTTTGAAAGCAATGGAAGTAAAACCCGGCTGGCTCAATTACTTCCATTGAAAGCAATGGAAGTAAAACCCGGCTGGCTCAATCCGTCCTCCTTTTTCTGGAGCTATATGGTAACCCTAGGCAGGGGGAGGTGGGAAGGATAGAGGAAATGCTGAGCTTAGGGGGGTAAAGGGACCACTCAAACAGTGGGCCCACCCAAAGTAGTAGGTCTGGCAATGCCACTGGTAACATGAATCTGGATATGATCTGAAGGCTAGAGGTTTCTCATCCACAACATAAAGTAATTGCATCTTGTCTTATAGAAAGAAATTATTTTCTCCTTTCCTGAGTATATCTACCTAGGTTGTGAAATATACCTAAATTATTTCCAAGAAACATCTCATCTTTAAAGCAGAAAAATAACCTTCATGGCCATCTTGTAGTCTAGTTCAAGGGCAAAAGTGCCTGCCAGCATTGCTTGAGTCAGTTCAAGCTCAGGAGAGATTTCCAACCAGGGGCGTATCTGCGTGGGGCCTCAGGGGCCTGGGCCCCCGCAGATTTCGCCCTGGACCCCCCTACCGCTGCCAACCCTCCCCCTCCGTTGCTCGCCTACCTTCGCTGGCGGGGGACCCCAACCCCCGCCAGCCGAGGTCCGCGTCCTCCTGCCGCTGCCGGCTGCCTTTGGTCCTTTCATTCTTCCATTGAAGCTGGCGCCGACGAAAGTTTCTTTTGAGTCTGACGTCGCTGCACGTTGTACGTGCAGGACGTCAGACTCAGAAATTGTTTCTGAGTCTGACGTCCTGCACGTACAACGTGCAACGTGCAGCGACGTCAGATTCAAAAGAAACTTTTTCGTCGGCGCCAGCTTCAATGGAAGAATGAAAGGACCAAAGGCAGCCGGCAGCGGCAGGAGGACGCGGACCTCGGCTGGCGGGGGTTGGGGTCCCCCGCCAGCGAAGGTAGGCGAGCAACGGAGGGGGAGGGTTAGCAATGGCAGCGGCTGGGGGGAGGGGGATCGGCAATGGCGGCGGCGGCGGGGGGGGGGGCTATAATGTGCCCCCCCTCTCTGGCCCTGGCCCCCCCTACCGCCGCAGTTCAGATACGCCCCTGTTTCCAACGTTCCTGTCAAATTCAAATTGTCCATTATCAAAAGTATTTTTCCAATTTCTGTTTCCTGTGAACCTCAGTGCATACTACTAAAAACATACATTTTGCCAAGAAGAAGCAGTCTCTTGGAATTTTCAGCATCTCAACAAAATATTTTAGTATATCACTGTAATCACTCTAATTTTTTATCACAGACTTTTATTCATGTATTTATTTGTAACAATATATTTTCTTATCGCTATTACATCAACCTACACCTTTTAAAAGATATCCTCATCCTTACTTTCATTCATACCCACACTCACTCTTAACACAAGCTGTATAAATTGACCGTACAATTTCTCTAATGAAATTGTAACGCAAACTGACGTTCTCCTTTTCATACAATTCCAACACATTTTTTAGATGCAATAAAACTCCTTTCTGATAATATCCCACGTGCATTACTGCATTCTTCAAAGAGTCAATTCCTTATATGTCACCTTGCCCTCTTATCTTTTCACTGTACCACCATGTCCAGAGCTTGTAATTAAACACAATTCCATCTGATTCCAACTTTTTATCCTGTTGTTAATTCTTGCGATCACTTTTCCCAAAAATCTCGAACCTCATGAGACACCTCCTTAGTCTCAGTATAGCCTCCCTTCGGAGGTATGGGTTATATCCGCTGTCACACCCTACACAATTGTGTTTCACGATTTTGCGTCGTCAGGGGTTATGATTGTAACACAATAATCAAGTAAGGATTTTGAAATTTATCTACCCTCTCTCTTACTACAAATTTCAGAAATTTTTATAAAGCTCTCTTGCCTTATACACTTTATTTGTGGATTCTTTAACCTACAGGCACACCCTGGAGGGAACTCGCATCGGGAGTAGGAGCAAAATGGTGCTCTGGCGTTCTACCACGCCTTGCCTATGAGGAAATCAGTGAGCTTAGTACTTATGGAGATTGTACCTCCCCTTCTATCTGCCAAAAGCTTGCTAATTTACAGAAGAGGATGGTGACCCACTTTTGCTTGCAGTACTACTCACTTTATGATATCTGAGAGAAGGGGAGCCATTAGAGTGCTTCCCTCAGTAGACGTGGAGGCATGTTTTCAAAGCACTTAGACTTACAAAGTTACATAGAGGGGCATTTTCGATATGATGTCTAAGTCCAACTTTGGATGTTTTGCACAAAATGTCCACATTCTGAACAGAAAAGAAGGTCATTTTCGAAAAAGAAAAATGTCTATCTTTTTTTTTTTTTTCAAAAATACTGTTTTGAACAAGGTTTTTATACTTGCAGTTAAGCTGTTAACTGGTTTTAAACAACGTTAATTTATTATTTGTCTGTGCAATAAAGATAACTTTGTTTGTTTGAAAAATACTTGGTGTGAAAGTCGCATTGTGTTCAGTGGCTGTTGTGGAAAACACACATCCGGGGTAGTAAAATGGGTAATTTGCAAAGTCTGTAGACCATTCAGGTGGAAGTGTACTCAGTCTCAGGAGAGACCATCTTACCCTTGACTGCTGTGACCAACAGCCATACCAGCCTGCTGTAATAGAGACTGAGTAGCGCTGAAGCTAAGGGTGGGTTACATTAAGCTGTCAGGCAACAAATTGCACAGCTGTGGTACCACCCATAAAAAGCCCTGGAATACATCACCTGCCATCTGCCGGCTATGTAAGCTGGACACTCCAGCAGGTTCTGTGCCCCTGAATACAGAGTCCTCCTTGGTTAGTAAGCCTTTACATAGATGGCCCTAGCCCATTAAAGGGGTAATTTGCACATAAATGATTAGAATACCAGCATATACCTGCCTAAATGCCTAAAGCCTTCCTTATGTGGAGGAATAGCCTAATGATTAGCGCAGAAGGCTGGCAACCAGAGAAACATGGTTCAACTCACACTGCTGCTCTTTGTGATCTTCAGCAAGTCACTTAACTCTCTATAGCCTCAGGCACAAACTTAGGGCCCTGTTTACAAAAGTGTGCTAGCATTTTTAGTGAGCACTAACCATGTAGATGCCCATAATATTCCTCTGGGCGTCCACATGGTTAGCGCATGATCATTTTTACGTGCACTAAAAACGCTAGCGCACCTTTGTAAACAGGGCTCTTAGATTGTAAGCTTTCTGTGGACAGAAAAATACCCACTGTACCTGAATGTAATAGACTTTGAGCTACTATTGAAAAAGGTGTCAGCTAAATCCAAACAAATGAATATCAAAATCAGCTGAGGCATCCAATACAATCATAATAATTCTCCATAGCCATCAGGACAATGCCCAAAAGTGACAGCAACAAAACCTTTAAAACCAAACTGATGGTTATTCAGCAGATTCCACCCCTGCATCAACCCCTTTAACTGCAACAGGACTATCTGCTCTGAGATCTTACTAAGCATAGGTAAGTGCAGGATAGGCCAAAGATTAGCTGGATCAGCAGTATCCTTAGCCTCACTTTTTAACAGAGTCACCATCATAGATTTTTTAAGCACATAAGAGACAACCCCCTCTGATAGAAAGACATTCACAATTGACAGGATTACTGGGACACACTGATCCTTAAACATTTTTATAAGCCCAAACGGACATGGATCTAGTTTGCTAGATGAGCTACTAATCTTGAGCAATACTTTCTCTATCTGCTCTGATAAGACTCTACAGAAGTTCTTCTCCATCACTATATTTTCATATCCCTCCTGGATAGGTTCCTTTACCCCAACCTCTCCGTCACCTTCTCAATTTCAAATCCCAATATGTTTATAGCACAAAGGAGTCCAGGTCTGGTGGAAACTGCTGGTAGTTCTTCCAATCTAACGTTAGTAGTTGTACCACTGAAAACCTGACTTCACTTCTATTTAAAGACTTCCCTATCTTACTCCGTATAAACTTCCTGTTTACCAAGAGTAATGCCTGATAGTTCCTCCAGCAATCAACATATCAGTTTTTCTTAAAGCATTCGTAGCCACAACTGCATATGCCATGACTTTTCTTTCTTTGCATGAACTAAACCCAACTAATTGTTGACTAAACAGATGTCCACCAGAAACTGATTAAATCTTCAACCTATCCCTGACTAAAATCCTTCCCATGCCTGCACCACATCCTCTGCTTTAAAAACAGACTTACCATCACTAATGCAGCAGAATAGTAACATAGTAAATGACGGCAGATGTATGATCCATCCAGTTTGCCCATCAAGATGGCCAGAGTTGTACTTGCCGATCCGTGAAGGTTACACTCCTCTATGCCCTGTTTAAAATGCTATGGTTATATGCTTCCCCCACCAATGTCCTAGAGCCCTACCTGGAGGATATAGACTCTCCAAGGATTAGTATGTCTTTTTAATTCACCTCTCAAGAACAGAGGCAGTTGCCTATTGTACCAAATAATATGCAATAGTTTTGTGATACACATCCTGCCCACTGGGAACTCTACTTATTTACTCAAGAACATAGTTTTCCCAAACAAGTTAAAAACAGGAGCCACTGATTCTGCATGCCTTTCTTCTGTTTAGTTTCAGTCATGATCCAGCCTTGTACTATGTGAAGGCTTCACCACGAACTGCAACTTGCCAAAACCACAGGAACTGGCAGCCATTTGACAACTTGAAAACAAATATGCCTTTATCTGAGAAGCTGGAGAGACAATGTGTATTTAAAGATTTAATGAGTCCCAAAATATAGGAGAAGCAATAGTTTGCCTATTAAAATATGTCTGGTTTCCCTTTTCTTTTTTGCTTCTTTCCTTCACAACATTACTATGCCAGTTGGTTCTCTGTGAGAATATTGGTGAGACATTCATATTACATATAAATGGGGTGATCCACCCAATGCTTTTATCTTCCCCATTTTGTAAAATATAAGAAAGAAACAACGTAGGAGAACCATAGCTTGGTTACTTAGAATATATTTGCAAAATTGAAATGATGGATCCTAAATATTTCAAACCCCTTTTTCAGGTAGGCCATTTGGTGTGACGCCACCCGAGAGCACATAAATATATTTATTTGTTTTCCCAGCACTATTTTTCCACTCAGTCCACAGAATCTCTTTCCCAGGGGCAGGTTCTTCCCTGGGGAGAACAGATTTCAAGACCCAAGATATATATTCTCATACTTTACCAAAAATACTCAGAAAATATTATGGGGTACTCCAACTGAACTTTACTGAAGATATTTGCAAAACACGAGTTCAATTCCCACTGCAGCTGCTTGTGACTCTGGGCAAGTCACTTAACCCCCCCATTGCCCCAGTACAAAATAAGTACCTGAATATATGTAAACCGCTTTGAATGTAGTTGCAAAAAACCTCAGGAAGGCGGTATATCAAGTCCTATTTCCCTTTCCCCAAAATGTGTGTAAAAAGTTAGTCGCCAAAATGCTGGGCGCTAAGCATGAATTATAGGGGATCTGGGCATCCAGAATCTATTAGCATAAGTTCACAAGATACTCATGGATGAATATGAAGCAGAAAGTGTAGTGAGGACAAAAGGGCCAAAGAGTCCAGAAGATGTAAGATATCACTTCAATTTATTCATCAAACAACTTAGATGGAGGACAGTCCGTGCTGCTGTCAATGAATACTACTACTACTACTACTACTTATCATTTCTATGGCGCTACTAGACGTACGCAGCGCTGTACACTTGAATATGAAGAGACAGTCCCTGCTCGACAGAGCTTACAATCTAATTAGGACAGACAAACAGGACAAACAAGAATACATGAAACAACTTGGAGAGACAACACTTGACACAGCCGTGTAAGCCTAAGTCAGAAGTCAAATAGTCTAAAGAGCTATGGGGCCCTTTTACAAAGCAGTGGTAAGCTCACCGCGGGCTTACTGCATGGCAATCCATAACTACCGCTGGCCCAACACGGGCACCGGCGGCAGTTCCACTCCCAGGTGCGTGGCATTTCTGGCACTAGTGGACATATTTGAAAACTATTTCCGCAGGGGGTTACCACTGGGTTAGCATGGGATCCCTTACCACCACCTCAATTCATAACGGTAAGTGCTCCCCCCTGCATGGCCACACGGTAAGTGCAATCTTACCGCATGGCCATTTCTTTCTTTGGCCATTTTACCTGCTGCGGTAAAAAGGGCCTCAGTGTGTGGAAAAATGGCTGCCGCCGCTAGTGCAAGACCCCTTTTACTGCAGCTTAGTAAAAGGGCCCCTAGATGAATATAAAACATCTACCCCCAGATTCTATATATTGCACCCAGATTTGCGCTCTCAAATTTGTGTGCGTACCCGAGATGCGCATGCAGTTTAATTTGAGTAACAAGTCCTTAACTATCAATAGTTGGGTGCTAACAACCAAATATTGAAGTTAAATGGCACTTGTTAAAGTTTGCATGCATCTCTGGCTGCATGCTATTCTATAAGGCATACTTTAATTCTGTCCCAAACATCCACACTTTTACATATTCCACAGTCCTTTTCTTTTCTTTTTTTTTTTTTTAAGAACGGGGATCATCAGAATAATCAACAGCATTTCCCATTTGGGCACAGCATCCCATACAATTATGGTGCTGTGTACATCTTCATAGATCTACCCGACATTTATTTGAAAATGTTGGGTAGATCTTTGAAGGCAGCAGCAAAGCGATCTGCTGCTGCCTGCAGCGCTTTCACACGGAGGTGAGAGGTGCTCTCATGTCAGTGCAGGGGGCCCGGCACAGAGGGGGGAAGGAGATGCAGCGAGGAGGGTAGCTGAACATGGGGGGAGGGCGGGGGAGAGAGGAGGGTTGCTGCACATGGGGGGAGGTCAGGGGAGAAAGCAGGGAGGGGAGGCCAAGGGAAAGAGGAGGGTTGCTGGATATAGGGGGAGGGTTGCTGAACATGGATCGATGGAGGGGAGGGGAGGGCAGGGGAGAGAGGAGGGTTGCTGGACATGAGGGGAGGGCATGGGAGACAGCAGGGTTGGTGGACGGGGGGGAGGCCAAGGGAAAGAGGAAGGTTGCTGGATATGGGGGGGAGGGCAGGGGAGAGAGGGTGGTTGGTGGACGGGGGGGGAGGCCAGGGGATACAGGAGGGTCGCTGGACATGGATTGGGGGAGGGGGGCAGGGGAGAGAGGAGGTTTGCTGGACATGGATGGATGGAGGTGAGAATTATTACATTTTGCAAAACACAAATCTCAGATTGGCTGAGAGAGACCTGGAGGGAGGGACATCCAAAAAGTTTTGATTTAGACGTCCTCTCACGTTCCGATCTTCGGACAGAGGAGAGAGGCGCTGCACGGGCCCGGTAAGAGGGAGGGGGGCCCGATGGAGAAGGGGAATGGCGGCGACGACCCCCAAAGGGGGCGGGGCACAGACGGAGGATGTCGGGAGGCGGAGCTGAGAGGAGTGAGGAAGGGAGGGGGGCAGGGGCTGCTACAATTTTGCTTTTTCGGGGTGGGGGGAGCGGCGGGGGGGGGGGCAAGGCCGTCCGTACAGGACGCTCCTGATGAGCGCCCTTGCCCCCTCCCGATCCTTTTTTTAGTTTTATTTTTTTATGTGTCAATTCAATTTGCCATGTGCTTGTGATTTGACTGTTTGTGGCATGCGCAGAGCAGCTAACATAACGCTTGGCTGCTCTGCGCATGATTTGGGGGCCGATTAACGATGTGTATTGTGATTCTTTGATACATTGTACGTTTCAATACCGATTCCAGCATGTGTGACTTTTTTTTTTTGGTGCATTTTTCGTTATTTTAAATCGTTAGGGACTTTAACGATTTAGATTTTTTTACGTTTGGTTGCTGCATCTGCCTCTATGTTAGTTGAATGCTCTAATGCATGCTTATTAGGTGTATCATTAGTATTATGCTAACATTGTATTATATCTCTGTTTACCTCATTTATTGAATTTATGTTTATTCCTGGTTGTTTTATTATTGATGCTGTTAACAAAATTATAACTTTTAAGTTAAACTGTACCTACTGTACACTGCCATGGGTTAATCTCTTCATAAAGGCGGTTAATAAATCCCAATAAATAAATAAATAAAATTAATTTAGCCGCAAACTTGCCATGTCTATGGCAAGCAAAAATGTTAGCGTCTAAATGTGACAATTATGCACATATCATACAGTATTCTGTAAGTTGAATGCATAAGTGAGAGACCTGCCCACGTCCTGCCCACAGGTACACCACCTTGCATTTACACACAGTTGTGCGTGTATGTTACAGAACACTGCTGAGTGCATGTTTGACATTTATATGTGTAAGCATGCATCATATGTGCCACATTCTACAACACACATGAAATTTTTCCCCCAGATTCTGCATAGGTCACCAAAACTTGGGCATTTAATTTTGGGCACAGATCACAGATCTATGCATAAGCTAATTAGCTAATTAGGTGCTAAAAATCAATTATTGCTGTTCACAAGCACTTAACTGGCAGTGATTAGAAGTTATGCACAGATCTGCCCTATGTCTTATTCTATAACATGCATGCCTAAATTTCATAATGCGTAACTCCAAAGGGGGCATGGCCAAGGGAGAGGCATGGGCAGGTCAGGGGTGTTCCAGAAATTAGGTGCGATGCTATAAAAGACCTGCATTTGCTCACTTAACTACCATCAGATCAGCATGGACATTACACCAGCCTTTCATAGGCAGAAATGTTCACACCCAAAGTTAGGCACAAACCCCAGGATTCTATATATCACGCCTTGATTTCTGCACTGAAATCGAAGCATCTTCCAGCACTAATTGGTATTAGAATCTACGTGCAGTACTTGCTAAATGTATTCTGTATCGTGATGCATGTAAATTCTAACTTGCATAGTTGAAAAGTGGGCGTGGTTATGGGAATGGAATGGGCAGGTCATGGGCGTTTCTAAAATCTATGTGTGTTGTTATAGAATACACCCACTCCGTAACTGGTTTAGGCGTCGAGATTTACACCAGGTTTTAGTTGGTATAATTGACCGTGACTAAATTTTGTCATGCAGAGCAGCACTTGGTGTATTCTATAATGTGCACCCTAAATTAAAGCGTACTTTATAGAAAACGCTTGGATTTCCGCATAGAAATTGAGGTGCAAAATATAGAATTATTTATTTTTTTATTACATTTGTACCCTGTGCTTTCCCACTCATGGCAGGCTCAATGTGGCAGGCAATGGAGGGTTAAGTGACTTGCCCAGAGTCACAAGGAGCTACCTGTGCCAGGAATCAAACTCAGTTCTGCAGTTCCCCAGGACCAAAGTCCACCACCCTAACCACTAGGCCACTCCTCCACTCCAACCCAATCTTGCTCAAACCCCCTAATTCTATAAAGGTCACCAAGAATTACGTGCATACACAATTTAATAGAATAATGAGCCAATTAGTGCCAATAATTGGCTCATTAACAAACAATTATTGGCAATTATTAGACCTAATTGGGACTAACGCGTAAATTTAAATTACATGTGGTAAAAAAAGGGGGTGTAGAAATGGGAGGGTCATGGGCATTTCAGGGAGGAATGGGGCATGGTTTTGCATTACCTATGAAATTGCAGAATATGGGTGCTCCGTACGTAATTTTAGGCTCTGGCGTTTGCACCACATTTTCTTTGGTGTAAATGGTGATGCCTAAATTTACACATGATCTCGCCACTTAAAGTGCTTTTAGGCACAGCTTACAGAATACCGCTTAAGTGGGTATTTTTCAGCACTGATTTTTTTAGGTGCCATATATAGAATATAGTCCAAAATAATGGTTATTCCAAGCAGAATGCCCTTTACAGAATACTAGCTTAGTGCCCATCATTTCAGCACCTATCTTTGGGGCCATTTACAGAATGTAGCCCCATAGGGCCAGATTCTATATATGGCACCTAAAAAAATCATCCTAAGCGTATTAATAAGCAGGGCCTAGAATTAGGCATGGGTTATAAAATATGCTTACATGGAGGGGCATAATCGAAAGGGACTGAGGACGTCCTCGCAGGACGTCCCCGTGAAGGGGTGGGGAAACCTGTATTATCAAAACAAGATGGACGTCCATCTTTCGTTTCGATAATACGGTCGGGGACGCACAAATCTGGAAATTTAGGTCAACCTTAGTGATGGTCATCCTTAGACTTGATCGTTTCTGATTTTCGGCGATAATGGAAACTGAGAATGCCCATCTCAGAAATGACCAAATCCAAATACTTTGGTCATGGGAGGAGCCAGCATTCATAGTGCACTGGTCCCCCTGACATGCCAGGACACCAACTGGGCACCCTAGGGGGCACTGCAGTGGACTTCAGAAATTGCTTCCAGGTACATAGCTCCCTTACCGTGTGTGCTGAGCCTCCCAACCTCCCCCCCCATACCCACTACCCACAACTGTACACCACTACCATAGCCCTTATGGGTGAAGGGGGGCACCTAGATGTGGGTACAGAGGGTTTCGGGTGGGTTTTGGAGGGCTCATGGGCCTGGGTCTGCCTGTCTGAAGTGCATTGCACCCACTAAAACTGCTCCAGGGACCTGCATACTGCTGCGATGGACCTGAGTATGGCATTTGAGGCTGGCACAGAGGCTGGCACAAAATATTTTTAAAGAATTTTTTTGAGGGTGGAAGGGGGTTAGTGACCACTGGGGGAGTAAGGGGAGGTGGTCATCTGGTCAGTTTGGGCACCTTTTCGTGGCTTGGTCATAACAAAAAAAAGGACCAAGTAAAGTCATCCAAGTGCTCGTCAGGGACGCCCTTCTTTTTTCGATTATGGGTCGAGGACACCCATATGTTAGGCACACCCAAGTCCCGCCTTCGCTACGCCTCCAACACACACCCCCGGGAACTTTGGTCATCCCCGCAACGGAAAGCAGCTGGGGATGCCCAAAATCGGCTTTCGATTATGTCAATTTGGGCGACCCTGGGAGAAGGACGCCCATCTTGCAATTTGTGTCGAAAGATGGGCGTCCTCTTTCGAAAATAAGCCTATTGATATCCCAATGCCTAAACCTACGCACCTCTATTTACACCAATGAAAACATAGATTTACGTGTACTGGGCCATTTTCTATAACAATGCACGTAAATTTTGGAATGCCCACAAAATGCCCATTTCTCTGCCCATAACCATGCCCCGTTTTGCCTGCACACATTAAAATTTAGGTCCAGTGCGTTATAGAATACGCTTAGCAAGTTGTGCACCTAAATTCTAATTATTACCAAATAGTGCTCATTATTGTTTGTTAAGCACTGTTAACAATGCTGACGCTTGCTAAGCCAATTAAGCTATGCACATTGTTATAGAATGCGCTTGGATTTTGACATGGAACATTAGGCACACTATATAGAATCCAGGGGATAGTGCCTAATTGTAGTGGCCAAGTTATAGAATGAAGGGTAACTGCTGACCTGCAGCACTGAGTTGATCATCAGATCAATTCAAGCTCTCTGCTAAGAAAATTCATTACAGACCAGGGCACCGTCCACACCACCAGGGTCAATAGAGCTGGATGTGGGTAACAGAAGAGCAAAACGTGCACATAATTTTGTTTCTTACCAAAAAATATATATATAAGGCAGATATGTAGAGGTTCTGCTCTATGAACCATGATAATCTCAAAATTGCAGAGCCTGGGAAAATCTTAGTTCTGCATCATTTGTTCAGTTGCTGACCTCATTTTGTTAACTGCTCAACCAATAGATACTATAAATCTTAGTGTGGACCTTTAATGCTCATCATAGTAACAAGGGACAGGTGATCCATGATGAACCATGTCTGGATACATTATTTTATGTTTAAATCTTTTTATTGGTAAACGACAACAAAAATTTTCAGATACAATTCTCAGCATAGAATACAAAACCAAATGTCAGTCAAGAAGCTAAAACCATTGTATAAATTACAATTGTAGAAATGTGGGGGTTTTTTTTCCCATTTTCTCCCCCCCCCCCCTCCCTATACTATCCGTTGTGTTCCAACATGTTATAATAAAATAGCAAAATAGCTAACAAAATATAACTATTTCAACAGATAACCTAAGCAATATTGGAACCACCATTCCCTCCACTTCCCCATGTATTCCAACCCCCCCTAATTGTGCCCCTATCCTCCCCAACTTCCAAAGGTCCTCAACAGTCAACAATTCAAAGAATAACACAAGCTGAAACATATATAATCATTTGGACTCTGTGATCAGAAGGGCCATCATTCTGTTATAGCATGCATAATATACCAAATGGAGAAGCCTCACCATCCCGCCAGAATCCAGACCAGATCAGAGGCTTTGTCTCTTATAGCCTCCAGTCTGCCCTCCAGATTACAGAGCGAGAGTGGCTGGACCATGTTGGCCAGTCAAGCCAAAAAGTATACGTTCTATCCCCAATGCCGTCAACCAAATAAACTAATGAAAGCTGGATACATTATTTTATATGGAATGGGTTGCATACAGGTGCCAGGAAGTTGTCGAAAAGACAGACAAGTCCCCATTTTCTTTGCTGTGGAGAGAAAAGGGAAGTCTGACTGGCCAACCTCCTCATTGGAGGGAAAGGGAAGTAGCAAAAAGTCTGACAGATCTTTACCCAGTCCTTCTCCTACCATTGAGGAACCTTGTGAGTACCTTGATCAGTCTATCGGTGCACTACTGATCATCTACTAACCTATAAGTATAGTGACAGGAGATAGTAACATAGTAGATGACTGCAGATAAAGACCTGTATGGTCCATCCAGTCTGCCCATCAACATAAACTCATAGTATAAAGTATGATGTGATGTGCACACTATTTACAACACGGGGGGGGGGGGGGGGGGGACGACATTTAGGGGGTTTTTATCCCTGTTATTTCAGGCTAAAAATGTCATGAAATCACATCAGAAATGTATACTGGCAGGAGGAATGTACACTATTTACAGTACAACACAGGAAAAATGCAGAATTTAGGGGGTTTTCCAGTCATTTCAGGACAAAAATTATATGAGGAATTTAGTTGATATTTTATATCAATGCACATCCCTATTAATTTTCAAATAGCCTTCATAGTTCTAAGTTTGCAGGCTTTTAGAATGCATATTCTAATTCTCAAAAAGAAAATATTCAAAATTAGCACATAAAAAACCTGCCAGGTCTCTTCCATTGCATGAGACTCTTCTGCATCTGGATCCATCTCATACTGTCCCACACAAGAATGGGAAACTCCCACCCACTGTCCTGTCCTGCCATTGCTGGTTCTGTGCTGTCTCTCCGTACCAGCACAGCAATTGGTTCAAATCTTGGTGAGCCTGCAAAGAACAGGGGACACTCAATGAAATTATATAGAATAGTTAAGCTCTGGAACTCATTACCAGAGGATGTGGTAACAGTGGGTTAGCATATCTGGGTTTAACAAAGGTTTGAACAAGTTCCTGGCGGAAACTCTATAGTCTGCTATTGAGAAAGACATGGGAGAAGTCACTGCTTGCCCTGGGATTGGTAGCATGGAATGCTGCCACTATTTGGGTTTCTGCCAGGTACTTGTGACCTGGCTTGGCCACTGTTGGAAACAGGATACTGGGCTAGATGGACCATTGGTCTGACTCAGTATGGCTATTCTTATGCTCTTAAATTGATCTTGCTTTTGAACCTCCTTTCCCATCCAGAAACTACTGGTTTGCCATAAAGAGGGGCAGGGGCAGAACAGAAATCAGTATGGGGAAGGGCAGAGCAGGGACCTATTCAACAGTGTCCCACTCAAAAATTCCTTTCCCTCATTGGCAGCACTGCATTAAGAGAAGCCCCATACTTTGTACCTGCTACTCTCTGCAGGTGGATGAGAGAAAAAAATTACTAATACTTTTTTAAAAAGTCATATACATGCACTGTTTTCTTCAGCCAACCTAAACATATCCCTGGAAACGTTTCCTTGCAATCTGGCATTGGAAGCCCTCGGATGCTCTCAAGCTCATCTAACCAACATCCTCAACTTCAGAGTGGAAAGATAGTGGGCAGTATAGATCCCTGGGGTATGACCCCCAGCACCTTGTTGTCAGGCAGTGATGAAAGCTCTTCCAGTTCTCTCGACCCTGCTCTTTACACTTGCTGAAGGATGAGGACAAGGAGGACTCAAGTGCAGTGCCTCAGGCTGCACCCTCCTTCTCAGCTGCTCAGGCCTTGATTGTCCTGCTTTGACCTGTTTGGGACACTGTAGCAGTGCTCAATTCACAGCAAGTGTTACCACCCCTCTCGGCTGGACTGTAGTGATGTGCTCCCAGATACCTGATTGTTGTAGTCGTGGCGAATATCCAGGGAACACACACTCACAGCCGAGGGAGTGGAACAAATAAACTAACCTCGTCCTTTACTCTCAAAGAATAAAGGAGGAAAAGAAGCTAAATTTAGGATTTGTTCCTGAACTGGAAGAACCGCACCTTCAGATTTGCAAATTATCTTTTCCTTTATTGAATACAAATGCAAGCAAATTTTCATTCGAATAAACTCAAATTCATAATTAGTGTGTGGCTTAATAGAACTGCAATAACATATTCAACATTCAAATGTAGAACTACATGTACACCCTTAACTTTTTCTGTTTCTTTCAACAAAATCACCTAAAAAGGCAGAAAAGAACCTTTTCAGATAAATATTTAAATTGTCTTTTTATCAAAATCAGATATTTGTTTTAATACTCTTTCCTTGCTACTGATGTCAGAATTTGAGTCTTTATGGTTATTATGGATGTTTCTGCAGGGATCTCACTTGAACCCAGAACACTTAGGCAAGTCAGGAAAACATGGATTTTTTTAATATTTGATGTTGTTCTGTTCTTTAGTTTTCCCTTAAAATGTTGTGAACCAACAAAAAAAATGATATGTCCTTCAACACCCTTTGCAAATGTCACTTAGCTGTGGTTGAATTTATTTAGGTGAGGTCTTTCTTGCGTTGGAGCTCATCTGGAAATCTTTCAGCGGATGATCTACAGAATTCTTCTTCCTAAAACCTCACTTATAAAGAAAATAAATGGAGGCAAAGCCCTTAAACTCCCTGCTTGTCCAGGAACTGACTCCACTCTGGTGACAATTAATCAATTCTCAATACTGTGGCCACACTCTCTAATTGAAATAAAATAAGTTAAAGGTTTTCTCACTACAAAACCTATTTCTCAGTGTTGTTTCCCTATTCTAAAATGATCCAGCAGGCTTCAGCACTGCATTCAGAACCATCACACAGTAACACATTCCATATTCAAATAGTAATACAACATTCCATCTCACAGACTTCACATAAAAACATAGCATTTCCCTGCACAGCTATCAGATCAATCTGGAGAATACAGCAATCATACAAAAGCAGGGCTTAATCTGCCACCTGACAAACCTTGCACTGAACTCAGAACACTCACAAACAACCCACCTTCCACCCAGACATTTCCCACTAGCAACTTTCTCCAAATAACAGATTCACCTCTCAGTCCTTCCCCTGTGTCACAGTTAAAATCCTTACACACTTTTTCCTGACACCCTTATAGCCTTTCTCATTTAGTACAATTTCCAGCACAAAGCACAGCCTCCCTCACTCTTACCAGGGTAGGTAGCCATGTGTCCTCTTAGTACCTTAGCATACAGACTCTCATTCCACAAAATTGTAACTCACTTTTTAGCTCTTGGAACCCAGTTCTATCTCTGAAACACCCTTCACACTCACCTCAGCTCACTTTCAATATCAAAGTACCCTTTTTCAATGTCACATTTTTCACTTTAAACTCATAAAATATACTTTTATTTCTTACATTTCACACACTCAGCATACGTTTCTTTCCCAGTCATTCCCTGTTCTTGTCTTCAGTTCACTCAGCAGCAGGGTTGCCAGCTGGGAAAAATTTTCCCAGCCCCAAACGAGCAGTAAACCCGCCCAAAAACCGCCCGTAGCCAATCCCCGTCTCCCGTGTCACCGAACCCCGCCCCTGCGCCACCAACCCCGCCCCCGCATCACCTAACCCCGCCTCCCACATTGCTAACCCCGCCTCCCATGTGACTAGCCCCACCCCCACATCATCCCTGACGTCAACCCCGCCCCTGAAAGGCTTCTATTGGTCCAATTTGGACCAATAGAAGCCCCGGAAAAAAACGTCGAACTCGCACCGCGGCGACGGGAAAACCGCCCAAAAAGCCACATCCCACGGCCAGCGAAATTTTCCCGGCACCGCTGGCGAAAACCCACCCACCTGGCAACTTTGCTCAGCAGTCTCCCTGGCAATTCACCCCCCCTAGAGGAACATCAGCTAAAGACTGGTTTTTTTCTTATCTGTTTAGAATCTTGGCTGTCCCAACCCCCTTAGAAGTTACTGCAAAACTTCCTACACAGAGAATTTCAAAGTCAATTTTAACCTGACCTGTACCCAAAACAGCAAGGAACATTTTATAGTACAATCCCCACTTAATCATGGTTTATTCATTGAAAAATAAAACCATATTTAAGAAACATCTCACACTTCACCTAACTCCATTAATAATTTCCAAACTAACTTTAAACCTTTTCCAGCCAGCAGCATCCACCAAAACCCTGGAACACCCCCCCCCCCCCCCCCCCCCACCCAGAGCCCCAGGAAAAAAAAAACATTTAATATATGTTACCATATATTACACAAGACACCTGGATCCCAGGAAGTGCTGCCCTGCTGCTGTCCTGCTCCTCAAGCCAGGATGAGAAGATAAGTGAGGGTATCTGGTAAGAGATTAAATAAAGCAGGATGCAAGATAGTGAATCAATAGATATATGGGCAGGGGCAGAAAGTAAGTGGGGACGAAAGAAGTGGGGGTTGGGCAAGTGTTAGTGATGGGATTGTGGTGGGATTGGGTTGTGTGGAGGAGGAGTGAAAATAAGTGTTGCAGTGTAAGAGGCATGAAGTGTGAGTGAGGAAACTGGAAGAGGTGGGGAAGAGTGAGGGGATCAGGGTGTGGGACGATCAGGAGAGAATGAGAATGGAATGGATCAAACCCAAGAAAGGAAAATGGAGGTGGTGAGTGAGGACACAGTGAGTGAGGATCAAAGGGGTTGTAGGGTGTGAATAAAGAAATCAGAGGAGTTATACCTAGGAAGCACCTGGCAGGTGGCATTGTGAAGGGACTGAACATAAGAACATAAGTGTTGACATACTGGGGCAGACTGAAGGTCCATCAAGCCCAGCATCCCGTTAACAACAGTGGCCAATCCAGGTTACAAGTACCTGGCAAGACCCCAAAACAGTACATTTTATGCTGCTTATCCTAGAAATAAGCAGTAGATTTTTCCCAAGTCCACCTTAATAACGGCTTATAGACATTTCTTTTAGGAAGATATCCAAACCTTTTTTAAACCCCACTAAGCTAACTGTTTTTACTAGATTCTCTAGCAACAAATTCCAGAGTTTAATTACACATTAAGTGAAGAAATATTTTCTCCAATTTGTTTTAAATTTACTACTTTGTAGCTTCATTATGTGCCACCTACTTTTGGATAGAGTAAACAAGCAATTCACATCTACCCGCTCCAGTCCGCTCATCATTATATTATAGACCTCTATCATATCTCCCCTCAGTCATCTTTTCTCCAAGCTGAAGAGCCCTAGCTGCTTTAACCTTTCCTCATAGGGAAGTTGTCCCACCCCTCCTCATTTTTATCGCCCTTCTCTGTACCTTTTCTAATTCCACTATATGTATTTTGAGATAAGGTGACCAGAATTGCACACAGTATTTGAGATGCGGTCGAACCATGGAGCAATACAAAGGCATTATAATGTCCTCATTTTTGTTTTCCATTCCTTTCCTAATAATGCCTAACATTCTATTTGCTTTCTTACACTGAGCAGAGGGTTTCAACATGTCATCAACGATGACACCTAGATCCCTTTCCTGGTCAGCATCACATAACTATAGTTCGGGTTCCTCTTTCCACATGCATCACTTTGCACTTCTTCAAATTAAATGTCATCTGCCACATGAATGTAATTTTTCACAATCCTCCTGTGACTTAACAACTTTAAATAACTTTGTGTCATCAGCAAATTTAATTACCTCACTAGTTACTCCCATCTCCAGATTATTTATTAATATGTTAAAAAGCAACGGTCCCAGCACAGGCCCCTGGGGAATCTCACTATCTACCCTTCTCCATTGACAATACTGACCATTTTGAACCTACTCTCTGTTTTCCATCTTTTAACCAGTTTTTAATCCACAATAGAACACTACCTCCTATCCCATGATTCTCCAATTTCCTCTGGAGTCTTTCATGAGGTACTTTGTCAAATGCCTTTTGAAAATCTAGATACACAATATAAGTACATAAGTAATGCCATACTGGGAAAAGACCAAGGGTCTATCGAGCCCAGCATCCTGTCCACGACAGTGGCCAATCCAGGCCAAGGGCACCTGGCAAGCTTCCCAAACGTACGAACATTCTATACATGTTATTCCTGGAATTGTGGATTTTTCCCAAGTCCATTTAGTAGCGGTTTATGGACTTGTCCTTTAGGAAACCGTCCAACCCCTTTTTAAACTCTGCTAAGCTAACCGCCTTCACCACTTTCTCCAGCAACGAATTCCAGAGTTTAATTATACGTTGGGTGAAGAAAACTTTTCTCAGATTTGTTTTAAATTTACTACACTGTAGTTTCATCGCATATCAACCGACTCACCTTTATCCATATGTTTGTTCACCCCTTCAAAGAAATGTAGTAGATTGGTGAGGCAAGATTTTCCTTCACTAAATCCATGTTGGCTTTGTCTCATTAACCTATGCTTTTGAATATGCTCTGTAATTTTGTTCTTTATAATAGTCTCTACCAATTTGCCCAGCACCGACGTCAGGCTCATCGGTCTTTAATTTCCTGGATCACCTTTATTATTATTATTAGCATTTGTATAGCGCTAACAGACGCACACAGCGCTGAACACCTGACATAGAGAGACAGTCCCTGCTCAATAGAGCTTACAATCACCTCTGGAACCTTTTTTAAAAATCGGTGTTGCATTGGCCAACCGCCAATCTTCCAGTACCATGCTTGATTTTAAGGATAAATTACATATTACTAACAATAGTTCCGCAAGTTCATTTTTCAATTCTGTCAGTACTCTAGGATGAATACCATTTGGTCCAGGTGATTTGCTACTCTTCAGTTTGTCAAATTGCGCCATTAAATCTTCCAGGTTTATAGAGATTTCATTCAGTTTCTCTGACTCGTCAGCTTTGAATACCATTTCTGGCACTGGAATTTCTCCCAAATCTTCCTCATTGAAGACAAAAGCAAAGAATTCATTTAATCTCTCCGCTGTGACTTTGTCTTCCCTGAGTGCCCCTTTTAAATCTCAGTCATCTAGCAGTCCAACTAATTCTTTTTCAACTTCTTGCTTTTAATATATCTAAAGTTTTTACTATTTGATTTGCCTCCAACGCAATCTTTTTTTCCAAAGTTCTTCTTTGCCTTCCTAATCAGCGCTTTGACTTGCCATTCCTTATACCGTTTCTTATTATTTTCAGTCGGATCCTTCTTCCATTTTCTGAAGGATTTTCTTTTAGCTCTAATAGCTTCCTTCACCTCACTTTTTAACCATGCTAGTGGTCGTTTGGCCTTCCTTCCTCCTTTTTTAATTCATGGAATATAACTGGTCTGGCTTTCAGGATGATATTTTTGAACAGCATCCACACCTGATGTAAATTTTTGACCTTCGCAGCTGCTCCTCTAAGATTTTTTTCCACCGTTCTTCTCATTTTATCACAGTCTCATTTTTGAAAGTTAAATGCTAACGTACTGGATTTCCTGCGTGTACTTACTTCAGAGCCGATATCAAATCTGATCATATTATGATCACTATCAAGCAGCCCCAACACCAATTCCTCCTGCACCAGATCATGCGTTCCACTAAGGACTAGGTCTAGAATTTTTTTCTCCTCTTGTTAGCTCCTGTACCAGCTGCTGCATAAAGTAGTCCTTGATTTCATCAAGGAATTTTACCTCCCTAGCATGCCTTGATGTTACATTTATCCAGTCAATATCGAGATAATTGAAATCACCCATATCATTGTGTTCCCCAGTTTGTTAGCCAACCTAATTTCTGATAAAATTTCTATGTCTGTTCATCCTGGCCAGGTGTATGCTAGTACACTCCTATCACTATCCTTTTCCCCTTTACACATGGAATTTCAATCTATAGGGATTCCAAGATGTGTTTTGTTTCCTGCAGAATTTTCAATCTATTTGATTCAAGGCCCTCCGTAACATACAGTGCTACCCTTCCATCAATTCGATCTACCCTATCACTATGATATAATTTGTACCCTGGTATGACAGTGTCCTACTGGTTATCCTCCTTCCACCAGGTCTCAGAGATGCCTATTATATCTAACTAGTAATGAAGGCCCGTTTCAAATCACAATGAAACGGGCGCTAGCAAGGCTCCCCTCCGTCCCTTTGTGTCTCCATGTGTCGCCGGCCCCCCTGCAGCCTCCGTGCGAATGTGCTGTGACCCTGGCCCTTTTGGCATACCCCCCAGCATCCGTGACCGTTCCCTTCCCCCCGATGTGTGTGTTGGCAGTGCACCCCCTTCCACCCCCACCGATGTCATCGCTGCCGGCGCTCCCCCCTCTCCGAAGGCCCCCCACCCCACTGACCTGCCGAAACAGAAGATTTCAGCATCATGTGAATGCCCCTGCAGTAGGAACCGATAGAGTAACGTGTGCTCCACCCTGGACGTCATCGCGTTTTGACGCGAGGGCGGAGCAGAGCTACAGTCAGTGGTGTGCTGGAGCCGGCTCGCTCCGGCTCGCAAGAGCCGCTTGTTAAATTTTGACAGCTCTTGCGAGCCAGTTGTTGTTGGGGGCGAGCCGGCTCCATTGCGGGAGGTAAGCATGGCAGGAGGGCGCCATCACTGGCCATGCTTACCTCCCCTGCCGCTCCGAAGCATGTACAACCATGTCCTTCGCCCCCTCCGTCTTTTTTTAATTACCTCCGTCGAAGCGCCGCCATTTAAAGCCCTGCTGCGTGCTGGCTGGCCGTCTCCAGGCTTCCCCTGCTTGATTCGGATGATGTTCGTGCCTTAGTCCCGCCTTCATTCTGACGTCATTTCCTTTTTTCGCGAAGGCGGGACTAAGGCACGAACATCATCCGAATCAAGCAGGGGAAGCCTGGAGACGGCCAGCCAGCACGCAGCAGGGCTTTAAATGGCGGCGCTTCGACGGAGGTAATTAAAAAAAGACGGAGGGGAGCAGGAGGGGAGGGTGGGAGCGAAGGAGCGGCAGGGGAGGGAGGAGAATCGCTGGATGGGTAGAGGGAGGCAGGGGAGAGACCTGCTGGGCATGGGTGGGTAGAGAGAGGCAGGGGAGAGACTTGCTGAGCATGGGTGGGTAGAGGGGGGCAGGGAAGAGACCTGCTGGGCATGGGTGGGTAGAGGGGGGCAGGGAAGAGACTTGCTGGGCATGGATGGGCAGAGGAGGGCAGGGGAGAGAATTGCTGGGCATGGATGGGCAGAGGGAGGCAGGGGAGAGAATTGCTGGCCATGGATGGGCAGAGGGAGGCAGGGGAGAGATTTGCTGGCCATGGATGGGCAGAGGGAAGCAGGGGAGAGAATTGCTGGGTATGGATGGGCAGAGGAGAGAATTGCTGGGCAGAGGGGGCAGGGGAGAGAAGAGAATTTCTGGGTATGGATGGATAGAGAGGGGCAGGAGAGAGAGGAGAGTTTCAGGACATGGATGGCGGGGAGAGCAAGAGAAATTCTGGACATGGATGGAGGGGAGGGAAGGGAGAGAGAAGAAATGCTGGACATGGAGGGAAGATAGAGGAAGGAGATTAGATGAAGGAAAAGGAAGTGAGGAGAGAAACTGCACATGGATGGAGAAAATAGGCAAAAGCTGGATCCACTGTACAGTCAAGTATGCGGAGGACCAGAAATGAAGAAGAAAGGAGGAAAGAAAAGAAATAAATGGAAAGGAAGCCCTGGAAACGGAGTCAAGGGAACAGATAGAGAGCAGCAGAATCAGATACTGGACCAGCATGATCAGAAAAACAAAGTCACCAGACAACAAAGGTAGAAAAAAAATAATTTTATTTTCATTATAGTGTTTGGAATATGTCCACTTTGAGAATCAGGTGCTGAACGTTAAAAGTTTATGTTTATTTACTTATTTATGGCATTTTATCCCATATTAAACATGAATTAGATTGGAACCTGGGATCATTTAATTTTTTTTTCCTGGAGAGAGTAATGTGTTGGCCGCTGCCCCCCCCCCCCCCCCCCGGGTATAGCCAGCTCTGCAATTTTTTGGGGGGGGGGGGCAGAGGTGGACGGGGGGCGCAGGGGTGGACGGGGGGGCGCAGAGGTGGGTGGGGGGGGCGCCGAGGTGGACCGGGGAGAGAGCCTGTTGTTAAAAATTTACCAGCACACCACTGGCTACAGTGCAGTACAACGTTGGAGCTGAGAATGTGCTCCGCCCTCAACGTCATAACGTTTGACGCGAGGGTGGGGCCCACAGACTGTGATTTTGTGTGGCTTCAGAGCTTCGAACTTACGAACCTGGCTTCAGTGACGTCAGTGCAAATAGAACGTTGAGGGTGAGTTTTATATATATAGATGTTTCATTTAATGCAGTATATTCTATCTCTCCCATCTTATTTCTTAGGCTTGTGGCATTCATATATAGACATTTCAAACTATGTTTATTGTTCTTATTTACATCTTGATCAGCAGTTGACAGTGATAATTTGCAACTTTTTGTCTGCTTTTTATTTAAAGACACCTGGTCTACTATGTTCTCTATTACAACCTCCTATCTTCCCTGTTTTGACGATATCTTTGAAAGATACTTTGTTCTGAACCATGTGCTTTTGAATGACTGTTGTAGGGTGAGAAATGGTGCCTGGCACTTGCCACCAGTTGGAGGACCCTGGGCCATCAAATTCCCAAGTCAAGAAGAAGTAGCATTTTCCTGAGGTTGGAAGCAATAGTGGCTACCAGCAGAGCTCATCCCAGGAGGAATGTTGTTGACCAGGGTGTGAAGGAACAGTGATGTTACAGGCTTAGTTTGGGAGGAGGACATGAGAGGCAGTGTCTCCTGAAATTCTTCAGTTGTTGGTGCTGAATTGGCTCACCTCTTTCCACTGTACATATAACTGCCTGGGGTAGCGGAATACCTTCTTCGGCCCCAAATAAACCAACCTCTGCTATCTTCCCCTTCCCCCACCCAAGCTTCCCATTTGCTGATACTGCATGAGGTAAAAATTAGGTCTGGCCATGGCTTAGATAGCCCAACTTGCTCCACTGCCAAATTATGCCTCTGGTGGGGACAGAGTGAATGGAGTGATCAAAGGAACTGTCCCTGATCCCTTTCTCTTCCCTCCTTCCCTTTCATCCTCCACTGATCCTGAATCCCTCAGCCCCTTTTCATCCTCTATCCCTCTGCACCTGCCTGAAATCCCTTCTCCATTTCAGTCCTCTGAGATCCCTTTTCTCTCCATCTTCCTTATCTCCTCCCTCCTCAGCACCAATCACTAAAGCTTTTTTTCCCCCAAAACAGGACCAAATAAATTAACTGGATACCTAGGAAATGTCAAACAATGTCTTTAATTTTATAAAGTAAAATAAAAATTTACATTATTCAATACATTCTAATTTGTGCAAATTTGCATTAGAATTTGTATATTTTCCAACAGAATCTTGAAAAATGTGCCACAGGAAACCAGGGACTAAAATTTCTAAATGCTATTCAATGACAAATTTTTGATATGCAGTGCCCTACTGTAGTAATGCAGGGGTGGATTGAAGACAATAGCAACAACCTTTTGCTAGAACAGGACTAAAGCATCTTTGAATGATGACATAACCGCAGCAAAAGTCCTTTTTTTTGGTTCTAGATAAAATGTGGATATCATTCAGACAAACTTGAATCAGAAAACTAATCCTCTTCATAACTCCTGACTACTTCATCACTGACTTGGCAAAACGCTGGTCTGCTTTGTTTTACGTGAACTTTGGTGTGTACGGTTTGGATATTCAGCAAAAATAGAGGCACAGGCCTCAGTTTGTTTGCAGAAGATATTCTATAGCTCATTGACACACAGTTTATTTTAACTGAGACAAGAACAGACAAGGTACTGCTTGACTGCCAGGGACTGCATGTTGAGGAAAGTTTTATCATATTTTCAACAGGCTTAGAGCTGTTTGCTTATTCATCATTCACCCATTAAACTGCAGCATCTTCTGCACTGGGCTGCCAGTTGCAGAGAAAGATATTCATTGATCAATGAAACATGTTGTCTCAAGGATATGCTGGGTTTGTAATTAATGCAGAGCCCTTATTCATGCACCGTGACAACATATGCTCACTATGAGCATCACGGCAAAGGTTCACTTCATTTCTTTAAGCCCAAGTTTTGCTTTTCCATGCTTCAGGTAATTCCTAATGCTGTAGACAGCATATGCTGGTGGAATGTGATAAGACTTGAATGAGCAGAGAGCATCCCTGCCGCCGAAGTAAACACCCCACTGAAGGCTGAAAAGGTGTCTGCACAGTTGTTGAAAAAAAAAAAAAAGGAAAATTTACTCCTATATACTGTTGCATGCAAATATTTAATAACAGCAAATTAACCCCCCCCCCCCTTTTTTTACAATTTCATGCGGCAGTACCGCACTGCCAGCTGCTACCGTAGCTTTGTAAACAGGGGCCTAAGAAAGGAAATTGTTTTTTAAAAGGTCATTGTTAGTGCTTCCTAAACAATTCATTCTCCCAGTGTTACCTGTCAGTAAGGACTAGATTCAGTAGATTCAGTAAATGGTGCTCAAAAACGGCACTGAAAATAAATTTGCGCTGAGCGCTATTCTATAAACGACGCTCCAAGTTGGGCTTAGAGCTGGTTTCTGTGCCAAATTTTGGGCATGAGGATTTACACCAACTGAAAATTGGTGTACATCCTGCATGTAATTTAGGCGCAGATTCCCAGTATTCTGCGGATATCTTTAGCGAATGCCTCTGACCCTCCTATGCCCCTTCCGTGGCCATATCCCCTTTGGAATTGTGTGCTATAAAATTTGCATGCTGATCTTTATGGAATAGCACTTAGCAAAATGTATGGGGAAATCCAAATTGTTGCCAATTAACACCAATAATTGTTAGCACCCAATTATTGGTGCTAATTAGCTTGTTGGCCAAATTATTTGTGTGCACATCTCAGGATAGCATGCAATTTGCGTACAGAAATTTGCATGCCATTTATAGAAACCAGGGGTAAATGTTTAGTTCTGTTTATTTACTTTGATTATCTACCCTTCACTAACAGATCCAGGGAAGAATGCATATGAAGAATAAAAACAGTAGCATAATAGAATAAAAATCAAGTTTAATCAAACAAAAGTATGAGAATAATCAAATTTTAACTAATTTCCTAAAATGTAAATGATCTCTTTCCTTGCAAATCTCTGGGGGCCAGCATGTCACAAGGCAGGAGTATGTCACCCGAATGCACACTTCCTAGCAGACACCAAACATGCCCCTGTACTGTGCTGGGACTAGAGATGAAGCGGGAAAAGCATCACCTGTCCTGAACATCACATAGTAAGTCACTCTTATGCAGTTATTCCAAGGAGCCAAAAAGAAGTATATTGCTGCAGTTCTGCTCCCCCACCCCTTATCTGCCCCCCAGCCTGAGCTGCTGTTGTTCCATTATCAACCCACTAAGCCTTTACTGTAAAAACTAAAGTATACAATGAGTATGAATGGCATAGCCTCTCCAGTATCCACAGTGCCAGCATTCCCCTCACACAGGAGCAACTGATCTGACGTTCACTGCTGTCTGTCATAGAGTAGGATCCCAACAGTGTGGTGCAGTACTGCAGCCAGAGCTTTAGGCTGAAGCTGGAGCCCCAGTGAGCTTGTGATGCTGCAGTGGCTGCACGGAAAGTCCAAGGAGGAGGAGGACTCAAGGCTGATCTGACAATGACAGAAAGAGGAAACAGACATGATATTGTGGGAAGGGGAGACCTGGAACTGAAGATACATTGAGGGACTTGGGGATCATGAGACTGCTGGATTTGAGGAGTGGGAAGGCAGAGGAACAAAGTTGTCAAGAAGATGCTGGATAGGGAAACATGAGGAAAGAAGCAAATTCAAAGTTTAGGATAGCTAAAAAAAAAAAATAGAGGAAGGGGATGCTGTCACGGTGAGGAAGTACGGTGGGAGAGAGAGAGAGAGAGAGAGAAATGTAGTCTGGTCCAGTAAATAGAAAAAGGTAGATGCTATGAATGGGAAGGTTGGAGAAGGAGAAGAAGAGAGATGATAGCTGTGAGGTGGAGGTGGGAGTGCAATAAAAGAGAGAGGGTTACCAGCAGGGAGAGAGAGGATAGGAGAGAAAAGGGGCATGCTGGTCAAAGACAGGGAGTAGAGAAAGAGGAATATGCGCTGATGTGGTAGACTTGCAGGCTTATTTTCGAAAGAGAAGGGTGCCCATCTTTCAACACAAATCAGGAGATGGGCGTCCTTGTCCCAGGGTCGCCCAAATCGGCATAATCGAAAGCCAATTTTGGGTGTCCTCAACTGCTTTCCGTCGCGGGGATGACCAAAGTTCACGGGGGCGTATCGGATGCGTAGCGAAGGCGGGACTTGGGCTTGCCTAACACATGGATGTCCTCGACCGATAATGGAAAAAAGAAGGGCATCCCTGACGAGCACTTGGGAGACTTTACTTGGTCCATTTTGTTTACGACCAAGCCTCAAAAAGGTGCCCAAACTAACCAGATGACCACCGGAGGGAATTGGGGATGACCTCCCCTTACTACCCCAGTGGTCACCAACCCCCTCCCACCCTCAAAAGAAATTTTTTAAATATTTTGTGCCAGCCTCATATGTCATACTCAGATCCCTCGCAGCAGTATGCAGGTCCCTGGAGCAGTTTTAGTGGGTGCAGTGCACTTCAGGCAGGCGGACCCAGGCCCATCCCCCCTACCTGTTACACTTGTGGTGGTAAATGTGAGCCCTTCAAAATCCACCAGAAACCTACTGTACCCATATCTAGGTGCCCTCCTTCACCCCTTGGGGCTATGGTAGTGGTGTACAGTTGTGGGGAGTGGGTTTTGGGGGGGTTGGAGGGCTCAGCACACAAGGTAAGGGCAGGGCCGGTCGTAGTAAGTGTGGGGCCCTATGCAGACCAATTTGGTGGGGCCCCATCCTAACCCTGCCCCACTCTAGCTCCACCCCATTGATAATATTATTCAATTTTTAGAAAAATTTTTATTTATGAAATTTCAAATAAAGACAAATGAAGCTAAACTTGTACAGGAAAAACTGATTGAAATAATAAGCACAATGCTATCATGAACACCCCCCCCCCCCCCCCCCCCCAGAAATTATTCAGTTCATGTCCACTACAATTAGTTCCAATTCTCATAACCCCGGGGGGGGGGGTCAGAGGTGCGGACACTCAATCTCTCCACTGCAAAACACTATACACAAACTTGTGCAAAAACACACTTACCAAACCATAACAGCACTAACTCCAAGGACAGGACAAGAACAACCTTATGCGTGGAAAGGCAGAACTGTAATTACACCAGACTCTAAAACACCAATACACTACCTCATGAAAAAAAAAAAAAAAAAAAGGGCTGCAAATGCTACACGCTAGCACACCTTGATCACACATGAAAAACACATGGCAGAACAGATATGAAGGCAAAATACGGAACTGGAAAGTTACCTCAAGAAATCAGACTCAGCACGCAGCAATACTAGAAAAATTGAAACTTACATGCAAAATATCACAGATGCACATTTCCAAAAGCTGACATTTTCCAATTAATAAATTCTGAATAAAATACTTTTTTCTACCTTTGTTGTCTGATCATTTGTTTTTTTCTATTCACTTTGGTCCCAGTGTCTTCTGTTTTATGCAGTGTCTTCTTTCCATTTGATATTTTTTCTCTCACCATGTCCACCATCCTCCTGTGTCCTTATGTGTCCTATCTACCATCTGTAGCCCTGTCCCTATTCTTTCTCCAGTTTCAGCATCTGCCTTCAAAGTGTTCCGATCCAGCCCTTAAATTCAGCAATTTCCCCTCCATGCATATCCAGCATTTCTCCTCACTCCCCTCCTTCCATGTACATCTACTTTCCTCCCCTCCCCTACATCCATGTCCAGCATTTCTCCTATATCCCTTCCCCTCCATCCATGTGCATCTCCTTCCTTTGTCTTTCCTTCCCTCCATTCCTGCCCAACATTTCTCCTCTCTCCCCTGCCCTCCATGTCCAGCAATTTCTCTTCTCTCCCTGGGCCCTGCCCTCCCATCCATGCTCCTCTGTCCCCCGTCCCCTCCATCGATCCCTATCCAGCAATTCCCCTCTCTCCCTGAGCCCTGCCCTCCCATCCATTCTCCTCTCTGTCCCCTGCCCCCTCCATTCATCCCTATCCAGCAATTACCCTCTTTCTCTGAGCCCTGCCCTCCCCTCCCATCCATGCTCCTCTCTGTCCCCTGCCCCCTCCATTCATCATCCTTATCCAGCAATTCCCCTCTCTCCCTGAGCCCTGCCATCCATGCCCAGGTCCTCTCTCCCTTGCCCTCCCGCTCCCATGTTCAACTGCCTGCCTGTCCGCCCTGGCGCCCTCTTCTTCTCCCCCCAACCAAGGATTTTTCTTTTAAATTTACCCTCCGTCGCTGGAATCCCACAGCAGCGTTCATCACTGAAAGCGCTCCTCCCCTCCCGAGTCCCCCTGATGTCTCTAGCAGAACGCAGAAGCTCTTCCTGATTCGTTCATTCTCAGTGTCCCGCCCTTGAGGGCAGGACACTAAGAATGAACAAATCAGGAAGAGCTGCCCTCTGCTAGAGACGTCGGGGGGACTCGGGAGGTGAGGAGTGCTTTCAGTGACGCACGCAGTATGCTGCTGTGGGATTCCGGTAATGGAGGGTAAATTTAAAAGAAAAATCCTTGGTTGGGGGGGGGGGAGAAGAAGAGGGCGCCAGGGCAGACAGTGGCGGTAAGCATGGCACGACGGCGCCCTCCAGCCATGCTTACCGTCCGTGTCAGAGTTGGACCGGCCCTGGGTAGAGGCTGACTGAGGCGCGCTGCGCGGGGCCCTATGCGGCCGCCTCGGTCGCCTTGGCCTAAGACCGGCCCTGGGTAAGGGAGCCATGCACCTGGGAGCAATTTCTAAAGTCCACTGCAGTGCCCCCTAGGGTGCCCAGTTGGTGTCCTGGCATGTCAGGGGAACCAGTGCACTATGAATCCTGGCTCCTCCCATGACCAAATGGCTTGGATTTGGTCATTTCTGAGATGGGCGTCCTCGGTTTCCATTATGGCCGAAAATTGGGGACAACCATCTCTAAGGACAACCATCTCTAAGGTTGACCTAAATTTCACGATTTGGGTGTCCCCAACTGTATTATCAAAATGAAAGATGGACGCCCATCTTGTTTTGATAATACGGGTTTCCCCGCCCTTTCGCCAGGATGTCCTGCGAGGACGTCCTCAGGAAAACTTGGGCGCCCCTTTTGATTATGCCCCTCTTGGTCTTCAGCAAAGCCTTTGATATGGTTCCTCATAGGAGACTTATAAATAAACTGAGTGGCTTGGGGTGGTCCTAGGCTAAGCAACTGGATTAAAAATTGGTTCACTGACAGACAATAGAGGGTAGTGGTAAATGGCACTCACTTGGAGGAAAGAAGTAAGCAGTGGAGTACATCATTGCTCTGTCCTGAGGCAGATTCAGTTCAATACCTTTGCTGAAAGGTTTGATAGGAAAATTTGCATTTTTGCAGATGGCACAAAGATCTGCAACAAAGTGGACATCCCTGAGGGAGTTAGCAAAATGAGAAGTGATCTGCAAAAACTAGAAGACTGATCGAATACTTGGCAGTTAACCTTGAATGTGAAGTGCAGAGTGATGCATTTGGGTGTACGCAATAAGACTGGAGAAACTGACTTGCACAGATCAGGAGAGACACCATGGGGTGTTAGTATATGAGAATCACAAAGTGGCAAAACAATGTGACAAATCAGTGGCCAAAGCCAAATGCCAGGCTGCATAGAGAGGGGAGTAACCAGCAATAAGGAGGAAGCAATAACACCTCTGTACAAGACGCTGTTAAGGACTCACTTGGAGTACTGTGAACAGTTTTGGAGGTTTTATCTTGCTAAGAACAAAGAGGATTTGGTGTAGAGGAAATGGTAAGAGATCTCCATCAGAAGATATATGAGAAGAGATTAGATATGCTAACTATGTATATTTATGGCAGGCAAGGCATATTGACAAGCATTGTTTTTATTCTCCACCTTTGGAAAGGTGGAGTAGATGAGTAGCTTATGCTTATGTTTGTTTGTTTATTCAATTTCCTATACCACATAAGCTATAAATGATGGATCTAGGTGATGTACAAGTAAAACAAAATAAATATTAGAAAAAGAAATGAACTATCATTAATAAATAGGACAAGAACATGCATCCAAGAGAAAGACAATCAAAAGATAGAAACATAGCCTGCAACTTAGAATAACATACCTCAAGGTACCAGCTCCCGATAAAATAGAATCACTCCTTAATTAAAATAACATACCAGTCCTGCTGGCAAAATACAATGTTGTCAGTAAGGCCTTAAATTTAGGAAAGGCAATTTCTCTACGAATTGGTGGTGGGAGGTCATTGCAGAGTTTTGGGGCCAAATGTGAAAAGGCTGATTGAGGTGTAGATTCATGAGTAGTATACCTCAATAGCATACATCAAACGTTAATTATCATTAATTGATTTTCACAGGTAGCCACACTCACTTCTGGTCACATCAGCCAATAAGAATTGAAGATCTGCAGAGGCCATGTCCCTCTCTGCCAAAGCTCTGCCCACCCCTGCCCCACCCCTTTAATGATATCACAGGATATAATGTTATAGCCCACCCATGCCCCACCCCTTTTGTATAATCGCACCACTAGCCCTGTCTTATTTTCATAACCCTGCCCCCAAACCCCTCCCTTTTTGGTGATATTGCAGGAAGTGACATAACTCTGCCCCTTTTCCAAGATGGTGGCGACTACTGGACACATCACCACACTTCCTGGTTCACACTCCTCGCCACTTTCTTGGATGAGTCACATGACAGGAAGTAACACCTATCACCCCCTCTGACACTACCTCCTATAGTCCTGGAGGAGCATGGGAAGTTTGTCTTATCTCTGTCCTTAAGCCATTTTTTTTATTCCATTCACTCCCTCTTCCCCTGCTTGTTTTTTCAGCCCTCTGTTTTTTGTTTGTTTTTTTTACAACACATGGCATCAAGCAGAAGTCCATTATAGCTAAAATGTTCATTCCATAGACACAAGGGCATTGCCTTCCTTTTTCAGAAAAAATCAGCATACACGAAACTGTTTAATATAACTTTCACAAGAAACCAGAGAGGGTCAGACTAATCAGGATTTCAATGATATCTTACAATACATGCTGACTTTTAAACTCCTTTTTCTGAACAGTGCTGCAAAAAGGTTTGACCCCAGACCCCCCCCCCCCCCCCCCCCTCCTTTTCCTGAGCCCCGGTGTCAGACAGATGTTTTTTTTCTTTTGGGAAAAAAAAAAGAAGAAATTTTTAGCCAGTATAGGAAAAAAAAAACAAAATAAGCTATAAATGGCACATAGGCAAAAGAACTAGTGTTGAATTTTAAAACAACCCTAATGGTTTTGCAATCATTACCCCTCTCCTCTTCTCTTACAGCAATCATACATAGAGATCAGCAAACATACTGATTTTAACTCAGTGTGAGCTCACACAGGTTGACAAGCAGTCCCCCCCCCCCCCACCCCCTCAAGCACTCACCCTCCTTTTTTTCAGTGGTCATTTTGAAAGAAGAAAAACAGCTGTTTTTTTTAGAGATCAGAGCCTCACACAATGGTCAATGTGTTTTACTTTTCAATGATTTTTATTGATGAATAAACAACACAAACATTATGATGAATTCTACCAAAGTGTTACTAAAAGAAATATCATTTGAAAACAATCTACAGAGTCATCTTATATCATCAACATTTTCTCCCCATTTTTGTGTCCCCCCCCCCCCCCCCATCATACCGTTCCCTCCCAACTGGTTCCTTAAGACCCAAATGCTTCAACCATTATGGAGTGGACCTCAAGGACCTTTGCTCTGATAGCCCTCCAGGATCCATCCCCCATACAGCACCTTAACCCTCCCCCTCAACCCCCTCCCCCTTTTACTAATACAATGCTATCAGAGAAGAATCGCCATCAGTTCCATCTTACTAATCATATGTTCAACAGGGAATTCTTAGCTTTTGGGGGCAGAGTATCTAAGAATGGGCCCCATCTCGTGCAATAACTGTTAAACTCCTGGGGGTTTCCTTCCCGGATCATCAGTCTCTCAGTTCGTAACAGCTGCACCATTTGCATTCGCCAGTTCTGGAGGGAAGGGCACCTTGGCGATATCCAATCAGCCAAAATGGACTTTTTAGCTATCAAAATAGCCCGCTTCGTAAAATTCGTGAGACCCCTTGGCTTCGGGGTGCGTAAGCTAAGCTTTCCAAATAGGAGAAGTGGAGAGTAAATCCATCTGGTCGCCCACATATCAGAAACTTGTTGAATCAGAGATTTCCAAAAGTTCCTCACCTTAGGGCAAGACCAGTACATATGCCCCAAAGTCGCTCCATCTTCACTACACTTGGGGCATGCCCCATCTGAGGAGGCACCCATATGGAACGCCCGGCGTGGTGGGATGTGCATCTGGAACGCAAACCGATACTGTACCTCCCAATGGTCTGCTAGAGGAGACGTATTGCATATGGCCAACACATGTTCTTTAAACAAGCTTGGAGAAATTTCCACTAACAGGTCATGGCCCCAGGCTACAGCGTATTTTCCAAAATCAGGTTCCGAAATTGTGTCTCTAATATGACGGAGTTGATACCTCAATTGTACTGTTTGCTGTGATCCCAAAGAATAGGCCGATGACAATTCTTCCTGCACATCCTCAGCCAGTTCCTCCCACGGTAAGCTCCTTATGTAATGAAGCAGTTGCCAATAATGGATGTAGTCCTTTGGGTCAATGTGTTTTAAGATAGAGAAAAAAACCCAGAGCCACACAATTAGTGTTTTTTTATCCTCTGATCCTATTCCCACCCATCTACTTAACACTATCTCTCCTACTGTCATCCCTTTTATCTATCATATCCTCAATCTTTCACTATCCACTGCGACTGTTCCTGATGCCTTCAAACATGCCATAGTCACACCACTCCTTAAAAAACCTTCATTGGACCCTATCTGTCCTTCCAACTATCGCCCTATCTCCCTCCTCCCTTTCCTATCCAAGATACTTGAACGTGCTGTTCACCGCCGTTGCCTTGACTTTCTTTCATCTCAATCTATTCTTGATCCACTTCAATCTGGCTTTCGCCCCTTCATTCAACTGAAACAGCGCTTGCCAAAATCTCCAATGATCTGTTCCTGGCCAGATCCAAAGGTCTCTATTTTATACTCATCCTTCTCAATCTATCTGCTGCTTTTGACACTGTTGATCACATCCTACTCTTTGATACGCTGTCCTCACTTGGATTTCAGGGCTCTGTTCTTTCCTGGTTTTCTTCTTATCTCTCCCAGTGTACCTTTAGTGTATACTCTAGTGGATCCTCCTCTACTTCTATCCCACTGTCAGTTGGTGTACCTCAGGGAGCTGTCCTGGACCTCTTCTTTTCTCCATCTATACTTCTTCCCTTGGTACTCTGATCTCATCCCATGGTTTTCAGTATCATCTTTACACTGATGACTCCCAGATCTACCTCTCCACACCAGAAATCTCAGCAGAAATCCAGGCCAAAGTATCAGCCTGCCTGTCTGACATTGCTGCCTGGATGTCTCGGCGCCATCTGAAACTAAACATGACCAAGACTGAGCTTCTCATCTTTCCCCCTAAACCAACCTCTCCTCCTCCCCTATTCTCTATTTCTGTGGATAACACTCTCATCCTTCCTGTCTCATCAGCTCATAACCTTGGGGTCATCTTCGACTCCTCCCTCTCCTTCTCTGCACATATTCAACAGACTGCTAAAACCTGTCGTTTCTTTCTCTATAATATCAGCAAAATTCCCCCTTTCCTTTCTGAGCACACTACCAGAACCCTCATCCACACTCTTATCACCTCTCGCTTACACTATTGCAACTTGTTTCTTACAGGTCTCCCACTTAGCCATCTCTCTCCTCTTCAATCTGTTCAAAATTCTGCTGCACGACTAATATTCCGCCAGTGTCGTTATGCTCATATTAGCCCTCTCCTCAAGTCACTTCATTGGCTTCCTATCTGTTTCTGTAATGGTATCAGTTTATTATTGAGATATGTAGCATGATATTTAGTTGGATCATATATAGCAATACAAAAATACAGCTTTAAAAATACAGTTTTAAATTACAGCAGAGAAAATAGTTTCATTTCAAGCCCCTCTCTCCCCTCCCTTTTTCCTGGGGACTTTTGATAGCAGGGCTAGTCAATTACAAACACTTAACAGAGACAAAAGCTGGCTGGGAGGGTCACCAAGACATCTCTAGAGAACAAAAAACTGAAGCAGAGAGACTCCTATGACTCAAATGACAAAAGAAACTCCACCTATCACAGCAGACTGAAACCCTCAAGCTATAAAAAAGCCATTTGCCAGCAGATATCCAGGAAACATGTGACCATGCTTCCCTGCAAACTACGATACCCAAGATCCCCTGCAAACTACAATACCCAGGACTCAGAGAACATTATAAAAAGCCTGGAAACAGCCCAGCTCTCTCTCTTGGGACCTGCCTCCTCTTGGGACCTGCTGCTCTCCTTGGGGTCTGCTGACGCCTTGCTCCTGACCATGAGCTCATCAATCAGCTGGACCACAGCATGCTTGTAACAAGGACTGTAAGTTAACCTATAACCTTAAGATTTGGACCTGTTACTTTGTTCTATTTTATGCACAAATTCTCTGTTCTAAGATCCTTTTAAAAGCTATCTCTCGTCTGTAACCTTATTTATATGATTGCATTAATCATATTGTAAAATAATAAACCTTTTGAATTTAAATATATAGTGTTCTTGTCCTTTAGACCTAGTAATGCAGGTTAATGCAATCCAATAAGTACACTTAATTCCTTTTATTCTTGAATCGTTCTTACCTTATGGGTAAGCGAGTGCTCTTAAAATATTCCCCTGCTCTTTGTTCTTAAATATCATATTAGGACTGTGACAATTTTGTAACATTTTTGATGGATATTAAGAACATTTAAATTATTTCCGGTAACATTTCCACATACAGTTCAAACTCCTCTTATTGACCTATAAGTGCATTCACTCTGCAGCTCCTCAGTACCTCTCCACTCTCATCTCTCCCTACATTCCTCCCCGGGAACTCCAATGGATCCAATGAAGGTTTTTTGAGGAGTGGTGTAACTACGGCATGTTTGAAGGCATCAGGAACAGTCGCAGTGGAAAGTGAAAGATTGAGGATATGATAGATAAAAGGGATGATAGTAGGAGAGATAGTGCTAAGTAGATGGGTGGGAATAGGATCAGAGGAACAGTTTCGAGGAAGAACGAAAATGTGCAGTTTCTTCTTCAGTGATTTCAGAAAGGAAGAAAAGGAGGCAGGGGTTGAAGGAGGGTTGAGAGAATGGACTAAAGGAAGGAGAGGTGGAGTCGACTTGCTTGAGAATTCAAGTTTAGTCTTATCGTGAAAGTACTTAGCCAGAATCTGGGGAGAAAGTGAAGGGGGAGTTGGAGGTGAAAGCACTTTGAGGAAAGAGTTCAGTGTGGCAAAGAGACGTCCAGGGTTTGAGCCAAGAGAATTTGTCAACTGGATGTAGTAGTCCTGTTTGGCAAGTGAAAGAGCAGACTGGAAGGAGGTCAGCAAGAATTTGAAAGGTATGAAGTCAGCATGGGCATGGAATTGCAGCCAAAGGCCTTCGTCAGAGTGGGCACAGGAATGTAGGTAGCGGATTCAAGGGGCGTAGCCACGGGTGTGTCTGGATGGGCCTAGGCCCACCCAGTTTGGGTTCAGGCCCACCCAGCAGCGGAGCGGAGGGAGCAGGCAGCACTGATCCTGCAACTGCCTCCTCTCTGACGGCAGCGCTTTCCAGACGCTGCCTACCGCCGCCACAATCTACTTCCTCCCTCTGTCTCAACAGCAGCGGAAGCATCGCGATTCAAACACGCTGCCTCCTGCTTCTAACCCAGAAGCGTCTCCTCTGCAGAGGAGACGCTTCCGGGTTAGAAGCAGGAGGCAGCGTGTTTGAATCGCTACCGCTGCTGTTGAGAGTGAGACAAAGGGAGAACTTGGAGGTAGATCGTGGCGGCGGTAGGCAGCGTCTGGGAAGCGCTGCCGTCAGAGAGAGGGCGGGCAGGTGGAATGGGAGGGAAGGATGCATGGGGGTGAAGGAGAATTGCTGGACACATGGATGGGAGAGAGGAGAGTCACGGGATGGAGGTGGGGGTCAGGGGAGAGAGGAGAATTGCTGGGGATGATGGATGGAGGTGGGGGGCAAGGGAGAGAGGAAAATTGCTGGGGATGATGGATGGAGGTGGGGGGCAAGGGAGAGAGGAGAATTTCTGAGGATGGATAGATGGATGGAGGTGGGGGTCAGGGGAGAGAGGAGAATTGCTGGGGATGATGGATGGATGGATGGAGATGGGGGGCAGGGGAGAGAGGAGAATTGCTGGGGATGGATGGATGGAGTGGGGGGCAGGGGAGAGAGGAGAATTGCTGGGGATGGATGGATGGAGTGGGGGCAGGGGAGAGAGGAGAATTGCTGGGGATGATGGATGGATGGATGGATGGATGGATGGAGGTGGGGGGGGGGTAGGGGAGAGAGGAGAATTGCTGGGGATGGATGGAGGTGAGGGGCAGGGGAGAAAGGAGAATTTCTGGGGATGGATGGATGGATGGAGGTGGGGGGCAGGGGAGAGGAGAATTGCTGGGAATGGATGGAGGGAACAGGGGCAAGAACAGAATTGCTGGGGATGGATGGATAGGGGCAGGGGAGAGAAGAGAATTGCTGGGGATGGATGGAGGGGAGAGGAGAGTTGCTGGACATGGGTGGATGGAGGGGAGGGAAGAGGAGAGATGAAGGTTGCTGGACATGGGTGGATGGAGGGGAGGGCAGGGGGCAGAGGAGGGTTGCTGGACATGGATGGATGGAGGGAAGGGCAGGAGAGAGGAGGCTGCTGGATATGGATGGAGGAGAGGGAAGGGAGAGAGAAGGAATGCTGGACATGGATGGAGGGAAGGGAAGAGTGAGGAAGGAGATGAGATGAGGGAAAAGGAAGAAAGGAGAAAATTGCACATGGATGAAGAAAATAGGCAGAAGCTGGATCCACTGGACAGTCAAGTCTGCGGAGGACCCAGAGCAAGAAATGAAGAAGAAAGGCGGAAACTAAAGAAATAAATGGAAAGGAAGCCCTGGAAATGGAGTAAAGAGGACAGATAGCAGCAGAATCAGATACTGGGCCAGTATGATCAGAAAAACAAAGTCACCAGACAGCAAAGGTAGAAAAAAAATCATTTTATTTTCATTATAGTGTTTGGAATATGTCCACTTTGAGAATCAGGTGCTCAACATTAAAAGTTTATATTTATTTACTTATTTATGGCATTTTATCCCACATTAAACATGAATGAGATTGGAACCTGGGATCATTTAATGTTTTTTTTTCCTGGAGAGAGTAATGCATTGCCTCCCCCACCCCCCAGGCTCTCTCCCCAGCTATAGCCAGCTCTGCAATTTTGAGGGGAGGTGCACAGGTGGACGGGGTGGGGGGGCGCAGAGGTGGACTGGGGAGAGAGCCTGTTGTTAAACATTTACCAGCACACCACTGTCTAGTGCCCACCCATCCAACCTGTTGGCCCACCCAAAAATTGACTTCTGGCTACGCCACTGGCGGATTCTAGAGGTCAGCCAAGGCTGGGGTTTGGTACACCTTACAGAACGGAGAATAGGAGGAGAGAGAATATCCAGAGCAAAGGAGAAAGTATTATAGGAAGAGACAGCCTCATTGATAGACTTGGATAACATAGTGCTTGAGAAGAGATTTGAAACACAGGAGGACAAAGTAGAAGGGTCAATAGCCTGAAAATTCTTAAATGTATTGGTTGAAATTGGACAGGACCTGGTGGGGGGAGGGTGTTTAAGTGTGAAAGTTATTAGATGATGGTCAGAGAGGGGAAGTGCTGAGGCACAGAAACTGGACTGAGCAGTTAGAGAAGAGGATAATATCAAGACAGTGGCCATTTTGGTGAGTGGGGGTAGTGGAGCACAGTTGAAGAGGGGTAAAGGGGGCACTCAGGAAAGACAAAGCCATAGCGGAGTGATTAAATGAATTCTTTGCTTTGGTCTTTACCAAGGAAGATTTGGGAGAGATGCAGGTGCCAGAAATGGTATTCAAAGCTGATGAGTCAGAGAAACAGAATGAAATCTCTGTAAACATGGAGGATGTAATTGCACAATTTGACAAATTGAAGAGTTGCAAATCTCCTGGATCAGATGGTATTCATCCCAGAGTAGTGATAGAATTGAAAAATGAACTTGTGGAACTATTGTTAGTATTAGATTGTAAGCTCCTTTGAGCAGGGACTGTCCTTCTTTGTTAAACTGTACAGCGCTGCGTAACCCTAGTAGCGCTTTAGAAGTGTTCA
Organism: Microcaecilia unicolor; assembly: GCF_901765095.1. Taxonomy (NCBI): domain Eukaryota; kingdom Metazoa; phylum Chordata; class Amphibia; order Gymnophiona; family Siphonopidae; genus Microcaecilia; species Microcaecilia unicolor. The sequence continues at coordinate 485,189,588 of NC_044032.1, read as the reverse complement.
GTAGTAGTAGTAGTAGTAATAGGTAATATATCTTTCAAATCATGCATGGTACCAGAAGATTGGAGGGTGGGCAATGTAACGCCGATATTTTTAAAATGTTCCAGAGGAGATCTGGGAAATTTATAGACCGGTGAGCCTGACATCGGTGCCAGTCAAAATGGTAGAGACTATTATAAAGAACAAAATTACAAAGAATATTCAAAAGCATGGGTTAATGAGACAAAGCCAACATGGATTTAGTGAAGGGAAATCTTGCCTCACCACTCTACTACATTTTTTTTTTAAGGGGTGAATAAACATAAGGATAAAAGTGAGTCGGTTGATAATTTGTATCTGGATTTTCAAAAGGCATTTGACAAAGTACCTCATGAAAGACTCCAGAGGGAATTGGAGAATCATGGGATAGGAGGTAGTGTTCTATTGTGGGTTAAAAACTGGTTAAAAGAAAACAGAGAGTAGGTTCAAAATGGTCAGTATTCTGAATGGAGAAGGGTAGATAGTGAGGTTCCCCGGGGGCATGTGCTGGGACCGTTGATTTTAACATATTAATAAATAATCTAGAGATAGGAGTAACTAGTGAAGTAAATTTGCTGATGACACAAAGTTATTCAAAGTTGTTAAGTCGCAAGAGGATTGTGAAAAATTACATGAGGATCTTGCAAGACTGGGAGACTGTGCATTCATATGGCAGATGACATTTAATGTGAAGAAGTGCAAAGTGATGCATGTGGGAAAGAGACTGAGTATAGCAGAGGTGGGATTGATATGCAAATTTTATAACATACACATGGTACACACATTGAATACTACATTCACATAAATTCACTTCATCTTTGTAGCAGGTAGAAATTTGTATATTTCAATTTGTGGGAACTATGGATGAACCTATTATCAATGCGCACAGGCGCTTCTGGTATATAAAGCAGCAATAAAATAGTCATCTTTTACACCTCATTTTCATTTCAGGTTATTACACTTATAGCCCACTTATCAGGTTTCTTCTACGCAGATAACCTATAAATGTACATAAATACATAAAACAAAATGAAACAGCTCAGACCAAATAGTTACATCATTCCACTTAACTAAACACAGTTTGAAAACAAGAAGTGTGCTTTCAGCTTTTGTCAAAATTGGAAAAGATCTTTTCTTATTTTGTGGCACCAAGGGCAAAGTGTTCCGGTGCAATGAGCCAGCTATTGAAAATACACGAGAGTGGGTCATAACTCTATGTACCGCTGGTAAATCTTTTGACTTAATCATAAAGAATGACATCATTTTATAAATGGAGGGAGGGAAAGAGGAAGGGAAGAGGCCACAGGAGTCATTTTTTTTCAGTTTTTAAAGGTTAAGGGAGTTGGGCTGTGTGGGGTGAGGACATTTTTTCTACAGTTTAGAGATCTAAAGCATCATGCAGGGCATTGATTTTAGCTAAAGAGAGCTGGGAGGGAGAGAGATGGGAAAAATACAGGCCTGTTAGGAATGAAATTAGGCAGACTAGGTGGCCTTATGGCCCTTATCTGCTATCTTTTATTGGTTTCTCTGTTTTTTACCTTCAGAAAAAAAACCAACCTCTCTGTGCTCAGTTTCAGATTGTGAGGGGTCCTTTCACTAAGTCCCAGTAAAAAGTGGTCTGTGGTAGTGTAGGTGCGTGTTTTGGGCGCACACCGGGCCAGTTTTTACTGCGTCTGCAAAAAAAGGGCTTTTTTTAAAGGGATGGGAAAAGGGCATGTGGTAAAACTGAAACCAGCGCACATCTAAAACTGGCCCAAGCCTTTAATGCCACCCATTGATCTAGCGGTAAGGGCTCACACGCTACACGTGCAGTGATCAGTCAGCATACGCCAACTGTCGATTACTGCCAGAAACGCCTGGTGTGGGAGGAAATAAATCAATAAATCATCCAGGGGTTATGGGTGCATGGCAAATCTGAAATTCAGGCCTTATGGGTGCTTGGCATCAGGGCCGCCAAGAGGGGGGACAGGGGGGACAAAATTTCCCGGGCCTCCGAGGGGGGCCGCCGCCACAGTCCGGCCCGCCCGCCCTCCGTCGCTCCCTGGCATTGAATTTAAGTGCCTCACCTTCGAAAGCGCAGCAAGCAGCGGCAGACCACTCCTTCCTTCCGTGTCCCACCCTCGCCTGACGTAACTTCCGCGAGGGCGGGACACAGAAGGAAGCAGTGGTCTGCCGCTGCTTGCTGCACTTTCAAAGGTGAGGCGCTTAAGGTCAGTGCAGAGGGCCCGGGGGTGGAGAGAGGGCCCAGTGGTGGAGAGAGGGCCCGGTGGCGGGTGGAGGGGGACCCAGCGACTTCAGGAGGGGGGCCGGGGGCGGCCTTGTCCCGGGCCTGGCCCAGTCTCTTGGCGGCCCTGCGTGGCATGGTAGCCTGGATTTCAGATTTGCCTGGATAAATAGGCATGATAGTCTCATTTTGGCACGTGCTACACTTGCATAGAGCCTAACGTGCCTTTGTAAAGGGGCCCCTAAGTATTTTGGGACAGGACACTGTAACCATGTGGCATATTTCACAGGCTTTGTGTATAAAGAAAATAAAGCTAATTATTCTTGTAAAACGGTATCCTAGAAAAGCCCTTAGACCCAGCCTGAAAGATCAACAAAGCTTATATTTGCTGTAAACATTGGATAAGCTTCTCAGAAGTCTAGATAACTACTTTATATTATCTGCCTGATGCTACAAGAGCTGGAACTGAACTTGAAAAGTAAACGGCATCACGTGAGAGAAAGAGAAACAATATTTTTGTGCTAGGTGGAAGCTGTGAAACACTCTAGCAGTAGCGAGTATGAAGTGAAGCATGGAAAAATTCTAAGAAGCAGGTTTTTTAAAATGTTATTGTGCTGAACACCCCACGGAGGGAACCAATTCTGCCAAGTTAGCCTTGAGGAACACATCCAGGTCGATTAGAAGGCTGACTGCCAGAACAGTGAAAGAATTGTAGTACGCTGTCTGCCAGCTCTCTTAAGAAAATAATGGCTTACCACACTTCTGGTAACTGATGGAAAAACATCTTTCCCCTTTCTTCTTTGGCTTATTGCTTGAACCACACAGGCAACCGCATGGATCACTGGAGTCCAGAAATTTAGTCTGTGTGAGCTATCACCTGAGAGGGGGGCGGGGGGGAAAGAAAGGCTGCAGTCATTCCTGATGATGTCAGTTCAGGAGCAGGGGGAAAAAATTAATATTAGAAACATCCAGGTCAATTTTCAGTGCTGAACTTACATTCAGCCCTGTTCAGCAGACAGGTGGTGGCACTGAATGTATGTACTGATTATGCATATCAGCCACATGATATTCTGCCACTTGATTCTATAATCTTGCATGCAAATTTATGCAACTCGGGCGTGCATTTGCTCCCATAGATTACAGAATAGTAGTTACGCACGTAAGTTAATTGCCTATTTAGGTGTGAATTGACACTAACAAGAACTAACCGGCAATTATTGGAGTTAGTTGGCTCTAATTTGCAGTTACGCATGTAACTGTGCTTTTGCACTATTCCATGATGTTAGATCCTAAATTCTATAGTGCGCAATAACAAAAGGCGTGTGAATGTGGGAGGAGCCTGCCAAGCACTTACACACTAATCCCCCTATTCTATATAGCGCAACCGAAATTGTGCACACAAATCCGGTCATGCACCAGGGAAGCCTGTGTAACACTAGACAGGTTGCACAGGGCACTTTTCAACCAAACCAATTCAGCCAGATAAATGCTTAGGGCCATATTCTATATACCTGCACCTGAAAAATCGACACCGATTAAAGACACGCTTAGGGTGATTCTGTGGAGAAAAAAACCGTGGCAGAATTCAAAACGGCATGGGATGAACACAGATGATTTCTAAGTAGAAAATGAAAGGTATTAAAAAAAAATAAAACTTAAAGGTTTGCATATGTGTTTGCATATCAAGTGATGCTTAGATTTCAACTCTGGCTGCATAACTAAGGCTGGACTGGCTTGTATGGCCTGAGTGCCGCATATAGCAATGGACTGTAGGATGGGCTATAGAGAGCTTCGACGGAAACTCCAGTAATTTGGAACGCGAGGACAGTGCTAGGCAGACTTTTATGATCTGTGTCCTGCAAATGATAAAACGGATTCAGATAGGCTTTGACGGCAACTCCAGTAGTTGGAACATAAGGACAGAGCCGGGCAAACTTCTACGACCTATGTCCCAGAAACTTGAATTGAGAATGAACGTGACTGTTAGGCAGAATGGATGGACCATTCAGGTAAAAAATTTTTTAGATACATTAAAAGCAGGAAACCGGCCAAAGAGTCGGTTGGGCCGCTGGACGAAAATGGTGTTAAAGGGGTGATCAAGGAGGACAAAGCCATAGCGGAGAAATTAAATGAATTCTTTGCTTCGGTCTTCACCGAGGAGGATTTGGGGGGGGACACCGGTGCCGGAAAGAATATTTGAAGCGGGGGAGTCGGAGAAACTAAACAAATTCTCTGTAACCTTGGAGGATGTAATGGGTCAGTTCAGCAAGCTGAAGAGTAGTAAATCACCGGGACCTGATGGTATTCATCCCAGAGTATTAATAGAACTAAAAAATGAATTTGCGGAGCTACTGTTAGAAATATGCAATCTGTCCCTAAAATCGAGTGTAGTACCGGAAGACTGGAGGGTAACCAATGTTACTCCGATTTTTAAGAAGGGTTCCAGAGGAGATCCGGGAAATTATAGACCGGTGAGTCTGACGTCGGTGCCGGGCAAGATGGTGGAGGCTATTATTAAGAATAAAATTGCAGAGCATATACAAAAACATGGACTGATGAGACAAAGTCAGCACGGATTTAGTGAAGGGAAGTCTTGCCTCACCAATCTAATGCATTTTTTTGAGGGGGTAAGCAAACATGTGGACAATGGGGAGCCGGTTGATATTGTATATCTGGATTTTCAGAAGGCGTTTGACAAAGTGCCGCACGAAAGACTCCTGAAGAAATTGCAGAGTCATGGAATCGGAGGTAGGGTATTATTATGGATTAAGAACTGGTTGAAAGATAGGAAGCAGAGAGTAGGATTGCGTGGCCAGTATTCTCAGTGGAGGAGGGTAGTTAGTGGGGTCCCGCAGGGGTCTGTGCTGGGTCCGTTGCTTTTTAATGTATTTATAAATGACCTAGAGATGGGAATAACTAGTGAGGTAATTAAATTCGCCGATGACACAAAATTATTCAGGGTCGTCAAGTCGCAGGAGGAATGTGAACGATTACAGGAGGACCTTGCGAGACTGGGAGAATGGGCGTGCAAGTGGCAGATGAAGTTCAATGTTGACAAGTGCAAAGTGATGCATGTGGGTAAGAGGAACCCGAATTATAGCTACGTCTTGCAAGGTTCCGCGTTAGGAGTTACGGATCAAGAAAGGGATCTGGGTGTCGTCGTCGATGATACGCTGAAACCTTCTGCTCAGTGTGCTGCTGCGGCTAGGAAAGCGAATAGAATGTTGGGTGTTATTAGGAAGGGTATGGAGTCCAGGTGTGCGGATGTTATAATGCCGTTGTATCGCTCCATGGTGCGACCGCACCTGGAGTATTGTGTTCAGTACTGGTCTCCGTATCTCAAAAAAGATATAGTAGAATTGGAAAAGGTACAGCGAAGGGCGACGAAAATGATAGTGGGGATGGGACGACTTTCCTATGAAGAGAGGCTGAGAAGACTAGGGCTTTTCAGCTTGGAGAAGAGACGGCTGAGGGGAGATATGATAGAAGTGTATAAAATAATGAGTGGAATGGATCGGGTGGATGTGAAGCGACTGTTCACGCTATCCAAAAATACTAGGACTAGAGGGCATGAGTTGAAGCTACAGTGTGGTAAATTTAAAACGAATCGGAGAAAATTTTTCTTCACCCAACGTGTAATTAGACTCTGGAATTCGTTGCCGGAGAACGTGGTACGGGCGGTTAGCTTGACGGAGTTTAAAAAGGGGTTAGATAGATTCCTAAAGGACAAGTCCATAGACCGCTATTAAATGGACTTGGAAAAATTCCGCATTTTTAGGTATAACTTGTCTGGAATGTTTTTACGTTTGGGGAGCGTGCCAGGTGCCCTTGACCTGGATTGGCCACTGTCGGTGACAGGATGCTGGGCTAGATGGACCTTTGGTCTTTCCCAGTATGGCACTACTTATGTACTTATGTACTTATGTCTTCTGTCGTCACTTACTATGTTACCATGTTACCACATTACATAACTTAATTGAACAAGCTAATCAGCACTGATAGTTGGAAGATAATTATTAGCACTAATTGTCAATAATTAAGATTTAGGCGCATATCCAATTCTATAACGGATTACGTCTAAATCCTCTCATGTATAACATTTTGGGGTGTGGTTAGGGATGTTTCTGGGGGCATTCTCAGATTTTATGCGCATTGATGCAGAATCACGCCTAAGTGTTACTAACTTAGGCACCAGTATTTAGGCCTGCTTATACTAAAACAACAAGGTCTACCTTTTGGTTTTATCTTCCTGCTTATAGCAGGCCTTATTGCAGCTGCCTACAGTGCTCACCTTAGTGCTAAGCGCAAATCTATAAGGGGACTCATACTCATTATAGAATCACACTCAGTGTGTCAATTATTGGCACCAAATTTTAGGTGCTACTTATAGAATTTACCCCTTAGTAAATAACCTTCTGCGAGGATGATTTTCAATGTATGAGGGTGCCTTTGGTACCCATGCTTTACGTTAGTTTTCAGATTTACTACCTGGGTAGCTTCTCCTTGAAATTGGTGCAAAGCATAAGTGCTAAAAGTATTTATATGCTCTTCACCTGCTATTTTGTATGGCCAGTCCATGAGGGTAAAATAACACATGCACTTTTGAAAATGGAATGTATGCATGCAGTTTTCTGCTCCTGACCTAAACACACCTCTGGGAAGCCTTACCATATGCAATGGAATGTATGTTCACTTTGGGAGACTGTGCATGCTTTTAGCAGGCCGCAGGAAGGCAATTTTCAGATGGAGCAATCTAGGCATGTTAGCTCATTTTAATGCGGCTAGGATGCTTTGAAAATTGTTTTAATGGTGCAAATGGTTTCTTTTTTATATATATATATTACTACCACTGCTGTAAAATATTTGTGCAACTGAACAAAAAAAAATCCTTCTTCACAGGGGCTTCCCAGTAGTACGGGAAATCAAATTGTACTGCCCTCTTGCCCTTTCACTGGAACTTGGCACCAGATTTTGTCATGCGAGACCTCCATGCATTACCAGCTGTCTAGATCATGATATGACCTTCTTCCTGACTCTTTCTGCACTGTCTTCTCTGCCACCATCCCTCACATCTCTCTCCCTATCCTGTCTCCATCTATCTTTCTTCTTTCCCACTGTGTCTTCTCTGTCTCTTTCGGTTTCCTCACACTGTCCTTCTGTATTTCTTTTCTCAACTTAAAACCTAGAGGTGGGAAAAGAGGAGAATGCCTATGATGGGATCAAGGATTTTATAGTTTAAGGGGAAGCTGTAGAAGGGAGCAACATTTGAGTTTTGAAGAGAAACTAGTGTATGAACCAATTTCTAATATACTAACATCTGGAAAAGTCCAGGAGTATTTAATAAATGTAATTAACAGCAAACATGGTTACACATTAACCTTTGGTAATCCACTTTTATTTATTATTTATTTATTTGTTGCATTTGTATCCCACAGCAAATAAATAAATAAATCTAAGCCTGTGAAGATTTCAGCAAAAGGTTGTAGATTATGGGGCTGTTTGCAAAATAGAAAACATCCAAAAAGTGGCACAAAGCAGCAGATGGACATTTTTTGCCAAAATGTCAAAATCACTATTTTCAAAACCCATTTTTAAGAAAGATTTCTATGCAGCCCCAAAGCAGTGTGTCCAAACCACATAAGAGTGTGTTGGGGACAGAATAAACTTGGACATCTTTCTGCCATAATGGAACAATGTAAAGACATCCTGTGCTAAAAGTTAGATGTTTTGGTCTAGACCTGTTTCAGTTACAAAAAGGTGCTCTAAATGACCAAATGGCCACTAGAGGAATTAAGGCATGACCCCTCTTACCCAGTAGTCACTGACCCCCCTCCCATACCCCAAAGATGTGAAAGAAACAGTACATACCAGCCTGTATGCAGTGGCGTACCAAGGGGGGGCAGTGGGGGTGGTCCGCCCCGGGTGCACGCCGCTGGGGGGGGGTGCCGCACGCCGGTCAGCTTCGTTCATTTCCATGCTCCCTCTGCCCCGGAACAGGAAGTAACCTGTTCCGGGGCAGAGGGAGCATGAAAACGAATGAAGCTGACCGGCGCGCGGCACCCCCCCCCCCCCCCCCCCCAGCGGCGTGCACCCAGGGGGGGTTCTTTCGCCGGAGTGGGGAGGTATCCTTTTGCTGGGGGGGGTCATGCTGCACCGGGGGGGCGCTGCACCCGGGGGGCGGGGCGCATCGGCGATCCGCCCCGGGTGTCAGCCCCCCTAGGAACGCCACTGCCTGTATGACAGCATCAGTTGTCTTTGGAGTAAACTAATGGTCAGTGCAGTGCACTTTAGAGAAGGGAACGCAGGCCCATATCCCACTCTGTTACACTTGTGGTGGAAAGTGTGAACCCTCCAAAAACCTACCGTACAAACATATAAGTGCCTCAACCTGCAGACATAAGAGCTATTGTAGTGGTGTACAGTTGAGTACAGAAGGTTTTTGGCAGGGCCGCTGAGAGACTAGGCTGGGCCTGGGGCAAGGCCACCCCACCCCTGCCACCCAACCCCCGCTGCTACCGCCCCGGTCGCTCCCCCTGCCGCTGCCACCCCCTGTCGCTCCCCCCACCTCTGCCGCCCCCGTCGCTCCCCCCGCCTGATTTCCCATTTGGATCAAACTAATATTTTGCACTCACGACAGACAGGTTTTAGAGCTACTCACAGTACAGAAACAACAGTGGCTGCATTTGTTAGTGAACTTCATACTATTCAAGAAAGGGAGAAGTTGCTCTTTTCATTTCTTTAGATTTGTTAGCCACATTCAATCTTGTAGATCATTCGTTGCTTTTGGCACGTCTTCACTCAATTGGTTTGCTTAATACTACTTTGGATTGGTTTAAATCTTTTCTTACAAGATAACTTTTTTCAGTATCCACTATTAACAATACATCTTCTAATTATGAGCTAACTTTTGAGTTTCCTCGGGGTCAATCCTTTCACCATTACTTTTCTACATTTTTCTCAGTCCACTTGCAACGTTACTCAAGATCATAATATATGTTTGTTTTTTTAATTTATGCAGATGACATTCTTCTGATATATACTACACCTCCATTTTCAGGAGATTTGAAACCTCTTCAAAAGGCACTTTCGTCATTATTCGTTTGGCTAACTTCTCATAAACTTGTACTTAATCCCATAAAAACCACGGCATGTTGGATCACTGGTTCTTTCAGTACTCCATCTATATGATTGAGTTTTTTGGATCATCAAATTGCCTCTGTTGATTCATTTCGGTATTTAGGAATATACATCAATTCTAAACTTTCATTTGATAAGCAAATTTCTAATGTAAAATTTGGGGGGGTTTTGGTTAAGTCGTTTGCATTCAATCTGAAGTTACTTACATTTTAATTCACTACATACATTACTTCATGCTTTTGTCATTTCTCAATTAGATCATTGCAACACAGTATATGCAGGCCTTCCTCAATTTCAATTACGTCGACTTCAGACTCTTCAAAATTCTGCAATCCGCATGTTGTTTAAAGCCAAATGTTTTGGTCCCATTACACTTTTATTTCTTCAACTTCACTGGTTACCTGTTTCATATCGCAGCTGGTTTAAAATTCTGTTACTTACCTTTAAGACATTATATTCTGGAAGTCCTGCATATATTTCATCTTAATGTCAGCACTCGCATTACCGCTGTGTTCTACACATAATCACAAATATATGAAAAATACCATGACAAGAATTCTAATTGTGGCAGATAAGTGGGCCACAGCTTTAATTATCCCAAATGTCACAACATGAATACAAAACAGCTATACTTCAAAATATAACATCAGTAAATAACTCCCAAATACAATACAAACATCCCACATGAAGCTAGTCGGTGCCAAACTAACCCCATCCTAAAATTACAATGTCATCCCCCAATCCCCCCCCCCCCCCAAAAGGTCCGGGGTGTCACTGGACCCCCCCCCCCCAGTTACGTGTGGCAGTGCTGCACACAAGCACAACTGTTGCATTCAGACATTGCAAACTTTTATAAACCCCAATACATTTGTTTTAATCACTCCAAAATTCTGCAAACTGAGCTGCGACCAAGCCACTCCACCACCAACAATACCCAAAAACTTTAAACCAAACCATATCCAGGGTGGGAAGGGCGGGACAAAACTAAGCCCTCAATACACTTTCCTTCCCAACCACCACCCTCCACAGAATGCCTTCTGCCCACCAAAAACACAAACAAAACAAAGCACCTCTATAAACCCCTCCCACACAACTTCCACGCTCCATCCAGTCACCTACAATTTTTTAACCTTATCCATCCTCAAATTTCTAGCCAATCCTAAACAACCTAAGATGCTACATAGCTCCGCTCGGATGACATTATATGCCCTCCTCCACTATAAGCTATGGGCTCCCTTAATTATCCCTTATACACCATCTATGTTCACTCGATTCCGGTCGTTTAGTTTTACCATCCCCTAAGCAAGCCTGATATGAATTAACCTGGAATTCTGCATTATAGTTTTTGACACTGTCTCTATGGAATAATTTACCATCGGACATTAGGTCAGAACTTTCTTTTACAAAATTTAAAACTCATTTTTTTCATTAACTTTACCCATCCTATTCTTGCTTGATTTGCACATACCATGCCATTTTTAACTGTGTTTTTTTTTATCTTAATCATGTTGAGTGATTGCTTTGTATCTGAGTGATTGTATTCTTTCCTATTGCAATTGGTATTCCTTTCTTTGTACTAATTTTATGTTAATATTTTATATTGTTAATCGCTTTGACCTATTATTATGTAAAGGCGGTATATCAAGTTTTAAATAAACATAAACATAGAATAGCGCTTAGCAAGATGCATGTGTAAATCCAAATTGTTGCCAATTTACACCAATAATTGTTAGCGCCCAATTATTGGTTCTAATTGGCTCGTTACTCAATTAAATTGTACACACAATTTTGAGCACCATATATGGAATATGGGGGTAAGTGGTCCCACATTAGCCCTGCATTATCTAGGTGGTGCATATTAATGGACTGCAATTCAAGTAACCTAGCCTGGAAGGACCTCTCTCCTTTCAACCAAAAGGCCAAGAGTCAGGCAGAAGCTAGGAAAACAAATGTGCAATGTATCACCTTCCAAATTTTCATGAACTGTAATTTGCTCTGAATCCAGTTACTGGGGCAAAATCCTGTTTTTCTAGTTGGGGTAGAGAGTCTGCCTTCCCTGTAAATATATTCCTGCCACCTCCTTGCAATATAGATATTATATATGAGTACAGGCACTGAATATCAGTTACCAACTGCATAAATTCCCGGTCTGTGGCTGACCCTGAATATTCAATGCTGGTGCCTGGAAATGACCTGGCACTGAATATCTAGGCTTAATTCTGCTCTCAGTTGTCAGCGACTTTAAAACTGCTGACTACAGTGGGCTAAATATTAGGCAAAATATTTTTTGCTTTAGAAAGAAAATTACTTATCTTTCTTTTTAGTCTTTCTGGCAATGGGTGCCCAAAGTTTAACCTTCCAATGATGGATCTCCTGTCCTAGCTTTAAAATCTCAATAAGGCAAAATCCTTTCCCCCCTCCCCCAGGAGTTTGACATCTCTCAGCCCCCTCCCCCACAAGGTATCTAGCATCTCTCTCCTTTCCTCCTCCTGGTATCTAGCATCTCTCCCCTCTTCCTTTCCCCTGCCACCCCCACAACCCTACCATCATAGGAGCCCAAACAAAATACAGGCTTTGAGTAGTGTGGTTGCTGAGTACAGCTGTGGGTGGGTTATTTTATTACATATGTTTACAGTTTGTAGGTGGGTCAAAACCAGGAGGCCACTGGCACACAAAATCCACATACTCCACATTCCTCTGGCATATAATAATTCATTCTAGACCAGAATTTAGTTCTGAACCAAAAGAGGGTTTATTTAAACTTGGATCTGATCAAGAAACAACGAGGAAAATATGCACATAGTTCAAAACTGATCTACACTTACAATTTTTTATATCCTTCCTGTCTAAGCCTTTGGCTTCATTGTTCATATCGAGTGGTTTGATCCACAGAGGTTACTCTGTTATGAAGCTTCATAAAGCTCTATCTTGGTAGATCTTCTGGGACTGGATCTACCTCAGGCTGGATATTGCAGCAGTTTCTCCTCCTCCTCCTCCTCCTACTACTACTACTACTACTTATCATTTCTATAGCACTACATGCAGTGCTGTATACTAAACATGTAAGATACAGTCCCTGCTCGAAAGAGCTTACAATCTAATTAAGACAAGGGAAATGTTTAAGGTGGGAATGATAAAACAGACATGGGTACTGAATATGTGAATATGAGTTAGGAGTTAAAAGCATCCTAAAACTGTGGGCTTTTAGCCTAGATTGGAAGGCGGCCAAAGATGGAGCTTGACGTACTGACTCAAGAAGTCTGTTCCAGGCATATGGTGCAACAAGATAAACGGAATGGAGTCTGGAGTTGGCAGTGGAGGGGAAGGGTACAGATATGAGAGATTTACCCAATGAACGGAGTTCCCGGGGAGGAATGTAGGGAGAGATAAGAGTGCAGAGGTACTGAGGAGCTGCAGAGTGAATGCACTTGTAAGTCAATAAGAAGAGTTTGAACTGTATGCAGAAATGGAAAGGGAGCCAATGAAGTGATTTGAGGAGAGGGCTAAAACGAGTGTAACGACACAGGTGGAATATAAGTCATGCAGCGAAATTTTGAACAGATTGAAGGGGAGAGAGATGACTGTGGGACATCTGTGAGAAGCAAGTTGCAGTAGCCTAAGTGAGAGGTGATATGAGTGTGGATAAGGGTTTTGGTAGTGTGCTCAGAAAGGAAGGGATGAATTTTGGTGATGATATAGATAAAGAAACAACAGATTTTAGCAGTCTGTTGGATACCTGCAAAGAAAGAGAGAGAGAGGAGTCAAAGATGACCCCAAGGTTATGAGCTGCTGAGACAGGGAGGAAGAGAGTGTTATCCACAGAGATAGAGAATGGGAGAAGAGGAGAGGTGAATTTAGAGGAATAGATAAGAAGCTCAGTCTTGGCCACGTTTAGTTTCAGATGGCAGTGAGACATCCAGGCAGCAATGTCAGACAGGCAGGCTGAGACTTGGACCTGGATTCCAACGGAAAATTCTGGTGTGAAGAGGTAGATTTTAGAGTCATCAGCATAAAGGTGATACTGAAAACCATGGGAGGAGATCAGAGCACAAATCTAATAAGTATAGATGGAGAAAAGAAGAGGTCCCAATACAAAACCCTGAGGTACACCAACTGATAGTGAGATAGAAGTGGAGGAGGATCCACCAGAACATACACTAAAAGTGTGATGGGAAAGATTAAAAGAAAACCAGGAAAGAACAGAGCCTTGAAAACCAAGTGAGGACAGAGTTTCAAAGAGTATGTGATGATCAACAGTGTCGAAAGCGTCAGATAGAGCAAGAAGGATAAAGATAGAATAGAAACCTTTTGATCTGGTCAGGAACAGGTCATTGAAAACTTTAGCAAGGGTTGTTTCAGTTGACTGTAGAGGGTGAAAGCCAGATTGAAGTGGATCAAGAATAACTTGAGCTGAAAGAAAGTCAAGACAACAGTGGTGAACAGCATGTTCTGTAGCTTGAATAAGAATGGAAGAGGGAGATGGGGCGATGGCTGGAGGGGCATTTAATGTCCAATGAAGGCTCTTTGAGGAGTGGTGAAACTATGGAATGTTTTAAGGCATCAGGAACAGATGCAGTGGAAAGTGAAAGATTGAGAACATAAGAATAGCCATACTGGATCAGACCAATGGTCTATCTAACCCAGTATCCTGTTTCCAACAGTGGCCAATCCAGGTCACAAGTACCTGTCAGAAACCCAAATAGTAGCAGCATTCCATTCTTCCAATCCCAGGGTAAGTAGTGGCTTCCCCAGCTCTGTCTCAATAGCAGGCTATGGACTTTTCCTCTAGGAACTTGTCCAAACCTTTTTTAAACCCAGTCACGCTAACCGCCATTACCATATCCTCCAGCAACAAGTTCCAGAGCTTAACTATTCATTGAGTGAAAAAATATTTCCTCCAATTTGTACTTCCATGTAACTTCTTTGAGTGTCCCCTAGTCTTTGTACTTTCTGAAAGAGTAAAAAATTGATTCACTTCTACTCGTTCTACATCACTTAGGATTTTGTAGACCTCAATCATATCCCTCCTCAGCCATCTCTTTTCCAAGCTGAAGAGCCCTAACCTCTTTAGCCTTTCCTCACATGAGAGGAGTTCCATCCCCTTTATAATTTTGGTCACTCTTCTTTGAATCTTTTCTAATTCCGCTATATCTTTTTTGAGATACGGTGACCAGAACTGAAAGCAATACTCAAGGTAAGGTCACACCATGGAGCAATACAGAGGCATTATAGTATTCTTGGTCTTATTTACCATTACTTTACTAATAATTCCTAGCATCCTGTTTGCTTTTTTTGGCTGCCGCCACACACTGGGCTGAGGATTTCAACATATTTTCTACAATGACACCTAGATCTTTTTCTTGAGTGCTGACCTCCAAAGTGGACCCTAGCATCAGGTAACTATAATTTGAAGTATTCTTCCCAATGTGCATCACTTTGCATTTGTCTACATTAAATTTCAGGAAATGACAAATAGAAGGGATGACAGTAGGAGATAGTGGTGAGTAGATGGGTGGGAATAGGATCAGAGGAACAGGAAACCAGTTTGGAGGAGGAAAGAAAATGAGCAGTTTCCTCTTCAGTGATTTCAGGAAAGGAAGAAAAGGTGGCCAGGATTGAAGGAGGGTTGACAGAATGGACTGGGGGAAGGAGAGGTGGAAGTGACTTGGTTGAGAACTCAAGGTTAATCTTGTGGACCTTGTTATGGAAGTACTCAGCCATAGTCTGGGGAAAAAGTGAAGGGGGGGTTGGAAGGTTATTTTAGTGGACTGGTTCCCTATTCAAGTTACCACGTGAGGCAAGTACAGCAGCTTAATATGCTCTGGAACTGCTCCCCACTCTTTTTCTCACAGTTACATTGGGTGGGCTAGCCAAAGATCCTCTTCTTCTCTTTGCATAATGGTGCAATAACCTGGAAAGCAGAAGCCAAAGACAAAAAAAACTTCCACTGGGTTGGTATATATAATAACACAGTTTCCCTCCAAGGAGTTTCTTTTCCTACTACTGTCATGAGAGCCAGCTTCCTGTTCCAGAAACTGTGGGGGCACTGGGAGTGTGGTCCCAATTAACTAGAAATCACTGGGGATAATTTGAGAGCGGGGAAACTTGTCTAGAGGTGGATGTGACCCAGTCAGTAGGAAGAGGGAGCTAGTGTAGAGCAATAGCAGCAGATGCAGATGGACCTGAGCTGTGCTGGGGATAGACCCTCTAAGTGGCAGCGGGGTAGCCCTAGGCGGGTGGCTACATGTTTTATGACACCACCTAATCCCTAAGCTGTTTACAAAAAAACATACATAGTAAATCATGACATACATACTTAAAATCAGAAAGAAAGAAATAATACTGTTCCTCATTTATAACATGGCATAACAGGTTGCTCCTATCTGAACACATCGACAAACATCTGTGTTTTCAACAGTTTTTTGAAATGTGCCACATTCCAGCATAGATGAATTTGTCCAGGCAGGCAAACTATCACCAAAGCTTTCCCTTCACATTGGGCTGATTAATTCTATTATTCACAAGTCTTAAACTTGTACTATTATTTATTTATTTTAGATTTTGCTCACACCTTTTTCAGTAGTAGCTCAAGGTGAGTTGCATTCAGGTACATTGGATATTTCTCTGTCCCAGGAGGGCTCACAATCTAAGTTTGTACCTGAGGGTTAAGTGACTTGCCCAAGATCACAAGGAGCAGCAGTGGGATTTGAACTGGCCACCTCTGGATTGCAAGACCGGTGCTCTAACCACTAGGCATAATTCAACTTCTTGTAATATTAAAGTATGTCCACCATAAATTTATTTATTTATTTAGATTTTGCTGACACCTTTTTCAGTAGTGGCTCAAGATGAGTTACATTCAGGTACACTGGGTATTTCCCTGTCCCTGTGCTCATATTTTTGCAGTGCAGGCTATATCCTCTTCAGCTTCAGCTAAGCCTGGGGGCCCAGGGTAATTGCCGTGTTTGCACTTCCCCTGCTCTGAACACCAAACATAATTGTAGAGGAATACATAAATACTATCTAAGTCATTTAAAGATGATTCCTCCCTATTCCCTATCAGACAGGCTTCCCGCCTTTCTGACTGCAATTAATCTTCACAGTCATTGACAGCGGAACAATCTGTTTTACAAAGCCCTTGATCAACTAGCCAAACCCATTTTCGGGATGGTACAGCTAATCCACTCTCCTGGCTCACTTACCCATCTCCAGACTGAGCTCTCTGCTACCACATCAGCACTTCAAGAAGGGGAGGGCATTAACCCTTCCCTGCCTACCTTATTTAGCACCCTTTCTATTGAGTTCTTATTCATTTATCCTGACCATGCATTTACAGCTAAAATGTTTTACCTATAGTCCTTCAAGACGCATTCGCTATCTTAAATAAAATATCTGTATCTGATTCCACTGCTTAACTTGTAGTTTAGTAATAAGAGCCCTCTAGCAAAGATGCTCCCTCAGCCCAGGCTCCAGCCTGCCGGATACACTACATCTACCGTGACCCAAAATAATGTCTTTCCTTATCTGCTAAGTGGTCTGGCACTGGATATTACTGCATTTCTACTTCTAGTAACAGTAATTGCTAAACGTGACCTGACCCACATTGCATGGGCATCTGGAGAAGGAAGTTAGGTCTGTATTGTGCAGATGTTAAAGTCTTCACGTGGCCATGTAAATTGATAAGGGAGACAAGACCCAGGGCTCCAGAACTGAGATTTATAAGCTGCTGGCAATATGCAAAAAACATTTTTCACAAGCAGCTCCTCCAGTGTGCTGTCTTCTAGTGGAGCTCTCTCCTTCTTCTGCCCTCAGTCAGGCTGCTCATGCAGGCAGGGGTGTGCAAAATGGGTCTGATTTTTTTGAAATAAGATGAGTATTCAAGTATACAGTTAAAAGAAATATAAAAGAAGAAAAATATATTTTTTAAAATGTGGCATCATGGTGAGCCGATGAAGAGTTGTGTGCAAGTTCTATTGCCATAAAGTTGAGTTGGCAATATACACAGCTGAGGGTCCTAAGCCATTATAAGAATACTCTAATGATTGGATGAATGTATGTGGTTGATAGACGAATAGAGGAGAGGGAGTCATTGACAATATAGAAGGATATAATTTCTGGACTCCCAAGAGTGGTTAAATTAACTATTAGCCGAAGAGACTTGTATTTACAACTATAATGAAGCATCGGGGCAAAGAATGGGGTCAGAGAGCTCTGCTGGACACTTTCTCTAAAAGGCATTCTCACCTGCCATGAGGTGCAAGAGATCAGTATACTCCCGTTTCATGACATTAACTAGTTATAGATTCCCTTTAGTTACTATAACCTGGTTTCTACTATCATTTTATTTCAGCAGTCATTCTGTGAATGAAAATTTACCGTGTAAATATGGCACCTTTGAGTTGTCAGCATCAGACTATGCAATGATTTGCAGCAGATTAGTTGTTTCATTTACTTTTGCAAAGAATTTTACTTACATCAGCATACCATGAAGGTGGAGTATGAAGACTAGAATATGTTCCTATCTTAGTTTAATGTCATGATACATACTTCACTGAGACTGAGGTCTGTATTTATGTACATCTCTATGACCAAGCTAAAAGACTCTTTACTAATGTGCACTAAGGTAACCATTTCCAAACTGACATGACTAAACTAATTCATACACAAAGGGCAACTCTGTAACAGTATGCCTATATATAAATAATAAATAGAATACTAACACAACAGCTAAATTGTGTGCCTATAATTTAGTCCAGAAAAAAGCACAAAGGGCTGTCAAGAATGGAGCATGTACTTTAATAACGATCCAACGTGGAAACAAACACAGCAGATCAGTCAATGATCTGGTTCAAAACTTTATTCTAAAGTCAGCAATGACTTTAGAATAAAGTTTTGAACCATATCATTGACTGATCTGCTGTGTTTGTTTCCACGTTGGATTTTGCGGATCGTTTGCCTATCTGTTTTTTGGGACCTTTAATAATGATCCGACATGGGCCGTGTTTCGGTGTAAACAAATTCCTGCCTCAAGGGTCAATTCTGCCAAAACTATACTAAGTGTATAAATCTCAATTCCACGTCTATATGTATAATGGCATTACTTAACAATAGTGGACTGCTCTAGTTGAAGTGCAGATGATATGAAACAAGTGTATGGAGTGGAGCCAAATGCTAAAGAAACGCGCCATTATACATATAGATGTGGAACTGAGATCTATGCACTTAGTATAGTTTTGCCGAAAATGACCCCTGAGGCCATTTGTTTGTTTATGCCGAAGCACGGTGCTGAAACCTGGTGTAAATGCTGGCGCCCAACCTGGGCGCACTGTAGTCAAGGCAGAAAATAGTTGGGTCATGGGTGGGGAATGGGCATGAACTGTGGGTTGCATCTAGTGCATGGTCACTTACCACAAGCTATCACTAGTCCAGAGAGAATGTATATACTTACTGCTTTCTAAATAATAACTAATATGTGCATCTGCACTATCTGGAAATGCATTTACAAAGTTGGAAAGTATTTTTCTGTGCTAGGTGTTACTGCATGCTAATTTGCATACTTTGGGGGCAATCCTATACCTTATGCCATACACTGAGGGCTGGATTCTTAAGCATGTGACACTGCTCCTCTGCGATAAATACTGGTTACCAGTCTTACTAAGACTCTCATATAAACTACTTCTCCTAGTCCACAAGATTCTACAATCTAGTCAACCCTCTTAGCTCGCCCACCATTTGACCTCCAATTGTCCTACTAGCAGGCTTATTTTCAAAAGAGAAGGGCGCCCATCTTCCGACACAAATCTGGAGATGGGCATCCTTCTCTCAGGGTCGCCCAAATCGGCATAATCAAAAGCCGATTTTGGGCATCCCCAACTGCTTCCCGTCGCGGAGACGACCAAAGTTCATGGGGGCATGTCGGCAGCATAGTGAAGGCGGGACTGGGGCGTGCCTAACACATGGGCGTCCTCAGCCGATAATGGAAAAAAGAAGGGCGTCCTTGATGAGCACTTGGCCGACTTTACTTGGTCCATTTTTTCTTGCGACCAAGCCTCAAAAAGGTGCCCGAACTGACCAGATGACCACCGGAGGGAATCGGGGATGACCTCCCCTTACTCCCCCAGTGGTCACCAACCCCCTCCCACCCTAAAAAAAAACTTTTTTTTTGCCAGCCTCAAATGTTATACCCAGCTCCATGACAGCAGTTTGCAGGTCCCTGGAGGAGTTTTAGTGGGTGCAGTGCACTTCAGGAAGGTGGACCCAGGCCCATCCCCCCTACCTGTTACACTTGTGGTGGTAAACAGGTAGGGGGGATGGGCCTGGGTCCAACTGCCTTGGTATCCAGATGCTATAATAGAATTAGCACTGACCCCTGGATTCTATATATGGTGCCCAGATTTTGCTGCCTAAATTTGTGCACAACCCTGAGATGTCATTAACAAACAATAATTAGCCACTAACAACCAATTATCGATGCTAGTTAGGATTTGTGCATGCATGTTAATTTATAACACATGGTGCCCAAATCCCATCATTCTCAACTCAAAAGGGGGTATGGCCATGGGAGGGACATGGGTGTGTCAGATGTGTTCCAAAATGTTGCACATGTTGGTACAGAATACTGGGTCTCCATGCTCAACTTGGGTGCCAGCATTTATATCAGGTTTCAGCAGGCGTAAGTCTGACACCCAAAGTTAGGTTACAAGAATTGGCGTGCACCTTTTATAGAATCGTGCTTACTGCTGTTCTTTTCTGGCACCCATTTTTGAATATTTCTCAATTACACCAGACTATTAACTCCAACCTGAGTCAGAAAAACCGAATGAAATCTCTATAAACCTGGAGGATGTAATGGGTCAATCTGACAAATTGAAGAGTAGCAAATCTCCTGGACCAGATGGTATCCATCCCAGAGTACTGATAGAATTGAAAAATGAACTTGCGGAACTATTGTTAGTAATATGTAATTTATCTTTAAAATCGAGCATGGTACCGGAAGATTGGAGGGTGGCCAATGTAATGCCGATTTTTAAAAGAGGTTCCAGAGGAGATCCGGGAAATTACAGACCGGTGATCCTGACGTCGGTGCCGGGCAAAATGGTAGAGACTATTATAAAGAACAAAATTACAGAACATATTCAAAAGCATGGATTAATGAGACAAAGCCAACATGGATTTAGTGAAGGGAAACCTTACTTCACCAATCTATCACATTTCTTTGAAGGGGTGAACAAACATGTGGATAAAGGTAAACCGACTGATATTGTGTATCTGGGTTTTCAAAAGGCGTTTGACAAAGTACCTCATGAAAGACTCCAGAGGAAATTGGAGAGTCATGGGATAGGAGGTAGTGTTCTATTGTGGATTAAAAACTGGTTAAAAGAAAACAGAGAGTAGGGTTAAATGGTCAGTGTTCTCAATGAAGAAGAGTAGTTAGTGGGGTTCCCCAGGAGTCTGTGCTGGGACCGCTGCTTTTTAACATATTTATAGATGACCTAGAGATGGAAGTAACTAGTGAGGTAATTAAATTTGCTGATGACACAAAGTTATTCAAAGTTGTTAAATCGCGAGAGGATTGTGAAAATTTTCAAGAGGACCTTACGAGACTGGGAGACTGGGCATCTAATTGGCAGATGACGTTTAATGTGAGCAAGTGCAATGTGGTGCATGTGGGAAAGAGGAACCCGAATTATAGCTACGTAATGCAAGGTTCCACATTAGGAGTCACCGACCAAGAAAGAGATCTAGGTGTCGTCATTGATGATACGTTGAAACCTTCTGCTCAGTGTGCTGCGGCGGCTAAGAAAGCAAAAAATTTTTTAATGTTTGCTACAAATCATTACTTTCCTCAGAATTCATCTACAGCAGAACTAAATGTTGGAACTCTCTCCCTAAATCTGTTAAATTCTATTATAATTATATGCAATTTTGAAAGAAGTTAAAAACTCATCTCTTTACAAATTAATTTCAAATTTCTTCACATTAGTCTATGTTTTTTGATCTAATTAGCTGGTCAACAGCCCTATCTTATGCTTGTATTATGTCTTTATCAAATTATACATTGTTATAACCCTTCTATTAATATGTTATTTCTTTTTACTCAGTCCAACATATTGGTGGAGATTCCGTATATGGCGCCTAGATTTGCACATCAAAATCCAGGTGCATTCTAAAACTACACACGTAACTTAATTGGCTGAAAAAACCAATCAGAGTATTTAACAGCATTTAACAAGCAATAACAATCACTAATTGACAATAATTGCAAGTTACGTGCACAACTCAGTAAGCACATTCTATAATGAACTCCACCTAAATGGTGAAGCACGCAGTTCAAAAAAATGCCTAAATCTGCACGCTGGGATTTATGCTAGGTATTTATTGGTGTAAAAGGGCGCACGCAGATTAGGTGCGATGATATCTTATAGAATACGCTTAGGCAAAACTGAATTCCTTGTGGATTTTTTAGGCGCCATATATAGAATCTGACCTATTATGACCAATGTAATTTTTCATTCTATATTCATTCAATCTATATTGAAGCCACATTGAACTCAAGACCTTTTGGGATAATTGGGATATAAATGTCACAAATAAAAATAATAAACCTAAGGATATGAAGATAGGATGTGTCACTATAATTGAATCAGAAAGAGGTGCTTAGTTATATAGTAATGGGTTGTTTGCTATTTCGATGGTTTTGCCCATGTATAATATATTAAGATGTTTGACTTTCGCTTGAATTTGGTCATAGTTGTGTATCACAATATATTTTAATGAAACTCAATATTTGTGGGAGCTGTCAAGCAATATATTGCAATATGTACCAGCAGAGCTCTAAAAATAAAAAAGGTAACTCATATCATCTCTATATGCCGTATTCACGGCACACCAAATTGTGTAACCTGACACAATCAGCTCAAGAATGTGAAGTGGTGAAATTGTAGACAAACAGCTTAACAGTGTTATTATAGACAGTGAAAAGGACTGTCAAGTTTGCACCAACTGACTGACTTCTCACTCTTCATACTGTCCAAGCTGCCTTCATCATGATTCTAACATGTCCTGTAAACTGAAAAACATCATAGAAAATACCATATATCCCATTCGTAAAGAACTAGCAGATCCATCACAAAAGCACTTAAAAACACAATAGCTTTTCTGGAATTAATAGCCAATATCCATGTTGATGGGACTAGCTATCCATATAGAGGAAACCTTGGGGTAAATGCAAGATAATGAATAAGCATCTCTTTATCAACCTTGTAGCAGTGGTTCAAGGCCAGCCCAAGGATATCTGACACCCTAGGCAAACCTTCAGCTGTCTGCCCTCCTCCTCCTCTCAGTGGTGGCTCAGGGTCCTATCCTTCATCCCCCTCCTCCAAACTGTACAGCATCTTCCCTTCCTATCCCAACCCCCATAGTCTAGCATCTGCCCTTAAGCATCTCATCTTTCCCTTTCTATCCCCTTACACATGGCCAGTATCTTCCCTTCTCCTTTCTATCCACACTCTTCCCCCACAGCCACCCCCCCCCCCCCCCCATACACACACACACTCACACACACCTTTCCTATAGCCTGCATTTCTCCTTCCCCTCTATACTCCCTAGAAGGCCAGCATTGCATCTCCCCTTCCCCACCCACCTCCCAGTTTAACATTTGATCTCCCCCTTCTTCTAATTTGGGCCTCCTGCTACCATCGCTGCAACAAACACCCTACCTCCTCTCAGGCCTGGGCTGTAAGAAAACTGAATACTGGGGCCCATGCAGAAAGCATTACCGTGAGTTTATGCTGGCTAATTTTTTACCATGGGTTTTACTGCCTGAGCAATGCAGAAATGGTTTCAGCTTGGATGTTAATTCACATGGAAACCATTATCACACACCTCATTAAATAAATGTTAATATGACCATTAATAATGCTGCACCCATGCATTAAAAAAAAGGTTTTGAAGTATATTGTGTGCACTGTGCAGGAAACATTTTGCTAGGTATGGGACAGTGTAAAAGGGTGGCACCCTCTCTTTCTCCCTCCAACCTGAACATCCTCCCCCAGACTGTTTTTTGCAACAATCCCTGGCCCCCCCTTCAACCCAACCTGTCCCTATTCCCCCTTCTCCTAATATTTTTGGGGAAGAAAACTTGTCCTGTTAGACGAGTGGCCCTCTTCCCTCCCCCAGTTCCAAAACATTCCCTAGTATCTAGTGGGACCCATCCATCCTACAACATCTTGCCCAGGTCTCCCCCCAGAGTCCATACCTTAAAATGAGGCGGGAGTGATACTACTCACTCCTGCCTCTGGCACTGTCATCTTAAAAATGATGGTGCCCTACAACAAGCAGGGTAAGTCTGCCATTTTGAAGATAACAGTGCCGGAGACAGGAGCGAGTGGGCATCACTCCTACCTCATTTTAAAGTATAGATTTTTGAGGGGGGGGGGGCTTAGACAAGGATTAGACACCAGCATGCTCAATTTCATTAAAACAAGTGTGCACAGTGACTGAAAACAGGACAGGGCACCAGGCAATGTGAGACCAGCACGGGACAAACGCTTTAGCTGGCGGGGGTTGGGACCCCCACCAGCCAACCCGGGGGCCCCAGAGCCAATTTGGGGGGCCCAGGCACCTGTGGCCCCCCGTAGCTACACCACTGCATGACCCATTTCCCTCTGATTCTTCCTGGCTGTAGAATAGGAGTAAACTGCAACGTACCATTAATGCTGAGATTGTTATTGCCTGTAAATGTTAACAGATCGTGCAGAGGTTTAGCTAACTGGGCCAAGCATTATCTGCATTAACTAAGTGGGAAACTGCTAGGAATGCCCTCAAGAAATGGCACAGAGGTTGTGTAGCTAATATGTGTTAGTATTAGCAATTACTTTGGCCCTTTTACTAAGGCACACCCAAAAGTGGCCTGCACTGGTGCAAGCACGTGTTTTGGACGCGCGCTGGTCCATTTCCTGAACACACCTGGAAAATGGACGTGTGGCAAAATGAAAACCAGTGCGCGTCCATTTTCAGCCTGAGACCTTAACGCCACCCATTGACTTAGCAGTAAGGTCTCACATGCTAACCAGGCGGTAAGTGTCCAACGCATGGCAACTGCTGATTACATAGTAGATTATGATGACTGCAGAGAAAGACCTGCATGGTCCATCCAGTCTGGCCAACAAGATAAATTCATATGTGCTACTTTTTGTGTATACCTGACCTTGATTTGTATCTGCCATTTTCATGGCACAGACCATAGAAGTCTACCCAGCACTAGCCCCACCTCCCAACCACTAGCCCCGCATCCCACCACCGGCTCTGCCACCCAATCTCCGCTAAGCTTCTAAGGATCTATTCCTTCTGAACAGGATTCCTTTATGTTTATCCCACACATTTTTGAATTCCGTTATCATTTTCATCTCCACCACCTCCCGCAGATTAATACCTTTCAAATATTTGAAAGTCTGTATCATATCACCCCTGTTTCTCCTTTCCTCCAGGGTATACATGTTCAGGTCAGCAAGTCTCTCCTCATATGTCTTGTAATGCAAATGCCATATCATTCTCGTAGCTTTTCTTTGCACCGCTTCAATTCTTTTTACATCCTTAGCAAGATATGGCCTTCAAAACTGAACACAACACTCCAGGTGGGGCCTCACCAATGACTTATACAGGGGCATTAAAACCTCTTTTCTTCTGCTGGTCACACCTCTCTCTATACAGCCTAGCAACCTTCTAGCTACGGCCACCACCTTGTCACACTGTTTCGTCGCCTTCAGATCCTCAGATACTATCACCCCAAGATCCCTCTCCCCGTCTGTACATATCAGACTTTCACCGCCTAACATATACATCTCCCGTGGATTTCTACTCCCTAAGTGCATCACTTTGCATTTCTTCGCATTTCATTTTAATTGCCAAACCTTAGACCATTCTTCTAGCTTCTGTAGATCCTCCTTTTTCATGTTTTCCACTCCCTCCCGGGTGTCTACTCTGTTACAAATCTTAGTATCATCCACAAAAAGGCAAACTTTACCTTCTAACCCTTCAGCAATGTCACTCACAAATATATTGAACAGAATCGGCCCCAGCACCAATCCTTGAGGCACTCCACTACTCACCTTTTCCTCATCTGAGCGAATTCCATTAACCACCACCCTCTGGCGTCTGTCTGTCAACCAGTTCCTAATCCAGTTCACCACGTCGGGTCCTATCTTCAGCCTGTCAAGTTTATTCAAGAGCCTCCTGTGGGGAACCGTGTCAAAAGCTTTGCTGAAATCTAAGTAGATTACGTCTATAGCACGTCCATGATTCAATTCTCCAGTCACCCAGTCAAAGAATTCAATGAGATTAGTTTGGCACGATTTACCTTTGGTAAAACCATGTTGTCTCTGATCTTGCAACTTATTGGCTTCCAGGAAATTCACTATCCTTTCCTTCAGCATCGCTTCCATTACTTTTCCAATAACCGAAGTGAGACTTACCGGCCTGTAGTTTCCAGCTTCTTCCCTATCACCACTTTTGTGAAGAGGGACCACATTCGCTGTTCTTCAATCCCACAGAACCTCTCCCATCTCTAAGAATTTATTAAACAAATCTTTAAGAGAACCCGCCAGAACCTCTCTGAGCTCCCGCAATATCCTGGGGTGGATCCGGTCCAGTCCCACGGCTTTGTCCACCTTTAGATTTTCAAGTTGTTCATATACACTCTCTTCATGAATGGTGCTATATCCACTCCATCCACTCCATTCTCCTTAGTACTTTTGCCAGTCAATCGTGGTCCTTCTCCAGGATTTTCTTCTGTGAAAACAGAACAAAAGTATCTATTTAGCAAATCTGCTTTTTTCTTCATCATTATCTACATAGCGGTTCGCAGCATCTTTCACTAAAGTCAGCATGCTTGAAATCCAGGACTTTGAGTTTTGAGTGGCCAGGTAAGTGCCCCATGGTAGAAAATAGAAAATATTTTCTACCCCGCGTGTTTTAGGCAAGCACCAAAAATGGAATTGCCGCCCAGGGCATGCGGTAGCCAGATGGTAGTGCCAATTTGACGTGCGTTGGATGCGCACAGGCGCCTACACGCCTTAGTAAAAGGACCACACTATGTAATAACTTCAAAACTGTAGTGTAGCTTAGTAAATGAGACCCATTATGTTTCACAAATCAAGAAATTCCCCTCTTGTATTTTATCGCACTTACCTGCAAAACCCCTTTAAAGTATATTTCCTCTCTTTATATCCCAGTTGGCTTTATCCTGCATGATGTGATGGACATGTATTTTAAACCTGGGCTTTCAGTCACGCTTTCCATAGTGAGTGTGTTGCCGCCCTGTATATATAATGCAACAAACATGTTAAAAGCCATACAGCAGCTTTACTGATAATTTTCCAGCTTCAGTCAAATGATAATTAGCTAATGTATGAAATTAAATGTTTAATATGATTAGCAAATGAAAACATAACGCTTGAAATAAATCCAATGCAAACAATTCCATCATCATCATCATCATTATCAAAAACCTGGAATTAGGTGAAGCGGTTCAGGCTTGAATGGATGGGCGTATTCAGGAGGCTTTTCCATTTTGTTTAACTTTCTTTTTGGACTCATTTTAGCTGGGAGGATCCTCTGCACTCTTTTAATACCATCATCTCTTGTCAGATGAATTAGGGGAAGTAACCAGGTTTTGCAAAATGCCAAATAAAAAGTCTTGAGCTTTAGTATTTTTGGTTGACGTAATGCAACCCTTTCTTTGCTGTATTTATTCATTGCTTACTCTGGAACCATAAGAGGCACATGGAGAAGAAATAAGAACCTAAAATTTCCACCATACGTTTGTAAAGGTTGCCCTGAACTGAAAGCATTAATTACAAAACTTCAAACAATTAAAATAGAGGACCACTTTGTGTCAATTGGCAAACTAGTATGCTTGGCTTGTTGGTCCACCAGCTTTGTTTAAAGACTTATAAAAACCCATTATCTCCCTTCTTATGGTTCCTGATCCAGTGGCAAAAACTGAAAGCCAAATGGTTTCTTTTAACTTGTAAAGCAATGCACTGACCATCAATTCCCTGCTCCCTGAATACAATTCTGTAATCTATTCTGTCTGTTCATCTTCCTGCTGCTGATTGCTCAGTACAGTCTCCAAGTCTTGGTTGGACCAATGCCACAACTGTCACAACCAAAGAGCAATGAAATAGACAGTAGTGCCACGGTTGAGTAGCAGGGATGTAGCAGCATGTTAGGTAGGTATTACGGGTATGAATTGTTAGCATTCAGTTTGTTAAAAAAAAGGTTTGTGTAAATTCAATTTAATGCATATTAAACTAGGAAAACACACATGCAGTCAGGTTCTGTACATTGAAAGAGTTCTAATATGGGTTAAACCTTTTTTCTTAATGAATTCAAAATATCTACGAAAATCAGAGGAGGGGGAACAAATTTTCTGAAAACTAACCTAATTTGTTTCCCTTTTGCACATCCCCACTAGGTTCAGAAGATGAGCTGCAGCACTTCCTCCCTCCCTGGCTACCCATGTCAATAGCTGTGCACTTGCTAATTTTCAAAAGGAAACAATGCAAATAGTTTCTGTTTGAAAATCTTACTGAAGTATATAATTTGCAACTACACAGACTAGTTGAAAATTGCCCCTATATAATACTAAAGAAAGGTATTCAAGCAGGGATGGACTGACAGTGATCTGGGCCCTGGGGCAGAAGGGGTCATTGGACCCCCCCCCCCCCCCCCACACACACACACACACACACACACATACACATCTTTTTTTCCAGCACCCCCAGGGGCCTACCTTGAAGAGCCTTGGTGGTCTAGTAGCCTCTTCAGGGGACAGAAAAGAACCGCTCTCTTTCCTGCCTGCCACCGCTGCTCTACCTGGTGCCACTGCTTCTTAATAGCTGCCGAGACTTTCTATGGCAGTCTTGTGGGCCTCGGCAGTCTCAGCTGCCATTTTGAAAATACAGCGGTGCCGAACAGAGCAGCGCAGTGGTTAGGAAAGAGTGGGGTTCTTTCCTGCTTTAGTAGTGCATGCTCCTTATCTCAAATTTCATCATAACAGAGTAGTCTTCCGCACGTACCCTAAGTTCTTGCCGAAGGTGGTGTCGGAGTTCCATCTGAACCAGTCAATTGTCTTGCCAACATTTTTTCCCCATCCTCATACCCTCCCTGCTGAACGTCAGTTGCACACATTGCACTGCAAAAGAGCATTGGCCTTCTATGTGGAGTGGACAAGCCCCTTCAGACAGTCCGCCCAAATGTTTGTTTCCTTTGATCCCAACAGAAGGGGAGTCGCAGTGGGGAAACGCACCATTTCCAATTGGCTAGCGGATTGCATTTCCTTCACTTATGCCCAAACTGGGCTGACTCTTGAGGGTCATGTCATGACTCACAGTGTTAGAGCCATGGCAGTGTCGGTGGCCCACTTGAAGTTGGCCACTATCGAAGAGATTTGCAAGGCTGCGACGTGGTAATCAGTCCACACATTCACATCTCACTACTACCTTCAGCAGGATACCCAAAGCAACAGTCGGTTCGGGCAGTCGGTGCTGCAGAATCTGTTTGGGGTTTAGAATCCAACTCCACCCCCCTAGGCCCATTTTTATTCTGTTCCAGGCTGCACTCTCAGATGTTCTGCTTCGTAGGTCAATCTTTGTTATATCCTCACCGTTGTGAGGCCCAATTGACCAATGTTCATTGTTTTGAGTGAGCCTGGGGGCTAGGGATACACCAATCGTGAGAACAAGCAGCCTGCTTGTCCTCGGAGAAAGCGAAGATACATACATGTAGCAGGTATTCTCCGAGGACAGCAGGCTGATTGTTCTCACAAACCCGCCCGCCTCCCCTTTGGAGTTGTTCTTTTTCTTTGTATATTGCTTTCTAATTTAACTAAAGCGGAACTCTCGTGCGATGGGTGGGAAGATGGCCACGCCGGCGCGCTCGAAGGCTCTAGCAAAGTTTGTTGCTAGAAAGATTTCCGTCCTGGGGCTGCCGTGGTTGTCACCCAATCATGAGAACAATCAGCCTGCTGTCCTCGGAGAATACCTGTTACAGGTATGTATCTTCGCTACACTGCTAGCCACACAGCAAGGTTCACAGTGCACCAGAGTGGAAGGGAGGAGTAAGTGTTGAACAGTGAGAGTGCCAGGGTGCAGGAGGTAAAGTAGATGAGATATAGCAGACTACAAGGGCAGGGAGCAGAGCAAATGCATGTGAAAAACGCATTTAGGCATGTGAGCTGGAGAAGGAGCCTAAATGCGTGTGTCACACACCCAATACGTGTTAGTTGGCATGTCTGTGCTTGAACTGTTACTGAGGGCCCCTTTTACAAAAGCTAGAGTTTTTAGAGTGAGCTAAATGTTAATGAAGCCCATATATTCCTTTGGGTGTCTCTAGGATTTAGCGTGTGAAAACATTTTCCGATACTGAGCTGACAACTTCGGGTTCATGCTGTGTGTCTGATATTTTCTCCCGAATGGAGTTGTTTTGGGCAATTTCATTTGTTCTGATTTTGCTTGAATATTTATGTGACCCACGAAGCAGATGTTTGATTGCACCGAAACACGGACCATGTCAGGTCCTCTTGCCCAAATAGTGAATAAAGCATCTTTTAAGCACTGTTTCCTGTGTTGGATAGCCTGTTTGCCAGCCTCTGTTTGATTGCACTGTCTACATGGAGGTTTTTCTGTTTGCTGTATCTCATGCCCTAATCTTACCATTAGCGTGTGGCCATTAGCGTGTGAGCTCCTATCATCACTTACTTTGTGGTTGGTAGAGACTCACATGCTAAACCCGCACTAATCTGTTAGCATGTGGCAAATGCCCACATGCTAACCGATTAGCGCAGAATATGCCCACTCTCTGCCCCCAGATCTGCATATTCCCAAATTAGCATGGGATGTTTCAGCGAGCCCCATGGTAAGCTATATTTTTGCTGTGGTAAGCACTCATTAGTATGTACCATAGCTTTGTAACCTATTATTCAATGACTCTCTATATCAAGAATACAGAATCTTAAGTTTTTTGCATGTGTGGTTCAATGATTTATAATGTTCCACTAACAATGCTGCTTTTACATTTCACTTCATGCAACTTTTATGCTCAGTAAACAGAATCTGGCTGATATTCAGTGCTATTTCACTGGCCAGGAATGGCTTCTGGCCGGTTAAATAGTGCATAGCCTGCCAAGCGCTAATATTCAGCGCGGGATAGCCGGTTATCTCCATTGAATATTAGCGCTTAGCGCATACCCCTGGATTCCATATAGCATGACTTAAGTTGCGCATGCAAATCCGCAAGCCAATCAGCACCAATAATTGCCAATTAAGCAATTATTGATACTAATTGGCATTAATTATAATTTACACACACAACTGTCTAACAGTATTCTGTAACATGATGTGTGTAAATTCTAAGTGCATAGTTGAAAAGGGGGTGTGGCCATGAGCGTAGATTGGGCGGGTCGTGGGCATTTCTAAATTTTATACATAAATTCATAAATACATATAAGTACATAAGTGTTGCCATACTGGAACAGACCAAAGATCCATCAAGCCCAGCATCTTGTTTCCAACAGTGGTCAATCCAGGTCAAAAAGTACCTGGCAAGATCCCAGAACAGTACAATACATTTTATGCTGCTTATCCTTAAGCAGTGGATTTTCCCCAAGTCCATTTCAATAATGGCTTATGGACTTTTATTTTAGGAAGATATCCAAACCTTTTTTAAACCCCGCTAAGCTAACTGCTTTTACCACATTCTCTGGCAACAAATTCCAGAGTTTAATTAAACGTTGAGTGAAGAAATATTTTCTCCAATTTGTTTTCAATATACTACTTTGTAGCTTCATTGCGTGCCCCCTAGTTCTAGTATTTTTGGAAAGAGTAAACAAGCGAATCATGTCTACCCTTTCCACTCCAATCATTATTTTATATACCTCTATCATATCTCCCCTCAGACATCATCTCTCCAAGCTGAAGAGCCCTAACCATTTCAGCCTTTTCTCATAGGAAAGTTGTCAAATCCCCTTTACCATTTTCGTGGCCCTTCTCTGTACCTTTCTAATTCCACTATATCTTTCTTGAGATGGGGTGACCAGAATTGCACACAGTATTCAAGGTGTGGCCAAACCATGGAGCAAGACAAAGGCATTACAACATCCTAGTTTTTATTTTACATTCCTTTCCTAATAATATCTAACATTGTATTTCCTTTCTTTGCTGCCGTAGCACACTAAGTAGAGGATTTCAAACTATTGTCAATGATGACTCCTAGATCCTTTTCCTGATCGATGACTCCTAATGCGGAACCTTGCATCAAGTAGCTACAATTCGGGTTCCTTTTTCCCACATGCATCACGTTGCACTTGCGTGTTGTTATAGAACCCCTAGTTAGCGTCTAATTTAGGCGTCGGCATTTACGCTAAGTTTTACTTGGTGCAGACGGGTGCTCAGCGTATTCTATAAACCGCAAGGAAATTTAGGCCTATTCTATAAAGTACGCCTACATTTAGGCGTCAGTTTTTTTGGCACTGATTTTTTAGGTGTGATATATAGACTCTAGTCCATAGCGGCTACCCAGCTAGTTTACACAATATAATTGGCTAGCCGTGAATATTCAGTGCTTCTCTGGCTAAGTTTGTATTCAGTTTTCATTTTTTCATAATATTTGTTTTATTGGTTCATTGCTATTGTATTTATTAAAAGCCTGCTATTTGTGTGTTTTTTCTTGCCCAGATAGCTGTCCAGGCCCTGGCCCAGATAACTTCATGGTCACCCAAACTCTGCCCCTATATCGCCCCAACACTATTACATTTAAGTGTCACTAAGAAGTAAATATTCAGCTGGAAATGGTGAGCATTTTGCTTACCACCATTGGCATTATTCCTGGATATTCAAAGGGATTGCCACATAAAGACAGGACTGTGCCAAGTGCTAACTGCACCCCCAGAACATCCCCAAAATAGCCCATTTTCATTTAGGCGTGTTCTGACCTGGTTTTACAGCCTGCCTCACTGACACAGACTACTCAGTAATTACTGAGGATTCTTTTAGATTCGCATTAGGTAAATGAGACTTTTATTAGAGGTTCTAAGATGCACAATGATTAAGCTATTTAACTGAAAAAAAAAAACAATACCTATAAACAATCATTACATCACTGGTCCCTACATCCAAGCAATGCTAGGAGTTTCTAGACCAGGAAAAGCAATATACATACACTATACATATATCATATCTATACATACATACATCATCCAGGCTCTTATCATCAGCTGGGGGGGCCCTGTTCACAGCGAAAGCCAGGAGTTTCTTTGACCAGGAAACATGGTTCTCTGTGCAGTATGTACGTTACTCACAGACGAGTTCCCCATTTTCACTGACAGAAACTCCCTTTTTTATTAGGTTTAGAACTCATGTTCAGAGCTAAGGAAAATTACAGAATGCTTGAGAATTTCTCTGTTTAGGTAAACAAGCCATACTGTGGGAATATGGTCACATGTTTCTCAGTCCAGGTGGCCAGTCTGAACTTGAAACAGGCTCCACCTCTCCTTTCACATACCAAATTATTTAGAGCTGTCTTATCTTTCACACAAACAGAATTACTTCTAATCAAAAATACAGACCCCGAGTGCACTTGTCAGTCAAGGCAGAGTTGAAAAACAATCTTTAAAATCTTCCAAGGCGCTAACTGCTCATTTTCAGCAGCAATAGCTGGTTAAGTGCCGCTGAAAATTAGCGGATAGATTCGAACAAGCATTTAACCGGTCAGCAGACATTTCTGGCTGGTTTAATCGTTTTGAATATCAACCAGTAATTATTTTGTCTACTGGGCAATGTCATTAAGAGTGTGCACTCTTGAAGATAAGCATATCTGACTTTTGTTCATGTACAATGTTGGGTTTGTATTTTTTTTATTACATTTATACCCTGTGCTTTTCCACTCATGGCAGGCTCAATGTAGCTTACATGGGGCAATGGAGGGTTAAGTGACTTGGCCAGAGTCACAAGAAGCTGCCTGTGCCTGAAGTGGGAATTGAACTCAGTTCCTCAGCTCCCCAGGACCAAGGTCCACCACCCTAAGCACTAGGCCACTCCTCCCTTACTATGTTTTGTACTTCTTGCTTATTTTGCAATAAAGATTGGAAAATTTAAAAAAAAATTTAAAAAGTTAGGCACAAGCACTTATGCCTGCCATAGAGCTGATATAAGTGTTTGTGCTTTACTGCCACAGGTAGACGTATATTATAATATTTTATAAATTACATGAATAAATGTAGGTCTTGCCCCTGCTCCACACAAGTTATGCCCATGTGTACTTCCAGCCTCCTCTGTAACCAACACAGCCCTATGTTACATTTGTAAGTAGAACTTCATAGACATATTGGAAAGATGACTAATTATTTTTTCCATGGCTCACATGCTTTTTACAGTGCAGACATTCTATAAAGTGTTGATCTTCCAGGCACAGAAATGCCTTCAAACATCTGCTTTATTTCTTTGAATACCTTAATCCTGTTTTCCTGACCACTCCTATGAAATCCTTTGATGTCAAAGATGTACTGGTGGTCAGTGTATCAGAAGATACTGGGGTACTAGAAGTAGCATGAACAACCCTATAGCTACCATTTATATCTGCATTGGAAGGAGTCTTCTCATCAGATACTGAGCTGTAATAATCCCCTCTTCAGCTACCATGAAATATCACCAGAACTTTATATTTCTAATTCTTGGATATCATCATCATCATTGTCGGACTCAAAGACTTTCTCTAACACAAACTAGGTTATCTAAGAAAACTGGCTTTGGCAACTGCTGTTCTTGTGCTTACCTTACTACTGCCAGGCTGAATCTCCAACCTTCATAACATACACTTACTTCTGGTTAAGCACCGCCATTCTGGGAAAGGACCAAGGGTCCATCAAGCCCAGCATCCTGTCTCCGACAACGGCCAATCCAGGCTTCAAGAACCTGGCAACCCCCCCCTCCCCCCCCCAAAAAAAAAATAGCTGTAGTTTTCTTTCCCTCCTCTTTCCCTCTCACCTGCACATTTCCTCCTTCTTGGAAAGGGCATGATTAATGTGTTTACATTAAGATAAGAGTAAGAACAAAAATACTATGTGTGTATCTCTCTCTTTACATTTTCACTGAGTGTACTAGTACTGTGCCTGCTACCTTCTCTATCTGACTCCACCTGGCCCTCAGTTGTACTGGGGTAGCATACAGTACTGGGCATGTCACTGCCTCAAGCAGAAGTAGAAAGATACAATTCAAACTAGAGTACTCTGTCACTTGTATCTAGGTTTCACAAGCTTTGGTTTTTAAAAGAGTAGAGAGGTGTGGTAGCCGTGTTAGTCCACTTTTAAAGGTAATCAATAGAAATAAAACAAAATAAAACATGGAAAAGAAAATAAGATGATACCT
Source organism: Microcaecilia unicolor (assembly GCF_901765095.1). Lineage (NCBI taxonomy): Eukaryota > Metazoa > Chordata > Amphibia > Gymnophiona > Siphonopidae > Microcaecilia > Microcaecilia unicolor. The sequence continues at coordinate 485,154,791 of NC_044032.1, read as the reverse complement.
TTTTTATTGGACATAACTTAATACATTTCTTGATTAGCTTTTGAAGGTTGCCCTACTTCACCAGATCCGAAATAAGCAAATGTTGATAGATGACAGTATATATAAGTGAAACATCAAAGCATTTCAATAGCAGTCTAACAGGATGGGGTGGATAGGTGAGAGACAGGGAGATATGCATGGAGACAGGAGGGTGACAAACAAAGCAGTACATTTTTATGGTTTATAATGGGCTAGAAAACCTAGATCTTTGTTAAGTCCTATCTGGTGGGTGTCAAAATATTTAATCATTCTGACTTCAAAGGTCTTACGTTCCTGTATTGTTTTAAAGTTACCTTTCAAGATTCTTACTATGAAATCACTGGTACAGTGTTCTGGTTTTGTAAAGTGCCACCACACTTTCATTGTCTTCAGTCTCCTTTTCACATCTATGTTCTTCCTTCCTCCAACAACGTCTGCTTACAGATTCAGTTTGGATGGAACCAGACATTGTGAAACTAAACCATTACCTTAAAAATAAACACCTCAGACCCTGCATGCCAATCTCCTGACCTTACAAAAAATACCCTCATACAGGACAGGATTGCGAAATACATGATGCTCTTCCTCCCCACCACCACCTTCAGACAAAGTAACAAAAAAAGAGCCGTATTAGCTTTAAAACACACACACACACACACACACACACACACACACACACACACACACACAGCTACAAGCAACTAATCAGCATGCAGAGGGAGCAAGTTGTCCTAGGAATGACCCTACAGGTGTCAAATTGTCAATTAGTCAAACAATAGGAGAGGAAGAAAAGCAAAGTGCCCTAGCAGTGTCTCCACAGTTCCAGTAGTGTGCACTATTTGATACAAATGTGCACTACTCAGAGTGTGCATGCTTATCATGTGGAGGGGCATAATTGAACAGGGCGCCCAAGTTTTCCTGAGGGCGTCCTCGCAGGATGTCCCCACGAAGGGCGGGAAAACCCGCATCATCAAAACAAGATGGGCGTCCATCTTTCGTTTCAATAATACGGTCGGAGACGCCCAAATCTCAACATGTAGGTCGACCTTAGAGATGGTCGTCCCTAGAGATGGTCATCCCCGGTTTTCAGCGATAATGGAAACCGAGGACGCCCATCTCAGAAACGACCAAATCCAAGCCCTTTGGTTGTGGGAGGAGCCAACATTCGTAGTGCACTGGTCCCCCTCACATGCCAAGACACCAACCGGGCACCCTAGGCACTGCAGTAGACTAACTGATGCACTAACTGAACGGAAAAAGGCATGCAGTGGTCACTAACCACCTCCCACCCAGAAAAAAACAACTTTAAAAACTTTTGTCTTTTTTTTTTTTAGAGTATGGATGAAGGATGTCCTTCGCTATACCTCCGTCCCTGTGATTGCAGTTGAGGATGTCCAAAATGTGGATTTTTCTATGAGAAGGATATCCATGCCTTGGCTACCCCCTTTATTTATTTGGACTTTGGATCACAAGTGGCAGCAGTGGGATTTGAACTGGTCACCTCTGGATTACAAGACCAGTGCTCTAACCACTAAGCCATTCCACTACCTTGAAATTTGGTTGTCCCTGTGGAGGGTGGGGGGGGGACACATGAGGACGTCCAAAATGTTTGAAAGAAGGACGTCCACGCCTCCACTGACACACACATACCTCGCCCCTAGGGACCTGCATACTGCCCCCCCCCCCCCCCACAGGGACAGCCAAATTTCAAGGGTGTGGCATGGAGGAGTGGCCTAGTGGTTAGAGCACTGGTCTTGTAATCCAGAGGTGGCCAGTTCAAATCCCCCTGTTGCTACTTGTGATCCAAAATCCAAATAAATAAAGGGGTGTCAAAGGCATGGATGTCTTTCTCACAGAAACATCCACACTTTGGACATCCTCAACTGCCATTGCAGGGACAGAGGCATAGTGAAGGACATCCTTCACCCATACTCTAAATAAAAAAAGGCAAAAGTTGTTTTTTTCAGGGTGGTTAGTGACAACTGGGGGAGTCAGGGGAGGTCATCCGCGATTACCTCCGGTGGTCATCTGGTCATTTTGGGCACATTTTTGTGGCTTGGTCATAAAAAAAAAGGATGAAGTAAACCAAGTGTTCATCAGGGACACCCTTCTTTTTTCCATTATCGCTTGAGGACACCCATCTTTTAGGCACGCCCCAGTCCCGCCTTCGCTACGTTGCTGACATGCCCCCGGGAACTTTGGTCATCCCCGCGATGGGAAGCAGTTGGGGATGCCCAAAATCAGCTTTCGATTATGCTGATTTGGGCGACCCTGAAAGAAGGACGTTCATCTCCTGATTTGTATCAAAAGATGGGTGCCCTTCTGTTTTGAAAATAAGCCTGATAGTGCACACTCATCAAATAGTGAATTCTACTTTCCAAACATGACACAGGACACATTTTCAGATTTTTTTACGTTGTTTTTGGGTTTTAATGACTTGAAACAACACGGGTTATGTCAATTTCATATCCCATATCATTTCTAATGACAGCCCATCCCTACTACTTAATTAGGTAAGAGCCTCTCCTACCCTGTTAAATAATACTGAATATCTATCTCTAAAATGTTAACACTATAATTTTTTCCTTAACAATCCTCACTTAATGTCCATTTCAAACAGTTGCCTGTGGCATGGGATTATACGCTTCAATTTTTCAACTAACAAATTTAGAAGACTAGCAAAAATAGCAAGAATATAAGGAGAAGCAAGTAAGATAGATCAGAAAAGAAACAAAGGAAATAAGATAATTTTTTTCAGATATGTAAGAGAGAGGCAAACACAAAGAAAGAATAATAAAAATAAATGCAAAAATGGGTTTCATAAGGAAGGGGAAAAGCAGAAGGAAGAAATCTTAAAGCAAATTCTTTTGCTCAGTATACACAGCAGGGAAAGAGATTTGCCAAAATCATGAAAGGGTTATAAATAATTGTGAAATGATCACATATCATTTACAGAGGAGGAAGTATATAAAGAGCTATCACAAATGAAAATGAATAAGGAATAAGGCAATGTGACTTGATGGGTTAAACTCTCAGAGAGTTCAAGGGAGCAATGATTACATCTATCACGGCTTTGTTTGTCTTTGGAAACAGTGGACTAGAGAGCAGATGTAATCCCACTCCATAAAATAGAAACAAAGTGTAGGCAGATAATTAGAGATATTCATCTAATATCAGAAGTGGGAAAAGTTATAGAAATATAACTAATTAAAAAAATAATCCAGTACATTGAGGTTTGATGTTCAACTGGATTTGCATTATCAACGTTTACGTGAATGTCAAAGGTGTTTTACCATAATAATAATGGTATCTGGTATGGATGAGCACCCCATTCCTCCCCCCCAAAACTTCATACCACAACCACCTCCTGAACACCTTAATTAAACACACAGTCCAAGCAAAGTTAGAATAACAAATTGGTTTATTCACAAATCCAAGGCGAAGAGTATCAGAAATACCTCTATGATGCTATCTGAGCCATTAAGAAAGTTACAACTTTTTCAGAACACCTTAGCTAAGCTAATTTATAGATTCAAAAACATTTGATAGTGTGTCTTTTATCTGAAAACACTACATTAGCTTCCCATACATCAGAGAATTCAGTTTAAATCATTGTGCTTACTACTTCAGGTGGATTATGGACTCGCCTCTGAATTATTAAGCAGTTTAGTGAATACTGCCCTGTAAGGACATTCATCTCATTTACGGCTTTCTTTGACCTTTCAACCTCCTTGTTCCAGAGATGTTTGGTATCTGCAAATTTTTAATACTTTATATTCGTTTTCTATAATTGCCACTTGGAATTTGTTACCATCACGGATACAATTGGAGTCTACTTACCTATTATTTTAAAAGAAACTAAAAAACCTTTTTGTTCGATAAATGATACAGATTTGGGCATGTTATGTGATTGTTTTTGGTTCCCTTTTTTGTTATTGTCATCTATATAATTGTGAACTGCGTTGAACGCGAAAGAGGATATAGCAGTATGCAAGTCTTCCATTGACACTGGCATAACTTGTCATTAACCCCAGATGACAGAAGTGCTAACATTTACATGCAGAATATTTGCATAAACATTTAGAATAATGGTATTTACTCATGGATGCCAAAATTTTGCCTAAGCACTATTCTGTAAATGTCTACTTAATTACAAAGCATATATTTACAAGGGGGTGTACACATAGGCATAGCTTGCATGGAGCAGGGGCGGGACTTACATTTATGCATATAATTTATAAAATATTATAATATATGCATACCTAGGGTTACCATATGGCTCCAGAAAAAGGAGGACGGATTGAGCCAGCCGGGTTTTACTTCCATTGCTTTCAATGGAAAGCAATTGCTTTCAATGGAAGTAATTGAGCCAGCTGAGTTTTACTTCCATTGCTTTCAATGGAAAGCAATGCAAGTAAAACCCAGCTGGCTCAATCTGTCCTCCTTTTTCTGGAGCCATATGGTAACCCTATGCATACCTGTGGCAGTTAAGCACAAACACATATAGCTCTATGGCTGACATAAGTGCTGGTGCCTAACATTTATTTATTTATTTTTTTTTAATTTTCCAATCTTTATTGCAAAATAAGCCAGAAGTACAAAACATCCTATATAATAATTCTCACCTCCAACAGGATGTGCCTGGGACCGTGCCTCCCTCAGAGGTGGTCTGCTAGGCAGGCACGCACTGATGTCAGTGATGTCAGTGACAGCTGATACCAAAGCAAGGGGAGGAGTATGGAAACACGCAGAGCGTGTTTCCCTACTCCTCCCCCTGTGTTACAACCCACTGCACCCCCCCTTCCGCGACCCAGTCGACCCCCCTTCTCGGCAAAAATCATCCCCCACCGCCGTCCAGTACCTGTGCTGACAGGGGACCCCAACTCCCGTCAGCCGAAGTCCTGTGCTGGCCTTCGCGCCGTTGCTTCTTCAATGATCTTCGGTTCAAGTTCCTCTGCGTGCGTCTGATGTCAGATGCACGCAGAGCAACTTGGACACAAAATCATTGAAGAAGCAATGCCTTGAAGGCCAGCACAGGACTTCTGCTGATGGGGGTTGGGGTCCCCCGTCAGCAGAGGTACTGGACGGCGGCGGGGGACGGTTTTCGCTGAGAAGGGGGGTCGACTGGGTCGCGGAAAGGGGGTGAAAATGGAGGGATGGCAGAGTCTGGAACAGCGAGGGAGGGAGGGAGGGTGGGGGATGGCCTTGCTAGTGCCCGTTTCCTTCCCTTTTGAAACGGGCATTTTTTACTAGTAGTAATACAAACCTAACATTGTGCATGAACAAAAGTCAGATATGCCTATCGAATCCCTCCCCTACCCATTCCTTCACCTCGCCTCCTATGTCCCAATAAACAATATCCCAACCCCACCCTTGGGAAATATGCATGCATTCCAGAAAACAGCTCCCGTTGTCTCCCCCCAATCAAGTCTACTTTTAACTGTATATATCCTGCCTCTACTTTTCAATATTTTTCTGAGTCCTCTCGCAACACTTATTCAGAATTTAAACATTAACATATACTTTTACACAGATGATGTCTTATCAGTTTCTCCAACGTCAATTTTTTGCATGGATCTTTCTCTTCTCCAGCACTGTCTGAAGGCCATTGCCCACTAGCTAGCTGATCATAAGCTACTCCTAAACCATAACAAAATGACTGAATGACTGCTTGTTGGATCACTGGTCTTCTCTCTCAGCTGTCCACTCCTTTAGTATTATTTGATCTTTCTGTCTCTCCACAGTTCACTCTTTTAAGTACTTGGGTGTTATCGATTCCAAACTTTCATTTCACCATCAGGTCTCTAATGTTGTGAGGCAGGGGTTGTATGTCCTATGTAAACTTCGTACGATATGTACAATCTTTGATACTTCCACATTGCACAATCTTGTTCATGCCTATCTTATATATAAGCTGAATTACTGTAATACCATCTACATGGGCATTTCTTTATTACAGATTAAATGACTTCAGACCCTGCAAATATCTGCCGCACACTTCCTCTGCTGTGCTAGAAGATCAGACCACATCACTCGATTAATCATTTACCTTCACTGGCTCCCTTTTCCTTTTCAGATCTATTTCAAAATTCTCTGTTTAGTCCATAAAGCACATCATATTGGCCTTCCTTCCTTTTTGGCCTCTCTCACTGTCCCCTCTACACCCCATCAAGGTCTGTTAGATCTCTTGATTCCCATCGGTTGGTTTTGCTGGGCCCCAAATAGGCACATCTCAAAGCAACAAAACACTTTGCTTTTTATATTCTTGGTCTCAAGCTTTGGAATGACCTCCCCCTAAAGATTCAGGGAGGGGAGGGAAGTGTTATTCGAGGTGTTTAACACTCTTTTAAAGACTCATTATTTTTCTCAGGAATTTGAACATCGGCACTAGAGAATTTTCCTGTTATTATTTTGGTCTGTCTTCATTATGTATTGTGTCATCTAGGAGTCCTTTCACCAAGCGGTGGGTAGGGGCTGTTTTTGCCACACACCAGGGCCCTTTTACTACAGTGAGTAAAAAGCCCCTAAAAAAAGACATGGTCATGCAGTAAGACTATTCTTACCATATGGCCATGTGGGGGAACCACTTACCACCACCCATTAAGGTGGCGGTAAAGGCTCCCACGGTAACCCAGCGGTAACCGGGCAGTGTATGGCACTACCCGATTACCGCTGGGTTAGCACCACGCTAGAAATTACAGAATTATTTTCCGTAGCACCGGAAAGGAAATGGCGTGCACTCAAGGCGGAACTATCGCTGGCAGCCGTGTTGGGACAGCGGTAGTTCTGGGTTGCCGTATGGCAATCCTTTAGTAAAAGGGCCCCCTAGTGCTGTATTACCCCCCCCCCCCCCCTTTATTTTGTTTTTTTTTTTCATTGCTGCCAAAGCGTTCTGTCCTTTTATAACTTTGGAGTTCCTTTCCACTTTTACTTTTGTTTTAGTATTGAGATCTGCTCTGACCTGCATGCTCATATGGTGCAGTATATCAAATTTTAATAAACACACACACATATATATCCAGATAGGCTAATATTCTATAAAGGACAGTAGGCACCTATGTTCCCTTATAGAATAGGCTCCCAGCAGGCACCCAGTTATAGAACTGCTTGCCATATGAGTAGCAAAATGGAAGCAGCCAACTGAAAAGTTTTAACTCCAAACTGCTGGGCTGCTGATAGCCCAGGGTCCCACCATCACCATCCATTTCTGGTGACCAGCATTGAATATCCAGTTTCATTTTTGGCCACAGCAACTTAATCGGTTAAGCCTATATTCAGTGCTAACTGGTTAAGTGCTTAGTGGTTAAAAATAGGCCTATTTTAACCACTAAACATAACTGCTGCTATCCATGCAGAACCTACTATGTTGCACGATATAGAGGAATTTGAAGAAAAAGATTGGACCTTTGATGTGAGTTTAGTCAATTCCTGAAGAACCTAGAGGGGCATTTTCGATATGTGTAAATCTGAATTTGGACGTTTTACACAAAAAGTCCAAATCCTGAACAGGAAAGAAGGTCATTTTTGAAAGTGAAAAACGTCTTTTTTTTTCTAAAATACTATGGACATTTTGTATTTTGGACGTTTTGTGATTTGGACAGGGTTTTTTTTCGTCCATTATGGAAAAAAAAACGTCCAAGTGCAAAACGTACAAAATCAAGCCATCGGGATGTACGAGGTGCCAGCATTTTTAGTAGACTGCCCCCCCTGACATCCCAGCACAGCAATAGAGCACCCTAGGGGGCACTGCAGTGGACTTCATAAAATGCTCCCAGGTACACATCTGACCATTGCTCCCTTACTATGTCTGTTGAGCCCCCCAAAACCCACTACTCCTAACTGTACACCACTACCATAGCCCTTACAGGTGAAGGGAACATCTATATGTGGGTACAGTGGGTTTTGTTCTGTCCTTTGACAGCCTTACCTGGTTGGGATAGATTCCTGTAATGTGTTTAATGTTTTACTGTAGGTCACTGTAATGTTAGATAAGCAAGGCATTATGTGAAATGTAGTTCACAGGTAGTGCAGACACACTTGTTTAGGAAACTATTATTATTGGTGTGCTGTTGCCTAGACCTTTTTTCTCAGCCTAACTTGGCTCTGTTCTCATTGGTCTTTTTGGCATCTTGTTCTGTGGGCTTGTGGGCTTGAAGGAGCCCCCCCCCCCCCCCCTCTCCTGTCCAGGTTCTCTCTCTGGCTGACTTGGTAGCTGTCTCCATCTTATTTCTGACAGCACCTGTCCTCATAGACTCCCTGGAGAGAACTCGGTTTTTCTTGCCAATGAGATATTGCATTTTCAACCTCCCATCTGTGAGCTGCTCTGCCTGTGTAACTGCTTTTCTACCTCAGCAGTAGAACTGCCCTTTTCCTCAGATCTCTGATTCCATCCAGTGAGGCAGCTTTCAGAATACGAAGGCTCTGTGCTAAGAGGCACCTCTTCTGACTTGTGAGTAAACTATTTGTTATTCAATAAAGGACATTTCAGCAATATAAAAAGACTTCAGGGTGTATTGATGTGCTGAGGTTATACATCAAGATACTGAGATCTTACAGTAACAGGCTTCTGGTGAGTTTTGGAGGGCTCGCAGTTTCCTCCACAATTCTAACTGGTAGGGAGAGATAGTCCACCTGTCTGCAGTGCACTGCACCTATTAGACTACTCCAGGGACCTGCATGCTATTCCGATGGACCTGAGCATAACATCTGAGGGTGGCACAGAGGCTGGCAAGTAATGTTTTCATCACATTTTTGTGAGTGGGAGGGGGTTAGTGACCACTGGGGGAATAAGGGGAGGTCATTCCTGATTCCCTCCAATGGTCATCTGGTCATTTAGGGCACCTTTTGTGCCTTATTCATAATAAAAGTAGGTCTAGCTCAAAACATCTAAGTTTTAGTCCTGGACATTTTTGTTTTGTTCCATTATGACTGAAAAACGTCTAAGTCTTAGGAATGCCCAAGTCCCGCCCCTGAAATGCCCCCCCTTGAGATTTGGATGGACTTCTGATGAACTTCATAGAAAAATGTCTAAAAATAGGTTTCGAAAATACTGATTTGGACGTTTTTGTGAGAAAAACGTCCAAATGCAGACTTATGTCACTTTTTAGACATTTTTCTCTTTTGAAAATGAACCTTCTTGTCTCTTTAGCAATATAAGGAGCTATGTAAAAAAAAATGACTGTAAATTGGATGAGAGTATGATCAGACCATGAAACAGCAGCAGATGGAAAATTAACACAGTGAATAGTTAATGGGCTTGCACAAAACAACTAAGTCGAAAATATCACCAGCCTTATGTGTGGAGAGGTCAATAGCTTGGTTGAAGCCAAGGCCTGGCATCATTGCAAGACAATCTCAGTCCAAAGGTCTGTTGGGAACATTTACTCATATAGTCAAATCACCTTACACCAGCAGGTTAAAAGTGCAAAGTAATGCATAGAAATCATGGCCTGGTCCTGATTTGGAGAATTATATGTCTTGTATATATTTTTTTTTTAATTCTTTATTTATATTTTCAATATATCATTTACAAGGATAACCTTGTGGACATAAAACAGGCAAGTAATAAGTAATATTAATATTCTCATCCTGCATTATTCAAAACTCACAAAAGAAAATAAAAGAAGAAAAAAATGGAAAAGAAGAAATATCTTATACAGGAAAAGAAAATTAGAATTAACTAATCAATTAAGAAACACAATTAACCTTTCTTAGACCTCAAAACACGAGGGGGGAGTGATAGAATTAGAGAAGTAATCAAAACAAATAACATTTACTGAAGTAAAAGCTGCCATTTCTCCAAATTATTTCTTACATATTACTTTAGTTGTTTTATTTCTAGAAACGTTTTCAGTTGTTCCGGTGAAAAGAAATTATATTTAGTTTGACCTAATTTAACTACACATTTAGCCGGATATGCCAAAAAGAAAGATCCCCCAATATCCATTGTCTTTTGTTTCAAAGCAAGAAACGCCTTTCTTTTCTGTTGTGTTTGTTTTGTCACGTCTGGATACATCCAGACTTTAGATCCACAAAATTGAGCTTTGGAATTCCGGAAGTAAAGTCTTAAAATATTGTTGTAGTCTTGCTCAAAAACCAAAGAAATTATTAATGTAGCTCTATCCAATACTATTTCTGTAGATTGTTCCAATATTTCAGAGATATTTTGTAAGTCAGGCATATTCTGTTCAATACATTGTAATTCCCCCTTTGGTTTAGGAATAAAATAAATCTTATTTATAGGAGGAATAGAATCTAGGGGAATTTTTAATATCTCAGTCAAATATCTACGTAATGTATCAATTGGGGTTACCCCTGTTAACTTGGGAAAATTCAAAAGACGAAGATTAAGCCTTCTGTTATAATTCTCTAACTGTTCAATTTTCCTCCTCATTTCCATATTATCTTTAAGAGCCACATCTTTAAAGTCCTTAAGCGAGTCCACTTCTTTCCTCAAAGTTGTCACTTGCTTTGTTAAATCTTCTTTTACGGAATCAACAGTTAATTTTAAACCCTCAAACTTGGCATTTAAATTTGTAACATCACCTGAGGTTTTCTGCAGTGTAGTATTCATCCGGTCCAACATCACCCAAAGTGTTTCCAGGGTCACCTCCGGGCTTTTTGCTGAGGGAAACCGAGTTCCTTCAGCTTTCAGAGCCGTTTGTTGCGGTCCTGGGTCCTCAGTGGCTACCCCCTCCGAAACACTTCCGGAATCAGTGGGGTTTCCCTCCAGGGCCGCAATCGACGCTGGACACGGAGGGATCGTCGAAGTAGGTGGTGGCGAAAGGGAGGCTTCCTCTCCCAGCAGGGAACTCGCTTCTCCGAGAACCCCCGCTATGGGATCTACTTCCCTCTGAGACTTGGAGAAGCCGGGAAAGTATTGTTCTAGAGACGCTTGGGCCGGGGAAGACGTCAAGGTAGGCTGAGGAACATTCCTTAACGCTCCCTTCCTTTTAGAATGAGGCATTATCGCTCAGATAGAATAAATTTCCCCAAAACGCTCGGAGCTCTCTACCAACCTATCGGTCTGGCAGCCATCTTAACACGCCCCCCCCCCCCCCCATATGTCTTGTATATTAATACAAGTTCATAAGAGAAGGCACCCATGAGACAAATTAATAGAGCCTCTACTGAGTGCAGGATGAAAGGGATAGGGCTGAAAGAGATGGAAAGAGTAATTTGTTGCCATTCCACCTCTCTGGCCATGATCTCCTTGGCTTAAACCGATAGGCAGACTCACAGGGGAGAGAATGTTAGAGCAATACAGCTTTAGCTTCTTTGTGCTATATTTTGGTTAGGCATAGAATTTGCAGCCAATACCCTGAAATCAGATCATAAATAATTGAAGCCTTGGTCTGTCTTTAAGAATGAGGAAATGATGCATGCATGCATGGCTCCCCCCTAAGTTATTTAAAAGATCTTTTTTTTTTTTGTCTTTTCCAAGTTTCATGGGACACGTGGAGGGGCATTTTCGATATGACGTCTAAATCCGACTTTGGACATTTCAATGAAAACGTCCAAAACTCAAGTAGGGAAAATGACCATTTTCAAACCAGAAAAAGTCTATCTTTTTTCTTTGAAAATGACCATTTCCTAGATGTTGTGGAGCTTAGTACATCTATCTTTTTGGACCATTTTCCAAAGCAAGAAAAAGTCCAAGTCAAAAACACACAAAATCAAGCCATTGGGGCATAGGAGGAGCCAGGTTTCATAGTAAACTGGCTACACAGGCATCCCAGCAGAGCAGTGGGGCACCCTTGAGGGCACTGCAGTTGGCTTTATATAAAAGGTCCTAGATACATATCTCACCAATGCCCCCTTATACTGTATGGTGAGCCCTTCAAAACAAATGATAAACCTACTACACCCAACTATTCACCACTAAAATAGCCCTTATGGCTGCAGTTATCACCTATATGTGGGTACAGTAGGTTTTTGGAGGGCTGACACTTTCCACCACAAGTGTAATACTTGTGGAATATGGGCCTGAGTCACCTTCTCTACAGTGCACTTCACTGGCCATTAGGCTATTCCAAAAACCTGCTTGCTAATAGGACTGGTCATAACATCCGAAGCTGTCATAGAGGCTGGTATGTATTGTTTCATTTATATTTTTGCAGGGTGGGAGGGGGTCAGTGACCACTGAAGGAGCAAGGGGTGTCATTCCTTTATTCCTTCACTGGTCACTTTAGGGCAACTTTTCCATGGCTTATTCACTAATAATCAATATATAGACACTATTTCAGCAAAGACCAAATGTCAGTGACAAAACAATAAGCTGAAAACGTCACCGTATTCATGTATCTCTTACTATGAAATCCAATATGGTATTATGTTTTCATACTTTTGAACTTTTAAACACCATAATTTAATTGGAGGAAAAAGACCTCAGATGTCCTGGCTTGGCTGCAAGTATAATGTCTTAGTGCCAGCTCATACTGGACCCCAATCTTATCATTAGTCTAAAAAAAAACTCCAAATATTGAATTTTTTAATTTTCTGTTATTTTTGTTATTTTATTATTTTATGTATATATCATGCACTGTAACTTCTCCAAATGGCTTTCAAATCCTGGAATCACATTATTATTTTTTTTTTATTTTTTTTTTTTTATAACCATTTAAATTTTTACAAGCGATAAAACAACTTGCCGGAAATACAGAGAAAGTAATATATAGGAATTATTTCAGTCAGGTAATTCTATTCTCTTCCTTAGACCACTAAATAGGGAGAGTGAAACAAGACAAGGAGATCAATTAAACAGTAAACAGAAAAAAAAGTGGTATTAACCTGATTATCCCCAGATATTACTCGTCTAATTCATTATTCCACATTGATCATCTGGTTGGCTTCTTCAAGGCCAATACGGTTTATAGTCGAATCATTTCATTAAAAACATACTTATTGTCCAATATTAGTTAGAAATAATACATCTGATTACATTCTTTCTCTTTTAAAAACCAGAAGTTATTTAACAATACATATACTTAAGTCTCTAATTCAAATCCCACTGATTAAAGTAATCCCAGTTTTCACAGGCTTCACTCCTTTTAAAGTAATAATTGAGGAAATATTTCTGAGGAAAACTTTAGGAGTCATACCCGGAACTCTGGGAAAAACAATAATCTCTATATTAATCATCTATAATAATATTCATTTTATTATTCAAAGGTTCTGGTCTATTATCATTTTCAAAATCATAACCACTTCTTGCTCGTATAGAATCATTTGTGATATCAATTTTTCACTCTCAAAGGGTTCAGTTAAATTGTCCATGTAACTCTCTAATAAGATTATATCTGAAACAAAATTATTTACTGCCACCGTTAGGTCCCAAAGCGCCTTCCAGATGGTATTCAATGTAACCTCCACGGGAGCCAAAAACTCCAAGTTGATTTCTCTTAGGTGTTTAGGAGTAGTTCTACCGATTTGGGTTCTGCTGTAAACGTCCTCCGTTTCAGCATATGCCTCTAACTCACTCCTCCACTCCTTTGGACATGGTGGTTGAATAATTCGGGAGCGATGGAGTTGTTTTTTCCAGGTCCAAGAGCGTCAAAGCTCCTTCACAGGCACTAATCAAAGGACTCACCAACCCTTTCATTTGTGGGCAGTTCGTCGCGCAGCAGTCCTGAACTTGCTGCTCAGGGGACAAAACGCTGGCCATTGGCGGCTGACCGCCAGTTTCCCCTTCCTCTCAATTTAGATAAGTGCAGTTGCAGAGAGGAAATTTACGTAAAGAAGATGAAACTTCAGAGGGCAGCTGGGCCGTTGGGCATACAAACTTCAGGTCGCCATCTTACCACTCTCCCAGTTTGGGACACTCTTTGCCTGGTTTCTCCTCAGAGGCCTGCTGATATGGGCAACCCTTCAGCATAGCCCTCTGAGTCATTGAAACACAGAAGCCCCTCCACCACTACAAGGTGGTGTCCCTTCGGAGGGGGGAATCACATTATTTTATTTTTCCATTTCTTCATAGATTATTACAGTTCAATACAAAAAGGCACTTAGCTTGATTCTTGTACCCAATGGGGCTCTCCATTTCACTCTTTAGTCAAGCTTCATCAGGAGACTAAGCGCTCATAGAACCTACAAAATATATGTAATAATCAACCAGTGCCTTTGATATATATTTCCAATAATGATCACAGAAGAGTATACACTTACTATGCTCTAATTCACGTCAAACTTCCAACATGGTGTTTACTGACTGCAGGACATCAACCTTCTCTTTATAACCAGAAGCACAGATGAACCCATTAAATAGCTTTTTGTGTAACTAATTAGAATACGTTGATAGGCATCCACCATGTGAGGAAAATCAGAGAAAAACTGTTCATTCAATTTGTGAATTTAATCCCCAAGGCTACAGGGATTTCAAAATGTAAATCCAACGTTGTGCACAGGTTACCAGAATTTTATTACAATCCCCTCAACTAACATTGGACAGGACATGATCAACGGCAAAGCAATGAAATGATTCAAAACCATGATTTCTTTCTATGAAATTTTATACTAAAGGTGCTCCCTTCTTTTGTTTTTATCACACAGGAGTGATGTTCAGCTATCCAGTGGTGTAAACTTCTTGTGGTTTTGCCTACATATAATTTTTGGCATTCACATTTCAAAATATATACCATGAAAGTAGATTGACAATCTGTATTGTGTTTTAGTTTAAACACTCTTCCGTCCACCGGATTACTAAAGTCTTTAACCTCATCAGTCATAGAGCAAGTTTTACAATGACTGCAATTGTTATGTCCTCTTTGAATATCAGAAACTTCCTGCTTTGCTTTCGACAATAGATTTGCTGGACTTAGTAAGTGGAGTAGCATAGTGGTTAGTGCAGCAGGCTTGGATTTTGGGGAAATGGGTTTGATTCCCACTGCAGCTCCTTGTGACTCTGGGCAAGTCACTTAACCCTCCATTGCCCCATGTACAAAATAAGTACCTCTATATAATATGTAAACCGCTTTGACTGTAACCACAAAAAGGAGGTATATCAAGTCCTATCCCCTAAAAGCCTGAATTTGGTTTCCAGAACCTCCCTCCCATACTTTTTGTATATTATTGATACTGGCATGTACCAAGACAGTTGGCTCACTATCTAAAATCTTATTTAGATGACGTCTGAGATCCTCCACGTTTACACCAGGCAGGCAAGTTACCAAGTGATCCTCGGTTTTTACTACTAAACTATGCCTGAACTGACTTTTAAAAGGAAGTTTCACTCCAAAGCCACGTTTAGCTGACTATATAAGAACAGAATTTTAAATACACATGGATAAAGGTTTGCCAGTTGAAGTAGTGTAGATTTTCAGAAATCTTTTGACAAAATCCCTCATGAAAGACTCCTGAGGAAATTATAAAGCCAGTGTTCTGTTGTAAATTTGGAACTGGTTAAAAGATATTAAAAAACAGAGTGGGTCTTTTACTAAAGCTTAGCTCGAGTTATCCGCAGCAGAGCCCATTTTATTCCTATGGGCCCTGCTGTATAACTCGAGCTAAGCTTTAGTAAAAGACCCCCAGAGTAGGGTTAAATGGCCGGTTCTCTAAATGAAGGAAAGTGAATAGTGGAGTGCTGCAAGGATCTATTAAAAGTTGTTAAATCGCATATGATAAATTGCTGGAGGTCCTTGGGAGGCTAGAAGACTGAGCATCCAAAAGGCAGATGAAATTTAACGTGGACAAGTGTAAATTGATCTAAATATGGAAGAATAATCCAAATTATAGCTCCATGATGCTAGGACTCACCACCGAGAAAAAGGATTTAGATGTCATCGTGGATAGTACGTTAAAATCTTCAGCTGAATATGTGGGAACAAGCAAAAAGAAACAAACAATTTTAGGAATTATTAGGAAAGGAATAGAGAATAAAACAAAGAAAATAATACTCCTGTGTCACTCCATGGTGAGACCACACCTTGAGAATTGTTTGCAATTCTGGTTACCACATCTCAAAAAACATATAACAGAATTAGAAAAGGTACAGGTAAACAGGGCAGCCGAGAGGGGGGCAGAGGGGGCAAAATTCCCCGAGCCCAGGCCTCCAAGGGGGGCCCGGCGCCGGGGTCTCTCTCTCCTGCTCCTGACGAGACCTGAGTGATCGCGTCCTGACAGGAGCAGGAGAGAGAAAACTCCAGCGCCAGGCCCCCCTTGGAGGCTGGGGAGGACCCGGAGCTTCCTCCAGCACTGCTCTTCTGCCAGCGGGGCCTTAGGATCCCCACCAGCCAAGGTCTTTAGGTAGCAGCAGCGATCGGGGGGCACAGCAGCAGTAATCGGGGGGCAGCGGCAACAGCCCTGCCCCAGGCCCAGTTCAGTCTCTCAGCGGCCCTGCAGGGAAGGGCAATCTAAATGATTAAAGGGATGAAAGGACTCTCAAACGAATAAAGGCTTAAGAGGTTAGGGCTCTTCAGCTTGGAGAAGAGACAGTTGAGGGGAGATATAATAGAGGTCTATACAATCCTGAACAGAGTGGAACGGGTAAACGTGAATGAATTATTTATTCTTTCAAAAAGTAGAAAGATTAGGAGGCACTCTAAGAAGTTAAATAGTAGTACTCTTAAAATAAATAGGAGAAAATATTTTTTCACTCAACACATCGTTAAGCTCTGGAATTCATTGCTGGAGCAAATAGTAAAGCAGTTAATGTAGCTGGGCTTCAGAGAAGGTTTGGACAAATTCCTGAAGGAGAAGTCCATAACCTGTTATTAAAGTAAATCTGGGAAAAACCAGTACTTATCCCTGAGGTTAAGTATCATGGGATCTTATTACTTTCTCGGACTCTGCCAGGTACTTGTGACCTGAACTGGCCTTTATTAGTAACAGGATAGTGGGCTAGATAGATCTTTGGTCTGATCCAGTATGGCAACTCATGTTCTAATTTATCAATTTATACCAAATCTCCATTTTTCTCAACTTTTAAGATAATTTCCTAACAGGTAAATACCCACATGTGCAGATTCCTTCCCAGAAGTAGCAGGTCATATCTCAGCACTCCACCAAGACCAGATGCTTCAATACAAAAAGTGTAAAACCATGCATCTGTGACACAAAATCTATTAACTGCCTACAAGAAGGATAAGATATGACAACTGTTAAAAAGGACTGAAACCTAGGAGTAAACATCTCAGATGACCATGAAGGTTGCCAATAAATGTAATAATGCAACATAGAAAGCTAAAAGCATACTTGCATGTGTAACTAGAGGCATCAGAAGGGGTAATACTGACCTAGTATAGCTCATTAGTGAAGCCCCACTTTGAGTTCCACAGGCCATATCTTTGTAGAGATATTGTGGGATAGAAGCAGTTCAGAGATGGGCTACTAAGATGGTACACAAACTACAAAATAAATCCTACATAGTAGGCCCGGCTCAAGAGACCATGGCTAGCTCAAGGGACCATGGCACCCTGAGACATCTTTTGGTTTGCTGCCCTCCCACTGGCATGCCCCCCCCCCCCTCCGGCCATCCTCCTCCTGGCCTATCTTTAAAGGCAGTTTCCCCCTCCTGAATACCAACCGTATTTCACCTAACACTATCTGCATCAGCCCCTGCGTCTTCTGTCTACTTTGCCCCTTTGGGAACAGGAAGTTATATCAAATGAGGGGCCTAGGCAGTGTAGGAGGAAGTTGCCGGGGTACCGATGGGGGTAGCCTTAGGTGAAATGCTGTCTGTGTTTAGGAAGAGAAAACTTCCTTTAAAGGTAGATGGGGAAGGTGGCCTGAGACAGAAAGAGGAAGGGGGTTGCTGGTTCTTCTTTTTTCCCTGCACATGCAAAACCGCCAGGTAAGCTCTGGGCCAGCTTAACTTATAGGGCCAGTGACATCACAGGCTCAAGTGATTGGAACCCTTTGTCTCCAGTGCACTGGGTCAGAACCTCACCTGGTTCATAGGTTAAGCCAGCCCTGTTATACAGAGAAGAAAGAAGAGAAAGGAAGGCTATGATAAGAACATTCAAATATTTTACAGTCTTTGATAATGTACAGGAAAAGTGTAATTTTCCAAAGGAAAAAAAATTGTTATGCTTCAAAGTTGAGTACAAAGAGCACAGTGGGCATCCAAGAGTAGATTGACTGCCAAACTTTATTGAAGGACCTGACACAGGCCATGTTTCAGTGGAACACTTGTGTCAGGGGTCAGTGTAGCCAATTCATTAGGTGAGTTGTCTACAGTCTCAGGGCAATGACAATAAAGTTTGGCTGTCAACCCACTCTTGGAGGCCCATTGTGCTGTTTTTGCTCAGATTCATTCCTTGTGTTTTGGATTCCCTCTCTCCTGGTGCTACAAAGCTGGCAAGAGAGCAACATAGAGTAAAAACAAGGAAATTCTTCACTGAGACGGTGATAGATGCCTGGAATAATTTACCAGTGAATGCGGTAGATGACAATGCTCCCAAATTAAGCAGACATGGAAGAGCAGAAGATTGGTTGATTGAAGTATGAAAATCTATCCAGGATGGAAGGGGACTAAGAAGGGAAGGTAACAAAACAGACTTCAATAAGGAACAATATCCTGGAGGCAGTCAAGCTTGTATGGGTGACAGCTGGGACAGAATCTTAGTCAAAGAAGGGTATACAGCAGGCTTGTCCAACTTCGGTCCTCAAGGGCTGCAAACAGGTGAGGTTCTCAGGATATTCCTAATGAATGTGCATGGGAAAGATTTTCGTACTCCCTATCTCCGTCCTATGCAAATCTTTCTCATGCATATTCATGAAGAATATCTTGAAAAATTGGCCTGTTTGTGGCCCTCAAGGACTAAATTGAATAAGCCTAACATGCAAGAAAACTAGGAAGACTGGGTGGGCAATTTGGTCCTTATCTGCCATAATTCCATTTATTTCATATGTAGCCCACCTCTCATTATATTTTCTAGTGGTTACAGTTAATGCGGTCCCTAGATTTTGGAATGATCTTCTTTTATGTATTAGGGAAGAAGCACATTATCTTTGCTTCAAAAGATTGCTTAAGACATCTGAGTTTTTATGTTCTGAAAGAGGATAATATAGTCATTGTTTATATAGATTTATTTTGTAGTTTGTGTACCATCTTAGTAGCCCATCTCTGAACTGCTTCTATCCCACAATATCTCTACAAAGATATGGCCTGTGGAACTCAAAGTGGGGCTTCACTAATGAGCTATACTAGGTCAGTATTACCCCTTCTGATGCCTCTAGTTACACATGCAAGTATGCTTTTAGCTTTCTTTAATTGTATTTTTTTTATTATTTTATTGTCTTATTTTGTTTATGCTTTGTAATTGTAAACCGCCTTGTTTCAGTTTTTGTTGTGAAATGAACATATCAAGGTACTTATTTTAGAAGCCTTATTCATGATTTGGACAAGCATAAACTGGCATTTAGATGCATAAACACCTAAATCCCAATTTTAGGAAAACAGGATATTCAAGTCCAAATCACAAAGGCATGTATGTTGAAAAGGGGCGTGGTTTGGGTATGTTTTGAGTGGGACTAGAGTGGGGCTAAAATATAAATGTAGGTTTAGATTTATTATATTTTTAGCCCATGTGCATTCCCCATTTCAGAATGAGAATGCACGTTTATGTCCATCAAGATCAACATCAGGACTTATGGTTGCTCCCAGGGATGTCTTGGTTATATAAAGGTGCTCATATTATGTAGCGCTTCACTGGAGGGAATAAGGAAGGTCACCCCCCTTAATCCTTCAGTGTCATTGGTCCCCCCCCCCCCCCAATGAAAGCCATACTGGCAACTGATATCAGGTTCTGTGGCACTTGCAGACATAGACAAGTGTGTCCCAGCACATGCACATATATTCCTGTGTTTTAGAACATACATGTGCCGGCATATGTGCAATATATGTTCTGAAATACTAGCAAACATGTATATATGTCAGCACATGTATGTTCTGAAATACCAACATACATGTATATGTGCCAGCATGTGCATATGTATGTTCTGAAATACCAACATGCATGTGTGTGTGCCAGCCCATGCACATGTATGACCTTTTCTCCATGACCTCCACTGAGAAGCCATTCCACACATTTACCACCCTTTCCATAAAAGAGTATTTTCTTAGATTCCTCCTAAGCCTATTTCCTCTTAACTTCATTCCAGAGTTTTCCTTCATTTGAAAAAGGCTCACCTCACAAACACAAGAAACATAAAGCAACTGGCAGCAAAATAAAATAAACTCTGCATTTAACTGCATCCGACTCTGATCTTACCCACCTCTGTTGTGGACACTCAATAAAAGCAAGATTTAAACCAGGCAAAAACTGAACCACCTATTCTGATATCAGCCAACCTCTGTACCACCATCAGTTGTTGTATTACAAAGCTGGTATATGCAGGAAGAGCAACAAATCTAATAAACCATGAATAGGGAGTCTGTGTACTGTTCTCTGTGCCATACAAGATAGAATCAAGCACTGGATAAAGCAGTATCTCTCAGCTTACAGCAGGTCAGAAACCATGCTGGTGCCTACCTAAGACAGCATGTATATCCAGATGTTCTTACAGCTGGGCGCAAACCACCCGCTCTATCATTTACCCAGTAGAGCTATGCTTCTCAACCCAGTCCTTGAAGCACACCTACTCCCATCAAGTTTTCAGGATATCCACAATGAATATGCAGGAGATAGATTTATATACCATGGGGGCAGTGCATGCAAATCTATCTCATGCATATTCATTGTGGATATCCTGAAAACCTGATGGGATTAGGTGTGCCTCAAAGATTGGGTTGAGAGGCACTGCAGTAATTCCCTTATCCTTTGTTTGTCCTGTTTGTCTGTCCTGATTAGATTGTAAGCTCTGTCGAGCAGGGACTGTCTCTTCATGTTCAAGTGTACAGAGCTACGTACTTTCAGTAGCACTATAGAAATGATAAGTAGTAATAGTAGTAGTAGATATTGCAAGAGAATACAATTGTCAGGATCAATATGGATGGTTTACAGTTTATAGTTTACTTACTTATATACTGATTTATCAAATCATATCAAAGTACATCTACCGCTGGCACATTTTAATATGTTCACAGGAAAGAAAAGCAGAGGCAGCTAGGAGAAAGGAGGAAAAACAACCAAAGTATTGCTTTAGGATAACTTTATTTTTATTACATTTGTACCCTGTGCTTTCCCACTCATGGCAGGCTCAATGTGGCAATGGAGAGTTAAGTGACTTGCCCAGAGTCACAAGGAGCTACCTGTGCCTGAACTGGGAATTGAACTCAGTTCCTCAGGACCAAAGTCCACCACCCTAACCACTAGGCCAGTCCTCCACTCCATTATTGTGGAGTTGACACAACTCAGCCGGCTTTCAGCAACAATGCCTGTATCAGGAGTCCCAATATTTCAACAAGGACTGATTGAAATACAAAGCTTGCTTTCCACCTTGGAAACCTCGGAGCAGAACTCACCAGGCAGCAGGAATTGTTGCCGAAACCCAGCTAAGTTGTCACTTCCATAATAAAGTTATCCTCAGTCATGCCTTGGTTGTTTCTTGTATATGTTTTTGAAGAGGTTTTCTTCTTCTTGTTTCTCCCTGCATTTTAATGTTCAAAACTTACCTTCTGTGAATGAAGCATACATTACATCATATAAAACATTGCAAATCTTCTCATGTACTATCATAATCAATGATATTGCTATAGAACCCAACAAACTCGTTATTAGATTAAGCTTTTATAATATATCTATCATCTGAGAATTACTCACATTACTAAATTGCTCTCCTGAGCTTTTTTGAACACTTAATCCATCCACTTGATCAGAATTATACTGCTTAACCACAATTGAGGAAAGCCTATCAATCTTCATTGCAAAATAATCCGAAAAACTTTGAGCAGAAGGTAAATTAATATCAATAGAAGCCTGAGGGACACATAAAAGCCTCTGTACTACTAAAAGCAATTCACAAGGCTGAGATAATGATTTATGAGTCCTTTAAGTATAATACTTCTTCTTTGCTTCATCAGTGTGGCATCGGCATTCTACTAAATCAGTACTATATGCAACCTTATTTTCAGTTGAATATTTCTTACACCATCTGTGCTCTAGGTATCGTTGTTGAGTTCTGTCTCTCAATAATGCACTATAAAACCTAAGTAATATGACTCATTAAAGGTAGCTCATATAGAAATATTTCTGTGGACCTTCAGACAGTATGTCATAAGACATTTAACATTCTGATGCTCAAGCCGCCATTCCTCATCAGTCCAGTTTTGCATTTATTTTTTTTATTTATTCCACAATCCTGCTATACCTCAGAGGGTCTGGCATAGGCTTCATAGTGGTTCACATGTAATAAAAAGAACCGGGTAAGAAAATGTCTAAAGGTAAGGGAGGGGGCTAGAAATTCAAAAAGGGGGTTAAAGAGTAGCTGTACACAGGGAGTTATGGTCAAATGGAGACACAGGTTGTCATGGTACGATGGAGAAGGTAGCAGTGAATAAAAGTGGACTTTTAGTGCTGTTTGAACATGGAAACAATCAGTTGGTCACGGATATGGCGTGGCTGCTCACTCCAGAGATGGGGACCTAAGTAGCTGAAGGCAGAGTCACGGGTGATGTTAAGGGGAATAATAGAAGCTGGCGGCAATGTGAGGAGATTGTTGTTGGCCGATCTGGGACAACGGAGAAGTGAGTAGGGAATAAGTAACTTGTTAAGGTAGAGGGAAGCTGAAGAAAATCTGGACTTTACACTAAAAGTAATATTTTGAACTTTATACATGCCAAAAGAGGGAGCCAGTGTTCAGACAGTAAAAGGGGGTCACGTGATCAAAGCGGTGTGCATTATGGAGTAACTTGACTGCTGTAGATTGAATCAGTTTTAGACACTTAATGTAATGCAGAAGCAGGCCAGAAAAAAAGGGAATTACAGCAGTCTAAGCATGAGATAAAAAGGGTATGAATAAGTGGGCATAATGAGGTTGAAGAGAGAATAGATCGAACAGCAAAGCATGAAGCACGAAGAACAGAGTCTATGTGAGATTTGACTGTTAAGGCTGAATGTGACCCTTAAAATCCTAACTGAGTCTTTGATGGATAAAAAAGCACCATCCAGAGTGGGTGCAGGCAGAGAAGGCATAACGCTATGTTTCACATTAGCTGCATCAGGGAAGCATTCTAAATTATTAAATCTCTTTCGGCACATGCTCCATTCTTCCCACTGCTGCATGCTTTCAACTGCCAATGTTGGGACTCCTCACACGTGCGTGAGAAGTCTCAGTGTCAGTAGCTGAAGGCATGTGCTGACTTCTGCCTTAAGAAAGCAGAGCGAGGAGGAGAGGAAGAGGTAGAGATCCTTTATCTTCCTTTTCAAAGGTCAACATTTAGTGCTTTTATATATTTACTAGGAAAAAAGGCCCGTTTCTGACACAAATGAAACGAGCGCTAGCAAGGTTTTCTTCGGCTGCCCTGCAGCCACCCATGTCCAGCGACCCTCCTCTCCCCCTGCAGCCACCCATGTCCAGCGAACCTCTTCTCCCCCTGCACCCACTGCAGCCACCCATGTCCAGCGAACCTCCTCTATCCCCTGCCCCCCTCCAGCCACCCATGTCCAGCAACCCCCTGCCCCCCTGCAGCTACCCATGTCCAGCGACCCTCCTCTCTCCCCTGCCCCCCCTGCAGCCACCCATGTCCAGCGACCCTCCTCTCTCCCCTGCAGCCACCCATGTCCAGCGAACCTCCTCTCCCCCTGCACCCACTGCAGCCACCCATGTCCAGTGACCCTCCTCTCTCCCCTGCCCCCCTCCAGCCACCCATGTCCAGCGACCCTCCTCTGGACATGGATCAGCTGTGAGGCATGTTTCCCCCCCCCCCCCCGGGTTCTGAAGTTGACATCATAATGGCTACGGTGATGTCAGCCTGATCTACAGAGCCTAGCAGACCAACTCGGAATGAGCCACGGTCCCAGGCAGCAAGTCAGAACCTTGGAGGTGAGAATTATTATATAGGATACTGTTCTAAGATTAGTTTCCACCTGAGTGAGGCAGGATCAGAAGCTCTGTGCAGATCAACATGAAACCCAGAATACGTACCCGAACTCTACCAACTAAAGAGGGACACAATCCAGTTAATTTTAATGATCTACCAATTTTAGGCCTTCAAATTTTCTACCAGATCTTTAAGTCTTTAATAATATCAATTCTCTTATCATTATTGCTCATATGGTGGCCCTTTTACTAAGCTGCAGCAAAATGTGGGTGCTTGGATTTGTAGCGATATCAGGCCACTTTTTACCACAGCCAGAAATTCCATATATCTCTATTGAAATCTTAAATGGCCGTGCACTAATTAAAACAATTGGCACGCAGCCATTTACTGCTTGAACTCTTACCACCTCCTATTTAGAAGGCAGTGAGGGCTCATGCATTAACTCGTCAGTAATCGGTCAGCGCGCAGTATTGCCCAATTACCACTGGGTATGCCTACTCCCCATCCTATGTGCTAGAAAATTTTAAAGTATTTTTTATCACGGGAAACGGCACATGGCAAACTCAGAACTACTGCCAGGCATCTGGACCCTTTAGTAAAAGTGCCCTATAGTTCAATTAGTTTTGTTTTACTGTATTTTTGAGAGACACTATCAACCTTATAAATTTTCGATATCACATGTGAAACTGCATTTTGTTTTGCTGGACCACCCTTGTGGAACTCACTCCCTATCAACATTCACACTGAGCCTTCTCGGAATACATTTAAAACTTTATTGAAAACATGGCTATTTCAATCTAACTGAAAAACTAAGATATCCTCACTATAAACAAGAGTAGAAAAAACATTGTAATTCTTCTTTTTTTTAGGAGCTGAAATGAGTCTGCTTCGGGAAATGCACATCTTTTCAATTTGTATATTTTTCAGTGTACAGGAGGAAATGTAGCTCTGTTTCTCCTTTTTAGTGTTGCTTTCTGGGGTTTCTATTTCAGTTTTTGTCTGCATGTTTTCATTTCTAATTTGTAATCCCTATTCCATATTAGGTGAAGCTCTGTCCATGTTCTGTTCGTGTGTTAAGAATTCTACTAACATGTACAATAGTTCCTGTGTAGGAATGAATATGAATCTAGATTGTTCCAGTTTCCCAATTGCAGATGTACTGATACTCTAAGGCCCAGTGTAGTATATATAGCACTGATTTTTTTTATAGGTAGGATTTTTGCAGTTTTGGTTCCTAGCTAGTTTTACTGGGTGGCTAAAACAAATGGGGGGGGGGGGGGTGACTGTGGCGGCCTTGACCTTTTCTCCTATGGGATCTTTTACTAAAACTTAGCTCGAGTTATCTGCAGCAGGGCCCACAGGAATAAAATGAGCCCTGCTGCAGATAACTCGAGCTAAGCTTTAGTAAAAGATCCCCTTAGTGTCTTTTATAGCTAATTTAGGGCCTCTTTTACAAAACCACCCTAGTGATTCCCATGTGGCAAATGAGAGGAAGCCTATAGGAATTGAATGGGCCTCCTCTCATTTACCGCTCAGGAATCGCTAGCGGCGCTTTGTAAAAGAGGCCTTTAAAGATGGGGTGAAGAGGGCTGTGATGTGATGGTGGGTATGATGTGGAAATGTCACTTTGGATTGTACTTTCCCAATATTTAGTTTGTCCCCTGCTGCTACCCAAATATTTCTGTCTGGAGACACCACTGTTGTAACATCAGCTTTAAAAAGCCCAGTGGCATTTCTGCAAGGGATCCAAACAATTTTATCAAATTTTCCCTACCTTCAAAATCTAACTCAAATCCATATGATTAAAGCTTTTGATCCCTATATATTCCAAAAGAATAAAAATCAGAGAATGTTTTAAAACACCATCATCTAATGTAACAGCAGAAAGATATAGAGCACCGAGCAAACATGTGCAGCCTGTAAGAGCTTCTATGCATTAAAAACCAGGCAGGGGTTAACTGACTGGTCATGTTGGTTTTTTAATAAAGCTATAGGTGGGAAGTGCTGGTTAGTTAAGCCAGTGAGGATCATGAAATGAAAAAAGCAAGTGCAAGGTGGCTTGCATCCTTGGCTACCTCAGAAAGCTGTGTTCACAGAAAAAAAATGGAGCAAATCGTAGCTTCTGCAACTGCTCTGCAGATCTTCTATGAATTTAGCAGGTTAAGAACTGGACTCATTTCTAGAAAATAAACAGGTAATAAGTAGAAATAAATCAAAAGACAGAAAAGAGAATAAGATGATACCTTTTTTATTGGACTGACAATATATTTTTTGATTAGCTTTCAAAGTACATAAGTATTGCCATACTGGGAAAGACCAAAGGTCCATCAAGCCCAGCATCCTGTTTCCAACAGTGGCCAATCCAGGTCACAAATACCTGGCAAGATCCCAAAAAAGTACAAAACATTTTGTACTGTGGTAACATTTTTTCTTCAAATCAAAAATAAACAAATGCTGACAAATATCAGTATGTATAAGTCAAACACAAAAGCATTCCAATGACAGTCTCACAGGAAAGAGGGTGGGGCAGGGTCCCTCTTTCTCATTGGAATACTTTTGTGTTTCACTTATATATTCTGATATTTGTCAACATTAGCTTATTTCTGATCTGAAGAAGAAGGGTTGCCTTTGAAAACTAAATTTAAATTGGTTCAATTTAAAAAAAGTATATTATTTTCTTTTCTATCTTTTGATTTATTTCTATTTATTACCTTTAAAAGTGGACTAACAGGGCTACTACATCACTTTAGAAAAACAGACAAGACTCAGCTGCTTTCTGTTGAGCAACAGTGCCATCTACAGTTGGGTTCTGGGATATAATGATACCAGAAAAATATTTTGCTTATCAAACTGAAATCTACCAGACAAAAATTTTGTCATAACTGTTAACAAAAATATAAATCTGGGGGAGGGGTTGATAGAACTCAAAATCTCTGATCCCAGAGGGACTGATATCATCCCAATCTGAAAATGACCTGGAAGAGGAAAGATCACAGAGAAATTAAATCAGGAATGCTCCTAGCAGATTATTTTTCTCTCTCTCTCACTGGTTGTGAGTGCAGCAACACATGAATTTAGAGTGCCAGGGGCTCTGACAGTGATATGGCTTAAGAATAGGCAGCAGTGCTACTCTAATGGGTAAGTAGAGAACCTGCTGCTGCTGACGTACAAAAAAAAACGGACTTCTTGCAGAGGATCTGAAATGTGCGTCCACTGGATTCCCCACAGATCCTCCCAATCCTAATGCCATTACCATCCGCTTCTACCTCATAAAAATCTCTGTCTAGTGCACTCAGCAGACCCAACCCTCCTGCAGTGAGAAACTGGTATGACCAACAACCGGGAAAGCAGTCAGAAAGAAAGTACAGTCCGGCTAATCAGTGCTATTTAACTGGCCGGGAATGGCTCCTGGCCAATTAAATAGCAATTAACCAGCTAAGCACTAATATTCAGAGCAAGATAACTGGTTATCTCTGCTGAGTATTACCTCTTAATGCTAACCACCTATATCACATGATATAACCGGCTAGCAGTAAATATTCAACACACCACCAGCTAAGTTTAGCAGCCAAATAGGACCACCTAAATAGCAGTCCTATCTTTGGCCACTATAAAATTAACCGGTCAGCACTGAATAGTAACTTAACCAGCCCCAAAAAACGGATACTTAATGCCGGTCACCGGAAATGGCCCAGCATTGAATATCCAGGATCACATGACTTAGTCGGCCTGCTCCCACGGTCTGAATATCGGCTGCTGTCTAAGAATTAAGGGGGCTCTGACTGGAAGGGGCTGATGATTTAGAGGGGCTAGACTAGAGTTTGTACTGGTGGAGGGGCTGATGCTGGGGAAGGGCTAAGATTGGAAAGGAGCTGATGGAGGGCTAGGGTGGGAACAGGGCTGATGCTGGGGCTGGGTGAGTTAGGATTGGAAGAAATTGATGCTGAAATTGGGGGGGCTAGGGTTGGTGATGCTGGGGGTGGGGGTAGGATTGGAAGAGGGCAGATACTGGGGAGCTCAGGGAGTTGGAACTAGAAAAGGAATGATATTGAGAGGGGGCTAGAGCTGGAAGGGGGCCCTGGCTGAATATATGTAGCTACTAATATTTTAGAGGAGTTTTATCGATATTTAGCAGTGATTCATTTAGAACATCGCATTAATGCCAATGACCTGGATCACCTACGGCCATGTGCATGTCAGGCACTTATTAGAACATAGGGCTGCTTAAATTCATAGTATGTTTTAATTGAAACAGATTTCTATATTTAATAGTCGTGGGAATACTTCAGGCTCTCAAAAGCAGGATTTGGAAATGTCCTATTGTGGATTAAAAACTGGTTGAAGGATAGGAAACAAAGAGTGGGGTTAAATGGGCAGTATTCACAATGGAGAAGGGTAGTTAGTGGGGTTCCTCAGGGGTCTGTGCTAGGACCGCTGCTTTTTAATATATTTATAAATGATTTAGAAATGGGAGTAACTAGCGAGGTAATTAAATTTACTGATGACACAAAGTTATTCAAAGTCGTTAACTTGCAACAGGATTGTGAAAAATTACAGAAGGACCTTACAAAACTGGGCGGCTAAATGGCAGATGACGTTTAATGTGAGCAAGTGCAAGGTGATGCATGTGGGGAAAAAAGAACCTGAATTATAGCTACGTCATGCAAGGTTCCACGTTAGGAGTTATGGACCAAGAAAGGGATCTGGGTGTCGTCGTCGATAATACACTGAAACCTTCTGCTCAGTGTGCTGCTGCGGCTAGGAAAGGTATGGAAAACAGGTGTGAGGATGTTATAATGCCATTGTATCACTCCATGGTGCGACCGCACCTTGAGTATTGTGTTCAATTCTGGTCACCACATCTCAAGAAAGATATAGTAGAATTGGAAAAGGTGCAGCGAAGGGCGACTAAAATGATAGCGGGGATGGGACGTCTTCCCTATGAAGAAAGACTAAGGAGGCTAGGGCTTTTCAGCTTGGAGAAAAGACGGCTGAGGGAAGACATGATAGAGGTATATAAAATAATGAGTGGAGTGGAACAGGTGGATGTGAAGCGTCTGTTCACGCTTTCCAAAAATACTAGGACTAGGGGGCATGCGATGAAACTACAGTGTAGTAAATTTAAAACAAATCAGAGAAATTTTCTTCACCCAACGCATAAAAAACTCTGGAATTCGTTGCCGGAGAACGTGGTGAAGGTGGTTAGCTTGGCAGAGTTTAAAAAGGGGTTAGACGGTTTCCTAAAGGACAAGTCCATAAACCACTACTAAATGGACTTGGGAAAAATCCACAATTCCAGGAATAACATGTATAGAATGTTTGTACGTTTCGGAAGCTTGCCAGGTGCCCTTGGCCTGGATTGGCCGCTGTCGTGGACAGGATGCTGGGCTCAATGAACCCTTGGTCTTTTCCCAGTGTGGCATTACTTATGTACTTATGGACTTTTGCATCTAGCAGGTATATTTAGTTTCTTGTGCAAGTAGAAGACGCCATTGGCCAGCCACCACTTTCAGCTTCAAATTACAGTAGGGCTCATCACATCTAAAGAGTCTAAAGGAAAAGAAAGCAATGATAGCATTATTATTCTTATTATCATTATTCTGTAAGACATAGGATCCTTCTATAAAGAGAAAATCTGCTGATCTAGCTGCCTGTGACATTTTGAACATTTTCTGTACTGAGCTATAAAAATACAACCTTCTTAGAAGTTTTTCCTGTCATGGGTTGATTCTGGTTTTGTAGCAGTCCAGGAATCTCAAGGTTTCAGTGTCCACTAGCAATCAAATCAGATCTTGTATACCGCTAAAATCCCCTTACCAAGGTTCAGTAGGGTTTAAATATTAGGAGCCAGATGCATCAACCAAACGTTAAAAAATCTAAATCGTTAAAGTCCCTAATGATTTTTAAAAAACGAAGAATGCACCAAAAAAACAAGTCGCACATGCTCGGTGCGGTATTGAAAAGTACAAAGAATCATAATCCCCATCCGTAATCTGCCCCTAAAGCATGCGCAGAGCAGCCAAGCGTTTTGCTGGCTGCTCTGCGCATGCCACAAACGTCAAAACACCACCAAAAAAAAAAAAACAGAAACACGTGGCTCCCCGCTTCCCTCTGCATATAGAAAACAAAAATCAAAAAAAGGATCGGGAGGGAGCAAAGGCGCTCATCAGTAGCGCCCTGTATGGATGGCCTTGCACCCCCCTTGCACCCCCCTTGCCCCCCCCCCCCCCCGAGGTTGCCACTGCTCCCCGCTTCTGCTCGTATAAAATAAAAAATTAAAACTAAACGGTTTAGCAGCCCCGGTCCCCCTCCCTTCCTGTGTTTCTCTGTACTCCTTCTCCCATAGCTCCGCCTCCCGGCATCCTCCACCCCCGTGCCCCACGCCCCTGAGGTCATCACTGCCGCTCCCCCCTCCACTGGACCCCCCCCCCCCTCCGCATTACCAGGCCCGTGCAGCGCCTCTCACCTCTGTATGAAGGTGCTGCACGGGCAAGAAGACCATCTGATCAGTGTGAGTCTTCAGGATGTCTCTCTCCTTCGTCTTCCCTGAGCTGGGCCCGCCCCCATCTGATGTAAGTTAGACGTAAGTTAGATGTAAGTTAGATGTAAGAAGACGAAGGAGAGAGACATCCTGAAGACTCACACTGATCAGACAGTCTTCTTGCCCGTGCAGCACCTTCATACAGAGGTGAGAGGCGCTGCACGGGCCCAGTAATGCGGAGGGGGGGTCCTGTGGAGGGGGGAGCGGCAGCGATGACCTCAGGGGGGCGGGACACAGGGCGGAGGATGGCAGGAGGCGGAGCTATAGCAAAAAGGAGACAGAGAGAGACACAGGAAGGGAGGGGGGCCGGGGCTGCAAAACTTTTCATCTTTGTTTTTATTTTTTATGTAATACAGGCAGGGAGCAGCGGTGACCTCAGTGGGGGGGGGGGGGCACGGGGCGGAGGAAGGCGGGAGGCAGAGCTATTGGCAAAAGAAGCAAGAGAGAGACACAGGAAGGGAGGGGGGCCTGGGCTGCTAAACTTTTCATTTTCAGTTTTGTTTTTATTTTTATTTTATATAGGGGGAAGCGGGGAGCAGGGGGGGGGGCAAGGCCGTCCATACAGGATGCTCCTGACGAGCGCCTTTGCCCCCTCCCGATCCTTTTTTTGATTTTTGTTTTCTATATGCAGGGGGAAGCGGGGAGCCACGTGTTTCTGTTTTTTTTACTGGGTAAGGCTCAAACATGCTCTGGATTGGCTAGTTTTTGTTTTGTTTTTACATGACAATCTTCGCGAGTCTTTGCGAGTCCACACAGCCACAACGAGAGGTACAGACCTCTCGTAGATTTTCCAGCGTTTTTCCTGCGTTACGTCAATCGGAAAAGGTTAGTGCATCTCGTTACAATACAATTTCTACAGGAATCCCTCATCTGCATTCTGTTTTCGTTAGCTGCTACCCTCGTCGGAAAATGTCCTTTAATGCATGCCACGGTTCAAAAATTGGTCGTTAAAGGGTCGTTAAAGTTTAGTGCATCTGCCTCTCGGTGTTAAAAAGCAGACAGAAGAAACCTTATAAGAAAATCAGATGAATAATAGGAAGATTCAGGCATCGTAATGATTGTTATGAAACAGACTTAGGGAAGAGAAAGCTTTTTTTTTTTTTTGGCCTCTTCCTGTTTTCCGTTCTGATGGAAATAGGTTGAGAGTTCCATATTGTAACTCCAGGTACAGGGAATAGAGAGACAAAGATTTTCTGATATCAGATTGCCTTATGAAATTGTGTCACTAGCATCAATTGTTCTTTTAGTCTGTTGTGATGGGCCAAACCCAGTGAAGCCACTTTAATTAGCAGCTCTGATATAAAACCCTGTAAGATCTGAAGTACTAAACATGCAGTTTTTAAACTTGATTCTATCTGATATGGTAAGCCAGTGAAATTTGATTAAAAAAAAAGATGAAACACTATTATATCCATTCAATTTGAAGATTAGTCTGACCACAATGTTGTATATGATCTGCAATTTTTTCTGATATTGACACTTAATACCAAGAAATAAGACATTGCAGTAATCCAGGTGTAGTAGGATTAAGCATGTGAACCAGCAAAGCAAAGACTTTTTGGTCAAAGAGAGATCTGATTAGACGAAGCTGTCTCATTTTGAATAGAGATTTCTTCCACAGCTGGTTAATATGTGAAGACAACGTGAGCTATGTGTTTAAATTATGGATGTTAATGTGATCATTTTTGTTGGATATAATTTTTAAAAAATAAGATTTCCTTTTACTAAGGCACGCTAACAGATTTAGCGCTCACTAAATGCTGTGCAGCACATTGTATACCTAAGGGGTGCATGCCACTTAATGCACACTAAATCTGTTGGCACCTTAGTGAAAGGACCCCTAAATAAGTTAAAATGTTGAGGCCATTTTTCTAATGTAGGGTAAGTTTTTGTATTTACTGAGGTTTAACAGGAAAAATTAAAATATGTCTATTAGATTGTAAGCTCTTTGAGCAGGGACTGTCTCTCTTTGTTAAATTGTACAGCGCTGCGTAACCCTAGTAGCGCTCTAGAAATGTTAAGTAGTAGTAGTAGTAGTAAGTGCAAAGGCTGTGTGGTAATTTTAGGGGCATGCCCAGCAGGTCTTCTGCAATTACCAAGACAGCTTGCAGTTAGCACAGATTCACTTAACACCTCCTCTTGAGCATAGCCGCCGAGAGGGGGGGGGCAGGGGGGACAAAATTCCCTGGGCCCAAGCCTCCAAGGGGGGCCCGGCACCACAGTCCCACCTGCCCTCCATCGTCGACCGTCTGCCCCCTGCATTGAAATCGCAGTCTCACCTCTGTGAAAACAGCACTGCAGGCAGCAGAATGCCTCCCTTCGACCCGCCATCCCTCCCTGTGTCCCGCCCTCGTCTGATGTAACTTCCGCGAGGGCGGGACACAAGGAGGGAAGGAGGGCCAAAGGGAGGCATTCTGCTGCCTGCAGCGCTGCTTTCACGGAGGTGAGACTGCGATTTCAACGCAGGGGGCCCGGCCCGGTGGCGGACAGAGGGGGGAGCAGCGGCGACCTCGGGGGGTGGAGGGGGGAGCGGTGGCAGCGACCTCGGGGGTGGAGGGGGAGCAGTGGCTGCGGCGATCTCGGGGGTGGAGGGGGGGAGCAGCAGCAGCAACCTCGGGGGGGCAGGGCAGCAGGGGCATGGCCACGGGGGCAGCCTTGCCCCGGGCCCAGCCCAGTCTCTCGGTGGCCCTGCTCTTGAGGTGCTAACTGCACAAGTGACGGTGCATGGTAAGTACTATACACTGTGCAGTCCATACTCATTCTCTTCCTATAACCTGCCCAGTTTCTGCTCTCTATCACAGTGTTCAGTTCATGTGCGAATTTTCATGCATTGTCGGGCCACCACGATAACAATTACTGCACTAGTATGGTAACAGCACACACTAATTCACACGTTAAGGACTAGATTCTATATATGGCACCTGAAAATCAGCACCAAAAATACTTCCACCTAGGCATTCTGTAAACCACGTCTAGATTTAGGCATGGTTTACAGAATATGCCTAGCTAGTTTATAGAATACACCTAGCGGCCATGCCTGCGCCTAAGTCTATCTAGTGTACAGACTTATTGTTATTATTTGTTACATTTGTGTCCCACATTTTCCCACCTTTTGCAGACTCAATGTGGCTTACATATAACCATTAACGGTGTTAGCCGATTATGGTTTGAACAAATACATAGTATGAATGAATACAAAGTGATATTGTGGTATAATGAGGTATATGTATGGTAGGAAATAGTTGGGGGGAACTTAGAGAGGGAAAGGGGGAAGAAGAGTCAGGTAATGTCTGTTGCAGTCTTTGGTTATGTTGTGTCGCAAGTGACCGATATTTTTATGTTGGGTCAGTGGGGTATGCTCTTCTGAACAGGTCTGTCTTTAGTGCTTTCCGAAAATTTAGGTGGTCGAGTGTAGTTTTTACTGCTTTTAGCAATGCGTTCTATAGTTGTGCGCTTAGGTAAGAAAAGCTGGTTGCATAGGTGGATTTGTATTTGAGTACTTTGCTGCTTGGGTAGTGGAGGTTTAGATATGATCGTGCAGATTTTGTGGAGTTTCTGGTTGGCAGGTCGATGAGGTCTGTCATGTATCCCAGTGCATCGCTGTAAATAATTTTGTGAACAGTCGTACAGATTTTGAAAGTGATGCGTTCTTTGATTGGTAGCCAGTGCAATTTTTCTCGAGTGGTTTGGCGCTGTCAAAACGTGTTTTTCCAAATATAAGCCTGGCTGCTGTATTTTGGGCGGTCTGAAGTTTCTTTATGATTTGATCCTTGCATCCCCGTGGCTTAATACCATGGACTGTACCAGGTTACGAAATATTTCCCTCAGGAAGAATGGTTTTACGCATTTGAGTTTCCACATTGAGAAAAACATTTTCTTTATGGTGGACTTATAATCTTTCAGGCAGATAGCTCAAAAGAGTACTCCATATAATATGGAAAAATCTACCTGGTTTAAGACCCCTGTTAGACAGATATTTATAGAAATTGTTTTATAGATATTTTTGGGACCTCAGTTTGGGTATTAAGCAAAACAGTTTGTTCTAATGTTGCTTAAGTGACCCCAAGCTCATCACTGGTCTGCTTGACTTTTCATAAACTTAGAATTCTTGATAACACTTTTAACTCTTGACTTTTAACTTGTTAAGTCAATAAAATAATACTTCGCTTATTCAGCGAAAACCCTCTGAAGCTGACATTATTTTGCTGAATAAGCTAAGTATTGTTCTATTGATTTAACAAGTTAAAAGTCAAGAGTTAAAAATGTTATAAAGGATTCTAAGTTTATGAAAATTCAAGCGGACCAGTGACGAGCTGCGCCTAAGTCTAGGCACATCTATTTACACCAAGTAAAAACATGGTGTAAATATTGGCGCCTAAGTTTGGTGTGGAGCAGGTGTATTCTATAACTGTGCATATAGATTTTTGGACCATCCACAGTCCGCCCATTCCACGTCCGTGGGCACGTCCTCTTTTTGGCAGCACACATTAGAATTGATGTGCACCACTTTATAGAATACTAGTAAAAAAGGCCCGTTTCTGACACAAATTAAACGGGCGCTAGCAAGGTTTTCCTCGGAGTGTGTGTGAGAGTGACTGTGTGAGAGAGAGTGAATGTGCAAGTGTGTGTGTGTGACAGAGAAAGAGTGAGACTGGGTGCGAGTGTGTCCGTGAGAGAGAGAGTGTAGGTGATTCTCCTCTCTCCCCTGCCCCCCCCCTCCAGCCATCCAGCGATTCTCCTCTCTCCCCTGCTCCCCCTCCAGCCACCCAGCGATTCTCCTCTCTCCCCTGCCCCCCCTCCAGCCACCCAGCGATTGTCCTCGCTCGCCTGATTACCTCCGTCGAAGCGGCCTCGTTATTGAAAGCCCTGCCTGTCTCTAGCCTCCCCTTCAAGTTTGTTCCCTCAGAGTCCCGCCCTCGCGGAAAGAGGAAATGACGTCAGAAGGCAGGACTCTGAGGGAATGAACTCAAAGGGAAGGCTGGAGACGGGCAGGGCTTTCAATGATGCGGCTGCTTCGACGGAGGTAATCAGGGGAGCGAGGAGAATCGCTGGGTGGCTGGAGGGGGGCAGGGGAGAGAGGAGAATCGCTGGGTGGCTCAGGAGAGACCTATGAAGTGACGCAGAACAGCCTCTGATACGTCCCTCATGCTGATGATGTCGCATTCCTTTGCCTAGCAACTCTGCAGCGTTCCCTTCCCTCTCACTGTTCCGCCCTCGATGTCATCATGTTTTGACGCGAGGGCAGGACAGAGAGATGGTTACAGAGTTACGAACCCTTCACTGCAGTCTGCCACGGAGTCAGCTTCAGAACATTGGAGGTGCAAATTATTATAGTAGATGCCTAGCAAGTTGTTCGCATGAATTCTAATTAATGCCTGATTGGCTTGTTATGTAATTAAATTGCATGCGCAAATCCAGAATGTGTCCAGATATGTGCATGCAATTTCGGTCACACTATTTAGAATCCAGGGGTAACTGCTTAATGCATTTGAGTGAAAAGGCGAAAATAGGCCATTTATGGCCTCAGTAAAAATGGCTTAAGCATGTGGGAAAGATCCACGTAAGAGCTCACTAAGGCCACTTTTTAATGCAGCTCAGTAAAAAGACCCCTAAGGCAGTTATGCATGTATGTTATAAAACAGTTTCCCAAGTCTAGTCCTGGAATACCCCTTGCCAGTCAGGTTTTCAAGATATCCACAATGAATATGCATGAACTTGATTTGCATGCACTGCCCCCATGATATGCAAATCTCTTTTATGCATATTCACTGTGGATATCCTGAAAACCTGACTGGCAAGGGGTACTCCACGACTAGACTTGGGAAACAATGTTACAGAATATTGCTGAGTGGGCATCTGGCACTTAAATGCATGAGCAGGATATGCAGATATATGCCACTATGCCATAATATATGCACACAAATGGGCCCGGATTCTATATATGGCGACTAAAGTTGTGAGTGCAAATTTAGCAGTGTGCTCAAATTATACGTGCAACTTAATTGATTAGCAAGCTAATCGGCGCTGATAATTGACCAATAACAATAACAGGCAATTATCAGCACTAATTGGCACTAATTAGAATTTGCGTGTGCAACTTTCTAAGCGTATTGTGTGAAGTAGTACGCATTAATTCTAAAGTGCGGATCACAAAATGAGGTGTGGAGGAGCATAGGTAGGACATGGGCATTCCTAAAAATTGCACGTAGTGTTATAGAATATGCCCAATCCGCTCCAAAGTTAGGTGCGAGCATTTACATCAGGCTTTAATTTTAGTTGTGGAGAAAGGCACTATGCGTATTCTATAAATCACGCTTAACTTTAGGTGAGGTTTATAGTATAGTGGTAAGCGCAGTTTCGTTCGGTGATGATCTTTTACACACCATTTATAAAATTTCCCCCATGGTGCCTAACCTTAGGTGCCCAGTGAAAGGATGAGGGGGATTGTGGTTTCTGATTTATTGTTTTGATGAGCATTATTTAAAAATAGCACATGCTAACATGAAATCACTTTCCATAACATGGAATATGATGGGCCAAAGTGAAATAGGCACAAAACAACATGAAAAAGGCACAGCTCCCATTCTCCTCCTCTGTCACTCCTGATCTTCTGTACTCAAACTCTCACATGCTGTAGACGTCTTTAATGCTTTGCCTTTCAAGCTACACACCCTAATACAGAGAAAGCTTGTTAAATATATATGTACTCATTCCTCAGATACCAAATACCCACCTTAGAATATTAACAAAGACAATTCAATTGTCTCATGGCAGTTGTATTATGAAATACAGTGTGGTCAGGATGGTACAAGAATTGTCATTTTATAGATGAACTTCTGGCCTAAAACAAATGGCTTGTAGTACTTAATCCGGTTTAACTGGTATGTGGGTTAGTATTTATAAACTGGGTTCCATATCTGTCCTGTCCACCAGATTCTGTATAGGTTGTTTAAGAGTCTGTTGTCAACTTCTATTTCTTATAAGGCAGTATCATTTTGGAATATATTACCTTTAGAACTTTGAATGATTAGAAATTATTTACTTTTAAGGAAGTCATTGAAGACTTTTTTATTTCAGAAATATTTTAATGCATTATCTTGAGTTTTGTGATTCTTTAGTTTTAATGTTCATTGTACCTAGTCTGCTTTGTATAATCTGAACATATGGTGGGGGAGGCGCACCGCCTACTAGACTGTTTACAGCCACCATCACACTCCCAGCACTGTAAATTAAAGAAAACTCCCTCCAAGTTGCTTAGCAGACTGAGAAATATGTCAGATTTTTTTTTTCTTCTCACTTCCTTTACCTGGTGTGTGCATGCAAGCTGCTTTGGTTTTCAAAGCTGCTATCTAACCACAGGTTATTAGTGGCACTTCAAGCCCATCCTGAGCATTCTTCAGTCTATGTCAGAAGCAATGCCTTCTCAAGAGCAGAGTGGAAAGAAAACAAGACCAACTTTAAAATGTCACTCATGACTTAAAATGGTTGTCAGCTCTGGTTCTGATCAGATTCTGTAGCCATTACAACTTCTTAATCCTGACCATCTGTGTTTACATGTTTACCATGTCTTTATGTCTTGCTCTTTTCCCACCACACCTTTCCTGCCTTAAGCGTCTTGACCTTGTCATTAACTTGGTTCTGTTAAGGGTGCGGCCTCATTTTTCCACCTTCTACATCTATTACTTCTAAATATTTGCTTATTATAGAGGTCATAAAGAACCAGGTTTACGTTTTAGGTGGAAATACGGCATAAAAGTATGAGAAACATCACAGAACACCTGCCTCATTATAATAGGCGAACTCTACGGAGCAGTGCTGTTTGGTTAGAATTGTTTTCCGAACTGATTACCTTGTGGCTTCCTTGATTTTGTCACGTATGTGAATGTTTCCTTGTCTGTGCTCACCTCGCCCTCTGGTGGCCAGAACCTGGACTGTCACACGTTCCAGATTTCAGCCCAATCCGGTCCAGATCTTCCAGGCTGCCAGACTTGCTTTTCTTGTTCGTACATGAGCAGCACCCGTAGTTGCCTTGTGACTCCTGCAGCTGAACTTCAGCTGCTGATGGGCTTTATTAGCCATCTGGAAACTTCTGTGTTTGCCTTTGCATCGTCTAAGGTTCCTGGTATGTTGGTGCTTGTTGCACTTCTGCCTAGTCTGGTTTCTTGTCTGGTTCTAGTTAGCCTCTGTGTAATTTAGCTTAGGTTTATTGCTTATTTCCTTGTCTTGTTTCTGGTCTGTATCCCTTGTCTAGTTCCTGTTGTTTGTGTTTCTTGCTAGTGGCTGCCTGGCAGCTTTCAGTCCTGATTCTTTTCTGTCTGTGTTTCTTGCTAGTGGCTGCCTGGCAGCTTTCAGTCCTGACGCTTATGCCTGTCCATTTCCTGCCCTGTCCTGTAAGTCCTGCCGGCTGCCTGCACCCAAGGGCTCAACTTCTGGGGAAGGGCGGTCAAGTGCAGGTGAAGTCTAGTTGCTCCTGCCTTACCTGTTCCAGCTTGTTGCCTCAGCTGTAACTCCAGTCCGGGGTTCCAGTCTTGTCCTGCCTTGTCTCAGGTTTGGGTGTGGTTTTGCCTGCCACTGCCGCTCCTTAGCAGCAGCCCAAGGGCTCACAAACCTAGTTGCTGCTTTGAAAACTTGACAGGTTTCTTAATGTCTTTTTCTGAACACTAGTGTGACCCCTGAGGCAGGCATTCTGTGACGCTGAAATACAGACCATATCGGGTCCTTTGTGTCCAAACAGCAAATAAAGCATCTTTTAAAGCACCATCTTCCATGTTGGATTGTCCTTTGGCCAGCCTCTACTCCTTTGCTCTTGTACTGTTCACGTAGAAGTTCTTCCTGATCATTGTGCCAATGAAAGTATGAGAAACCTGCAAGTAATGCTGTGTTATACACCCCCCCCCCCCTCAATATTGAACACTAATTAACTGGTCAGGAAATAAATAAATAGATAAATAGCACTTAACCAGCTATCTGCAAATATTCGGTGGGGGATAGCCGACTATCTCCCACTGAATATTAGCAGCCAGCACATAGCAGCTAACTGGCTATCCTGCTTATTTTCGAAGGAGAAGGGCGGCCATCTTCCGACACAAATCAGGAGATGGCCGGCCTTCTCCTAAAGCCGGCCAAATCGGTATAATCGAAAGCTGATTTTGGCCGGCTTCAACTGCTTTCTGTCGCAGGGCCGGCCAAAGTTCAAGGGGGCATGTTGGCAGTGTATCCTTGCTCAAAGCCCACCTCTTCAATGTCGCCTTTGGCACCTAACCACTATACCTCTATTCAGGAAATCTTGACTGCCCCAACTTGACATTTCGTCCTTTAGATTGTAAGCTCCTTCGAGCAGGGACTGTCCTTCTTTGTTAAACTGTACAGCGCTGCGTAACCCTAGTAGCGCTCTAGAAATGTTAAGTAGTAGTAGGACGGGGGCGTGGTTAAGAGATGGCCATCCTCGGCTGATAATGGAAAAAAGAAGGCCGGCCCTGACGAGCATTTGGCCGACTTTACTTGGTCCCTTTTTGTTGATGACCAAGCCTCGAAAAGGTGCCCAAACTGACCAGATGACCACCAGAGGGAATCGGGGATCACCTCCCCTTACTCCCCCAGTGGTCACCAACCCCCTCCCACCCAAAAAAAATTTTTTAATACATTTTTTTGCCAGCCTCAAATGTCATACCCAGCTCCCTGACAGCAGTATGCAGGTCCCTGGAGCAGTTTTTAGTGGGTGCCGTGCACTTCAGGCAGGCGGACCCAGGCCCATTCCCCCCCCCACCTGTTATACTTGTGGTGGTAAATGGGAGCCCCCAACCCCCCCCCAAAACCCACTGTACCCACATGTAGGTGCCCCCCTTCATCCCTAAGGGCTATGGTAGTGTTGTACAGTTGTGGGGAGTGGGTTTTGGGGAGGATTTGGGGGGGCTCAGCACCCAAGGTAAGGGAGCTATGCAGCTGGGAGCAATTTGTGATGTCCACTGCAGTGCCCCCTAGGGTGCCCAGTTGGTGTCCTGGCATGTGAGGGGGACCAGTGCACTACAAATGCTGGCTCCTCCCATGACCAAATGGCATGGATTTGACCGGGTTTGAGATGGCCACCATTAGTTTCCATTATTGGTTAATTTAAAAAAAAAAAACAAAGATTTTTCACATGTAGATGCCTTCATGTGTGTACAAAAGGTCTCATAAAATTACCCTGTGTACGAATATGTGCTATGACAAGTAGGTGTGTATTTGTACATGACTCAGATGTTAGCATATTCAGGGCCCAGTTTGGATAGAGCACAAGCAGAATTATGAAGTAAATCAGCTGTATACATTTGTGCCTGCTTCTGAGCTGGTGGAAATGTCCACAGCTGCATTTTAGCTGAGATTTCAGTTTTCTTGTGAACAATATTACTGGTACTTGTCCTTATTTGAACATACACATTACATTATAGGGCAAGCAAACTCTCTCTGTTTCCTTGATAACCAAAATAAATAAGGAAAAAAGACTTCAGAAACTCCGCGCCAGCTGGTCCTAATGATAACCAGACCACTGACAACACCGCTCAGCGTGGCTCAATATTGAGCTTACGCTGGCGAGAATCTTCATTAGTCTACTTCCTCTAACACACTAGCAGTAATCATTTTACATATTTTCAATTTATTTATACATGCTGTGTGATATGAGTACTAAAAAAGTACTTAGCTGTGGCTGTGCTTGAATAATAGCGAATGTCCGTGCCCAACAGCAAGCTCCTGTTTTGCTCTACGCTTCTTAAGGAGCCGGACCTTACATCTTTTCACAGCACCTTCCAAAGAGCCACCAGCTGCTCCAAAGAGACCTTCCCAAGACCCTCTTGAAGGCTCCCACCTCCCACATATGATCTCCCTAGAGGGTATATTTGGGAGGAGGGGGTCTATGAGGAGGTCTTAGAGGAGGAGGGATCACTGTTCAGGTTTGTGTAACTCTGGCACCTTGGAGCACTGAGCTGCAAGTTTGCAGCCTGATGTTCTCGGGCAGGAAAAATAATACCAGCTTTGAATTTATTTTTATTTTATTTTTGTTATATTTGTACCCCGCGCTTTCCCACTCATGCCAATTTTGCTTAATGAGGTTCTTTGCATTCCTTTGCCTGTTTTGCATCTCATTATTGTGCGACTCATGATGACTTATGTTAACATGCTTTGTGGTAAAATAACACACAATTTTGCCAATTAGCATGCATTAAGGGACAAAAAATGGGGTGTTATTCCCTTCACACATTAGTAATTATCTCCCTTAGTCTAGTCACCCACTCCATAATATCTTTGTAATGCAATTTCTTTTACCTAGTTTTCTCTTCACCTTGCAAATTTTCTAATCAAGTTAAGAGTCAAGTTTGCACATTGCCATCTCCTCTAGCTGTCTGTACTTTGTATCACAGGAAGATACCAGAAAGGATGTGCAATCTGTTCAAAAGGGAATTTCCAAATAAAATCCTCAAGATTGTCAAGCTGAATCTCAAGGAAGTGTTCACTGAAAATATATATATTGATAGTCAACTTCTGCTCACAGATCTTTCCCTTTGAATATTTTTGCCAGGTACTTGTGACCTGGATTGGCCAGTGACAGAAACAGGATACTGGGCTAGATGGACCACTGGTCTGACCCAATATGGCTACTCTTATATTCTTATTTCCAAATTTATATCCCACAATCCCTGTCCAAAGGGCTTCCTAAAGCAGTTTGCAAAATAAAACAATACATATGTCCCATAAAATCAATAGGCAATAAACAAATGAAGCCCAGCACAAACACAGAAGACCAACCAGAATTTGCCAGGAAAACTGAGTTTAGAACAGAACCTAAGAAAACCCCAACTTTTCACAGATTTTCAAGCCAAATATTCACTGGAAAACCTATCTGAATAAGTTCCACTGAATATCTGTATAAATGCATTCAGCCCCATTTGCCAGCTTTTTCAATATAAAGCTCAGCATTTTTTTAAATTGGTTTTTGCTTCACAAGCTTTCAAAATAGTCACCACTTAGTCACAGTCACTGGCAAATAAATCCACAGTAAATTCACAGAAATCTGCAGAATTTTTCTGGCTACGGCTGGACTTCTGCAGATCAGCTCTGGATATTAATAAGATTCAAGAAGAAAGTCCAATCTTATGTTACCAACAAGCTTGGTTGGTTTTCCAAACTTGAACTGGAGTGGTAAGCTGCAACTAATCCATCTGATTCAAACTTGAACCAGCTTGGTTTGCACATTTCTACATACCAGATGAAGAGACACTGTCTATCAAAACAAGTTTGCTTCCTCTTCCTTTAGTAGCAGATCATGCAGATAGTCAATTTGAATCTGTTTAATTAAGGTTCAAGAAAGGCATACAAATTGCAGTGGTGAAAAACAAACAAAACAATTATCAGAAAAGCATCTAGAACAGCACAGCCATAAACATTCCCTGGCCACAGTCCTTCATTGTATCACAATGAAATTTATGCCCTGTTGGCACATACAGGGGTGCTAAATTATGTTGTAAACTCCCTTAAAGACAGAGCTACTATGACAGTGAACTATGAGTAGGACACTTTGGTAGGCTTGATTGAATTTTAACTACATGTTCAAGTCATATTTGGCAGTTAATGGTAGAATATATATAGGACTTCTGCTATTACAAAAATAGATAGCTACATAGAGATTTATTTATTGATTTATTTATTTATAACTTGATATACTGCCTTTAACTGACAAACAGAGCAACGCAGTAATAATACAATCAAAATGAAAGCAAGGAAAAAGAGCTACAATGTTTAGACAGGAAAGGTAATGAAACACACAAACAGAATCAAGCACTCCACTAGAGACAGACATCAGTTTTCCCTCTCCCAGGTACTGATACTCCCAACAAGCCATCGCAATCAACCATTGTAAGCTTGCTTAAATAACCAAGCCTTTAACATAGCCTTAAATTTCTTCGTATTAAGTTCACTGCGTAGAGGTAGACGCATGGAGTTCTAGAGATGGGAGACAGCAAAAAAGAATGCACTGCAATGAGTCATCTCCATTTGGGCAAGACGAGGCCCTGCTAGAACCATGCGATACCATAGATTATCCTCCTGATATTGAAAACCATTTAACTGGCCAGGAACGGCACCTGGCCAGTTAAATGGCACATAACTGGCTATCTGGCGATATTCAATGGGAGACAGCCGGTTATCCCCTGCAGAACAGTCCCAGTTAGCACCTAAGAGATAACTGGCCATATCGCGCGATATAGC
Organism: Microcaecilia unicolor; assembly: GCF_901765095.1. Classification (NCBI taxonomy): domain Eukaryota; kingdom Metazoa; phylum Chordata; class Amphibia; order Gymnophiona; family Siphonopidae; genus Microcaecilia; species Microcaecilia unicolor. The sequence goes on along the minus strand of NC_044032.1, from coordinate 485,111,076 downwards.
CAGCTATCCACGAACATTCAATTCATACCTAGCTATTGTAAGCAGCCACATTGGGCCACTTAAATAGCTAGTATATCTTTAGCCAGTTTAAAGTTAGCCTAGCCAGTTAACTTAGCCAGATATTCAATGTTGGTCACTGGAAACAGCCCAGCATCGAATATTCAGGCTGACCACCAACCACAGGAGTTAGCCGGTCTCCCTCCCACATGGCACCCTGAGGTGTTGCAGTAAACTCTCAGGACTGCCGCGGTATATATTCCCCATTTCCTTCCTGCCACTACCCAAGCTGCTACTGCTGCTTCTGTAGATTTTCATAGGTCATCACAATGACTTGGGCAAAGCTTTTATAGTGGTCATCAATGAAACTTTTGCGGCCTTTTTTCAATCAGAAAAGCATGAGTGGCTTTTTCGTTGTTCTTTTTTCCCCCCCTTTGTGACATAGGGTTCAGTGGAGCAAGGGAGGCAAGGGAATAATTGCATATGCCAATGTTACTGGATAGCAATAAGAGTAATCATATCAACCCTTCAGCCATTCCTTTGGAAGCTTCCAGGCAGTTTGCATATCAGTAATGTGCTAACAGACCATCCACCTCAGAGGGTATTATATTAAAAGGGCTTTGAAAAGTACGACATAATTTCTAACCATAAGACTGAAAAACTAAAGGAACTTCTCAGTAGCAATAATAAAATGTTACCTGTGAACAAATGCACAAAGATAAATTATTTACAGGTCAGTATTTAAACACCATGGTTGGCAGGGTGAATTAGGAATTGATTATTGGACAGAAAATAGAGGGTAGGGTTAAATGGCCATTTTTCTCAATGGAGGAGAGTGAATACTGGAGTGTCGCAGGGACCTGTACCGGGACTGGTGCTATTTAACATATTTATAAATGATCTGGAAAATGGAATGACGAGTGAGGTGATTAAATTTGCAGATGACACAAAACTATTCAAGGTTGTTCAAACGTGGACTGTGAAAAATTGTAGGAAGACCTTACAAAATTGGAAGACTGGGCATCCAAATGGCAGATGAAATTTAAAATGGACAAATGCAAAGTGATGCACATTGGGAAGAATAATCTGAATCATTGTTACCTACCTTGAGGGTCCGCTCCCAAGAAAAAGATCTAGGTGTCATTGTAGACAATACGCTGAAATCAGTGTGGGGTGGCAGCCAAAAAAGCAAACGGGATGCTAGGAATTATTAGGAAAGGGATGCAAAATAAGACCAAGAATACTATAATGCCTCTGTATCGCTCCATGGTGCAACCTCACCTTGAGTATTGCAGTTCTACTTTAGTTTCTAGGTTCTTAGTAATCTCAAAGATGGCTTCTGGTCCATGAAACAACAGAGTCCTTCCTCCAATCTGGTCAGCTATTTCCCATCCTGCTTTATTTATTTATGACATGTATACCCCACATTATCCCAAATGGGTTTGGGTCCAATGTGGCTTGCAAACAATTAATTGTAGTTAGTTTAACAATGTAAGATAATAGTAATATTGAACAACGGTCATAGATAAACATAGTAAGTAATACAGGTATTATCAGTTATGCATTTCAGACATACATTAAGATAAAATCAGTTGGCAATGAAAGAGCCATGATGAGAGAGCCAATCATCAGAAAAGTTTTCAATATAATCTGCTATAAATCTTATATTATTGGTAATGAGTTCCATTTCATGGTACTTTGATAGGAAAAGCTTGCACTGTGTATTGTTTTGTAGATAATTTTTTTTTAACAACAGAGAAAGTGAAGAGAGAGGTAATTTCTAGAGTTAGTGAGTGAGTTTCGTTTGGGTAGGTCTATGAGGTTTTGCTTTAGTGTCACTGCACCCTGGCTGCCTTCTTACTGGTGACAAACTTGAAATCCTGGTATTTCTGTTTGATTTACTGATGGTCCTGAACAGGGTTTCAGAGAGAGGGGACAGGAAGGGCAAGGTTCCTCAGACCCGGCACTAGTGCTGATTCATATTTGTATCTTTTAAAACAGCAGTTTTCATCAACAGCGAGCACAAGCAGACAGCGACTGATACACACTGCTTGCACCAGCTGCACAGCCTTCCCTGTGATGCAATTTCCTGTTTCGGCATAGGCGAGAACACATCAGAGGGAAGGCTGTGCAGCTGGTGCAAGCAGTGTGTATCAGTCGCTGGCTGTTCATGATTGTTGCCGGTGAAGAGCTGCTGTTTTAAAAGTTATATGGGGGGGGGGAGGTCTCAATTTTAAAAAAATGAGAGCAAGAGCAGCAGGGCAGGGGTGGGGGCATAGTGGAGCAGTGGCAGGCCCCTTCTTTGCCTTGGGCCCCTGTTTTGCCCCGGACCTGACTTTGTCTCTCAGAGGTCTTGAAGACCATTTCTAAGATGTCTTACTTCTGCTTCTCTCTCTTTATAGATGCGCTCTTCCCAGTTAGGGACTTTTGTGCTGAATTTTTACAGGAAAAACTGCTGCAATTGTCCAGAATTTGTTCCCGCATTTTGTTGTTCTCCTCTGGTGTACTTGAGGATACACAAACATGTCCTCCAGCATTTCCTACTCCTGTTCTTGCATTGCTGATCAATGCTGTTGGACCTCCCTACTTTCCTGCATTCTCCTCAACCACCCTTCTTCCATCTCCTCTCACCCCTTCCTGTCCTCTCCTGCTATCTTCCTCCATCTGCTTACTGAGCTTTAACATTGGATGGTCCCCTTCCTCGTCTACCTCCTTGAGCTGCCTACACTCCTCCTCTTCCTCCCATTCCACTCCAATACGTCCTCTCTCTGCACATACTCCATTCTACTGGCCACCCCCACTGTCATAATCTGTCCCTTTGTGCTCATCTCAGCCCTGACCCTTTCCTCACCACACTCAGCATTTATGCAGGACTGACATTAGGGAGTAGCAGCCAGTGAAGGTGCCCCAGGCCCCCATACCTAGGAGGACCCCGAGCCTGACTCAGGTTCAAAGAAGCATAGCCTGAAGATGGGATCTAGGACCCCTTCCCCAGTTTCTGCTCTGGTCCTTTGTTTAACACTGACCTTGCACATAGCATCCTTCCCAAATTTCCTTCAGTGTTACCATCAAGCACAAGAAAGTATTAGTACACAGATTAAAATTATTGATCACACATTAATAAGATGCTTAACGTACAGCATTAAACAAAAATAATTAGGACCACTATGCTAACATTTTTAGCATGACATTCAGTAAATTGACCCCATAGTGTAAATGCTAAAATGTCTTCCTGACATAAGAAGTCCTGTGATCTATTTGACCTGAAAGGAAATATAATTTCAAAAGCTTACTCAATCAGGAAATACTCGCTAAAATTGAGTTTACTGTACTATGTATATTTCTACTAAACAGACTGTTCAAAAATATAATTCCCATTTTTTAAAACTATTAATCAAGGATAGCTTGGAGCTGCTGACAAGCCAAGAATGATATAACCTTTTAAGTGGTACTTGAAAACCATCTGTCAGTTAGTAGCAGTGTATAAGAGTCCAGTGCTGTTCACACACTGAGTCCAGCAGTGCAGGATTCCTGCAGCCCTTAGCAACTCACAGCACAAATATGTACCAAGACAGAATTATAAGTGTCCCAGGCTCCAGCAGTGAGACAACTGGGTTTTAGCTTTGTAAACATGAAGTGTATAATGAATAAGTGGCTCAAAAGTAAATAATGGGGACTTTTATATGGTTTTTAATATTTATTGGAAGAGGGATTCAACATCAGGGTTTTTGTATTATGTTAAACACAAAATGGAATGTGACTCCAATGTAAATAGCATTTGCAAAGTACACATAAATCATTTGCATACAAAAGAGACTGTTTCAGTCACTGACAGCTTAGAGGGTTAGTTAGGTCTGAATGATCAGACCCAGATTGTCATTATTTAACTGGACATTAGAAGTGACATCCTGGAATGATCCAAAATGAAGATGATACAATGAGCCTCCTTAGGATTAGGCACAATTAGGACAAATGCATGCTTACCGTGTGAGGGAAATGCACTACCGCGGGGTGTGCTCAGGCGTCCCACGGTAATGTTGGCATCAGGGAAATTAGTGTGTGGCCATTAATCGAGGAAATGAAAAATCGACCATTTTACAGCTGCATTACAAGTGTCCTCAGCATGCGGGGAAACCCACGCGCAAGTCATAACGCAGGACACCTTTTAGCGCTGCTTAGCAAAAGGGCCTCTTAAAGTAGAAGGAAGCACTCACTTATTTGGCGGGTTGACCCTTAGTAATAGTTCCACTGTAATTGAGCTGCTGTTAACTTTCAATGGATAACATAGCCTGTGGAAGTTAATGCGAGCTATGATAATAATTTCACAAAATAAATTGCTTTGTATTCAGGGCTTATTAGTTAATGTGCATTGCAGTAAAAATTCTTACAGTAATCTGCTTTATTGGCCAATAAAGCATACTGCTGTTAATTAACACATATTAATTAGCAAATAATGTGCATTATTGACATAATGCAGCTTATAAACACAGACATATTTTTTTTAGGACAAGACAAATCAGGATCTCTGCCAGCTTCACTGTGGCATCTTGCTGCATTCAGAATTAGACTCATTATTAAACAGTCAGAAGAAAAGCTATGCTCAATAGTCCAGTAATGCCATGTCATTATGCAATTTTGAGGATTTTGGCTCTTAAAAATTAGAGGATAATTTTCCAAAGCCATTGACCTAGGTAAATAGAGATTAATATGGGTAATATGGGCAAAGGACTCAAATACAAATCCACCTATGCAACCAGCTTTTCCTACCTAAGCGCACAACTATGGAACACATTGCCAAAAGCAGTAAAAACTACGCTCGACCACCTAAATATTCAGAAAGCACTAAAGACAGACCTGTTCAGAAGAGCATACCCCACTGACCCAACATAAAAATACCGGTCACTTGTGACACAACATAACCAAAGACTGCAACGGACATTACCTGACTTCTTCCCCCTTTCCCTAAGTTCCCCCCAACTGTTTCCTACCCTATTGTATACCTCATTATACCACAATATCACTTTGTATTCATCCATACTATGCATTTGTTCAGACCATAATCGACTAACACCTCTCTCATTCAAACTAGAGCATAGTCATGTGGTAGCTGTATTAGTCCACTTTTAAAGATAAGAAATAAAAATAAAACAAGGCTAGAAATCTAGTGAGGCGCCTAGTTCAGCTCTGAGCCACAGGACACTTATCAGCTGTGAGTTCTTACAGTCCATCAGGCAACTAGAAATGATAATTGACCTGCACATCCAAGTACCACCTCTCCATCAATAATTCAGTGCACCCACCAGTTCTCTGCCAGGGCTGATGCAGCAAGGCTTACAATGAAAACTTGGACATCTTGGAGGAACCTGGGCAACTATACTCAGTGGCTTCATGACCAGAATCCTCTGATGCTGGACCAGCTTTCTGTAAAGGAGGCAGACTGACCTTCCTGCAGGTCAGTTATCATTGCTAGGAGCCCGATGTTGGGCTGGATCATTTTGGAACCTTTATGTTGCATGACCCCTGATGCAGGCATTGCGTGCCGAAACATGGCCCGTGTCGGGTCAATGATGTACATCATCAATTTACACGACTAATTTAAAAGACCTGTTGCAGATTTGAAGGATCTTGGTGCTTTTTTGCCTTGTATTGTATGTTGTGTGCTTTGAACCCCTCTCCATACCACTGTGCTCTGTAGCTATAGCAATGTTCAAAGGAAAACTCATAAGCAGAAATGTTACCTATTAAGGCTTCAGTCGTAGGGGAGCTCACAACCTTGAGCGGTGAGCTGATAACATCAGCCGGGCATAGCCGTGCTATTGTTAGTGTGAGTTGGGGTGGAGAGGGTGCAAGTACGGGGAAAGGAGGGGGGTTAGCAGCGGGAAAGAGAAAGTGAGGTGTTTGGAGGAAGGCTGAGGTGATGATTGCTGATTGGTTCTCAGGGTTGCTGGGCATGTGAGGTAGAACGGTGGTAGGGAAGTTCTTAGTGGGCTGATTAGTTGTGGAAGCAGCGAGGTGGTCATCTGCCCTTCCCTCTCTCTTTGGAGGTCTGTGTTGATGATTTGTGGGTTAGCTTGTGGGTTTGGGTGGGCTCAGCTGGGTGGCTCCAGCTTTTGCAGGGTGCAATATTGGGGTCTGTGGAATTGTTGGGAAGGTCTTTGTACAGTAAGGAATTGGATGAAAGCAAAGGATACATTGTGTGCGGGTACTGCTAAGAGTATTTTGCAAGTCCAGCATTATGCAGACTTTTGGGGTTGGACAGGTTGAAGATTAAGTGCTTGAGGAGGCTAGTTTAGAAAAGACCTTAGATTTGGGATATTTGCAATTATATGTTAAAGAATTTACATTGATATGTTAATTATTTAAGCAGTATCCTATATAATAATTTGCACCTCCAACGTTCCATCGCTGTCTGGCTGCCTGGGTTCGTAACATCTGATAACGTCAGCCAGCTTCCAGCGTTCCATTCCCCCTCACTGCCCCGCCCTAACGTCAAAACGTAATGATGTCAGAGGGCAGAACGGTAAGAGGGAAGGGAACGCTGGAGGCGAGCTGATGTCAGGAGGGAAGGGAGAATTGATAGACATGGATGGAATGGGAGGACAGTAGAGGAGAGAATCGCGGGACACGGATCAAAAAATGTCATTCACTGATAATAATAATACACATTCTTCTTAACGAGGGCACACACTGTGCAAAGAGGTCACATTCTTATTAAAAAGTATGCACTATGGGAGAGACTCTATATATGGCGCCTAAAAAATTAGCATAGAAATCAGTGCTGACTAAGCGTATTCAATAAGCGACACCTAGATTTAGGTGCAGTATATAGAATATGCTTAGTTAATATCAGTGCCTAAAACTACGTCTCCATTTACACCAACGAAAATGTGGCATAAATCCTGGTGTGTAGATTTAGGCACACTGGGCCATATTCTATAACTATGCGTGTAAATTTCAGAATGCCCACGAAATGCCCTTTTTGCCTGCATGCGTTAGAAGTTAGGCACACTGCATTACAGAATATGCTTAGTGAATTGAGCGTGTAAATTCTAATTAGTGATCGTTATTACTTGTTAAGAGTTCTTATCAATGCTGATTAGCTTGTTAAGCCAATTGAGTTATGCGCGTTGTTAGAGAATACGCTTGGATTTTGGCACGAATCTCTAGGTGCGCGATATAGAATCCAGGGTATATGCACTCCTTTCCGATAGTGTGTGCATGCATGCACATGCGTGATAGTTCATGCATGTGTACACTACTGGTGAAAAGAGCCCACTCTTTGCACAAAATGCACACTTTTTAATAAGTGTGCACTCTCTTTGTACAAGAGTGTGCACTATCAGTGGCATAATCGAAAGAGAAGGACGCCCATCTTCCGACACAAATCGGGAGATGGGTGTCCTTCTCTCAGGGTCGCCCAAATCGGCATAATAGAAAGCCGATTTTGGGCGTCCTCAACTGCTTTCCATCGTGGGGATGACCAAAGTTCACAGGAGTGTGTCAGCAGTGTACCGAAGGCGGGACGGGGCGTGGTTAAGAGATGAGCATCCATGGCCAATAATGGGAAAAAGAAGGGCGTCCCTGACGAGCATTTGGCCGACTTGACTTGGTCCAATTTTTTTCATGACCAAGCCTCGAAAAGGTGCCCGAACTGACCAGATGACCACCGGAGGGAATTGGGGATAACCTCCCCTTACTCCCTCAGTGGTCACCAAGCCCCTCCCACCCTAAACAAAAAAATTAAAAAACATTTTTTCCAGCCTCTATGCCAGCCTCAAATGTCATACCCAGCTCCATCACAGCAGTATGCAGGTCCCTGGAACAGTTTTTAGTGGGTGCAGTGTACTTCATGCAGACGGACCCAGGCCCATCCCCCCCTACATGTTACACTTGTGGTGGTAAATGTGAGCCCTCCAAAACCCACTGTACCCACATCAAGGTGCCCCCCTTCACCCCTTAGGGCAATGGTAGTGGTGTACAGTTGTGGAAAGTGGGTTTTGGGGGGGGGTTGGGGGCTCAGCACACAAGGTAAGGGAGCTATGCAGCTTGGAGCAATTTGTGAAGTCCACTGCTGTGCCCCCTAGGGTGTCTGGTTGGTGTCCTGGCATGTGAGGGGGACCAGTGCACTACGAATGCTGGCTCCTCCCACAACCAAAGGGCTTGCATTTGGTCATTTTTGAGATGGGCGTCCTTGGTTTCCATTATTGGCGAAAGCCAAGTCGTCCATCTCTAAGGTCGACCATCTCAACATTTAGGTCAACCATCTCTTAGGTCGAGCTAAATGTTGAGATTTGGGCATCCCCAACCGTATTATCGAAATGAAAGATGGACACCCATCTTGTTTCGATAGTACGGGATGCCCCGCCCCTTCGTGGGGACATCCTCAGAGATGAGCACCCTTAGAGATGGGCATCCCCATTCGAAAATGCCCCTCCATGTGCAAAAAGGGCACACTTATTAAATGGAAAAAAACCAAAAACATTTTCTGGCTCCCCATTCCTAATAAAAATATGTGTTAGTGGCAACACTATGCATTCTTTTAAACATTTTTTAAGTCAGTATTCCCAAGGGTGAAGTTGAGCAGAGTTTAGGATTTGCATGTACACTTAGCAGATAATCATGTATATATTTACACCAGATGCCGTTATATACATGTTTAACAGTTTGAGAAGGGAAAGTATGAGTGTGCTTTCCCTTTTTAAAATTGCCACTGTTCACACGTACACTAGCTGCATCCACTTCTGTAATTGATTCTCAAATAAAAACAGAGAAAATGTAGGCAGAAAAAGACCATCCAGCTTATTTTCGAAGGAGATCGCCGGCCATATTCCAACACAAATCAGAAGATTGCCGGCGATCTCTCGAACCCAGCCAAATCGGTTTAATAGAAAGCCGATTTTGGCCAGCGCCAACTGCTTTCCATCGCGGAGCCAGCCAAACTTCAAGGGGGCATTCCGGTAGGGTAGCGAAGGCGGGACGGGGCGTGGTTATGAGATGACCGGCTTCACCCGATAATGGAAAAACAAAAAGCCGGCCCTGACGAGCATTTCGCCGGCTTCACTTGGTCCATTTATTTTCACTTGGTCTCAAAAAAGTGCCCCAATTGACCAGATGACCACCGGAGGAAATCACCTCCCCTTATTCCCCCAGTGGTCACCAACCCCCTCCCACCCAAAACAAATTTTTTTAAATGTTTTTTGCCAGCCTCAAATGTCATACCCAGCTCCCTGACAGCAGTATGCAGGTCCCTGGGTGCAGTGCACTTCAAGCAGGTGGACCCAGGCCCATCCCCCTCCTCTACCTGTTACACTTGTGGTGGTAAATGTTGAGCCCGCCAAAAAAAAACCAAAACCCACTGTACCCACATGTAGGTGCCCCCCTTCATCCCTAAGAGCTATGGTAATGGTGTAGAGTTGTGAGGAGTGGGTTTTGGGGGGGATTTGGGGGGCTCAGCACCCAAGGTAAGGGAGGTATGCACCTGGGAGCAATTTTTTAAAGTCCACTGCAGTGCCCCCTAGGGTGCCCAGTCGGTGTTCTGGCATGTCAGAGGGGCCAGTGCACTACAAATACTGGCTCCTCCCATGACCAAATGCCTTGCATTTGGCCGGGTTTGAGATCGCCGGCATTAGTTTCCATTATCGCCGGAAACTGATGCCGGCCATCTCTAAAGTCATCCCAAATGCTGACATTTGGCCGGCTCCAACCGTATTATCGAAACAAAAGATAGCCGGCTATCTTTTTCAACAATATGGTTCGGCTGCTGCTTTACTGCGCCAGCCATATAGATGGCCGGCGCCGTTCGATTATGCCCCTCCACATGGCCTATCCAGGCTGCCTATCCATGCTATCTAATATCTCTTACTCCCTTAGAGATCCTATATACTTGTCCCAAGCTCTCTTGAATTCAGATACTGTTTTCGTCTCCACCACTTCCACCAGGAGGCCATTCAATGAATTCACTACTCTTTCCATGAAGTATTATTTCTTCATGTTACTTCTAAGTCTATACCTTTCACCTTCATCCTATGCCCCCTCATTCTAGAGCTTCCTGTCAATTGAAAGAGACTCGCCTCCTATGCATTTATGCCATGGAGGTAATTAAATGTCTCTATTATATCTCCCCTCTTCTGCCTTTCTTTCAAAGTACAAGGTGAAGTCCACCGAAGTGGACAAACTCCAAAATCCCACGAAAAGATAACAGTGTGAAGGAAAGTGGGAAATGGGCCAATGATTCAAGAGACCAGGACAACTGATTCTAATTTGCAATGGTTTATTGTAGACTTGACACAGATCTGTGTTTCGACCACAAGCCTGCCCTCAGGAGTCTTCGCTAGCTGCGTGATCAACTAAAACTCTAGTAGAGAGATGACAATGGTGGTCTTGAAAAAGACCTTCCGTAAGAATAAGCTAGAGCAGCTGAAAGCGTATAAACTGCTCGAGAAGCTTATTCAAATGCTAGTAAATAGGGCCCTTAATTTTCTGTAGGAACTATATACACAACTGGTGTGGTGCCTGATTCTTTAAACAAATCACAGAGGCACTGAAAATGCCGAACAAAGAATTCCACACCCTCAGGGAAAGACACCTGTGTTAAAACTGAATAGCACTGATGGGCAAATGATTAAAAGCCCTGTGCTGTTCTAAACAGCACTCTAAAAATAACACTGGAACAGCGCGGGGCTTTACCAAACCAAAACTGAGAGGTCAATATTCAAAGCAATTTAAACAGGCAGAAATAGCTCCTAGCCAGTTAAATCACTTGTTTGGAGCTACCAGTCATATTCAGCAACACTTAACTGGTCAGTGTCCCTGAAAATGTTCTGTTAGTTCCCAATGCGAAACCAACTATTTTGGGGGCATTCTAGGGGCAGAGTCAGCACTTGGTTGGTTAAGAGGGGCATATTCGATGTGTCGTGTAAGTCCAACTTCGGACGTTTTGCTAAAAATGTCCAAAATTCAAGTGGGGAATGCGCCATTTTCAAAACAGAAAAATGTCTTTTTTTTTTTTTTTTAATGGCTATTTGCTAAATGTTTTTGTGCATTTATCTTTTTGGTCCATTTTCAAAAAAAAAATGGCCAAGTAAAAAATGCACAAAATCAAGCTATTGGGCTGTAGGAGGAGCCAGCATTCTTAGTAGACTGGTCAAACAGACATCCCTGGAGAGCAATGGGGCACCCTAGGGTCACTGTAGTGGATTTCAAATAAATGCTCCCAGGTACACATCTCACCATTGCTCCCTTATCTTGTCTGCTGAGCCCCCCAAAAACCCACTACCCCCAACTGTAAAACATTACAATAGCCCTTATGGGTGAAGAGGCACCTATATGTGGGTACAGTGGGTATCTAGTGAGTTTGGAAGGGATCACAGTTTCCACCACAGGTGTAACAGGTAGGGGGAAGTATGGGCCTAGGTCCACCTGGCTGCAGTGGACTGTACCCACCACTAGACTACTCCAGGGATCAGCTAGATGCTCTAATAGACCTGAGTATAACATCTGAGGCTGGTAATTAATGTTTTTAATCACATCTTTGAGGGGTGAGAGGGGGTAGTAAGGGGAGGTCATCTCTGATTCCATCCAGTGGTCATTTAGGGCACTTTTTTGTCGCTTATTCATTAATAAAACAGGTCTAGAACAGAACATCCAACTTATAGCCCTGGATATTTTTGCTTTGTTCCATTATGGCAGAAAAACATCCAAGTGTTAGGAATGCACAGATCCCACCCTTAACACGCCCCTGACATGCCCTGTTGTGATCTGAGTGCACTTCTGATGTAACTTCATAGAAAAATGGCTAAAAATTGATTTTGAAAATACAAATTTGGACATTTTTGTGAGAAAAACGTCCAAATGCAGATTTATGCCACATTTTGGATGTTTTTCCCTTTTGAAAATGATCCCATAAGTGCCACATAAAAGTCAGTCCTATCTTTGCGCAGTTTGCCAGAGCCAGATAAGCACTAAATATCACATTTAACCAGTTATGTTTTCGGCGGCTCTGTAAACCTGGAAATTCAGTGCTAAAACCCAGCATAGCCGCCATTGCCAGTTAAGTACTGAATATCAGCCTGAGTGTTTCATGGCCTAGATAGCCTATGATGACCAAGAGCCAGTATCACAAAGAAGATGCTACTTCAGCACAGAGCTCCCTTTCACCTCCATTCAGAAATAACACAATTTCTTTTCCAAGTTCTCTATCTGCTGCCTCAACCTGCCTTTAAAAAAAACATAAATAAAAAGCCTGCTCCTAAAAGCCGACTGCTTGGTCTACATTAGAGCCAAAATCCTGAGTTTGCAAACTCTACTCAGTGTTTAGCAGGAAGTAATTTTATTGCATTGGAGTTAATAAACTAAACATATGTCAATGCACAAAACTCAGCAAACAAAGCTTGTGTGAAACCAAACAACTTCACTGAGATGTGCAACATTTGACCACAATACTCAACACCGCTTTTCCCACTCCTTCCTCAAAAGTGAAATATGCCTGTACATTATCAAAGTAAGGGTCCCTTTTACTAAGCCGTAGTAAGCACTAATTCGTGCCTACTGCAGGTTAAAATTCATTATCGCAGGGTGCGCTCAGGCGTCCCATGGTATTGTTCAGCACGTGCTACCCATGTGCTATAAAATAGAAAATATTTTTTAGTGCTGGGGCACGTTTAGGGCAGAGAGTAGGCATTCCCAGCATCAGTGGCGTAGCTACATCGGTCCACAGGGGCCTGGGCCCCCTCATATTTCCTCTGGACCCCTGGATTTGCTGGTGGAGGTCCCAACCCCCGCCAGCTGAAGCCTTGTCCAGCACCGGTCTCCGGCGCCACAGCATTGCCTGCCTTGCTGTCTCTTTCCCCTCACGTCCTCCATGCTTCTTTTAGTGAAATTGAGCATGCTCAGTTTCACTAAAAGGAGCGTGCAGGACGTGACGGGGAACAGAGAGCAGGGCAGGCAACGTGGCAGTGACGGAGACTGGCACTGGACAAGGCTTCAGCTTGGGGGACTGGGGACCCCCCACCAGCCAAGGTATTTGCTGCAGCAGTGGGTGGGGAGCAGCGAGGCAGTGGTGGGGCGGCAGACCAAAATGTACCCCCCCACCTCGGGCTCTGGCCCCCTCCCACCATAAGGTCTGGCTACGCCCCTGCCCAGCATTAATCAGTTTAGGTGGCTGCATCGCCATGTGCTAACCAATTAGTACATATTTAGCATGGCAGCCCTTACTGCCTAATAAATAGGTATCAATAAGGGCTCCCACACTAATGGCCACGTGCTAATTGAGAAATTAGTGCATGGCCATTAATGGAGGAAATAGGACATGTGGCCATTATACAGTGGCAGCAGAAAAAAGTAGAGGCTGACCCTGTTTTGTACATTATACAGTGGCCTCAGCATGTGGGAAAGTCCCGCACTAGTTACACCACAGACTACTCTTTAGCGCAGCTTAGTAAACGTGCATCCAAATCTTACACTATTTATAAATATCAGACTTTAAGGGCTCCTTTTACAAAACTGTGTAACTGATTAGCAGCACATTGAATGGGAAGAAGCCCAGCTATACCTTTAGCAAAACTCCATTACTGGATGATAGAGATGGGCTGTCATTTGCAAGGACATGGAAAATGTCAAATGACATATCCCATGCCTTTGCATTTTATTAACAACCAATACGAGTAGAAAGAACATGACATGTTGTGGGATTTTTGTTTAAAAGCACACACAGAGAGGGTAGAAAGTACAAGACAAAGTCCAAAGCAACAAAAAGAAAGCACTAAGGGCCAGATGCATTAAACTTAACGAGCCAGCAACGTGGTTTTTAAACTGGTTCTAGCCAGTTTAGCGCGCAAGTAGTAAACCGGGACATGCACAAAAGGGTTCTCAGAGCCATTTTCCTGTCATGGTAGCAGCTAACGAAAACAGAATGCAAATGAGCTAATTACTATTATAATGTGAATGCGATGCGATGCGATGCACTACTGTTTCCAACCCCATGCACCGTGGAAAACCTAACGGGAGGTCTGCACCTCTCGTTGGGGCTACTGTGAGTGGGACCCATGCAGAGGAGGACGCCCATTGCAAAAATCGGAGGAAAAAAAAATGTCCAAGTGCTCATCAGGGACGTCCTTTCAAAAGCCTAACACTTGGACGTCCTTCGCTCAAAAAAAAAAAAGGACGTCCCTGACGAACACTTGGACATTTTTTTTCTTCAGATTTTGTGATGGGCATCCTTCTCTTGGACGTATTTTTCTTAAGTGCCCGAAAACCGCTGGAGAGAATTGGAGATCAGGACATGCGAGGACGTCCAAATCAAAACTATTTGGACGTCCCTTTCAATTATGCCCCTCCAGGTCTCTCTCAGCCAATCAGAGCGCATTTAGCTGTCAGCTAAACGTGCTGTGATTGGCTGAGAGAGAACTGGAGGGACATAATCAAAAGGGACGTCCAAATAGTTTTGATTTGGATGTCCTCGCACATCCCGATCCCCGATTCTCTCTGGTGGTGTTCTTTGATGTGTTTTTCTTACGTGCCAGAAATGACCACCGCCGGAGAGAATCGGGGATCAGGACGTGTGAAGACGTCCAAATCAAAACTATTTGGACGTCCCTTTCAATTATGCCCCTCAGGTCTTTCTCAGCCAATCACAGCGCGTTTAGCTGACACCAGGGGTGGGGTTTAGGGCAGGGTTATGCAAAAAGGGTCTGGCAGTACTATGATGTCATATTCGGTGATGTGATGTCATCTAAAGTGGCTGGAAGTGTGGGCTTGGCCGGTGTAGATCCTTGTTTCTGATTGACTGATGTGACCGGAAGTGGCATGGCCACCTGTCAAAAGGATAATTAATGGTTGATGAGTGCTAGTGAGGTATACTACTCATGTGGGAACACACAGCCTGGCCAGGAATAGCATACCTGTAGTATACAGAGCTTTCCAGCAGCTGGGAGAAGGGACTGAGGTCCTTGATAAGGACTGTGGCTTTTTCTGAAATACTGCCTGCCTATGGAAAGGGTGAGGAAAGACTACAAAATATAGAGAACTGCAATAGGTGGCTCAAAACCTGGTGCCAAAAAGAAGGTTTTAAATACATAGGAGGATGGGGCAATATATGGAAATGGGAAATGGGACTGGGACTTGATATACCGCCTTTCTGAGGTTTTTGCAACTACATTCAAAGCGGTTTACATATATTCAGGTACTTATTTTTTGTATCAGGGGCAATGGAGGGTTAAGTGACTTGCCCAGAGTCACAAGGAGCTGCAGTGGGAATTGAACTCAGTTACCCATGGAAAAACAAAATACTGTTTTGTTATGATGGGCTACAACTTTCTGATATGAAACAAAAAAGTGAGGAAAACGAATGAAGATATCAAAAAATGCTTTATTATATAAATAACGACCCGACACGGCCATGTTTTGGCCCAAAGGCCTGCCTCAGGGGTCTCGAACAACCTCAGATGATATGGTGTAAAACGTATACTGTTGAAAATGTGCTATAACGAAAGCTTCTTTAGTCTCCTCTCTTCCAAAAAAAATATATAAATGTCAATACCAGGAACAAGCCTGTTCTGCATCTCTCCTAAAGGAACGTGTGTACAATTGCCCACTTGGATATTGTTTCTGTCACAGAGACGTGGTTCAGTGACGCCCATGAATGGGATGCAAACATACCAGGCTATTCAGGAAAAATAAATATTAAATGTGAAAAACAATATTAATGCAGCTGAAATGCAGGGACTTGGGGAGAGGAAGAAGCAATATGGATTGTCTTATATGCTTGTCTAATGCTTTCTTAAATTCAGATACAGTCCTCATCTCCACCACCTCCACTGGGAGGTCATTCCAGAGCTTCCTTTTCAATTGAAAGAAACCCACCTCCTGTGCATTTATACCATAGAGGTATTTAGAGGCCAAAAATGGACGTACAGCAAAATAAAAATTGGCATGTGTCCATTTTGGGCCTGAGACCGTTACCGCCACCTATTGACCAAGCATTAAGGTCTCACGCATTAACCAGGCGGTAATGGTCTACGCGTGTACAATGCTGATTCCCGCTCAGTTAGCACCGCACGCCGGAAAATCTCCGGCGCACTTAGTGGACATGCGTAAAAAATGAAATTACCACCTGGGCCACGCGATAGTTCAAAATTAACGTGCATAGGACGCACGTATGCCCCTACGTTCCTTTCTCTTCCCCTCAGACATCTCCAGTGAATACCTGTGATGCCCTTTCTTTTTCGCAGAGGAGTGATGGCGCACACACGAGGATAGTGTAGTGAAAAGGATAAATATTTGAGTGTGAGAGAGGATGAGATGTATGAGAATTAGCTATTTGATTATAACTGATGCTGCTTCTTCCTTTCAGCCTTACAGTCACATCTGAAGAAAGGTCCTAGTTCATTTCAAATGTTCATGTGCTACAACTACAGTGTCTTAAAGGAAGTACAGCATCTAACTGTAACTGAAAGGTTATCAATAGAAATCAAACAAAATAAAACATGGAAAAGAAAATAAGATGATACCTTTTTTATTGGACTTAACTTAATACATTTCTTGATTAGCTTTTGAAGGTTGCCCTTCTTCGTCAGATCGGAAATAAGCAAATGTGGTAGCAGATAGTATATATAAGAGAAACATCAAAGCAATACTTTGACAGTCTGACAGAGTGGAAGGGTGGGGGTATGCATGGGGACATCAAAGCTTTTCATTGATATTCTAACAGAATGGGTGTTGGTAGGTGCTACCACATTTGCTTATTTCTGATCTGAGGAAGAAGGGCAACCTTCGAAAGCAAATCAAGAAATGTATTAAGTTATGTCCAATAAAAAAGGTATTATCTTATTTTCTTTTCCATGTTTTATTTTGTTTTCTTTCTATTGATAACCTTTAAGAGTGGACTAACACGGCTACCACACCTCTCTACTGTAACTGAAAGAAAGGCCAATGCTGTAGCAGATGGGTTAGTGTGGTTGTTTAAACTTTACTCTGTTGTATTTTGTCTAGAATGTTATTGATTTCTTGTTCACCCAAAAACTGTTAGTCTTGTGCAATTAGCTACTGTATGTCCCAAATGTACTGCAATCTTTTCCTCACATTTTCTTTTTGAGCAGTGACATATTTTGGAAATGTAACATGGTCCAAGTCTATTTACTTCTGCCATCTGGTCCCAATTAATCATCCGTCACATACATTTTGTCTTTCAACCATTATTGGTCCGTCAAGCAGCTGATTTGGTCTGCTTGAAGTGAAATGGTCCAAAGTGGAATGCATGCGAACTTTCCCAGGCTGTCTCGGACCAGGACGTGCTGTAAGGCATGAGGCAAATTACAGATTATAAGCAGACAGGCTGACTCCAAGTCTTCTCTCCTCTGAATGTCAACACAGTGGTAAGGATTAAAGTAGTGGAAAGAGATTAAATAACTCTCAAAGTTCATGCTGATGAACTCCAAGTATTAAAAGGCATATATATTTGTCTATATAACTTTGCTGCCTAAAAAAACAGCTTAGTGTGAAATACTAGCTGAGGAACAGCCAACAATATGAAACATCCTGCAGGATCCAGACTTTAGTAAGTGTGTTTTTTGAAGAATGAGTAGCTATCATAAAGTTGCACTAGAAAACAGTAACCTTTGCAGTAGAGTGCAAGCACACTGCATAACTTATTATCACAGTCTTGTATTAAGGCTTTTCACTGTACCTTGGAAGACTGGAGACTGGGCATCCAAATGGCAGAGGAAATTTATTGTGGACAAGTGCAAAGTGATATACAAAGGAGAAAATAATCCCAACTACAGACAGGGAGTGCCAGGTTCCATTTTAGGAGTCACCCACCCAGGCGAAGGATCTAGGTGGATAATATGTTGAAATCTTGAGCTCAGTGTGTAGCAGCAGTCAAAAAAAGCAAAAGAAGCTTCAGAATCCCTAGGAAAAGAACAAAATAGAGAATGTCATAATGTATATGTATCTCTCTATGATTGCATTTTCAGTACTGTAAGCAATTCTGGTTGCCACATCTCAAAAAATGATATAGCAGAACTAGAAAAGATACAAAGAAGGTTGACGGAAATGAGAAAAGAGGATGAAAAGGCTCCCCAATGAGGAAAGGCTAAAGAGGTTAAGGCTCTTCAGCTTGGAGAAGAGACGGCTGAAAGGAGATATGATAGAGGCTTTAGAAAATCATGAGTAGCGTGGAATGGGCAAATATGAATCAATTGTTGACGCTTCCAGAAGTACAAAGACTAAGGGACATGCCATGAAGTTATAAAGTACATTTAAAGCAAATTAGGGAAAGATTTGTTCACCCAATACACAAGCTCTGGAATTTGTTGTTGGGGGATGTGGTAAAAGCAGTTAGCGTAGCTGGGTTTAAAATGGGTACGTTTCAGGGAAAAAAAGCACATAAACCATTGTCAAGTTAGGCTTCGGGAAAGCCACTGTTTATCCCTGGGGATAAGCAACATTGAACCTTGAACCTATCTATTTTTTGTGGATTCTGCCAAGCAGTGGCATATCTAGCTTGGTTACCACCCAGGGCAGAGCACCTCCCTCCTCCAAGCAGTAAGGGGGTGCATCAAGCAGTAACAGAGCTGCAGTCTACATGCATGCGGATGTCAGCTCAGCTAGTCCCCTGCCCTGAACAGGAAGTTGATGTCAGAGGGGACAGGGGACTGGCAGAGCTGACAGCCGCATGCATTATGCTGCAGCTTCGCAACTGCTCGATGCACCCCCCCCCCCCCTTATTGCCTGCACCCGAGGCGAATCGCACCCACCGTCCAATCCTTGGTGTGCCACTGCTGCCAGGTACTTGTGACCTGGATTGGCCACTGTTGGAAACAGGATACTGGGCTTATGGACTTTTGTGCTGACCCAGTATGGAAGTTCTTAGTTTAATATTACTGTTTATCCAGAGAATATTCGTCAGCTTTTTAAAATTTCTGGCTGCTGGAGGCCGACTTAGATCCAGATAGTCAGTGCAGGGCTATATCCTGCTGCTGACACTGCATGTCTGAGTCTTTGGCAGCTGCCGGAAGTTATCCAGGTGCCATCGATATTTAGTGTTGGTACCCAGATTGCCCGGTGGCATTCTCCGGTAATGTACTGCTAAATATCTGCCTTGGACCCAGTCAGTAACATAGTAACATAGTAGATGACGGCAGAAAAAGACCTGCACGGTCCATCCAGTCTGCCCAAGAAGATAAATTCCTATGTGCTACTTTTTTATTTGTACTGTCCTCTTCAGGGCACAGACCGTATAAGTCTGGCCAGCCCTATCCCCAGTAGGAGCTAACTGTGTAGAAGCTGCTTCTACCCCGTTAACTCACGTTGAATAATGACCCCTATAGTTATAAATATGGATTTAGTCTCCTGTGCTTTGTTTCTCCCAGCCCTGTTTCTAGATGGCTCTCCCTCACTGCAGCAACCTCTGTCCCTAAAGCATTAGCAGGAGAAAAAATAAATCTGTAAAATAAGTCCATCCCTTGTTGGAGACTGTCAGGAGAGAAAGTGGTTACAAGATTGGTAGGGGTGTTAAAGCAAGAAATAACTTTTATCATCTCTTTTTC
Organism: Microcaecilia unicolor; assembly: GCF_901765095.1. Lineage (NCBI taxonomy): Eukaryota > Metazoa > Chordata > Amphibia > Gymnophiona > Siphonopidae > Microcaecilia > Microcaecilia unicolor. The sequence continues at coordinate 485,091,535 of NC_044032.1, read as the reverse complement.
CAGGGGGAATTTAACCTTACTTCCCAACTCTTTGGAAATTGGAACAGGGGACTGGCTTTACAGAAATTTCTGAACCACAGGTACTGTCAGGTTTAAACATAAAGCTAGTCAAATGAGGTAAAATCATCCACAAGCTTAAAAACAGAAAGGTAAACACAACAATCATGAAAATCAGTACCTGGTACAATTGTTTATTTTTACACATTGTAAATGTGAAGAGGTGGAGCTTGTTTTGAGTTTATGTAGCTGTCAGGACCTGAGGGTCTCAAGTTGGTGGAAAACAGGCCACACATTTTCCAATTTTTTGTTTCCGCTACAGCAGCCACATCCCCAGGAAAACAGAGTTTCCAGAAGTAGTGCTAGTGAGAGAGCAAGCGGTGGGGGAGGGGAGGGGCAATGCTGAATGTTGGGGGAAACAGAGAAAGAAAGATGGATTGGGCAATTCTCGATGGTGGGGGATGAGAGGAAAAAAGAGACAAGGCGATGCTGGATGGTGGGGGAGAAAGTGACACTGGATGATAGGGGCTAGAGAAAGAGAGATGAGATGATCATTGATGGTGGGGAGAGAAGAGATCCTGAGTGGCTTGAGGAGAGAGAGAGACAGAAAGGAGATGCTGGATGGTGGGAGAGCCAACTACTAACTCAAGAGTAAATGCACAAAACCTTTTTACTCTGTGTATATCAAAAGTATGGAGCAAAATACCTCAAATCTGTGGTAAACAACAGCAGATAAAGTAATCATCAGCCAAAAACCTCCATGTGAAAACCAAATGGTGCTCAAGGTCCAAAACTAATACACACAAAAATAATATTCTCTCACTCCACTGTATATTGTAGTTCATTACTTAATGTCCTTTTAGTTTATAATTAAGTGGAGCACTTATCTTGACAGCTCAGTTCTGTTTTGTACTAGGCTTCTTCTGGAGACTTCACTATATCCAATCCATATCTGCAACAAAGAGAAATTCAAACTTCAAAAGAAATCCTCACACAGTTATTTTAAAAAAAAACCCTAAACTCATGGTGACTCACTTCCTCAGCTTCTTTGTTCAGTATTCAAATGGCAGAACAGTCCTTCCAAGATGGCGTCTGCTGATACACTAACTACAAAGGAAACCAATCACATTAGCAACATCAAAGAATAGGTGGTCTCTTAGGTACTCAAAAAAATACCACCCATTCTAACATTAAATTCAACCCAAAAGGTTCATGTTTTCAATTTAGAAATCCATCACTACTCTCGCTAGAGGAGTTTTCTATCCAGCTCTCTGCCTTGGTTAATGATAAAAACTTGATCACCCAACACTGGAACAGGTCAAAATCATTATGCAAATCCTTACAATGGGAAACCAAAGGAGCATCCATATAATTATAGGCAATACAAGATCTATATTCATTCATTTGTGTGCTTAATTTCCTTATAGTCTTTCCAACATATAACTTGTTGCAGGTACACTTTAACACAGAGGACTACACGGTCAGATCGACAATTAGTATGCACTTTCAACATATATGCTCTATTGTGAAAAGGATTAACAAAGTCAGTACTTTCAGTCACCATACTAAAAGTTTAGCAGATTCCATATTTGTAATGTCCATTACCTGCTATTGGCTGGGTATCTATTCTTAGCTGAGGCAAAATGGCTGGACTGAGCAATTCTTCCAGGTTTTGCCACCTTGAGAAAGCAACTCTCCCCTGAATGTAACTTGTGAATGAGATCCTGTGAGCATTTGTTGTTAGGATAGTGGAAGAAAGACAGATAGAGACACAGGGCAAGAGGGAAAAGTTAATGAAAGACTGGAGAATAAGAGGAAGCATAATGGGAGGGTCTTGGTTAGGGAAAGAGATGGAAAGCTATTTGGCCTGGCCTCTGAGAAATTGGTTTATAGTGTGAATATTCCAAGATCTTTTATACCTACTTGGCTGACTCATCATATGAAACTTAATTATCCATCAATGAGAAATATTTGTTGTAAACATCTCTTAGAGCTTACTTTTGCCTTTCAGAGCATGTCAATTTTGAATCAGCTACCTCTTCAAATAAGGCAAATTGATTCATATTCTCTGGTCAGGAAGGCCTTAAACTCTGAAACCTGTTGATTTTGTTTACTGAATTATATGATCTTCTAATTGTTATTCTCCTTGACTAGAAGACTTCTTTATTATGGAATCCGTGTTGAACCTTTGGGATAATTGCATTATAGAAGAACCTAAATAGAATAGAATAGTTCTATAAATATGCAGATGAAACTCCCCCCCCCCCCCCAGGTCTATCATGCCGCTCTGCTGGTCTAGTGGCTAGTTGGGTCAGTTGCTCCTACCCATGCCAGCTCCAATCTCAAAATACTAACTACTACTTATTTCTATAGCACTACTAGACGTACACAGCGCTGTACTCTGAACGTATAAGAGACAGTCCCTGCTCGACAGAGCTTACAACTAATCAAGACAGACAAACAGGACAAATAAGGAATAAGGGAATTACTTAAGGTGGGAATAATAAAACAGACACGGGTACTGAACAAGTGAGTAGGAGTTAGGAGTTAGGAGTTAAAAGCAGCCTCAAAAAGGTGGGCTTGTAGCCTAGATTTGAAGGTGGCCAGAGCTAGAGCTTGATGTACTGATTCAGGAAGTGTATTCCAGGTGTATGGTGCAGCAAGATAAAAGGAATTGAGTCTGGAGTTGGCACTGGAGAAGGTTACAGATAAGAGAGATTTACCTGATGAACGGAGTTCCAGGGGAGGAGTGTAGGGAGAAATAAGAGTGGAGAGGTACTGAGGAGCTGCAGAGTGAATGCACATGTAAGTCAATAAGAGGAGTTTAAATTCTATGTGGAAACAATTCAAATTCCTCTTATTGACTTATTGATTCCAGCAGCAATCTTGCATTGTTTCTGTATCCCTGTCCCTATGCTCCAACTATGCACATCTCTTCTCTGTGTCTCTGTCCCTCTCCTCTCTCTTCCCTTCCTCTAGCACCCTTCCACCCCAGGGTCAGAATCTCTCCCTTCAATTCTCCCTGCAGTCCACCATTTCTCTGTCCCTCTCTTTCTCTGTGGATCCAATGTCTTTTCCCCTCTCTCAGTACTGTCTTTTTCTATGTACTGTCCACTCCTTGTTACCCCCCCCCCCCTCACACACACACACACACACACAGTCTCACCAAACTTGCATTGATCTAGGGTGTTCCCTCTGCTGAATACCACCTATGCAGAAACAGGAAGAATTTGAACTAGGCTTCCCTAGTTGTCAGCCCAGTGCTCTGACCAGGAGGCTACTCCTCCACTCTCAATATATTTCATTCTTATATTAATTTGTTGATTATGTATCACTTTGGATAGAACTTTTGTTTGAGGAAGGTGGTATATAAACATAACAGAAGTGGGCAACCTTTATACACAGAGGGCTGGGCGGGTGTCCGGCTGATGCCCCTGGAAGTACGGGCGGGTGCCAAGATCAGGTGGGGCGGTGCTGATTTCCAGATGCAGTGATGGGCTGCAGTCGGCACTCCGTCCGAGATCGGGATAGCTTGGTTTGTCGCAGGCCGCTCTGTGTTCCCGGAGAGGGATGAGGCCGCAGTCAGTTCTCGGCTGTTCTCGGCATCCCGCCAGGGAGGATGGCCACTGGGTCGCTTGCTCCTTAAGGTGAGACTGCCGATCTGGGCTAGGCAGCCCACCGGAGAGGGTGGCCGTCTGTCTGTCTGTTGACCTCTGATCCGCTTAGGGGTTCACTTGGGGTCGGTTGGTCCGTTCCCTGCCGATTTCCAGCCAGGGTCGACAGAGTGATCCCACTAGCCAAGTCCGTATCGAACCAAGGCCTTAACCCTTTCATCTACGCAGATGATGTCATAATATACATCCCATACAAAACAAAACTGGCAGATATCACCAACGAAATCAAGCTAAGCTTAAACATCATGGAATCATGGGCAAATTCTTTTCAACTAAAACTCAACAAAGAGAAGACACACTGTCTCATCCTCTCATCCCAACACAGCACAGATTACCCCACAAGTATCAATACCCCAGATTACACCCTCCCTGTATCAGACAGCATGAAAATCCTCAGCATTATTATAGACCACAACCTAACTCTGGAGAGCCAAGTGAAATCCTCCAGAAAGAAAATGTTCTACTCAATGTGGAAACTCAAATGCATGAAACAATTCTTCCCGAGGGAAACTTTTCACAACCTGATGCAATCAATAGTAATAAGCCAACTAGATTACTGCAATGGAATCTATGCAGGATGCAAAGAACAAACCTTAAAGAAACTTCAGACCGCTCAAAACACAGCAGCTGGGCTTATATTTGGAAAAATGAGATTTGAAAGTGCAAAACCCCTCCGCAAAAAACTACACTGGCTCCCAATCAAGGAACGCATCGTCTTCAAAATCTGCACAATCGTTCACAAAATCATCTACGGTGAAGCCCCTGGATACATGACAGACCTTATTGACCTACCAACCAGAAACGCATCCAAATCAACACGAACATATCTAAATCTACACTACCGAAGCTGCAAAGGACTTAAATACAAATCTACCTATGCATCCAGCTTTTCTTACATAAGTACAAAACTGTGGAATGAGTTACCAAATGCCTTGAAAAAGACACTCGACCACCTTCACTTCTGGAAAACACTAAAAACCACCTTATTTAAAAGGGCATACCCCACCGAGCCAACGTAAATGTCTGATCTTGGCTACACAAGAAAATCAAAGCATGTAATGAACTTAACACAACTCTTCCGCTCTATGATCCCAAATGTGACTTCTGCCACATGGACTTTATCTTGCCACTAACCATATTGTATTTGTTCACACCGGAGTCGGCAAACGCCTCCCTGGTACTATGTAAGCCACATTGAGCCTGCTAATAGGTGGGAAAATGTGGGGTACAAATGTAACAAATAAACAAATAAACAAACACAGAAAATGAACAAATGTGCCATTTAATTCCCTGCCAACAAAACTCAATGTAGTAACTAAATGAACATAAATTAGTACCATAATTGTCTGTTACTGTATACTTCTGTCTGTCCAAACAGTTGCTAACATTGTCAGACAAGTCTTATCCCATTGTTGTATCTTCCAACAGTTCCACTGACAACAAAACTATGGTTAATAACATTTGTGCAGTCTTTCTACTGTGAATACTTCCCATGGTCTCACAGGCCGCATAAAATTCAATGGCTGGCCGCAGATTGCCCACTCCTGATACTGATATTAACATATCCTCTGAAACTACTCCCACCTGTTATACAATGACAGCAGTGGAAAGGAATCATTGGATAACCTGCACAGAACACCAATTACAGTCTAAAACAGCAGTGGTAATTTGTAAGAGCAATGGTGTATCTTGCTGATATAGGTTTGCACAGTGTTCCACAATGTATATACTTTTATTGCAAGTTTCAAAGTGAAAACATTACATAGTTTCACCTTGAAACTTGGTAGAAAGCCATGGCTGGATTAACCATTAGGCAAAGTATGTTGTTATCTAGGGTGTAATGGCAAAAAGCAGCTCCGCTCAAAGCAAAACACTAAGTCCTGAGAACTACAAAAATACAGAGATGCATTTGAAAGATAACAAACAGTAAATTAGGCCATTTTTGGTTTGCTCCTATTTAAACAAACCAAATGGACATGGACTGAATTGAGCCAAGAATCAAGTCTTTGGGGCCAGGAAAAAGGCCTATCTACTTACTTAGCCAGAACAGCAAAGCTACCTTGGGGCAGAAAAAGGAAGAAGCAGGAGTCACAAGAATTATCATATTAAGACTTGGCTAGGCCTAGGCTCATTTGACTGCTTGTCAGAAAGTTTCATTTCTCTAAGCCCATGGTTGATGATATCAGGGATATAGCAGAAATGGAAAAGGTTCAGAAAACAGCTATAAACAGTTAAACAGATTAGTGCTCTTCCGCTTGGAGTAACAATGATTGAGAAGGAATATGATAAGTTTATAAAATCATGAATTGGATGCAATGGTTAAATAAGGAACTGTTGTTTAAACTTTCAAACACTAAAGAGGACAAGCCATGAACTAATGACCATCAGATTGAAAATGAGCAGTAGAAAGTATTATTTTAATACAGATTAGAATTAAGCTGTAGAATCTGTTTGCAGAGGACATGGTCAAGGTGACTAACATAGCAGAGTTCAAAAGAGGTTTGGACATATTCCTGAAGGAAAAGTCATAAAAATATATTGGCCAGATAGTTTTACAAGAACAATTGCTTATCCATGGATATGAGCTATGAAAAATAGATCTAGTTTTGGAGATCTGCCAGGTATTTGTGATCCAAACTGGCCAGTGTTGAAGACAGAAAGCTCAGGGTCTACCCAAGGGTTTCTACACATGTGTTGGTGCAGGTATGTGTGAATATGTTTATATGCTGAAGTAGCACAGTAGATGACAGCATATGAAGACCAAAATGCTCAGTAAAGAGGTTAGGGCTCTAACTGCAGATTACCACCTATCTTCTGAGAAGTGAAATCTCACTGCTGCTCTTTTGAGCTGGTGACGTTCAATGCTGGTTGACCGAATTCTTGGTTTCCATCCTCTTGCCATTAAGTATTTTCTGAGTTTATCCCATATACTTTTGAATCCTAGCACTGTTCTTATCTTCTCCATCTCCTCCAGGAGGACATTCCAGGCATCCACCACACTTGCCAAGGAAAAAATATTTCCTGGCATTGCTCCTGAGTCTGCCTACCTGTCACGACATATGACATTCCCTAGATCTACAACTTCCTTTCCTTTGGAAAATGTTCGCTTTTGCGCTCAATACCTTTCATGTATTTAAATGTCTGTATCAATCTCTCCTATCCCTCTTATGTTTTAAGGTATAAATATTTAAATCCTGAAATTTCATCTGATATATCTTGTAGTGCAGACCTCACACCATTTTTGTTGCTTTTCGGTAAATCGCCTATAGTTTCTTTATATCCTTACTAACATATGGTCTCCAGAATGGAACATAACATTCAAAATGAGATCTCAACAACCACCACAATGCTATAGAATCTGAAATACTCTGTTGACTGTGTATGTCAGAGTGCTGGACAGTGTGAGCATGATACTCAAAAAGCTTGATGTTCTTAACTGTGGAGTTGCACACATATGTAAGTTAATCGCAGTTAACTCTGCTATTAATGCATTAAATATTAATCATGATTTTAAAAATTAATCTTATTGCAGCATCTCCTGTCTAATCCAAACTTCTCTTCTACTCTCTTCCACTCCCAACCCTGTCCTTGGTGCAATCTGGCATCACCCCACCCCCACCCCAGTCTGGTCTGCCTTAAAAATAGTTGGTCTGTTGGTCTGCGGCAGCATTGCACAAAAGATGCCTGCAGTGTGGTCCAAATGTTTCCCTCTGATCCATCCTGCCCATGTAGAAACAGAAGAGGTGGAACAGACCAGAGGGAAAGTTTCTGATGGAAGGCAATTATCAGTCCTTTAGGGGAGGCAGTGGCGTAGCAAGGGCGTGGCGGTGGGGGCGGTCCGCCCCGGATGTCAGTGGGTAGGAGGGTGCTCCGCTCCTGCTGCTCCCACCCTGTCCTGCCTTAAAAAAATTTTTTTTGAAGCACCGGAGTGGCAGGCAGCGCCTCGCGTCTGCCCTGCTAGTAAATAGCTCCTGGATGTCGTCGTCGGGTCTTCCCACATTGAGTCCCGCCCTCCTCTGAGGTAATTTCCTATTACCACGAGGGCAGGCAGGACTCAATGTGGGAAGGCCCGACGACGACATCGAGGAGCTTTTTACTAGCAGGGCAGACACCGGCGCTGCCTGCCACTCCGGCGCTTTGAAAAAATTTTTTTTAAGGCAGGACAGGGTGGGAGCAGGAGAACGGAGCTGGTAGGTGTGTCGGGTCGGGTGGGAGGGGGGACTCAGAGGGGTGCTCAAAGGGGAGAAGGGGATTGGGGAGGGTGGGGGAGCCCAGATGGGTGCCCAGAGGGGAGAAGGGGATTGGGGAGGGTGGGAGAGCCCAGATGGGTGCCCGAAGGGAATTGGGGAGGGTGGGGGAGCCCAGATGGGTGCCCAGAGGGGATTGGGGAGGGTGGGGGAGCCCAGATGTGTGCCCAGAGGGGAGAAGGGGATTGGGGAGGGTGGGGGAGCCTAGATGGGTGCCTGAAGGGGATTGGGGAGGTTGGGGGAGCCCAGATGGGTGCTCAGAGGGGAGAAGGGGATTGGGGAGGGTGGGGGAGCCCAGAGGGGTGCCCAGAGGGGAGAAGGGGATTGGGGAGGGTGGGGACAGACCCTGGATGGAAGGGGGGAGCGTGAGGGAGGGCAGACCCTAGATGGATGGGAGAGGGAGGGCAGACGGGTTGAAGGGGCAGAGAGAAAGGGCAGATGGTGGGTGGAAGGGGGAGAGAGAAAGAGGGCAGACTGGGGCAAATGGTGGATGGAAGGGGCAGAGATAGAGGGCAGATGTGGATGGAAGTGAGAGAGAGAGGGTAGATGTTGATGGAAGGGGGAGAGAGATGGCAGACTGGGGCAGATGGTGGATGGAAGGGGGAGAAATAGAGGGCAGATATGGATGGAAGGGAGAGAGAGGGCAGACAGTGGGTGGAAGGGACAGAGAGAGAGGGCAGACAGTGGGTGGCAGAGAGAGAGCGAAGACAGATGCTGGATGGAAGAAAGACAGTGAAAAGAAGATGAGGAAAGCAGAAACCAGAGACAACAAACTGTAAATATATATTTTTATTATTTTGCTTTAGGATATAGTATTGTAGCTGTGTTAATGTTTATAAATAGAACATGTAAATAAGGTAATCTTTTTATTGGACTAACTTTAATACATTTTGACTTAACATTCAGAGAACAAAACCCCCTTCCTCAGGTCAGGATAGGATACTGTAACAGCACTATACTGTATTGACCTGAGGAAGGAGATTTTGGCCTCTGGAAGCTAAATGTATTAGTCCAATAAAATGGTATTATTTTATTTTCTGTATTTGTTTATTTCTATTTGTTAATTTGTAAAGTGGTGATTGGTATTTGTTAGTTTTTTCAAATTTACATCTGCTGTCTTTACAGTGGTGGAAATAAGTATTTGATCCCTTGCTGATTTTGTAAGTTTGCCCACTGACAAAGACATGAGCAGCCCATAATTGAAGGGTAGGTTATTAGTAACAGTGAGAGATAGCACATCACAAATTAAATCCGGAAAATCACATTGTGGAAAGTATATGAATTTATTTGCATTCTGCAGAGGGAAATAAGTATTTAATCCCTCTGGCAAACAAGACCTAATACTTGGTGGCAAAACCCTTGTTGGCAAGCACAGCGGTCAGACGTCTTCTGTAGTTGATGATGAGGTTTGCACACATGTCAGGAGGAATTTTGGTCCACTCCTCTTTGCAGATCATCTCTAAATCATTAAGAGTTCTGGGCTGTCGCTTGGCAACTCGCAGCTTCAGCTCCCTCCATAAGTTTTCAATGGGATTAAGGTCTGGTGACTGGCTAGGCCACTCCATGACCCTAATGTGCTTCTTCCTGAGCCACTCCTTTGTTGCCTTGGCTGTATGTTTTGGGTCATTGTCGTGCTGGAAGACCCAGCCACGACCCATTTTTAAGGCCCTGGCGGAGGGAAGGAGGTTGTCACTCAGAATTGTACGGTACATGGCCCCATCCATTCTCCCATTGATGCGGTGAAGTAGTCCTGTGCCCTTAGCAGAGAAACACCCCCAAAACATAACATTTCCACCTCCATGCTTGACAGTGGGGACGGTGTTCTTTGGGTCATAGGCAGCAATTCTCTTCCTCCAAACACGGCGAGTTGAGTTCATGCCAAAGAGCTCAATTTTTGTCTCATCTGACCACAGCACCTTCTCCCAATCACTCTCGGCATCATCCAGGTGTTCACTGGCAAACTTCAGACGGGCCGTCACATGTGCCTTCCGGAGCAGGGGGACCTTGCGGGCACTGCAGGATTGCAATCCGTTATGTCGTAATGTGTTACCAATGGTTTTCGTGGTGACAGTGGTCCCAGCTGCCTTGAGATCATTGACAAGTTCCCCCCTTGTAGTTGTAGGCTGATTTCTAACCTTCCTCATGATCAAGGATACCCCACGAGGTGAGATTTTGCGTGGAGCCCCAGATCTTTGTCGATTGACAGTCATTTTGTACTTCTTCCATTTTCTTACTATGGCACCAACAGTTGTCTCCTTCTCGCCCAGCGTCTTACTGATGGTTTTGTAGCCCATTCCAGCCTTGTGCAGGTGTATGATCTTGTCCCTGACATCCTTAGACAGCTCCTTGCTCTTGGCCATTTTGTAGAGGTTAGAGTCTGACTGATTCACTGAGTCTGTGGACAGGTGTCTTTCATACAGGTGACCATTGCCGACAGCTGTCTGTCATGCAGGTAACGAGTTGATTTGGAGCATCTACCTGGTCTGTAGGGGCCAGATCTCTTACTGGTTGGTGGGGGATCAAATACTTATTTCCCTCTGCAGAATGCAAATAAATTCATATACTTTCCACAATGTGATTTTCCGGATTTAATTTGTGATGTGCTATCTCTCACTGTTACCAATAACCTACCCTTCAATTATGGGCTGCTCATGTCTTTGTCAGTGGGCAAACTTACAAAATCAGCAAGGGATCAAATACTTATTTCCACCACTGTATATTTTGCACAGTACTAGGGGACATTTTCTGTTTCTGTGGTATTGCATTGTATGCAGAGTCTGGCATCGGAGGTTCAGTTTAATTTTTGTCTAAATAGAACGTTTATGATTATTTATTCTATAGTGGATTAGGGTGTATCTGTGTGTGTGAAAAAGACATGGCTTTCAATTGGCTTTGACTGTGCAGGATAGACGATCTGTACTATTCTGTCTGGTTTCGTTTTTACAATAGGTGAATTGATGTTCTAGTGCTCACTGTAGTGTTTAAGATGCTTTCCTTTTCCTTGTGTGACTCGTAGAAAGGACTGCTTATGGTATGGTAGAATTGCTCTATAGGTCCTGAGTATTTTGTATTCTTGGTATGCCTAGTACTGGATTTGGGGGGGGGGGGGGGGTGTTAAAAAATGACCGGCCCCGGGTGTCAACTACCCTAGCTACGCCACTGAGGGGAGGGAAGGGGAATAGGATTTGATATACCATCTTTCTGTCATTACAATCAAAGCAGTTTACATATTATATACAAGCACGGCCATTTCAGGGGAAACTCTTACCACCACCCATTGAAGTGATGGTAAGGGCTCCCACACTAACCCAGCAGTGCATGGCACTGCACGATTACTGCCAGGTACACACCAGCGCTACAAAAATAAATATATTTTTATAGTGCCTGATATGATGGTGCGCTAGGGGTGGGAAGTACCGCCAGGCTGCTGCGGTAGCCCTGTGGTACTTCCTGTTTAGCGAGCGGTAAGCCTACATTGGGCTTACCACTGCTTTGTAAAGGGGCCCTCAGTGACTTGTCACAAGGAACTGTAGATGGAAATAAATAATAAAATACAAAATAAATGAATAAAATTAAATACCTTTCATTGTGCAATTAATTGTGATTAAAAAGTTGTTAATCACGTGATTAATTGTGCTTAAATATTTTAATCCAAATGCAGCCCTAATTTCTAATGTTCAAAATTTCAACCACAGATTATACTGATAGAAGAGGGATGGATCTGAGTCATTCTGGGGCATGACAGACGTATTCAGCCTCTATCTGGTTAAATTTATCCATTCAAGTAGGATCAGATAAATAGCTATCGTAACTTAAATGGATAACATCCATTTAAGTATGGACCTCATATTCAGCAGTCCTTCTTAAATGCATAGCGTAGATGGAAATATGCATAAAGATAAGCAGATATTCAGAGGCTGACTCAATGAGTATTGACTTCTGTATCTGTGGTAAATGGCACAGCTCCCTAAGCTACTACTCACAGAGGTACCCTTTTACAAAGGTGCAGAAGGGCCTATGTGTGTCCAGCGCATGCCAAATCAGCATTACTGCCCAGCTACCACTGTAATTCTGAATTTGGTGTGCGCCGAAAACACGCGGTGGAAAATATTTTCTATTCAAAGTGGTTAACTTGCTACAGGATTGTGAAAAATTACAGAAGGACCTTACGAGACTGGGAGACTGGGCGGCTAAATGGCAGATGACATTTAATGTGAGCAAGTGCAAGGTGATGCATGTGGGGAAAAAGAACCCGAATTATAGCTACATCATGCAAGATTCCACGTTAGGAGTTACAGACCAAGAAAGGGATCTGGGTGTCGTCGTCGATAATACACTGAAACCTTCTGTTCAGTGTGCTGCTGCGGCTAGGAAAGTGAATAGAATGTTGGGTATTATTAGGAAAGGTATGGAAAACAGGTGTGAGAATGTTATAATGCTGTTGTACTGCTCCATGGTGCGACCGCACCTTGAGTATTGTGTTCAATTCTGGTCGCCGTATCTCAAGAAAGATATAGTAGAATTGGAAAAGGTGCAGCGAAGGGCGTAGAAAATGATAGCAGGGATGGGACGACTTCCCTATGAAGAAAGACTAAGGAGGCTAGAGCTTTTCAGCTTGGAGAAGAGACGGCTGAGGGGAGACATGATAGAGGTATATAAAATAATGAGTGGAGTGGAACAGGTAGATATGAAGCGTCTGTTCACACTTTCCAAAAATACTAGGACTAGGGGGCATGCGATGAAACTACAGTGTAGTAAATTTAAAACAAATTGGAGAAAATGTTTCTTCACCCAACGCGTAATTAAACTCTGGAATTCGTTGCCGGAGAACTTGGTGAAGGCGGTTAGCATAGCAGAGTATAAAAAGGGGTTAGACGGTTTCCTAAAGGACAAGTCCATAAACCACTACTAAATGGACTTGGGAAAAATCCACAATTCCAGGAATAACATGTATAGAATGTTTGTACATTTGGGAAGCTCCCCAGGTGCCCTTGGCCTGGATTGGCTGCTGTTGTGGACAGGATGCTGGGTTCGATGGACCCTTGGTTTTTTCCCAGTGTGGCATTACTTATGTACTTATGTACCATGTGGCACTTACCTGGTGGTAAACAGCAGTAGGCGCGTGCTGCATGCCTACTGCATGGGTAGCACATGAGACCTTACCACTAAGTCAATGGGTGGCGATAAGGTCTCAGGCCAAAAATGGATGAGCGCTGGTTTTTATTTTGCCGCACGTCCATTTTCCGTCTCCTTTAAAAAAAGGTCCTTTTTTCCAGGACGTGGTAAAAATTGGCCTGGCACACGCCCAAAAGATGCATTCACACTTCCGCAGGCCACTTTTTTCCACGGATTAGTAAAAGGATCCCGGAAGAAGGAGATTTTTTATCACTCATAGAACCAGTGGCAGCAGAGGCAGAAAGCCTGGCCAATTACATCAAAAACAGAGGAAGCTTCTTTGTGGTGGGGGTAAAAAGCCTGGTGGAGTGTCCCAGCCTCTTTAGCTGAAAAGATAATGCGCAAGGGCAGAGGAGCTTGAATGAGAAGAAAGGGAAGAGAAAAATAGGAGTGGTTGAAACAGGGGAGGTGTGGGTGAGAGGACTAGGAAGGGGCAAAAAAAAAAAGAGGGGGTGAGAAACAAATAGGAAGGGGATGGTGTGAAAGAGACAAGGGTAAAAAGCAAGGGAGTGTGCTCCCCTCCCCCCCCCCCAAAAAAAAACACCAAGAAACCTTGTACCTCCTCCTATCCAGGGGACAAATACAGGGGAATCAACTGACAAAGTACCTGGGAGCATGGCAGGGTTTTCAACTTCTAATTTATCCAGAATTAGTATTACCTGCCAAGCTTCTACATAAGTACGTAAGTATTGCCATACTGGAACCCGTAAGGGTTCACATTAGTGCTATTAGTGCTTATCATCGCTGTGTAGAGGGTAAGCCTATCTCTGGACAGCCTTTAGTTGTTCGCTTCATGAGAGATTTGCTTTTGTCAAAGCCCCCTGTCAAACCTCCACCTGTGTCAAGGGATCTCAACGTCGTTCTCACCCAGCTGATGAAAGCTCCTTTTGAGCCACTGCCATCTGAAGTACTTGACCTGGAAGGTTGTTTTCTTGGTGGCTGTTACTTCAGCTCGTAGAGTCAGTGTGCTTCAGGCCTTAGTAGTGCATGCACCTTATACCAAGTTCCATCACAACAGAGTAGTTCTCCGCACGTACCCTAAGTTCCTGCCAAAGATGGTGTCGGAGTTCCACCTGAACCAGTCAATTGTCTTGCTAACATTCTTTCCCCGTCCTCATACTCGCCCTGGCGAAAGCAGTTTGCATTCCTTGGATTGCAAGAGAGCATTGGCCTTTTATGTGGAGCGGACAAAGCCCTTTAGACAGTCCGCCCAGTTGTTTGTTTCTTTTGATCCCAACAGGAGGGGAGTCGCCATTGGAAAATGCACAATCTCAAATTGGCTTGCAGATTGCATATCCTTCACTTATACCCAAGCTGGGCTGACTCTGGAAGGCCATGTCACGGCTCACAATGTTAGAGCCATGGCTGCGTCAGTGGCTCACTTAAAGTCAGCCTCCATTGAGGAGATTTGCAAGGCTGCAACGTGGTCATCAGTCCACGCATTCACATCTCACTACTACCTCCAGCAGGATACCCGACACGACAGTTGGTTTGGGAAGTCGGTGCTGCAGAATCTGTTCGGGGTTTAGAATCCAACACCACCACCCCTAGACCCATTTTTGTTCTGTTCCAAGCTGCACTCTCAGTTAGTTGTTTATGGTTTCAGGTCAATCTATGTTATGTCCTCACCGTTGCGAGGCCCAATTGACCAGTGTTCATTGTTTTGAGTGAACCTGGTTGCTAGGGATACCCCACATGTGAGAACAAGCAACCTGCTTGTCCTCGGAGAAAGCGAAGATACATACCTGTAGCAGGTATACTTTGAGGACAGCAGGCTGATTGTTCTCACAAACCCACCCACCTTCCCTTTGGAGTTGTTGTTTGTTTATTATTTGCTTTTTGATTAAACTGAGTGGGAATGCTCACACGACGGGCGGGACATCGGTCCGTGCTTACGCGGTGTACGCTGCACGCACGCCAGAAGACTCTGGCAAGATTTTGTAATATTTTGCTTGCAAAAATGCTAGTTCCTGAGCCGACACGGACGTTGACCCACATGTGAGAACAATCAACCTGCTGTCCTCGGAGAATACCTGCTACAGGTATGTATCTTCGCTTTATTAGAAAAGGAATGGAAAACAAAAATGAGCAGTCCAAAACTGAGCCTGCCTTGACGCCGAGGAATGACGTCCTCGATGGCGGCGCTGAGAAGCTTCCTCCACTGACATCGAAGGGGAGTCGACCTGGGTGGCAGCCGAGACCAATGCCGCAGGCGGCACCGAGGTCGGGGACATCACCACAGGCGATGGCCAGATACCACTGCAGCAGACGGTATGGAAGGTGCAAGCACCCCAGACACAGAAGCAGACTGGCGCAGTAACCCTTCCAGAAGCTCTGGAAGCAGGGCCCTGATGCGCTTGTCGACAGCCACCATCGGACAAGGCTTCAGGGTCAGTAAAGGAGCCGGTGGCAGAATCTGTTGAGGCTCAGGAGCTGATACGGGCTGCTAGACCGACGCATCGGCACCTCCTGAATAGAGGGAGAGCGATCCTCTCGGCGCCAACGCTTCTCAGGTGCCGAATCCCTCAATGCCCCAGAGATCCCGGCACCATGTGTCGGAGAACGATAACGGTGCTTCTTTGCCTTCGCTCAACGCCCATCATCGAGACTCCTCGGTACCGATGAGGAAGACGTGGAATCCTCACGTCTCCTTGGGGCCGGGTCTGATGAAGGTCGGTCCCGGGGGGCCTGCATAACAGGAGACCTCGAGACAGGTGGAGACTCACTCGATGCCTCACTGCTCCCAGCACGAGTTGGTCGTTCCGCAGCCATCACCTTCGCTCCCGACTTCGATGCGTCCCTCGATGTCGACACTGCAGACCTCAGTACCGATGTCAATGTCGAAGGACCGGACCGAGCCCCAAAAAGCTTCTCTTGTTGGGCCTCTCGAGACACTTGAATCCGTTTCTTCATGTGAAGACACAGACTACAAGCTGCTGGGCTATGGTCGGGCCCAAGGCACTAGATACACCAGACGTGAGTATATGGTACCCGAGATGGTCTGGTTGCACCGAGTACAATGTTTCAAGCCGCTGGGTGTCTTCAATGACATGGAAGGAAAAACGGTTTAGGCAAAATCAAAAGACACAATCGTGCCTGTTAAAAGAAAAAAGGGCACGAAAAGAAGGGAACAACCCGACCGTGCGGCCTAAGCTGGCCTCATCGAAAAAGAAAGGAAACTTTAAAAGGGCAAAAAAATAAAGAAAACTATGTGAAGTTTTTTTTTTTTAAACGGTAAATTGAATTAAAAAAAGAAAAGAAATAAGGCAAAAGCCTGAAAACTAAAGAGTCTCTTTCCCGTGAGAGGAGAGGGGAAAAAACTCGACCGTACCTCAACGCGTAGAAAAAATAACTGAGCGGGAATGCTCACGTGATGGGCAGGAAAACGGTCCGCGCACGGGCACCAGAAGACTCTGGCAAGATTTTTTGATATTTTGCTTGCAAAAATGCCAGTTCCCGGGCCGACACGGACATCGACTCACATGTGAGAACAAGCAGCCTGCTTGTCCTCGGAGAATACCTAACATTTTATTTGCTTTCTTAGCCGCAGCAGCACACTGAGCAGAAGGTTTCAACGTTTCATCAACGATGACACCTAGATCCCTTTCTTGGTCCGTGACTCCTAATGTGGAACCTTGCATGACGTAGCTATAATTTGGGTTCCTCTTTCCCACATGCATCACTTTGCAGTTGCTCACATTAAACGTTAAACATCATCTGCCATTTAGACGCTCAGTCTCCCAGTCTCGTAAGGTCCTCTTGTAATTTTTCACAATCCTCCCGCGATTTAACAACTTTGAATAACTTTGTGTCATCAGCAAATTACCTCACTAGTTACTCCCATCTGTAGGTCATTTATAAATATGTTAAAAAGCAGCAGTCCCAGCACAGACCCCTGGGGAACCCCACTAACTACCCTTCTCTTGAGAATATTGACCATTTAACCGTACTCTCTGTTTTCTTTCTTTTAACCAGTTTTTAATCCACAATAGAACACTACCTCCTATCCCATGACTCTCCAATTTCCTCTGGAGTCTTTCATGAGGTACTTTGTCAAATGCCTTCTGGAAATCCAGATACACAATATCAACCAGCTCACCTTTATCCACATTTGTTCACTTCTTCAAAGAAATGTAGTAGATTGGTGAGGCAAGATTTCCTTTCACTAAATCCATGTTGACTTTGTCTCATTAATCCATGCTTTTGAATATGCTCTGTAATTTTGTTCTTAATAATAGTCTCTACCATTTTGCCCGGCACCTGGGCCCATCCATGCCCACCCGTAGCTATACCCCTGGCTGTCCTTGATTTTATCAAGGAATTTTACCTCCCTAACATGCCCCGATGTTACATTTACCCAGTCAATATCAGGGTAACTGAAATCACCCATTATCATTGTGTTGCCCAGTTTGTTTGCATCCCTAATTTCCTCTAGGAACCCAGCCCCCTGCCTCTCCCCTTTCCTGGCATTTCAAATAATAAAGACCAAACGTGTCCTATCCTTGTCTAAGCAAACCCATCCCTGGCCTTCTCCTATATAGCCCTTCTCTTGAAATGTTTTAGGATCCTCACTGTATGGAAATACCAGCTCAATGTGAGCAATTGTGCCCAAAAATACTGGCAAGGTAGCATAGGAGCCAGCTTTTCAAAATTATTGGGGGTGCTAAGCCCAGTGGAAATAACACTTCCTTGGCCACATACAAGGAATGTTCTCAATATTGGGGGTGCTCAAGCACCCACAGCACCCACAGAGTCGGCTCCTATGCAAGGTAGAAGGGCCTGAATGTCTCCAAGTAAGAGTGATGGAAGAGAACAGTTGTCCAGCTGTGTGCTCCGTGAAAAGAAAAAGTACTGTTCAAGCTGGCAACCAACTAAAGTCTGATTTTTTTTTTCAGGGCCCAGAGGTGAAAAAAGCTTCATTTATCATTACTCAATTTTATGTAGAAGCTTACAATAAAAGATGAACCCTTCAAACGTAAATCAAATTTATTGGGTCACCTGTTAATATTACAAATGCTCTCAGTTATCAGAGACAATCTCAGGAAACATTGCTTTCACAGAAAGAGTGATTGCCCTCCCAGAGAAAGCAGTAGAGATTAAAATGGTGAAGGAATTCAAAAGGGAGTGGGATACACACAGAGGATACCTAAAAGGAAACCAAACATTGAGTCTCTGCTCAAAACTGCAGTGAAATGATTTTGTGCACTTTCTACGGAGAGATGGAGGGGGGAAGGGGAGAATCACCTGTGTGGATCAGCAGTTATAACTCTAAAGGAAGGCAGGGAGGGTAACCTGCACAGAAAGGCCATTACAGCTCTAACCATCTTCCTGAGCAGTATGTATGGAGTGGACCAGTCTTTATCTGCCACCATCTTACTAATTTATTATCAGCTGCAATGAATTGTGTTAACTATATAGGTCCATATGCATAGCTTTCTGAAAAGCATAATAGTGACATCTTGTGGAAAAGTTGTGCTACTACTGCATACCTGGTTATCAGAATTCTTTAAAATTAAAAACATATTTCACCTTAAAATGGCCATTTTGTCATTTCTCAGAATATAGGGAGGACTCAGATACTAGTTCTTAGCATGTGTGAATTTCATGATGCATAGTAAAGACTTGCATTTTATTAAAGCACTTGTCCACAAATGATATTTTACCTGTAACTGTTCTCCAAGGACACTATTTTGATGAATACACATTGGTGGTTCAAATTCAAGTGGCAACAGATCCTATGTTACAGTCAGTGTATGCTGCTTCTCCCATGGAAATGTACTGAGACTTTTTTGGGAGATGGGGGTTCATTTCTCTTCCATCGCACCCTCTATCCCAACCATCACCACCACCACATCAGCATCTTCATTTCTAAAGTACAGGAACTTCTCCCAACTTACCTTCTCCCTTTCTGTTCCTGTAATAGATGACACCACATCTAAATAAAACAGGCATTCAGCTCTCAAGAGAAAATGGGGCAGTACAGGAAAACATAGGAACAACCTAATGGTTATAGAGAGCTCACAAGCAGGAAACCCAGGCTTAAACCCTACTGTTGCTCCTTGTGATCAAGTAACCAAGGCCAGCAGAACACAGTAAGCAAGGTAAGCATGGTAGGGGGTGCCAATGTCTGGGGGCTGCCACACTTACCTTGCTTACAGCGGTTCCAGGCCCATGCTTCAGCTCTGTGTTTTCTGCCCCTTCTGAAAGGAAATCTTCAGAGGGGATGGGATGCAGCACCACTGCGGTGAGCCTGTGGAGGAAGAACTTGTGACAGTGCTGAAATAGGGTGTTTCGGGTGGGCCCGGGGGCAGTAGAAGTGGCAGCGCACCGGCCAGGGGAGGGGGGAGCGCTGGTCAATATTTCAGTGGGGTATTGGGCAACCCTAGTTCCATCGCTGCAAGTCACTTAGCCTTCCATTGCTTCAAGTAGACTGTAAGCCTTCCAGGGACAGGAAAATATCTTTTGTACTTGAATGTAACTTGTCTAGACTACTACTGATGAGGTTTGAGCTAAATCTAAACTAAGGGTGGTGCAAGTTGACTTGCCTAAACATTTTGAGTCACAGATTGGATATTTCGTATCTCTCAGGTTTGAATCAGGTCATGGTGCTTCAAATTAATTTAGTTGTGCTGAACTCATTTTATTATTAACTGCATTTATTCTGGCATTGATATTTAACATAAGGATTAAAATATGGCATTTTGTAATCAGCTTTGCTCACGCTCAGTTAGCAGTGCTTTGCTGGAAATCTGATGGTATTAGTCGTGGCCGACTCCCAGCTTCCACACCACTGAGCATCAGAAAGCTGCACAGGTCACTAACCACACCCTTTACTTCCTAGAATTAAAGGGGGGAAAAAAACTAAAAATTGGATTACTCCTGATTCTGAGGAAAACCAGACTAGCTTGGAAGATGTAATAATTTTATATTTATTAAATAACACCAACAGATTCAGTGAATGAAAATAGTCAATAGTTTTTGTATTAATTGAACTATAATTTCTATTATCAGTTTCCTTAGTTGAACCAATTACAAAACATTAACCTTGTAACTTTTTTTCTTTCTTTACAGGTTTCACAACTTTACCATCGCAGACAAGAACAAATCAGATAAGTACTATAACGTTCAACCTACCCCTTTTTGTACAAGAAAATGTATATGTTTAAGAAAAACCCCTACAATCAGCGACCCACCCCTTTTTAGAATTTGATTCTTTGCTATTCTTCTCTTTTACAGGTGTCAAGGATCTTCACTCCCGGGAGACTTAAGGTAAGTAATAATTTTTGTCTGTTTCTGTTATCTGTATTCTTTAACTCTCTTTGTTTATACAAATGTACTTAGCTGTCGCCGAACTTGTACACTGGATCTTTCTTGCGGTGGGGCCCAAACTTCGGATGTCCACTCTTTCCTCCGTGACGTCTTTGTGCTACACCTCTCGCTTAATAAATAAAATGGGAGCAAAACCCTACCTTCTTATTTTAAACCTTTTAGAATATTCTATTTATGGGAATTTATAATAAACTGGGCACACTAGCTAAAGTCAAACAAAAATTAACTTAAACACCCTTCTATTTCAATTCTAGGCTTTATTTTATATATGCCCTAGGCTAAACAGAGTGTCTGATCACTTGCAGCAGAGCAGTGCAGCTCAACATTCCACTGCCAGCCTTACTTCCCAACATTCCGCTCCTTCATCTTCCCTGCACTCATACAGCCTTTCAAGATTCTTTCATTTTCCCTCACCTAAAACCCCAAAACCCAACTTTAAAAAATACTTAACTCAAACACTTAACCTCCCTCCTCACCTTATCTAACCTAACGTTCACTCTCAATCACCTTTTACTCACCCAGGACCTTCAAACTCAAAATAAACTTAATGGAACACTCTTCACTCTAAATTTTAATCACACATACATACTTCCTAACTACCCTTAATAATTCTATTACCCTAAAATTATTTGTTCTCCTCTTTTCACCCAAAATCACTTTTCCACACTCACAACACCACAGCGCTTCCTCACTCTCTGAAGGTCAAAACCACTCTGACCAACTGTCCACCAAGCCGTTTCCTAGGAAACGGACCCTTCAGCTTGGGGTTCCAAACCCTAGCAGCCAATCCTAAGTCCTGCTCAACATTCCGCAGCTGCCTGCTGACAAACGGAATGTTGAGCAGCACAACTAAATCTCCATTTTAAATAGGAAATCCCCATAGAAATCTATGAGAAATTCCTAAATTATTTAAAAACCACAATAAATTTATGTTAAATCACCCCAAATTTACTATGCCCACTAAACTTCCCATTCCCTACTAAACTGTATTTTTAGAATTTAAATATCCCACAATTTAACGTCCGCCCGCCATTATTCCACCTAAACCCCTTCCAAAAATCCCAAACTCAGTAAAAACCATTCCAAAAATTCAATAAATACTTCCTTAACCTGCCCCATCGAATTTATCAATTTAACCCTTTCCTAACCCTGTTAAACCCACTCCTGTCAAAAACTCCTATTTAAAAATTAAAAATTAAAAAACTAAATCACCACAAAAATCCTAAAAAATTCCCCGAACCTAAAACTGAAAACCCCGTCCAAATCCGTTGAACTCCTGATTTATTAAAAATCAAAAACTGTATTTTCATCATTTAAAATTAAACTAATTAAAATTTTAAAACAAAAACCTCCTTATCTGATTCCTGATTTTCTCCTCACGTTTCCACTTCCCTCCGTTCCGGTCCACGACGTCCCGACGCAAAAAAGGAGCCAAAACAAAAAAAGCTCTGAAGCCGGCCCAAAATTTAGGCCCCGGCTTCGGCCTACACGCGAAGACGTGCCGCCTCATGCACACTCGCGCATGACTCCTCCTTCTTCTCCTCACAGCCCGCCGCCGCAAACTCTCCTCTCCCTCATCGGACTGCCCTTCCCAGCACCCAAAATCACCACCATCCGGCCCAAAACGGGGCCCCGAAGATCCCGGCAGAGCCTGATTACCACTCAAATTGTTCCCAGACCTCCCAACATCTCTTCGGTGCCGAAAATCATGGCGCTGCATTCTGCAGCGCTTCACCGGGCCTCCCCTTCCCAAAAACCAGTCACCTTCCTCTCACCGGCCCCAGCGCTTCTTCCCCTGCGCCGAAAGCAGCGACAGCGCCCACAAACAGTGGCGCTGTTTCTTTCAGCGTCTCTCACATCTCTCCCAAGGATTTGCCTCATCCTCCCCAGGAGTCAGAAAACTCCAGCGCCGTCTCCCCTACGCGCGAACGGCCCCAAACCGTCCCGGATCTCCCCAAAACAGCACTGCTGCCCTCTGCAAGGCCTCCAGCCCTGCCAAAACCAGGGTCTGGACAACCACAGTGCCTGGACACTGGCACGTCTCCCTGGCAATCAGGTAAATTAAAAAAAACCCCTTTCTTTTTTTTTTTTAATTCTTAACCCTATATTACAATTTATCTTCCTCTTTCTGTGATCTCTGTAGTTTATGAAATGTTTATGATTGGACCCCTTCTGAGCCCTGCCAAATGTTTTATTTTCAACTATAATAGGTTTTATTTCACTTTCCTCTGAGGAAGCTTATGGTGAAACACAAATATGTGTTGGGACATGACAACATGACCTCCAAATAAAGACTATTTGAATTGAGTAGGACATTATCTTTCTTTTTGCAAGCAGTCCTTTTTAAGCACAAGATATTTCTGACCAGCACTCAGGATAAACACTTGATTTTTTTATAGCTACAATAGAAAGCAACAGTTTATGAGCTTCAGTCTACTTGAGTGTACACACTGATTTAATGTGATGTGTGGCACTTTTGAATTACTGAACACATTATATAAACAAATTGTAAATATTATTTATTATCTCTAGATATATTTTCCTTTTTATAGTTCATGAAAGGTAACCTTTTTTTTCTTTCAGGGAAAGGGAATGGGGCTTGATATACTTCTCATTTTCCCCCCCAAACCCACCTCCCCGCTCCCCCCGTCTTCTATTTCTGTTGATGGCTCTCTCATTCTCCCTGTCTCCTCAGCTCGAAACCTTGGGGTCATCTTTGACTCTTCTCTCTCCTTCTCTGCTCATATCCAGCAGACCGCCAAGACCTGTCGTTTCTTTCTTTACAACATCCGTAAAATCCGCCCCTTTCTTTCCGAGCACTCTACCAAAACCCTCATCCACACCCTTGTCACCTCTCGTTTAGACTACTGCAATCTGCTTCTTGCTGGCCTCCCACTTAGTCACCTCTCCCCTCTCCAGTCGGTTCAAAACTCTGCTGCCTGTCTCATCTTCCGCCAGGGTCGCTTTACTCATACTACCCCTCTCCTCAAGACCCTTCACTGGCTCCCTATCCGTT
The DNA here is from genome assembly GCF_901765095.1 of Microcaecilia unicolor. NCBI lineage: Eukaryota > Metazoa > Chordata > Amphibia > Gymnophiona > Siphonopidae > Microcaecilia > Microcaecilia unicolor. The sequence goes on along the minus strand of NC_044032.1, from coordinate 485,068,097 downwards.
TTCGCATCCTGTTCAAACTTCTTCTACTAACCTATAAATGTATTCACTCTGCTGCTCCCCAGTATCTCTCCACACTCGTCCTTCCCTACACCCCTTCCCGTGCACTCCGCTCCATGGATAAATCCTTCTTATCTGTTCCCTTCTCCACTACTGCCAACTCCAGACTTCGCGCCTTCTGTCTCGCTGCACCCTACGCCTGGAATAAACTTCCTGAGCCCCTACGTCTTGCCCCATCCTTGGCCACCTTTAAACCTAGACTGAAAACCCACCTCTTTAACATTGCTTTTGACTCGTAACCACTCGCCTCCACCTACCCTCCTCTCTTCCTTCCCGTTCACATTAATTGATTTGATTTGCTTACTTTATTTATTTTTTGTCTATTAGATTGTAAGCTCTTTGAGCAGGGACTGTCTTTCTTCTATGTTTGTACAGCGCTGCGTATGCCTGTAGCGCTATAGAAATGCTAAATAGTAGTAGTAGTAGCCTTGCTGTGGTTTTTGCAACTACATTCAAAGTGATTTGTATAGTATGTACATGGTTAAGTGACTTGCCCAGAGTCACAAGGGGCTGCAGTGGGAATTGAACCCAGTTCCCCAGGATCAAAGTCCACTGCACTAACCACTAGGATACTCTTCCACTCCTTTTTCACCTTTTCAGTTTCTTTGTCTTTTGAAAACTAGTAATCTCTTTTTCCTGATAACTTTATTCACTCTCCAGAAAGATTTGTTGACCTTACAGTAACTCCTTTCAGTTTTGCCCACTCCTCATTTTCTAGATTTTCCCATCCAGGTATTCGCTCATCTTGCCAAAGTTAGTTTTCCTGAAGTCTAGGATGCTTGCCTTTGAATGAATCGTCATTGCCTGTACTAACATATTAAATTAATGTTGCAGTCACCCCTATTCCCTTAACTATATACCATCCCCTCCTTACTGGTCACTCTAGTGTGCCCAAGTATCTATTAGAAGACCAACAAGGGGTATGAGGACTCAAGAGACCAGCTGTGATCAAGGCCAGTGGTCACCTTGTCAACATCACACTTTACATGTATCTATGCATCCCAGATGATGGCTTACATCATTGTTTGCCAGTGTGTTGTCCAGTGTAGTAATTATGTGTGCATATATACCTTTACATTGTTTGGCAGTGGTCCAGCTTTTCCACACCCCATTATCTCTGCTTGTATGTGTGAGTGTTATGTCATAATTTTGATTCTGTTGTTTAGACCTGGTTTCTCTTGTGTGCAAAGTAATATACATGCTATTTGTCAGCAGTGAAGGGCACATCGCGATGCAGCTAACTCCTGGCCTGTCAGTTGTTACATGATCTCTATTCTTTCTGGGTTGTTGTAACCTTCCAAGCCTTGGGTATGAATGTATGTATGACTACTTACCCTTGTATTTTTACCTTTTATTCTTTCCAACCCGATTGAAGTTGGAAAAAATATCCACAAGAGGTCAAGAATATCTGTCTGTCTGGGAACAAAATAACTCTCAAAGTTTAAAGAATGAAATGAAACGTGACCTAAGGGAAATACCAGTAAACATACACTAAAGTTTGAAAATGGACCACAAACTGAGGGTTCCGGAGAAATAAGACCCCCACCAAAATGGTCCAATGTATTGCCTTGGGAGAAGGTGTTCTGTATCATAGAATAATGGTATATAGGAAAGACCAGCAAAAAGAAACACTGAGTTCCAAATTGGACCAGAGATTACAGAGATAAGTTCCCCACATGTCCCAATGCATTGTTATACAAAAGATGTTCTAGATTTTGTAGCATGACAACTTAGATAGTGTGAAATGTAGCACATAGAGAACAGGGCAAGGCAGTTTAAAAGGAGGTGTGACTATTGGGTGCCACTGTTTGTACTTGTTCTCCTATTATATCTTTTCTACCTCTGTTTAATGCTCTTATCACATAGCTTCTGCCTTTCTGATGCTGCATGGAGTGATCACGTGTCTCTGCTTTTTTTCCCCGCACACCTGGCTGCTTTTCTGCACACACTACCATCTTCTCCACAACCACCATCACCAACTAAATTGGGTAAAGTTGAACACCACAGAGCCAGATGAGGACTCTGGTGCAGGACATGGCGTGACCAAACAATTCTGATGCCACCCATCAACTGAGACCATGGAGAACACTGCTGTCTATACTGGCACACAGAAGTACTCAGGCTACAGGGGGGGGGCATAGACCATTGCAGAGCACTAGTTCCTTGCACCAGTAATCCACCAGAAGAACCAGGGTTAGCTGCTGCAGCTTAGGGAGGAACTAATAACACCTGGTGCTAGCAGCCATCAATGGAGAGGGTGGCACAGGGTTGCCCGAGAATCTCAGAGGGGTTTTTTTCCCCACTTTATTTTTTATTGAAGATTTTCTCATTTACAATTAGGAAAACAAACACTTTATCACAGGTTTTTCTCCCACCTCAAGGTGCTGAGACTCGAAACATGGTACATGCTGTTGGAGAGGCACTGGAGCTCCTGGTCAAGGTTCCTCCACTGGCAAAAGACCAGCTGCAGGTCCACCACATGCGTGAGGGTGACTGGTTCTGTGATGGCCAGCTGTAGCTGTGGGTAGAAGTAGTTCCAGGTGACCAGCCATGACTAGGAAAGCTCTACAGTGATGTTTTTACCCACTGTGCTCAGTAATGGGTGCAGAAAGGCAAAGTCACACAGACAGAATTCCAGTACCGACTGACTCAGACATACCAACAAACTCTCTCGGAAGCAAGACTTTTAGATGCTGACGTTTGAGCTTCCAAAAGTCCTGCTTCCTCTTTCAACACCTCTATGATCAAGTGGTCTAGTCTCCCTAAGCAAGATGCAGTTGCACATGACATCATGGAGTGGCAGTTGATTTTATCTGTTGCATTTTGTACCCTTTCCTATTGAAAAAAAAACCCCCAAAGTAGTTTACCAGACCTTTAAACTCCAGGAGATACCAAGTCAAACAAATCCCCTTACTCAAACATATGTCCAGCTTATGGTAGGTTAAATCAATTAGCTTTGGTTCCAAACCATAAACACATCTCTTAAACACAGTTCAGTAACTTTTCTGGAAGGAGTACTGCATCATACCTACCCAGTCAGTACAGGATTGTATGATAAAAAAAAACATCAAAATCAACACAAGAGTATTAAACATGTAAGCAATCCTTCACCCTTGCACGCCCCTCAATTATTTGACAAGCTCATAGGCTGTTTTTGAGATTTTGATAATTAAACTCAACAACCATGATTATATCAGTACCACCCATTCCAGTGCAATGCTATAAAACTTCTTAGATGGGTACCAGATTAAACTTTGTTCTATATGTACTTATGCAATGAGGGCAATTTCCCAGAGCTATTCACCCTATACATGTCTATTTATCCAGGTAAATAAGCAATTTGAAAATGACCTACCCTCACTGTAGATAAAAATATATGCTAATGGTTTTTCACGTTAATGTGGCCATCAGGAGTTAGGGTTTTGGTTTGACAGCAGCTGCTCCTTGCAAGCTCTCTGACAGGCTGATTCTCAGAACTCCCATGGTAAAGCAAACAGTGCACACCCCATACTGCCAGAACCCCACAGAAACCTAGCTCTACAACAAAGGAAATAATATTCAAGTTATATGCGTGCTGTAAAACTGAAAGAAAGGGGGAGGAGCATGCTTGGTGTATGCACAGTAAGCGCAGCTCTTAGGTGCATGCACTAGGGCAGTGATGGCAAACCTATGGCATGCGTGCCAGAGAGGGCACACAGAGCCCTCTCTGTTGTCACATGCGCCATCGCCAGGGGCGGGCCTGGACGGGCCCAGGTCCAGCCACTTTCCCTCCAGGCCCGCCCACCCAACATCCCCTCGCATGTCCTCCCCGCCAGCACCGATTACCTCCATTGAAGTGGCCGCGTCTTTGAAAGCCCTGCCCGTCTTTAGCCTTCCCTTCATGAGTTCGTTTCCTCAGAGTCAGTCCCGCCTTCTGACATTTCCGCGAGGGCGGGACTGACTTTGAGGGAACGAACTCACGAAGGGAAGGCTAGAGACGGGCAGGGCTTTCAAAGACGCGGCCACTTCGACGGAGGTAATAAAAAAGATTTACATGCAGGGCATGGATGGGAGCGGGAGGGGGGGCAGGGGAGAGAAGAGAATCGCTGGGTATGGATGGATGGAGGGGAGGGCAGGGGAGAGGAGGGTTGCTGGACATGGGTGGATGGATGAGAGGACAGGAGAGAGGAGGGTTGCTGGACATGGGTGGATGGATGAGAGGACAGGAGAGAGGAGGGTTGCTGGACATGGGTGGATGGGAGGGCAATTGTTGGACGTATGGAGGGGAGGGGAGGGAAGACAGGAAGGAGATGCACATGGATGGAGGGGAAGGGAGTTATCAACATGCATGCAACAGCAAAAATCACATTAATTATTCAAAAGCATGCCAAATGCTTTTAAAGTTCTGTTATTCAGGTTAAATTGCCCTGTTGGCACTTTGCGATAAATTAGATTTTGGGTTGCTGTTTGTGCTGAAAGGTTCGCCATCACTGCGCTAGGCAAAGCCGACTGTGAAGCACACATTGGTGCCACTCCCCTGCACCTTTAAATATAAGCTTTTCAATTTTTTTTTTTAAACTTGGAAGGTATATATTTAAGCACAGAAAACAGGAGCCAATATGTGCTTTCACATTCGGGTTTGCTCAGACTTGCGCACATTTCTTTCTCTGTACAGATGCTTACAGGCTTCTCTTCCACTTTCAAAAGAAATCAAAATGGTAGATTTTAAATTGGAAACAAAAGAAATTCTCTCTTCAACCCCCACCCCCACCAGCTCCGAGCTGGTGTTATTTTTTCCAGTGGTACAATCAGGGTTTGTTTGTGTGCTGTTCTTTGAGAATTAGGAAGGCAAAGCAAACAACATCATTAACATATATTTGACTGCATTTAAATATAATTTGGAGCCATCTCTGGCATGCACATTATTTCCTACAATAAAGCCCTCTGGGCATCCCATGCAGATTAAACTGCCTGCTATTCCCGCATTAACTGACCTTACCACTGCTGGTAGGTTTTGAGAATTGGCCTGCCAAGCTGCCATCCCAGGTGAAAGCCTAGTTTGCTTAATGGTTAAGCTGACCTGGTGAAAGATAATTTATGAATGAGAGCACAGCAGGTTGGATTTGCTACAATCTTCAGCTGAGATAATGCTACTGTTTCTTTAACATCCTGAGAAAGAGTTCTGAAATGGTAACTTGAGATTCTCTCATTTCCTTCAAATTTCATACCTTCTCAAGAAAAAGAGTAGAAAGGCAGGTTATAAATACAAACAATGTAACAGCAAGAACAACATTGCTTTAAGACTGCTGCTGAAATCAGGGTCAAGCTGAAGACTGGCCAGAAATATGAAGCCTACCCTTGAGGACAGCAGCAACAGCTTTTCTCTTCAGCCTCTTCTAATAACAAAATGCCTTCAGCAGAGATCTGAAGCCAACCTCTGCTTTCAATGGAATCTGCTTTTGATTAGGTACTGTTTGAATAGACTCTCTTCTGTAATTCCATGTTATTATTTTTTAATTCCAACAGGAAAAGGCTTTGACTCACCACTCTGAATTATAAAAGAAATATGACTGGGATTTATTGTTTGACCTCTTACTTATATTTCTTTTTAATAAGGGAAAAGTTAGAGCCTGGTCCAAAGGTAACAATTTTTGGGCCCTTTTTACTAAGTGGCAGTAAGCACTAATGCGTGCTAAAAGGCACTACCACAGGATGCACTCAGGTGTCCCGTAGTACTTCTGGAATCAGCGCACATCGATCCCACGCTAACAGATATGGAAAGACTTACCTGATAATTTTCTTTCCTTTAGTCGCAGCAGATGAATCCAGGAACTAGTGGGTTGTATCCGTCTACCAGCAGGTGGAGATAGAGAACACTAAAAGAACAGGCAGTGACCCTCTGTGTACCAACCCCTGTCCCTTTAGTATAACATAATTCCAAAGCATAACACAGTCACATCAGCAAACAACCAACATATGCAACCGGAACTAACAATGCCCCAACTAGATAACTTATACTCTGCTTCAACACAGATTTGCTGAAAGAACCACAGACTGCAACCGGTAGGGATCCTGGATTCATCTGCTGCGACTAAAGAAAATTTCAGGTAAGTCTTCATTTTTCCTTCCTTAGCTTTAGCAGCAGATGAATCCAGGAACTGGTGGAATGTACCCAAGCACTCCCTAAACTGGGCGGGAAGTTGCAGCTCCCTGAGAAAGAACCACAGCTTCAAAGCGCGCATCCTCTCCTGTCGCCACATCCAAACAATAATGCTTAGCGAAAGAAAGATGTGACGCCCTCGTCGCCGCCCGACAAATCTCGAGAGAACAAACCAGCCTCTGCCCACGAAGCCTGCGCCCGCGTGGAATGCGCTTTCAACGCTTCCGGAGGGGTTTTCCCCGACAAAATGCAAGCTGACACAATCGCTTCCTTAAGCCACCTTGCTACCGTGGCTTTAGTGTCACGTCTGTGGTCGTGACCACCCTCAGACTTACCCTATTGTTGAGGGTCAGCGTCTGTGCTGGCTCCTGTCTGTTTCTGTGTTAGTCCTGTCTCTGTCTTTGTGTGCTGATTGCCTCACTAGACCTCACCTGTGTGGGCTTTGCGCCTCTCTGAGAGCCAGCATCTAAGATGGCTCCCGCTTGTTTTGTTCCAGCTTCTAAGATGGCTCCTGTTTGCCCTTCCTGTGTGTTCACTTCCTATGTGTGTCAAGCCTCTCTCTGATGTCAGTGGGTTTCCTGCTTTTGTACTGCAGTAGGTGACATCATCAGTGAGAGCCTTCATAAGGAAGTGTTGTGCTGGCATTCAGGGCCTTTGCAAGGTGTGTGTTAGTAGTAGTAGTAAAGGCTGTCAGGTTAGTGAGTGTACTGCTGCGCTGCTACTTAGCCTTTCTCTGGGGCTCTTGCCCATCTGCTACTTGTGTCGGTGGACTGCCAGTCCTTCCATGGGGGGCTCTGCCCTGCTACTTGTGTCTGTGGACTGTTAGTCCTTCTAGTGCTTGCTCTGTGTTTGGTGTCTGAAGCTTCTGCCATTTTCTCTCTGTCTGTGTCTGTCTGAAGCTTCAGCCTTGACCCTGTTATCCCTGGTGAATTCCTCTGTCTGCTGCCTGAACCCGGATATTCTCTGCCTGCTGCTCGTCTCTGACTATAGCCTGAACCCTGATACTCTCTGTGCGCTTTTGCCAAGCTTGTCTGCATATCCTGAGTCCTGTTTCTGCCAAGCTTGTATGTATATCCTGAGTCCTGTTTCTGCCAAGCTTGCTTGCTTACCCTGAGTCCTGCTCTGCCTTGCTAACATGTATATCCTGAGTGTCTATCCTGAACCCTGTCTCTGCCTAGCTAGGGTGAGTATCCTGAGTGTCTATCCTGAACCCCGTCTCTGCCTAGCTAGGGTGTATATCCTGAGTGTATATCCTGAACCCCGTCTCTGCCTAGCTAGGGTGTATATCCTGAGTGTATATCCTGAACCCCGTCTCTGCCTAGCTAGGGTGTATATCCTGAGTGTCTATCCTGAACCCCGTCTCTGCCTAGCTAGGGTGTATATCCTGAGTTTATATCCTGAACCCTGTCTCTGCCTAGCTAGGGTGTATATCCTGAGTGTATATCCTGAACCCCATCTGCCTAGCCTTTGTGTGCATCTTGTCTCCTCAGTCTTGTATTTCTGGCTTAGTGGCTGTGTGCAGCTTTCAGTCCTAGTCTAGTTCTGTGCCCTGCCTCCCTCGTGTATCCTAGACCCAGGGTGGGTCCTCTGGATCTTCAATTCCTGCCTTATCCTGCAAGTCCTGCCGGCCACCCGCACTCCGGAGCTCAACTCCGGAGGAACGGTGGCTAAGTGCAGGTGAAGCTGTTCCTGTTTCGTCTGTTCTAGTTGCCTGCCTTAGTACTACTCCAGTCCAGAGTTCCTGTCCTGCTCTTCTGTGTATCCAGTTCCAAGGTTGTCTTGCCTGCCGCTGCCGCTCCTCAGCAGTGGCCCAAGGGCTCACGAACTCCAGTCCTGCCTCGAGGACCTGACAGAATGCAAAGACCCTCGAGGACCCGACACTTAGAGGCCGCATGCCCTCACTGCAATCCGGCCAAAAGGACAAACAAGTGATCCGAACACCGAAACTCAATGGACAACTGCAAATATTGCCAGAGGACGTGTCGGACATCCAAAAGACACAGACGATGAAAAGAATCCGGACAATCCTCTTTCCTGAACGAAGGAAGAAAAAGCGGCTGATTCAAATGAAACGCCGACACCACCTTGGGAAGAAACGAAGGCACTGTACGCACCGTCACTCTGGATTCCGAAAACTGCAAAAAAGGATCCCGACACGATAGGGCCTGAATCTCCGACACCCTCCAAGCAGACGCCATCGCCACAAAAAATACCGTTTTAAGCATAAGATCTTTTTCTGACGCCTGCCTAAGAGGCTCAAAGGGTGCCAACTGCAACACCTTCAACACGATCTTTAAACTCCAGGTAGGGCACGGACAATGAAGAGGCGGACGTAGCTTCAAGACTGCCTTCAAGAACCGCCCCATATCAGGGTGAGCCGCAATCGATGCCCCCTCAACCCGGCCTCTGAAACATGCCAGAGCCACTACCTGCACCCTCATCTGAGACACCAAAGCCCTCATTGGCGACCAAGCCAGAGCATCACACCGTGCCTCAAAAACACGCCACACCCAAGCGTATGCGGTAGTCGTAGATCATTTGCATGCCCTCAGTAAAGTAGCAATCACTTCCTCCGAATAACCTCTCTTTCATAATTTAGCCCTCTCAAGATCCAAGCCGTAAGACCAAAGCGGCAAGGATCTTCCATAGGCACCAGACCCTGATGCACAAGATCCGGAAAAGATGGAAGCCGAAACGGCTCCTCGGCCAGCAGACGCCTCAAGTCCGCATACCACGGCCGTCGTGGCCAATCCGGCGCTACCAGAATCACTAGGCCTGAGTGAAGCCGAATTTCGCTGAAGAACCCGACCGATCAAAGGCCAAGGGGAAACACATACAGCAGCATGCCAGGTGGCCACGGTTGCGAGAGAGCATCCAGGCCTTCCGACCTGAGCTCCCGTCTTCTGCTGAAGAAACGACCTACTTTGGCATTGGACCTGGACGCCATCAAATCCATCCCTGGGGAGCCCCACTTGCTGCAAATCAACTGAAATTACTCTGTCGCCAATTCCCATTCCGCAGGATCTAAAGCGTGACGACTGAGAAAATCCACGCGTGTGTTTTCTAGACCTACAATGTGAGCCGCAGACAATAGCCGAAGATGAAGCTCCGCCCATGCCAGAATGAAGGCGGCCTCAACCGACAAGTCTCTGCTCCTTGTACCGCCCTGGTGATTGATATAAGCCATCGCCATCGTGTTGTCCGACAGGACCCGCACCGCTCGGCCTTCCAGAATCCCCTGAAACGTCAGAAAGGCTTGCCAAATCGCCCTCAGCTCTAGGCGATTGATGGACCAATTCTTCTCCTCCTCCGACCAGCGGCCCTGAACACAATGGTAGAGACAGTGAGCCCCCCCATCCCAAGAGATTGGCATCCATCGTAACCAACATCCAATGCGGGAGAGCAAGGGGCAACCCCCTCCTGAGGGGAACCTCTGCCAGCCACCAATGCAAGCTGGTCCTGGCCGAAGGAGTCCAAGGCAGCCAGCACTGATAATCCAGGGACGTCGGAGACCAACGACTGTGCAACGCTAACTGAAGTGGTCTCATGTGAGCCCTTGCCCACGGAATCACATCCAGCATAGCCGCCATGAGCCCCAGCACCTGCACGTAATCCCACGCCCGAGGCATCCGCAACAACCTCCGGATCTGCGCCTGTAACTTGATCCGCCTGCCATCGGGAAGAAAAATGCAACCCCGATCCATATTGAAAGACACTCCCAAATACTTGAGAGACTGCGAGGGCACTAGATGACTCTTCAGGAAATTGATTACCCAACCGAGGGATTGTAGCACCTCCAACACCCTGGACGTGGCCGCCCGACTCTCTGCCTCTGAGTCCGCCCCGACCAGCCAATCGTCCAGATAAAGATGAACTCTGACTCCCTCGCCGCAAAAACGCCGCCACCACCACTATGCCCTTGGAAAAGGTGCGAGGCTCTGTGGCCAGCCCAAACGGCAAGGCATGGAACTGGAAATGTTGCCCCAAAACCGCAAACCGCAGAAACTTCTGATGAGGCCAAATTGGGATATGCAGATACGCTTGAGATCCAACGACGTGAGGAATTCCCTGGGCTGCACTGCCGCTATCACTGACCGCAGAGTCTCCATGCAAAAATGCTGCACCATCAGCGACTCGTTCACCTTGCGTAAATCGAGAACTGGACGAAAAGATCCCCCTTTGAGGGACCACAAAATAAATGGAATAACGACCTTCCTGAAGCTCGGATTGAGGTACCGGAACCACCGCTCCTGACACAGGGAGGGCAACGTTTCTGCCACCGCCTTTCTCTTTCCGACCGTAGAGCGCCGGGATACCAAAAAAACGTCCCTGACGGGAGCCCAGAGCTCCAATTTGTATCCGTGCTCTATCAGATCGAGAACCTGACGTGATCTTGGCCCAATCCCCCAGAAAAAGGGACAATCGACCCCCAATACAAAGCACAGGAGAGTGGACCGGGACCCCGTCATTGTGAGGTTCTGTTAGCGCCCCCCTGCTGCTGAGCAGAACCAGCGGCCTTTTTGTCAGATCGAAAGGAGCACTGTTGAAACTTGGACCGTTGAAAAGGAACTGAGGTTCTGCCGGGGCGATAATGGCGCACCTCCCGAAATCTCGGCCTCGATGATGCCCCTCTAGATCCAGACTTGGGTCTGTCTTCCGGCAAGCGCTGAAGCTTAAGAGTCTCCCAAATCCTTCACAATCCTTTCCAACTCCTCACCGAACAACAGTTTACCTCTAAAAGGTAACTTTGTGAGCTGCTGCTTAGAAGCCATATCCGCCGACCAGTGGCGGAGCCAAAGAAGCCGGCGAGCAGCAACCGACAGCGCCATCTGCTTAGCCAAAGTCCGCACCAAATCATACAGAGCATCAGCCAAAAAAGCCAATCCTGACTCCATCAGCGGAGCTACCTCAGACAAAGTAGCAGTCTCTTCGAGTTCCTGTTGCACAGCCTGTTGCAGTCAGGCAAGACAGGCCCGAGCCACATACGAACTACATATCGAAGCCTGCAGAGACAAAGCCGACACCTCAAAAACTCGCTTCAAGGAGGCTTCCAAACGATGATCCTGCATGTCCTTGAGAGCTACTCCCCCCTCAACTGGGAGAGTGGTCTTCTTGGTGACCACTGCCACCAGAGCATCCACCCTAGGAAAGGAGAAAAGGTTCAAATGAGACTCCCCCACAGGATAGAATCGAGCCATCATACAAGCCACCTTTAGGTTCCCCTCCGGTTCCAGCCACTGATCTGAAATAAGCTCCTGAATCGCTTCATGAACCGGAAAGGCTTGAGTCGGCTTCCTAGTGCTAGCCATCTTTGCGTTCACGGCTGCTGCCGCCACAGCTTCAGAATCTTCAATATTTAGCGCCCGCAAAGACTCAGAAATGAGTGAATGCAATTATTCTCTATGAAAGATGCAAACTGCCTTGGCGTCATCCTAGTCCTCGTGAACCAGCTCACCTTCCTCCAAATCTCCGAGTCCTGAGCCCCTCGAGCGGACCCTCCAGCCCCTTCAACTAGCGAGCGCTGCAGCCCCAGCGATGCCACTGAGCCTGCTTCGGATTCAGACCCCAGCCTCTTCTGTTTCAGCGATGGCGGGCTTTCAGCACAGAGGGGTAATGCTCCAACTCCCGAACCCGATCCCACTGGTCCCGAAGGGAGAGCATCCTGCAGGGGAACTGACAAACCACCAGGCGAAGCCTTCCTAAGCAAAAAAGCCTGGTGCAACAATAAAATACATTCTGGAGAAAAGGGTTCCCCTTGCCCCTGCGATGCCTCCAAAGGAATCTGCCCCGAGGCTCCCAAACCACCTTAGAGCCCTCTGGCAGCCTCTGCAGCAGCCCAGCACGGCCCTGCTCCTCCGGAGCAGCACCATCCGTGTCCCCTGGCGAATACAAAATGACCACCCCCACACTGCGCCTCTTCCCACAACAGGAACATCGCTTGGCGGTCTCAGCCGCCATATCAGAAGCGCCGGCAGTGGCGGACTCAAACATGGGAAAACGGCGGAGCAAGTTCACACTCACCCCAGCCATGAGGGCAGCGAGCCCGTCCCCGGAGGAGCTGCAACGCTGTTCCCAACCTCCAGCACCCGGTCAAATGAGCTTCAGGTTTGGGAAATCGCCTGAGTGCTGCCCTGTCTGTTCGCTTCCTTTTCTTTTCTGCACTGCAGCCAAACAGTTGACAGGCACAAACGGTACAGCACACACTGACAACTGAGAACAAGGGATCAGGGTAAGGCAAGGACCCAACCAACAAGTATGCCTTTAAAGTGGGCACCGATCAGCCACACACCCCAGCTCAACTGGATAACCAGGAGGCCCCTCAAGCCCAGAATCCAGGAGCTGAACCAGCTCCGTCCACCACCTGCTGGAGATAGAGTTATACTAAAGGGACGGGTTGGTACACAGAGGATCACTGCCTGTTCTTTTAAGTGTTCTCTATCTCCACCTGCTGGTAGACAGATACAACCCACCAGTTCCTGGATTCATCTGCTGCTGAAGCTAAGGAAATATATTTTAAGTGCAGAAGCATGTTTAAGGGTGGAAAGTAAGTATTCCCTACGCTAACTGGAAAATTGCCACATGCTGCCGAATGGTACAGGTTTAGCATGGGAACCCTTACTGCCTAGTAATTAGGTGGCGGTAAGGGCTCCCATGCTAATGGCCACACACACAATTGGGAAATTAGAATGTGGCCATTAGTGGGAAAAAAATTAAATTGTAGTCACGTTACCACCCCGCGGGAAATTCAACACACTAAAAATAACACAGGCTACTTTTTAGCACAGCTTAGTAAAATATCCACTTTATTATTATTTTTTTTTTTTTTAAAGCACACCAGGCTTTGGTTTCCTTGTCTAAAGATAACAACCAGCACTTTGTACATGAAGTCAGCATGTGCAGTCCCATTATAGAAATTAAAATTAAGACATCCAGGTCAGGATGTGTCAAATTCCAGTAGTATTTAGGAAAAGGATCTGCCAAAGTAGAACCTTTTCTATTTTATATCTGTTAATGTCTAAAACAGCAACAGAGGCAACTTGGCAACTTCTATTTCTCTAAGTTAGCACATATTTTAAAGTGGTATTTCAGAACATAGATATGGATGTGGTGACATTTAGATGTGAATATCTCGCATCAGGACAAATATTGGTGTCCTGGTTTCATAAGGTACTGGAAGGGAAACGTCCTAAAAGAACAGTCCAGGCGATCGCTGAAAGATGGAGTCAGGAGGTGGGGAGGAGAATTGCTCCGGGGAGGGGTAAAGGTGGTGCATAGTGCTGAACTGCAGGAATGTCACTTTCGAACTATACATAGAGCGTATTTTTCAGCAAAGCAAGCGTGGTACGCGGGAGTGGTGGGAACCAGTGCATGCCCAAAATGTGCAAAGGAGCGCGCTACATTTTTTCACAGTATGTGGCAATGCAGAGTGATACAGGGGTTCTGGTCAGCTCTCTTCCGGTTTATGAGTTGGGCTCTTGGCAGTCAAGTGGATCTGTCCTTTGAACGGGTGTTATTTAGTTCTGTGACAGCGTGGAACAAGGGATCCCTGGAAGAAAAGATTTTCCTTAATAAACTCCGTATCTTGGGGAAAAAAAAGTACTCTCAATTACTGGATAGCAGATACGGGCCCATCGTATTGGTATTGGAGGAACAAGCTCCATGAACTTATGTTATGGGAAATGCGAGATGCCCGGAATACCTCTAAGAGGCGACAACGGTTCATTAAGATTTGGGGAGCTTCTTATTTGAATAAAATATCTGTAATGTTATAAAAGATGAAAACACTAATAAAAATCGTTTAAATATAGATATGAATATCTTCCACTTTGGAAACCTATATGTCTAAATTCTTCTAAGTACAGAAGCTGCATTTGTTCTGCACTATCATTTCCTGTTTTGGGGGGAGGAACACTGGGGGAGTAAGGCAAGAGGTAACAGTACTGGGATCACTTGACTAAGTACACACAGTAAATACAGTATATTACCATTTAACGTTAAAAAAGGAGACTATGATAAAATGAGGAAACAAAAAAAGGACTTATCAAGAGCAGCTGCAAAGGTCAAAAATTTACATCAGGTGTGAATGTTGTTCAAAAATGCCATCCTGGAAGCCCAAACTAACTATGTTCCATGTATTAAAAAAGGCAGGCCAAACAAAAGCCAGCATGGGTAAAAAGTGAGGTGAAAGAGGCTATTAGAGCTAAAAGAACATCCTTCAGAAAATAGGATGCGACTGAAGATAATAGGAAACAACACAAGCACTAATAAGGAAGGCAAAAAGAGATTGCCTTGAAAGCAAGAACACATAATAAATCATTTTTTAGATATATTAGAAGAAGCCAGTTCTGTTCTCCATTCCTTTCCTAATAATTCCTAATATTCTATTTCCTTTCATAGCTGCCATGGCACACAAAGCATGTTGATGCCTAAATCCTTTTCCTGGGCGGTGACTCCTAATGTAGAACCTCACATCATGTAACTATAGTTTGGGTTCCTCTTCCCTTCAGGCATCACTTTGCACTTGTTCACATTATATTTCATCTGCCATTTGTATGCACAGTCTCCCTGTCTCAAAAGATCATCTTAATTTTTCTCAATCCTCTTGTGATTTAAGAACTTTGAATAATTTTGTGTCATCACCAAATTTAATCATCTCACTCTTTATACATGTTTTCAGATCATTTATATATATATATATGATAAAAAGTAGTGGTCCCAGCACAGACCCCTGAGGAACCCCACTATTTACCCTTCATTGAAAATATTGACCATATAACCCTACTGTCTACTATTTGTCTTTTAACTAGTTCTTAATCCACAGTAAGACACTGCCTCTTATCCCATTACTTTTTAATTTCCTCAGGAGTCGTTCATGAGGTACTTTGTCAAATGCCTTCTGAAAATCCAAAGACACAATATCAACTGGCTTACCTTTATCCACATGCTTGTTCACAAAGAAACTATACCATCTCATGAACAAACAACTAGACACAACACCGGTTACCACACCAATACTGACATCCCATCCACAGACAGCCTTGCTAAATATTTCAATGAAAAAATCATAAACCTACGCAAAACCCTACCTCAGAACAACATGGACACTGAAAATTTCATTGATGGTCTACACCCAACCCCTGGTGAATACTCTGCTGACCGAATATGGTCCAATTTCGCTCTACTCACCGACACAGTTACCCAGGCGATTAAATGATACTCACAGCCACTGTCAACTGGACATCTGCCCCAGCTACCTAATACGATCTGCCCCCCCCCCAATGTTTCAAAATAGATTTCACATCCCACTTAAACTTCATGCTACAACAGGGTATATACCCTCAAGAAAAAGGCAACATCCTGCTCACCCCAATACCAAAAGACACTAAGAAAAAAAACAAACGATATTACTAACTACCGCCCAGTTGCTTCTATCCCATTAGTAGTCAAACTCATGGAAGGACTAGTGACCAAGCAACTCAATGACTACATAAACAAATTCACTATACTACATGAGTCACAATCAGGATTTCGACCCCTACACAGCACCGAAACAGTACTACTCACTCTTCTAACCAAATTCAAGCAGGAAATAGAAATAGGCAAGAGCATTCTCCTCCTCCAATTTGACATGTCAAGTGCATTCGACATGGTTAACCATAACATACTGCTAGGAATCCTAGAATACTTCAGAATCAGTGGTGGCACTCTGAATTGGATTAAGGGCTTTCTAACCACAAGAACATATCAAGTGAAATCAAAAACATATCAGCAGCATGGAAACCAGGCTGCGGAGTACCGCAAGGATCACCACTATCACCGATCCTCTTCAACCTCATGATGACTTCACTAGCCAAGACCCTATCCACCCATGGCCTCAGCCCATTTAAAAAAAAAATTTTTTTATTTATAACCATTTAAATTTTTACAAGTTATAAAACAACTTGCTGGAAATACAGAGAAAGTAATATATAGGAATTATTTCAGTCAGGTAATTCTATTCTCTTCCTTAGACCACTAAATAGGGAGAGTGAAACAAGACAAGGAGATCAATTAAACAGTAAACAGAAATAAAAAGTGGTATTAACCTGATTATCCCCAGATATTACTCATCTAATTCATTATTCCACATTGATCATCTGGTTGGCTTCTTCAAGGCCAATACGGTGTATAGTCAAATCATTTCATTGAAAACATACTTATTTTCCAATATTTGTTAGAAATAATACATCCGATGACATTCTCTCTCTTTTAAAAACCAGAAGTTATTTAACAATACATATACTTAAGTCTCTAATTCAAATCCCACTGATTAAAGTAATCCCAGTTTTCACAGGCTTCACTCCTTTTAAAGTAATAATTGAGGAACTATTTCTAAGGAAAACTTTAGGAGTCATACCTGGAACTCTGGGAAAAACAATAATCTCTATATTAATCTATAATAATATTCATTTTATTATTCAAAGTTTCTGGTCTATTATCATTTTCAAAATCATAACCACTTCTTGCTCGTGTAGAATCATTTCTTATATCAATTTTTCACTCTCAAAGGGTTCAGTTAAATTGTCCATGTAACTCTCTAATACAATTATATCTGAAACAAAATTATTTACTGCCACCGTTAGGTCCCGAGGCGCCTTCCAGATGGTATTCAATGTAACCTCCACAGGAGCCAAAAACTCCAAGTTGATTTCTCTTAGGTGTTTAGGAGTGGTTCCGCCGTAAACGTTCTCCATTTCAGCATATGCCTCTAACTCATTCCTCCACTCCTTTGCACATGGTGGTTGAATAATTCGGGAGCGATGGAGTTGTTTTTTCCAGGTCCAAGAGCGTCGACGCTCCTTCACGGCGCTAATCAAAGGACTCACCAACCCTTTCATCTGTGGGCAATTCGTCGCGCAGCGGTCCCGCACTTGTTGCTCAGGAGACAAAACGCTGGCCATCGGCGGCTGACCGCCGGTTGTCCCCTTCCTCTCAGTTAGGGTAACTGCAATTGCAGAGAGGAAATTTACGTAAAGAATACGAACATTCAGAGGGCAGCTGGGCCATTGGGCATACGAACTTCAGGTCGCCATCTTACCACTCTCCCAGTTTGGGACACTCTTTGTCTGGTTTCTCCTCAGAGACCTGTCCGATATGGGTAACCCTTCAGCATAGCCCTATGAATCATTGAAACACAGAAGCCCCTCCACCACTTCAAGGTGGTGTCCCTTCAGAGGGGGGCCTCAACCCATTTATCTACGCTGATGACATTACATTATATATTCCATACAAACATGATCTGGCGGAAATCACCAACAAAATCAAACTAAGCTTAAACATCATGAATTCATGGGCAAATGCATCCCAGCTAAAACTCAATACAGAAAAAACACACAGTCTCATTATCTCATCCCAATACAATACATACAAACCCTCAAACATTAACACCCCAAGGTACACCCTCCTTGTCTCAGACAGCCTGAACATTCTCGGAGTAACAATCGACCGTAACCTATCACTAGAGACCCAAGCGAAGTCCACCATAAAGAAAATGTTTTTCTCAATGTGGAAATTCAATCGGGTAAAACAATTCTTCCCGAGGGAAATATTTCATAACCTGGTATTAAGCCACGCAGATTACTGTAATGGAATCTATGCAGGATGCAAGGATCAAATCATAAAGAAACTTCAGACTGCCCAAAATACAGCAGCCAGGCTTATATTTGGAAAAACCACTCAGAGAAAAATTGCACTGGCTACCAATCAAAGAACGCATCACTTTCAAAATCTGCACGACTGTTCACAAAATTGTTTACAGCGAGGCACTGGGCTACATGACAGACCTCATCGACCTGCCAACCACAAAATCTGCACGATCATATCTAAACCTCCACTACCCGAGCAGCAAAGGACTGAAATACAAATCCACCTATGCAACCAGCTTTTCCTACCTAAGTGCTCAACTATGGAACACATTGCCAAAAGCAGTAAAAACTACACTCGACCACCTACATTTTCAGAAAGCACTAAAGACAGACCTGTTCAGAAGAGCAAACCCCAATGACCAGACATAAAAATACTGGTCACTTGCGACACAACATAACCAAAGACTGCAATGGACATTACCTGGCTTCTTCCCCCTTTCCCTAAGTTCCCCCAACTGTTTTCTACCATACATATACCTCATTATACCACAATATCACTTTGTATTCATTCATACTATGTATTTGTTCAAACCGTAATCGGCTAACACCATTAACGGTTATATGTAAGCCACATTGAGCCTGCAAAAAGGTGGGAAAATGTAGGATACAAATGTAACAAATAAAAAAAAATATAAAAATAACCCCTTCAAAGAAAGGTAGTAGATAGGTGAGGCAAGATTTCTCTTGGCTAAATCCATGTTGGCTTCGTCCCATTAATCCATGCCTATGTATATGCTCAGTAATTTTGTTCTCTATAATAGTCTCTACCATTTTGCCTGGCACTGAGTCGGGCTCACTGGTTGATAATTTCTGAGTCATCTCTGGAGAACTTTTTAAAAATTGGAACGTGGCCAATTTGACATCAATCTTTCGTTACCACACTTGATTTTAAAGATAAATTGAATATTAAGAACATAAGATCTAAAGGCTTGTCATATGTACCAGTTCAGCGATTCAACCCATTTCAGTTCCAGATCAATCTGGAGAAGTTCATACAAAAGTTGCAGTTATGTATTTATTTTAAAGACCAAGAAGATATGGACTGCAGATCTAGGATCCATGTGAAGTCTCAGTGGATCCTGCCTATTCCATTGGACCCGGTAGTGAAGATTTTGAAACAATTAGTGTTTAGGGTTATACACCAGTTCTTCAATACAGATTCACACCAGTTCTACGATAATCATGATAAGGCAGAAAGGATGGCTTTGAAGCATTTACAAGAGAATTCCGAGATCTTTATTAAACGTGCTGTCAAAGGTGGGGCTGTGGTGGTTTTAGACAAGGACAGTTACATTGATGAGATTGAATCACAACTAGCAAATGCCAATGCCTACCGTAAATTGGACCAGGATCCGACAAGTAGACTACAAAAAGAGATCAAGTATCTGACACAAGCGGGACTCGAACAAGGTTTCTTGTCCAACAAGGAACATCGGTTCCTCAACAATCCCCACCCTCTGATTCCTGTGTTGTACACATTGCCAAAAATCCACAAGGACACGACTAATCCTCCGGGCAGACAGATTTTGTCTTCCAAGGGGTCCTTATTGGAGCCCCTATCTATGTATGTGGACACATTTTTAAGATCTTACATATCGGAGAGCCCCTCTCATATCAAATATACTACACATTTCCTGCAGATATTGGGAGGGATTGAATTACCTGAAGTTCCAGTGCTACTAGTAACATTAGACATCAAGTCCCTGTACACTATGATTCCACAGGAGGAGGCATTGAGGGTGATCATGGACACAATGGAATCGAGACCAAGACCGCACGAAGTCCCCACTATTTCTTTTTGCACTCACTGGCCAAATTGGCTTTATATGAGAATCTTGTTCTTTTCCAGGGTAATCCTGTTTGTACAAACATCCGGGGTAGCGATGGGGGCCACATGGGCTCCCACATTGGCAAACCTATTCATGAGCACTTTTGAGGGCAAGTGGATCACGCAATCCCTTTTCAAGTCCAGTATCTTCCTCTGGCGGAAGTACATCAACGACTTTTTATTATGACGGGGCAACAAGATGGAGTTACACGATTTTTGTACGTGGTTGAACTCTTGTCATCAAAACATACAGTTCACCACATCGTGTTCCAGTACACATTCACTTTTTGGATATAGACATATTGTTGATAGACCGAAGATTTTACACCAAATTGTTTGTTAAACCCATGGACAGGAATACGATCTTAGAATTCAACAGCTGTCACCCTAGATCTTTGCGTGAAAGTTACCGTTCTCGCAATTTTTACGCTTTAGATGAATTTGCACTTTGGAACATGACTTCAAAGCACAAGCCAAAAGTTTCCACCAAAACCTCAAGCAAAGGAATTATCCCCAGAAAGTGCTTCGGCACGCATACCTCCGAGCTAAATACAATAGGGATCTTCTGCTACAAGGAAAACAGCAATCAATTGAAGCTCCCAGCATGATTTTTATGATGCGGTTTATACCGGGAGGAGAAGCAGCAGCCAAGATAATTCGTCGGCACTGGGACATACACCCAGTGCTTGCAAACCATCAATTGAGAAAGGCGTTTTCCGTTCTAAGAACCTGAAAGAATTGCTTAGTCCAGCAAAAGTGCCCATGAAACAAGTTGTTATACCCGATGCCGCACTTCCACCAGGCCAATACAAATGTAACAGACTGAATTGTAAAACCTGTCTAATGACGATACAGGCCAATAGCTTTATCAACAATTGCAATAATAAAACATACAATTTGCGACACCATACAACTTGTCAAACTACGAATATTATCTAATTGGTTAATGTCCTAGTAACTAGGTCTACATCGGTAAAACCAGCAGATCTCTACATACCAGAATGAGAGAACATTGTTCATGTATCACCACACAGAGCTTGGGAGCCCCCTTGGTCCAACATTGCATACAATATTCACACGTGTAAGGACCTGGGTTGTATGGTCATCGAACACATCAGTCATAGATGTCGAGGTGGCGACATGAACAAAAGGTTGCTAGAGGGAGGTATCTTGGATATATCACTTGAAATCTTTGGAACCTACATGTCTTAACACATATCTGCACAGGGGCTGTTACATGTGAGAAGACTTGTTTTTGCTGCCCAATTGATGTCATTTCCTGGTTGCAGTTCCACCAATTTCCTGTGTACAAGCAGTCAAAAGACACAGCCACCATTGTTTTTTATGGCGGCATGAACAAAAAGAGGGCTGTGAGTAACCGCTAGGTCATAATTACGTGTTCGCTTTACATTTTATGCCATAAGTGACTGGTTTGTTTTCCAGCAGGTCTGCAACAAACCTAGATCCCTTAACAAAGCTTTAGCGAAATGGGAATCTGTTGGGGTCCGGAGAGATTGCAGATCACAAAAGATGTGATTTTTTTGCCAGCCATTCACAGAGCTAAGGAAGCATTTTCACACACACACACGGTTCTGAATATCAAATTGTTGTATTGTTACATCACACACACAGAGTTCTGAATATCAAATTGTTGTATTGTTACATCACAAATAGGAAGGTGGGGGGGGGGGGGGGTTGTCTACGATTATGTCACAAAAAGGGCTTTGTTCTCACCACAAGTGTGGACTACAAAGCACAGTATGCCCTTGTGAAATTATGAGACTTTCCCCTTACACCTCATGTGTGCTAGAGAGTATGTAAATTTTGGTTTGTTTTTTTAAGGTTGGGGGGGCGGAGCAAAAGAAAGTCAGGAAAATTGGTGGGCTCCGGGCTGAGAATTGATGGGTGGCAAGGAGGAAAGCTAGTTGAGGGAACTGAAGCAAGAAATTTCATACTGAGTGAGCTGTGGCTCAGAGGAAGTGGTCCTGCCCCATGTTAGAGAGTTCCTGGAGTTCCTGGGTTCACATTCCTTATTTCCATGTTGACCAGCCACAGTGTCTCCAAGACTCCTGCATTGACATCAATTCTGGTAACAGCTTGAATGTCCTGGACCATCATGACCTTATCAGCAGCTTCCAAGTAAACAAATGATGTTGTGCTTCTTTTAGACTTGATGTCTCCACCTTGTGCTAGAGGCTTTATAGATAAATGTCTGAATTTGCATATAGTAATCAGGTTGTTAAAGCTGGATTATGCCATGTATGAATGAGACCATACAGGTACATAGGTGGCTGGATATAGTGCTTGCTTTGTTCCTACAAATAGATATGAACTAAAGGACAACTGAAACTATCCTAGAGAATTAAGTGCCCTAGAAGCTGTCATGCTCTATTGCTCCAACAATATAATTCACTATTAGTGATTAATAGTCTTCAACATGTCCACAGAATATCTTTAGCTAAGCCATAAACCACATTATTATTAGCCCATTGGCACAGACCTATTTAACTTGTACACTCACTGAAAAAGCTTACCAAAATTGCCTTGTGTATAAATAACCACCAATAAATTCAACTCCATTTTTTGCTTAAGAAACTTATCTGTTTTGAAATCTGCATAAGAAGTTGGGAATTCAGTCTTTGAATTTCTGTCTTAATGTTGCATGTTGTCTAACAAAAAACAAACAAAAAAACATGGTGGAGAATATTAATAGCACATGGGCTACAACAGCAGACGCTGACATAAAAAAAAATCATTGAAAGAGATCATTACAAAGAAAGCTACTCAATATTAACATTCAAACCATGTGTAAACAATGACTAATTTAAAGATTCACTATTTTTTTTTTTTTAATAATTCAAAGCATGGATTTGGGTGACTTTCAGGGACATGATCAATTATAGTCCATTTCAAATCTTGTAAAGCATGATGAAAGCATAACCAATGATCATCTAAACAAATTGTCAAAGTTTTGATTCAAATTCTACTCCTGTGTTCTGTCAGGCAGATTTACACACCTCAAGTTGTCTGACCACTGTAAAGATGGTGAGATGGGCAAATTATAGCGTGGATTCCTGTTAGCCAGTTCTTTAGAGTACAACAAAACTTGAGAATCTTGAAATAGGGGCAACAGATTTATTTGAAATATTTCAGAAACAATCCTTTCTGGATTTTGAAACCAGAATACAGAAGAGCCAGATTTATCAATCATGAGCTATTAATGTTGCCGAGATCATATGAGGACACAAAGAATCTGATTTGTAAACTTTCATTTTCAAGAATCTCAAAATGATTAGTGAGAACCATTTATCAATACTAGCTGGTGCTATCTGTATATAGTTTTGTTTTGTTTTTTTACATTTGTTGGAAAGTGCGGGGTACAAATGTAAAAAAAAAAACTATACACAGATAGCACCAGCTAGTATTGATAAATGGTTCTCACTAATCATTTTGTGTCCTCATATGATCTCGGCAACATTAATAGCTCATGATTGATAAATCTGGCTCTTCTGTATTCTGGTTTCAAAATCCAGAAAGGATTGTTTCTGAAATATTTCAAATAAATCTGTTGCCCCTATTTCAAGATTCTCAAGTTTTGTTGTACTCTAAAGAACTGGCTAACAGGAATCCATGCTATAATTTGCCCATCTCACCATCTTTACAGTGGTCAGAGAACTTGAAGTGTGTAAATCTGCCTGACAGAACACAGGAGTAGAATTTGAACCAAAACTTTGACAATTCTGATGTGGGAGCATGAGTTTGATTATTAAAGTTTTTTTTTTTCAAAATGGAGGTTTCTTAGACCACTGATAGACTGAGCTGTGACTGAAAAGTGAAAAGTGTGACACCCGGATATGGAAACTACTTAATGTTCGTCAAGTGACAAATCAAAGCCAAGTGAGGCCTTTCCTCCATTGCTCCTTATTTACACACGTGTTTGGCAAGTGTTTTTTTGTTTTTTTAATCAATTAGGAGTGGGTGTTTGTTCCACTTTTTGGTGTGCATATACTATAGTGGCTCCAATTGTTGTATTTCTACTTTTAGAGACTGAAAAAGAATGAATTTCTGACTTCCTGATACAGATTTCAGTACATGATCATGTTGAAGGGAATTTCAGAGTTTCAGAAAATTAATTTTTTGCAACGAGTTGAATTTATTGTGATTATTTATATACAAAGCACTTTCGGTAAAGGTTTTTCATCGAGTGCACAAGTTGGCACAAAGCTATTCAATGGACTAATGAGAATACAGCTCAACTAAAGATACTGTGGCCTGACATATTGAAGTCCATTAATCACTAATTGGAGATTTTGTTCTGATTCATTGACTATCTTGATTGTAGGCGAGTCGAACTGTCTACAGCAAATTTTAGTTTCCTTTTTGGGAGAGGCTCTATAGCTGCCATTGGATATATGGGTTGGTTTGTCTTGACTTTCACGATATTAGATCTCGCTTAAAAGGTAAATGTCCCACAAAAAGGAGAATTTGAACCCATCAATCATAAAATAGCTACATGGCTAGAAGCTGTGCAAAGGTGAATGCTAGGTAATTGCTGCTGCATTCACAAAAAGCAAGACTTTCTGGGTTATAAATCCCTCAATAGAGCTGGTTCTTCTAGAACCTGGCTTGATGACCAACTATCCCAATAAAAACAAATGTAAAAATAAGTCACTTTAGCCTTGACATGGCCCATGCAATTATAATACTGCAATCAAGCCATCCTATATGTAGAAGGAGTGAATCTAGAAATAGAACTTGCAAAATTACTTGTCAAAAGGACCTAGTTATTGACATCCATAAGTATTGCCACACTGGGACAGACCAAAGATCCATCAAGCCCAGCATCCTGTTTCCAGCAGTGGCCAATCCAGGTCACAAATACCCGGCAATATCCCCAAAAAGTTTAATACATTTTATGCTGCTTATCCCAGAAATAAGCAGTGGATTTTCCCCAAGTCAATTTAATAATGGTCTATGGACTTTTCCTTTAGGAAGCCATCCAGATCTTTTTTTAAACCCCACTAAGCTAACCGCCCCTACCACATTCTCTGGCAATGAATTCGAGAGTTAATTACACATTAAGTGAAGAAATTTTCTCCAATTCATTTTAAATTTACTTTGTAGCTTCATCGCATGCCCCCTAGTCCTAGTATTTTTGGAAAGAACAAATGATTCACGTCTACCTGTTCCTCTCCACCCATTATTTTATAGACCTCTATCATATCTCCCCTCAGCCGGCTTTTCTCCAAGCTGAACAGCCCTAGCCGCTTCAGCCTTTCCTCATGGGGAAGTCATCCCATCCCCTTTATCATTTTCATCGCCCTTCTCTGTACCTTTTCTAATTCCACTATAACTTTTTTGAGATGCAGCAACCAAAATTGAACACAATATTCGAGGTGCAGTCTCTATCCATACATTGATCATGGAGATTCCTAGAAAACTGTAGTAGATGGGCTACCATGAAAACT
Source organism: Microcaecilia unicolor (assembly GCF_901765095.1). Classification (NCBI taxonomy): domain Eukaryota; kingdom Metazoa; phylum Chordata; class Amphibia; order Gymnophiona; family Siphonopidae; genus Microcaecilia; species Microcaecilia unicolor. The sequence continues at coordinate 485,042,921 of NC_044032.1, read as the reverse complement.
AAAATGTTGACATTCTCTGTTCAAAGAGAAGTTTAAGAGCAGCAACAAGCCTTTTTTTCATTCTGTAATCCCATCCTCTGCAATTCTGGATCCAAAGATATTAAGATGATCTGCAATTATGCAGAAGGAAAAGGGCCTTACAGTCATATTATTCATCCTTATAGGATAACAATTTAGGTAGATGGTTTAAAGTCCTGCTGTGAATTACCAGTGGACCAAGGAACATCAGCAGGAATACATTGACTGGAACGGTTTAGAAAGACACATGCATTTTGTTTCACTTACAGAAATTGACATGCTGATGGCATGTCTACCAAGAGAGAATGGGTGGGGAAAATAAAGGTCAACAAGATCTTGTACTGCAAAGAATAAGAGCCTCATGGCAAAAGTTTTCAAATCAATGATATGCTGGCACAGCAATGAACACCTCCCTGGATTAAAGTCCCTCACAAATATAGCTGGTTTCTAGAGCGTAAACAGCAATTAAGATACAAGGCTGTTGTGACATAGAAAGTACAGAACAGTGATTTCAGACATTTATCACTGTAATGTGGTCTAAAGTGAGGCTCGTAAATGCACTCTGGAAGACAGGTCGGGTACAATAGTTCCACCAGAATTTGATATTGCATTGTGGCTCTCATTCTGTGACAAGCAAAAAAAAAAAAAAAAAAAAGTGCAATATACACTGCAGCTGCCATATGGCCTACCATCTGTAATTAGGCTGTGGCTGTGGTCCATGGGGAGTACCAAGAACCAAGCATTGGACACCGAGCACTAGCTTTTGCATGCTGTCAGAAAAAGATCTCATTTCACCCATTCCTAGAAGAGCTATTGATTTTCTCTCAGCTAAAGGGTTGACTTTTCAAAGTTTATGATAAAGCCAAGGTTTTGAAGGTATGGAAAAATGAGAGGTTGCTGCTTGTGTAGAAGAGCTGCTCTAGCTGTTTGACTCAGAATTAAAAACTCTTATTTTGAAATAAGACAGAAAAGATGGAATAGAAATCCAACAAGTGGCCATCTGCCACACCATACCATGATTTGTAACTTACATTTCTTATTCATTGTTCAGTACCAGCTCACTCACTCATTCAGGAGCTTCCAAAATTCACACCTTATTGCCAACTTCCCAATCTTAACTTTTTTTTTTTTTAATTTATAGAAGTCTTTATTGAGCATGAATAAGCACAACAGTACATTGGCAGCCAATTACAAAACAAATAGCAGTGAAATATTATAGTATGGCTTACAATTTCTAAATCAAAAGTGGAGAGCTATACATATACTCCCCATTACATGAAAACCATGCCGCATCTATACTCTATACTACGTAAAACTTCTTTTTTTTTTTTTTTTTTTTTTTTTTAAACAAGATAATCTTACCTACTTCCTAACCCAACTCCCTCCCTCCCTCCTCCCTCCTCCCTCATTTATCCTTCCATTTCCATGCTGTCTTCCTTATCCCGAACATCTGTTTAAAAAGGGTTCCCAGACCCTTTTCCATTTAGGCATGGTTTTTCTTTTCTCAGCAGTTAATCTCTCCATCTCACATACATATCGAACCTTAGTTATCCATCTCGCCATTGGGGGGACCACTGGGGATTTCCAACTTTGAGCTAAGTTGGTCCTGGCCACGGTCAATGCACTCCTAATTAGAGCCCACTGATCCATTGTAAATCCTGCTGGTCTCTGTCCTAGCAAGAAGATCAGGGGATGCCACTGTACAGATTTACCTGTCCATACCTGAAGTCGTGACTGTACTCCCCTCCAGTACGCCTGGGCTTTGGGACACGACCACCATATATGTCCTGCCGTTCCCACAGCCCCGCACTTTCTCCAACAGTGTTGTGATACCTGGGGAAACATATGGTGTAGTCTGACCGGCGTCAAGTGCCATCGGTAAAAGACCTTTATGGCGCTTTCCTGCTTAGCCACTGCTATAGAGGATCTCAATAGCCTCCGTTCAAGCGCCACCCAGCCCGCCTCTGGTAAATTAAACTGCAATTCCTGCTCCCACCTCTGCCTATGTGTAGTGGATGGCTTTGCACCTGCCCCTTGATATGCATATAAAGAGGAGATCAATCCTCGCGTACCTCTCGTATCTACACATATCTCCTCCATCGGATGGGCTTCTCGCTTCAGGCATCCCTGATATATCTGCCCTCTCAGGAAGTGCTGTATTTGGATGTAAGCGTACCGGTCCTCCGGTCGAAGTCCAAAGTCCTCCACCAGAGTCTCAAAAGACCCAATGGTCCCTCCCACATGCATCTGCCCCATCATGTCCAATCCCAGCTCCGCCCATCTACGAAAGGTGCTATTTCCCATACCCGGTTCAAATAGGGGGTTATCTACTATCGGTGCTAGTCCCGACACTGGAGGAGTTCGGTCCGGGAACATATGATCCCAATAATAAAAGGTAGTTTGTACTGTGGGGGGGAACCTTTCCACCCATCCCCGATGTTTACTCGCCAACCACATTAAGTGCCCAAGCTTCCGAGAGCCTACCAATGCTTGTTCAATATCTACCCATAATTTATGTTCATCCTTCCTGAACCAGTCTACCGCTGCTCTCGCCTGCGCCGCCTTATAATACCAAAACAAGTTGGGTCCCAATCTTAACTTTTAATGTAATAATTCGGATAGCCAGTCTAAATGTAAAAAAGTGTCCACCCGATATTCAAAAGGATTTAACTGGGCGGGAGAGGCTCTTGCCCACTTAAACCCAACTAAGCAACCCAGCACACAATATTCAGCCGTACTTAATCAGTTAGTGCCACTGAATATTGCCACTAAACGGCCACCTCTTAACTGGCTAGGTTTGAGGCAGAGCACCTATTTACCCGGTTAGCAGCAATTTTCAGACTAGCTAATTGCATAAAGATAGGACAGCAAAAAGGCTGTCCTAACTTCATTTGCTAAAGTTAACAGGGCACTAGTCTGAATATCAGTCGGTGCCCGGTTAATGTCTGAGCGACAGCTAATACCCAAATAAATGCCTTGAGCTGCGCATGCCCCAGCATTGAATATCTGAAGTCAGTTCAGCCCATGGCTGTGAGCTGCTCAGAGACTAAATATCAGGCGGTATATTTTTCTTCTAATATTTGATGATTATAATTTACAGAATATAATTTTTGTAATGAGGAACCGAATATACATAACTTCTGTAAATACAAGGAAAACAAGCTTTCCTGTGCTTGTAACTTTACAAATGTTTAGTATAGCTGAGTAATGGAAAATTGACTAGGAAGTAGAATTACTGGTTTATACTGGTCATTGCTCCAACAGAATTCAATCCAACAAGGCTGTTCAAAAATTAAGATCACATGACAATTCTACATAACTTCAAAAGTAAAATCTTAGTGTAAAAACTAGATTAGTTTAAAAAAACACCACACACAGAGCAAGCTAAATTTTTATTTTCCACAGACATAGTTAACAAACATAACGAAGTAGACAAACAAGATTTGTGAGACAAGGGCACAGAAAAATATTCACAATCAGCCTGGTCTAAGAGCTTCTCTCCATCTTTGAAATCAAATCATCACAGATTTTTGTCAGTTCATCGTTCTCTTTAGCCTGAGAGAAAAGAAAAAAAATTCAACGAACTAATTAGAAAACATCTTTTGCTAGAGTGAAATTTAGTCTCACCTGTTTTCCGTTTCTTGATTCCTACTAGACCAGTCCAGATCAGTTGGTTCTATCCCCCTACCAGCAGATGGAGGGAGAGAACAAGGCCTTTTCTATAACATCACTGACCAGAAGCAGTGCAGCTTGGAACTTGCAAATATGATCATGCCAAAACAAAACGTGTGATCAAAACCACTCAACAGCAGCCCAACATGGACACAACCAGAAAATTCAACAAACAGAACTGCAGACTAGCCATGGCACAGATCCCCAACTCCATCTTCAAGTGAGCGATGCTGGACTAGTCTAGCAAGAATCAGGAGAGGACATTTAACAGGCAAGACTAAATTTCACCTTCCTTCTCATCCTGCTAGACCAGTCCAGACCAGACCAAGTACCACAGCTCTATCCCCTCAGGGCAGGAGGAAAACTAAACTCCCTCCAATACTGTCCTGCTACACAATGTTGCTCTTAGCCCAAATATCAATTTCATAAAGCTTCAGAAAAGAACAGCATGACAACCAAGTTGCGGCTCTTTGGATGTCCTCTAGGGAGACAAGCCTGGGACTCTGCTAAGGAGGCTGCCTGACCTTTTGTTGAGCAATCACAAAGGCTCACCAGAACCACTTTCCAGTCCATAACATGAGCCAACTCTATTGCAGCCCTAATCCACAGCACTAGGGAGGACTTCAAGGCTGTCTGTCCTTTATTAATATTGAACACAAAAGTACCATGCATCAATTTATAACACGTATTGTTTAATCCAAAGCATCAAACCACACACATATACACATAAGGTACCCACGGAACTCACTCATACAAACCTTTCATACCGCCACCCCACAGTAAAGGGTATGATACATACCTGTAGCAGTTGTTCTCCGAGGACAGCAGGCTGATTGTTCTCACGACTGGGTTGACGTCCGCGGCAGCCCCCACCAACCGGAAAAAGCTTCGCGGGACGGTCGGCACGCAGGGCACGCCCACCGCGCATGCGCGGCCGTCTTCCCGCCCGTGCGCGACCGCTCCCGCCAGTTGAATGACAAGCAATAAAGTATGAAACACAACTCCAAAGGGGAGGAGGGAGGGAAGGTGAGAACAATCAGCCTGCTGTCCTCGGAGAACAACTGCTACAGGTATGTATCATACCCTTTCTCCGAGGACAAGCAGGCTGCTTGTTCTCACGACTGGGGTATCCCTAGCTCTCAGGCTCACTCAAAACAATAACCCAGGTCAATTGAACCTCGCAACGGCGAGGGTACAACAGAAATTGACCTACGAAGAACAACTAACTGAGAGTGCAGCCTGACCAGAATAAATTCGGGTCCTGGAGGGTGGAGTTGGATTTACACCCCAAACAGATTCTGCAGCACCGACTGCCCGAACCGACTGTCGCGTCGGGTATCCTGCTGGAGGCAGTAATGAGATGTGAATGTGTGGACAGATGACCACGTCGCAGCCTTGCAGATCTCTTCAATAGTGGCTGACTTCAAGTGGGCCACCGACGCTGCCATGGCTCTGACACTATGAGCCGTGACATGACCCTCAAGAGTCAGCCCAGCCTGGGCGTAAGTGAAGGAAATGCAATCTGCTAGCCAATTAGAGATGGTGCGTTTCCCGACAGCGACCCCTAGCCTGTTAGGGTCGAAAGAAATAAACAATTGGGCGGACTGTCTGTGGGGCTGTGTCCGCTCCAAGTAGAAGGCCAATGCTCTCTTGCAGTCCAATGTGTGCAACTGACGTTCAGCAGGGCGGGTATGCGGCCTGGGGAAGAATGTTGGCAAGACAATTGACTGGTTAAGATGGAACTCCGACACCACCTTCGGCAGGAACTTTGGGTGAGTGCGGAGCACTACTCTGTTGTGATGAAATTTGGTATATGGAGCATGAGCTACTAGGGCTTGAAGCTCACTGACCCTACGAGCGGAAGTAACTGCCACCAGGAAAATGACCTTCCAGGTCAAGTACTTCAGATGGCAGGTATTCAGTGGCTCAAAAGGAGGTTTCATCAGCTGGGTGAGGACGACGTTGAGATCCCATGACACAGTAGGAGGCTTGATAGGGGGCTTTGACAAAAGCAAGCCTCTCATGAATCGAACGACTAAAGGCTCTCCAGAGATGGCTTTACCTTCCACACGATAATGGTAAGCACTAATCGCACTAAGGTGATTCCTTACTGAGTTGGTCTTGAGGCCAGACTCTGATAAGTGCAGAAGGTATTCAAGCAGGTTCTGTGCAGGGCAAGAACGAGGTTCTAGGGCCATGCTCTCACACCACACGACAAACCTCCTCCACTTGAAAAAGTAACTCTTTTTAGTGGAATCCTTCCTAGAGGCAAGCAAGACCCGGGAGACACCCTCAGACAGACCCAACGCAGTGAAGTCTACGCCCTCAACATCCAGGCCGTGAGAGCCAGAGACTGAAGGTTGGGGTGCAGCAACGCTCCGTCGTTCTGCGAAATGAGAGTCGGAAAACACTCCAATCTCCATGGTTCTTCGGAGGACAACTCCAGAAGAAGAGGGAACCAGATCTGACGGGGCCAAAAGGGCGCTATCAGAATCATGGTGCCGCGGTCTTGCTTGAGCTTCAGTAAGGTCTTCCCCACCAAAGGTATGGGAGGATAAGCATACAGGAGGCCGGTCCCCCAATGGAGGAGAAAGGCATCCGACGCTAGCCTGCCGTGTGCCTGAAGTCTGGAACAGAACAGAGGCAGCTTGTGGTTGGTCTGAGAGGCGAAAAGGTCCACCGAGGGGGTGCCCCACGCTCGGAAGATCTTGCGTACCACTCTGGCATGGAGCGACCACTCGTGCGGTTGCATGACTCTGCTCAGTCTGTCGGCCAGACTGTTGTTTACGCCTGCCAGGTATGTGGCTTGGAGGAGCATGCCGAACCGACACGCCCAACGCCACATCCCGACGGCCTCCTGGCACAGGGGGCGAGATCCGGTGCCCCCCTGCTTGTTGACGTAATACATTGCAACCTGATTGTCTGTCCGAATTTGGATAATTTGACAGGACAGCCGATCTCTGAAAGCCTTCAGTGCGTTCCAGATCGCTCGGAGCTCCAGGAGGTTGATCTGCAGATCCTTTTCCTGGAGGGACCACAGACCCTGAGTGTGGAGCCCATCGACATGGGCTCCCCACCCCAGGCGAGATGCATCCGTCGTCAGCACTTTCGTGGGCTGCGGAACTTGGAATGGACGTCCCAGGGTCAAATTGGTCCGGATGGTCCACCAGAGCAGTGAAGTGCGACAACTGGTGGAGAGGCGGATGACATCTTCTAGATTCCCGGTGGCTTGGAACCACTGGGAAGCTAGGGTCCATTGAGCAGATCTCATGTGAAGACGAGCCATGGGAGTCACATGAACTGTGGAGGCCATATGACCCAGAAGTCTCAACATCTGCCGAGCTGTGATCTGCTGAGACGCTCTGGTCTGCGAAGCCAGGGCCAAGAGATTGGTGGCCCTCGCTTCGGGAAGGTAGGCCTGAGCCGTCTGGGAATTCAGCAGCGCTCCTATGAATTCCAGAGACTGAGTTGGCTGGAGATGGGACTTTGGGTAATTTATCACAAACCCCAGCAGCTCCAGAAGTTGAATAGTGCACTGCATGGACCGGAGGGCTCCTGCCTCCGAGGTGTTCTTGACCAGCCAATCGTCGAGATATGGGAACACGTGCACTCCCAGCTTGCGTAGGTAGGCCGCTACCACCACGAGGCACTTTGTAAACACTCGTGGGGCAGAGGCGAGCCCAAAGGGCAGCACACAATACTGAAAGTGCCGTGCGCCCAGGCGGAATCTGAGATACTGTCTGTGAGCTGGCAGTATCGGGATGTGAGTGTATGCGTCCTTTAAATCCAGGGAACATAGCCAATCGTTTTTCTGAATCATTGGCAGAAGGGTGCCCAAGGAAAGCATCCTGAACTTTTCTTTGACCAGGAATTTGTTCAGGCCTCTCAGGTCTAGGATGGGACGCATCCCCCCTGTTTTCTTTTCCACAAGGAAGTACCTGGAATAGAATCCCTGCCCTTCCTGCCCGGGTGGTACGGGCTCGACCGCATTGGCGCTGAGAAGGGCGGAGAGTTCCTCTGCAAGTACCTGCTTGTGATGGGAGCTGAAAGACTGAGCTCCTGGAGGACAATTTGGAGGCAGGGAGGCCAAATTCAGGGCGTATCCGCACCGCACTATTTGGAGAACCCACTGGTCGGAGGTTATGAGAGGCCACCTTTGGTGAAAAAATTTAACCTCCCTCCGACCGGCAGATCGTCCGGTACGGACACTTGTAGGGCGGCTATGTTCCCGTGGATCCAGTCAAAAGCCCGTCCCCGGCTTTTGCTGTGGAGGCGCAGGGGGCTGCTTAGGCGCACGCTGTTGACGAGAACGAGCGCGCTGGGGCTGTCCCTGTGCCTGACGAGGCCTTCGGGCCGGCTGGTTGTACCTACGCTTTGCAAAAGAATAGGGTGCAGCCTGCCGTGCCCGGGAAAAACGCCCACCCGTGGGGGCGGGTGCTGAAGGCGCCCGGTGGGAGAGCTTGTCGAGAGCGGTTTCCCGCTGATGCAGTTGGTCCACCATCTGCTCGACCTTCTCACCGAAAATGTTATCCCCCCGGCAAGGGACGTCGGCCAGTCTCTGCTGGGTGCGGTTGTCCAGGTCAGAGGCACGCAGCCATGAGAGCCTGCGCATCACTATACCTTGGGCCGCAGCACGAGATGCCACGTCACAGGTGTCAAAAATCCCCCTGGACAGGAACTTTCTGCACGCCTTCAGCTGCCTGACCACCTCCTGATAAGGCCTGGACTGCTCCGGCGGGAGCTTATCGACCAGGTCCGCCAGCTGTTGCACATTGGTCCGCATGTGGATGCTCATATAGAGCAGGTACGATTGGATGCGGGTCACGAGCATGGAGGACTGGTAGGCCTTCCTCCCAAATGAGTCCAGAGTGCGAGACTCCCGCCCCGGGGGCGCCGAGGCGGTATCCCTCGAACTCCGTGCCCTCTTGAGAGCAGAATCCACGACCGCTGAGTCATGGGGCAACTGGGGCCGCATGAGCTCTGGGTCAGAGTGGATCCTGTACTGGGACTCTGCTTTCTTGGGAATGGTGGGATTAGTTAATGGTCGCACCCAGTTCCGGAGCAGCGTCTCCTTCAGGACATTGTGCAGCGGTACCGTGGAGGACTCTCTAGGTGGTGATGGATAGTCGAGGACCTCGAGCATCTCGGCCCTCGGCTCTTCCACAGAGACCACGGGAAAGGGAATGCTTATAGACATATCCCGCACAAAGGAGGCAAAGGAGAGACTCTCAGGAGGTGAGAGCTTCCTCTCCGGTGACGGCGTGGGGTCCGAGGGAAGGCCCGTAGACTCCTCTGAGGAGAAATATCTCGGGTCCTCCTCTTCCCCCCACGAGTCCTCATCCTCGGTATCGGACATTAGCTCATGTAGCTGAGTCCGGTACCGGGCCCGGCTCGACGTCGAGGCACCGAGGCCTCGGTGTCGTCGAGCGGTGGACTCCCGCGCCGGCGGGGACGGAGCTCCCTCCATCGACGTCGACGGGGACTCCACCTGCGTGGCTGTCGAGACCGGCACCGCAAGCGGCGGCGGTGTCGACTGCCCCGGCGCCGGGCTAGAGCTCGCCGGCGCCACAGTCATCGGCGCCGAGGGCGCAAGCACCCCCGGCGCCGGCACAGCCTGGCGCATCAGCCCTTCCAGGAGCCCCGGAAGGATGGCTCTGAGGCACTCGTCCAGGCCCGCTGCCGAGAAAGGCGGTGGGGCCGGCAAGGGTGTCGGTGCCAGAAGCTGCTGGGGGCCAGGAGACGGCACCGAGGTGCCGGAACCCCGACGCGTCGGTACCTCCACCACCGACGGAGATCTCTCCTCTCTGTGATGACGCTTCGGCGTCGACACCTCCTCAGGCACCGAGGGCTCCCGGTGACGGCGCTTCTTGTCCTTCTTCCGGTGCACGTCACCGGTGCCGGAGGGCATGGAGGAGGAGGAGGTCGATCCCCCTCGGTCTCGAGGTACCGGGTCCGACAGGGTTCGGTCCCGTGGCTCACGAGTTGAGGGAGTGACCGGGGCCGACTGCCCACGCGGTCTCTCTACCCCACTCTCGCCGGCGGACCGGCGGGCCGACGGGACCTGTTCTCCTGGGGTCGCTGCCATCGGTGCCGATGTCTCGGGCATCGATACCGGTACCGAAGAACCGGCCTTCGATACCGATGCCGTCGAGGTCGACGTCGAGGGGCCGGCGCAAGTTCCAAAAAGACGGTCCCGCAGAACTTGCCTCGCAACCTGAGTCCGTTTCCGGAGACCGAGACACAAAGCACACGACTTGAGATTGTGCTCCGGCCCGAGGCACTGGAGGCACCAAGCGTGGGTGTCGGTCTGCGAGATCGGCCGGCCGCAGCGACCACACTTTTTAAATCCACTCGGGACCTTCGAGGACATCGACGGAAAAATCGCGTCGGCGAAGTCAAAGTCGGCAATGGTGGCTAAAATCACACCACGAAAATTGAAACCGACCGAGCGGCCACTAGGCCGCAACGAGGCGTCCCCGCTAGAAAGCGAGGGAAAAAGGAGGAGCGCGTGCTCCACACGCGCAAAATTCTTTTTTTTTTTTTTTTTTTTTTTTTTGGATAACAAACGAAACTGAAAGAAGAAGAGGCCAAAAGGGCCAAGAGCGACGACCCGCGTAAACGCGGTCGAAAATTCCGGCGGCTGAAACGAGAGAGTTGCAAAAACACGACTCTCTCAGTCGCGGGAAAAAAGTAACTGGCGGGAGCGGTCGCGCACGGGCGGGAAGACGGCCGCGCATGCGCGGTGGGCGTGCCCTGCGTGCCGACCGTCCCGCGAAGCTTTTTCCGGTTGGTGGGGGCTGCCGCGGACGTCAACCCAGTCGTGAGAACAAGCAGCCTGCTTGTCCTCGGAGAATGCATGCGCTCTAGCATAACATAGAGTTTTTCACATTACATAAAGCTGAATGTATGAGTCCATGTCCACTTTCATTAATGGGAAAATATCCCTATTAAATAGTTCTACTAATAAGCACCAGTCTTGAATGTCAACACAGCGCTAACTCTCCAGCGTTGTAATATGTAAACAAATCTCCTTCCACTGGTGCATACATCCAAATGTTTTATCAACTACATAGTAGAACTCAGCTCTCCACTTCAAACAAACATTCCCATGTAGATGGTGTAAGATGTTTCCTCGGTGGCGCTATGTAGCTTGACAAGCGCTAACGTCGGGAACCACTAGCACACCACATCGCAGCTCAACTCCACTTAAGCTCCCTGATGCAAGACCGCATTTCAGAACTTCCTTCTTCAGGAGGAACAACTCCCGACCCCTTCGGGAATAAATGTCCTAGCATGGAAACCAGTTTCCACCTCCAAATGTGAGGTGGCTTCATTAAGCCATGAAATAGCACAAACTGGCAAGCCGACTTTCTGAAGTCATTTGTGACCTCCAGATACCTGAACTCCCTAAGCACACCCTTACTTCTGAAGTGCCCTAGAAAAGTCTGAGCTCAAGGCCTTCAAAAACACTGGCAGCAAAACTACCTGATTCACATAAAAGAGAAAGACCACTTTTGGATGAAAGGACAGAACCACATGAATGGTAACCAAATCATTTGCAAATGATAAATATAGGTCTCTACAAAAAAGCTTGAAATCCAAAAATGTAGTTATGTGAGCAATCACATTCAGCTGTGCTGCTAAGGACATTCCACCTATCAGACCCCAAAAGCAGGCTAAGGTTGCCACCTGAGCATTCAAAGAGTTAAGCACCAAACCCTGGTCAAAGTCTCCTTTCAAAAACAAGAAAGCCAAGTCTGCCTGTGAGAGGGAAGCTCTGTCCGAGAGCAACAAGGCTCAAAGCCTCTACAACCAGACATAAGCCAGAGAGGTGGAAAATTTGCACACCTTCAACAAGGCTGCTGGATACCTCAAACACTGCCTCAAGGGCTAGGATGTAAATCAGTAAGGATCTGGATCTTTCATCATGGCCAGGCCCCACAATTGTGGTAGCAGAATTCAGTAGTCCACCAGAAAATGAATCAGGTCTGTGTACCAGGGACATCAAGGCCAGTCCAGCATCACCAGGATTATCAGTAATGGGCGAGACAAGCTTCCAAAGGACCCGGGCCCCCAGGTGAGCTCTGTATTCTGCCCTCATCAGAGCGGGGGCAGTAGGAGCCTGCTGCACTATTCAATAACTGGCTTCTGTGGTCCCCACACTGCTGACCACAGGAATCAAACATTACCCTGCACTGTTGGGCCTGTAATGCATGCTGCTGATTTGGCTCCTGTTTCTGAACTCTTCTTCTCCTGTAATCTGCCTGGTTACCCTGGAAGTATATCCCCACCTAGGTGAGAGCTACAGAGGAAGACCCTGATGGGCCTTTCTGGAATGGAACTTAGGCCTGGCCAGCCTATCACCCTGAAAGGAACAAAAAAAATTAAGGGATTATCATGTTACCCAAGTCCAAGTAGCACAAAGAAACAAAGGTAAAACAAAAGAAACAGCCTCCAATCAAAACAGGTCATCTAAAAATACTGAAAAAAAAATGAATGTATGCCATATGACAAGGAAATTCTTCATCAAGCTCAATTTGTTGTAGGGCATAGAATTTTACAGCACACAGCTGTTCCAAACCTGCGCTTCTACACAATGTCTTGTGTCAGAACTCACTGGCCAACACAAAAATTAACCATACAAAAACTATATAAATCCTTTTAATGAAAATGCCTACAATATACTAATCAATTATATGTCATAAAAATTTTCTTTATTTCATTGCAAATGTAATGAACTCCACTACATTGTGATCACTTATCTGCAACATAATCCACACCAGACCCTCACAGAATATAAAAATAAAGCATTTTGGCATCCGTCTGCTTCCGGTGTACTTTACAAGGGTCAAACAATTTTACATGTCTTCAATGCCTCTTCCAAATCATAGCACTTCCAGCAGTGGTGGCCAAGGAGTTCGGACACAAGATATTATGTATAGATGCATGGATTTGGAACAGTTGTATGCTGTAAGATATCATATGTTCTACAACAAATTGAGTTTAATGTAGAATTTTCTTGGCATACTGCATAGATTCATTTAAAAAATTAAGACTGTTTTGATTGGAGGCCATTTCTTTTGTTTCACTTTTGTTGTCTTTGTGCTACCCTTAAAGAGGGTATATCTTTCTTTCCCACACAGCAGGGGAGTCCCTGATGAGTGGCCCTATGGCCTCAGTCCTTCAAACCTCACCTGTGCCAGCAAGTCCTGTAACCCACATGCTGGAGGCAGAGAAATGCTGGCTGTCTAGTTCTGCTGCACCTCCTATTATGCCAAGGGCCTGAGACTAGATAGAAGTTTCTCTCCTTCCATCTGCTGGTAGGGGAGGAGTAAAACCCAACTGCCTGGACTGGTCTGGCAGGATGTGAAAGAAATATTTTCTGAGAGCAGGTACATTTTATTGGCTCTATGGAAAAAATAAAACTGAAGATGTTCCTCAGTGACACAAGGCAGGAAATAATACACATACACAATAGTGACTCAAGCTTCCTGATGTTTTGAGCTGAGAGCCTTTTTCCTGTGCAAGCTCCATCAGATGGCATCACCCAGCTAAGGCTTGTAAATTCTGCTCATCCTTAGAGAAAATTAGAAAACTTATACTTCAGTAAACAATTGCAGGTAATTTCAATAGATTCACACCAATGGGGGTTTAAGCAGCTGTGAGAACTAGTCAGCACTACTGGATGACATCTCCCATTGTGGGATACTGATCTTTCCAAAGTCACAGATGTAAACCTCTAATGGAGCAGCTGTAAGTCTGCGCACGAGTAATGAACAGGGAAGCAGGTAATCCACAGAGCTTCTGTGCAAGCTCCTTCTGGTCTAAGCTCTGAGTGGGGATCCATGCAGTCTTATGTCACCACCCACTAGTTGGCTGATTGCATCCTACTTGGTGGCTAAAAAGGGATGTAGTACGACATTTTATGAGATAGAATGCCATACCACATCCCTTTTTAGCAACCAAGTAGGATGCAATCAGTCAACTAGTGGGTGGTGACATAAGACTACATGGATCCCCACTCTGACCTTAGACTGATGTTGCCAGTGGGTTATAACAATGAGGGTGTGAGCTGTTAGGTGGCAGATCTTAGCAAGAAGAGAAGGTAAAAGGACTGGGAGGGTAGGACTACTGCAAGAGGTGTCAAATGAGGGGGAGTTGTGTTATTGTGAGAATGCCACTACTAAAATTTAGAAAATAAATGGGAGGGTTCAGCAGTTTAGGAATCTTCTTCTCCCCTCCCACAACAAAGACAGGAATGCCAACTAGGTAAACCAGAATAGAAGAGCATCCCCCTTCCTTATTTTGCTTCCAATTCTCTGCACTTATTTTCAGTCAGAAAGCTGTACTGCACATCTAGGCAAGATCACTGCTTATTTACTTACACAGGCAGCTCTGTATGAATTTCCAAGGCTAATGACTTCAGAGCCCTAAGGCCAAGTGTCAGCAGTTTCTAACCCCTAGAAATACACACTAAAAGCAGAATGGTATATACTTGGGGTAGATGTGATTAGTTAGATATATGTGATTTTGTTTATTGGGTGTTGTAATTTCCTATTGTTGGCTGTCTGATATATTGCAGTGATCCAGTAATGCTGTGTAGTGGAATATAAATTTTATTGTAATTTTAGGTACTGCCAACCACTTTGGTGGGGGTATGGAAGACAACTGGATATGCCACATATACAAGTCAACTATGCAGTGCTGAGCTTATACACTTTAAATCATAATTCAAAGAACAAAGAATTCTCGATTAGGAGGAGTCAGTCTAGTGAAGATGGCATTTCTTTAATGCTACCAACTACAAAAAATTCCCACACAGTGATGTATTAACTATATATTTGAGAACAAAAAATGAAGACCAAGCGTGGGCCGCAACCAGCCTCAAAAAATCCTCCAACTGAGAATACGTGGTTGCAGTGGACCGTGGACCACATACAAGATCGCAACAGAAGAGTAACCATAGCGTCCAAAAAACTCTGCTCCTCCGAGTCGACCTCTCAAAACAGGCCGTTAGACCAAAGCGAGAGGGATCATCCACTCAGGAGCGGACCCAGAAGGAAGAGCCCGGAGTCAAGCGGATCCAAAACGAAGGCACCACCAGAAGCCTCACTATATCCGCATACCAAGGGCGCCGTGGTTAATCCGGAGCTACCAGAATGACTCGATACCGGTGGAGAGCGATCTGAAAAGAACTCGGCCGCCGAGAGGACACAGAGGAAACACCATCGAAGAAGTCCTCCGGCCAAGGATGTAACAGAACAACCAGCTCTGCCGAATCAACCTCTCTCCAATGACAGAAGAAAGAAGGCACCTGGGCATCCAGCCAGGACGCCATCAGATCTACCTACGGAGCTCTCTACCTGAGGCCATGTTGGAGAAGCACTGGTGCGGAGTAACCATTCTGCCAAGACCAGAAGATAGCAGAAAAGAGAACTCACCGTAGGAAAAGCCTGCAAAGTGGGCCGCGTAGAAATGGAACACGAGGTCCTCTGCCCATTCCATGGGGGTGACACGCCCTGATGGCCACAGTCTGACTCCGAGTCCCACTCTGTCGAAGCAGCAGCCACCACCTCATCTTCTCCAATAGCAGAAGCACTGCCTAGCCTGCAATGTGTCCTGAAGTGCTAGAAGACAAACAGCACCAAAAGCAGGTCCAGGCGGGGGAGACGGCTCAACCACCGCCTGGCCTGCAATGTGTCCTGAAAGGCTAGAAGACGTACAGCACCAAAAGCAGATCCAGGCGGCAGATCGGCTACACCGTCCCCTGTGCCATCCACCACCCCAGGAACGGAAGGCGGAGGCATTCCAGTCCGAGAGACTCGCATCCGTGACCACCAACATCCATAGCGGAGACGCCAAGGCATCCACAGGGAGGACTTGCAAAGCCACCACCAGTTCATGCACCGGCGTACCAAGAACAGCCACGGAAGACACTGCTGACACTCCTGGAATACAGAAGGCCACCCGTCAAGAAGCAAGAGCTGTAGATGTTATCTATGAGCACCACCCACAGCACTACCTCTAAAGTGTCCACCACAGCGCCTAAGACATGAATGCATAGCCAGGCCAGAGGACTCAGTGCCCTGAGCAAACTGTGCACCCAAGTCTGAACCTAGATCCTCCAGTCCTCGGTCAAGAAAAAAATTGTACCACAGCTGTCTGGAATGGGATGAGGTGGCTCATTTGAAGGGTGACCACCCAGCTCAAGGATTCCAAGAAGACCCGGGAAGATAAACTCTCGGATCTCATCTAGAGTGAGGTGCACTCCAATGCTGTCCTTGCGGAGAATGCCACAAAATTCCCAAACCTAGGAAAAGGTAAATGGAGCCATAGCCATGCCGACATGCAAAGCCTGGAACTGAACATGAGGGCTCAGAACAGCCAAATAGAGAAACAGCAGATGATGGGGCCAAAGAAGAAAGAAAAGAAATGCTTCCTAAGGGAGAAGTGCATGGGAAATTGAAGTGCAGCTAAATTGAAGTAGCTCTGAATATAGCTAGCTGTCCAATATAAAGAAAAAGTGCAATAGAAGCCTTAGAGACACTGCAACAAACAGCACAGAAGTGACACAGATACAGTGGAAGCTGGAGCTGAAATGCAATACTTTGATCAGAGTCCAACAGCAAAACTAGAAAAGCAGAGTTGCTGTGGGAAACCACCACTGCTAACTTTTGGCACTGTAGCTTAGTGTAAACTGTCCCAGCTATGGAAAGAACTGCTTGTCAAGGCAAGCAATATGAGACAAGGAAGTAAAATATGCCCCATAGAAAAGAAGCTGAGGGCCACAGTTTCTAATATGATGCACAAACCAGCCTTAAACCTGTGACGTTCAGGCTGAAAGCCAACCATCTTCCAGAAAAATTAAACTATTTTGCTGAAGCTAATGTACTTGGAGCAAAAGCCCCCATGACAACAGCACTGAAGTTCCATGGTTACCATAGAGACCAGAGCACTAGCCCCAGAAAATAACAATATGTAACATTTCCCACAGAAAGGTGGAGCCAAAGGCACTAAGCCTAGAAACTCCCACTTGTAATTTTAAAGGCGCAAAAGGTGCAGAAGAAAAAAAAAAAAAAAAACTTACTGCACCTGGTATTCCTAGGCAGTCTCCCATCCAAGTAAAAACCAACCAGGCCCAACCCTTCTGAGCTTCCAAGATCAGAGATCAGGCACACTCAGGGTGGTGTGTTCATAGGCAATGCCTGTACTGCCAGTATAAAAAGAGTTTCACAAAGGAAGGAGGGAAACTTCCAAGCTGTTCAAGCAACTGCCCTCAGAGAAAAACTGAGGGGACAGAAAAGTCTGTAAATAAAAACACTAAAAGCGAATGCTACATACCTGTAGAAGGTATTGTCCGAGGACAGCAGGCTGATTGTTCTCACTGATGGGGTGATGTCCACGGCAGCCCCTCCAATCGGAAACTTCACTAGCAAAGGCCTTTGCTAGTCCTCGTGCGCCCTTGCGCACCGCGCATGCGCGGCCATCTTCCCGCCCGAACCGGCTCGTGTTCGTCAGTCCCATATGTAGCAAGACAAAGACAAGGGAAGACACAACTCCAAAGGGGAGGCGGGCGGGTTTGTGAGAACAATCAGCCTGCTGTCCTCGGAGAATACCTTCTACAGGTATGTAGCATTCGCTTTCTCCGAGGACAAGCAGGCTGCTTGTTCTCACTGATGGGGTATCCCTAGCCCCCAGGCTCACTCAAAACAACAAACATGGTCAATTGGGCCTCGCAACGGCGAGGACATAACTGAGATTGACCTAACAATTTATCCAACTAACTGAGAGTGTAGCCTGGAACAGAATAAAAATGGGCCTAGGGGGGTGGAGTTGGATTCTAAACCCCGAACAGATTCTGAAGCACTGACTGCCCGAACCGACTGTCGCGTCGGGTATCCTGCTATAGGCAGTAATGAGATGTGAATGTGTGCACAGATGACCACGTCGCAACTTTGCAGATCTCTTCAATAGTGGCTGACTTCAAGTGGGCCACTACGGCTGCCATGGCTCTAACATTATGAGCCGTGACATGACCCTCAAGAGCCAGCCCAGCCTGGGCGTAAGTGAAGGAAATGCAATCTGCTAGCCAATTGGATATGGTGCGTTTCCCCACAGCCACTCTCCCCTCCTGTTGGGATCAAAAGAAACAAACAATTGGGCGGACTGTCTGTTGGGCTGTGTCCGCTCCAGATAGAAGGCCAATGCTCTTTTGCACTCCAGTCGAAGCACCACCGTCCGACGACATCAGCACTAGAGGAGGTCCCGGTACCACCGACGCCGACGCAGTCTTCCGATGTCTCGGCACCGACGATGCAGAGGTTCGATGCCTCGATGCAATCGATACAGTCGCCGCCGAGGTCGGAGGTCTTGACGCTGCCGACGTCGATGCACTCGATACTCCCGGTGCTGTTGCCGACAAAGAGCCCGAGAACAACACGTTCCACTGGGCCAATCTCGCTACCTGAGTCCTTTTTTGCAAAAGGGCGCAAAGACTACAGGCCTGCGGGCGGTGCCCAGCCCTCAAACACTGAAGACACGACGCGTGCCTATCAGTGAGCGAGATTACCCGGGCGCACTGGGTGCACTTCTTGAAGCCGCTGGGAGACTTCGATGACATGGGCGGAAAAATCACGCCGGCGAAATCAAAACTCGTAATTGCGGTAAGGCACCAAAAAGGAGAGAAAAAAACTCAACCCGAGGCCTCAAAAGGGCCTACCCCGAAAACGAAAGAAAACTTAACGGGGCAAAAACTGGAAATACGGGAAGGGGAAAAAGACCAAAAGGCCTTCCTCCGAAATCACTTTTTTTTTTTTTTTTTAAAGTAGCGAAAAGTCAAAAAGACGTGCGAGGGTCAACTTAAGGGGCGCGAACGGCGCAAACACGACCGTACCGAGCGCGGACAAAAGAAGACTGACGAACACGAGCCGGTTCGGGCGGGAAGACGGCCGCGCATGCGTGGTGCGCATGGGCGCGCGACTAGCAAAGGCCTTTGCTAGTGAAGTTTCCGATTGGAGGGGCTGCCGTGGACGTCACCCCATCAGTGAGAACAAGCAGCCTGCTTGTCCTCGGAGAATAGACCCTTTCACATGCCCAACATACAAGGAGCCCTGCTCTGACGCTGTTCACTGTTTCCCACACCAGAACAGCCTTAGCCAACGCAGGAACTATAAGAAAACCTACACTCACCACAGTGAGGCCTATTGCTATCAATGTACCCACTTAGGCGAACATGGCTTTCCAGCTCAGGAGATTCTTGCTGTCATTGTGCAGAAAGGGACTGCCCTGAAGAGACTCTCCGAATAGCGGAAGACAGGGGAGAAATGGACCCTACTGCTCAGATGGAGAAAAAACATCCTCTCTTCGGGGCAGGGTCCATTAGAAGAGACTGAGACAGGGAACAAGCCAGAAAACTCCAAAGGTTGAACTAAAAAGGAAATGTTAGCTCCCCTACCAGACTTCTGCAACATATAGGCATACAGAGCAGCAGAATGAACTCGGGGGGGGGGGGGGGGGGGGGGGGGGAGAGGGAGGATCCCCTGCCCCAAAGAATCCCCCAGAGGCTGATATGCATCCCAAAAATAAGGCACATCGCAGGACCATCAGATTCCTTCTGGAAAACTTAGCCCTCTAGAACCCATCTGCCCCAAATGGTCATAAAAACTTCCCCAAATCACGAAATGGGCTACTGAGGCCAAGTTCTCTTAAGAAGAAAGGTTCAATTTAAGGGTCCAAGAGCAGAGGAGATCCTGCTCAGAAAATATAGAAACAGCTTAAAGTAATTCTGTTCTTTCCTTGGATCCCCTTGCATAGTGGGGGCAGTTTGAAAAGAATTTGTGCCACTGCCCCAGCTACATGCAAACAGTTTCTGACTCAACAGTGATTTTGGTAAAGGAAACCAAAGGCGGGAGAAAATAAAGGGGAATCCCCTGGACCAGCAGTCTCTAATGGAACACAAGATCCTTTAGGAGAAGCCGCCCCTCCCCCCTGCCCACATCAGGGCCGCAGGGCGGGAAAGGATCAGAGCTGGTATCAGGAGAAAAGAGGGCCACGCCAGCAAAAAGGCCATTTTAGCACAGGAAAAGGCTGCTCTGGGAAGTGGAACTTCAGCACTTCCCTCCCCAGTGTTCAAAACACGCCACCACACAGAATCCCGCTGTGCATCTGCTACCGCAACGGGATCAGCATCGCCCATATTAAAGCACGGTACCCCCGGCCAAAAGAGAAAGGCAGGGACTCACCGAACAGCAGGTGTCTCCGGAGGAGAAGCAGAGTCCCAGAGACGCAGCAGCCTGCTGCCTAACCGGCACACAGACTAAAAGCACAGCACTAAGACAGGGAAACCCTGTACTGCCCGGTCCTGTTAGAAATCTTCTGTTTTGTTTTTTTAACACCAAATAAAGGCAAAGGAGCTCTCTAGGTTTTGTTTTGCTTTTACTGGTGTGGAAGGCTAGAGCTCTAAAGACCGGGAGGCAAGGGGGAAGAGAGTGAAGCAGGGACCCAGAAGACTGAGTATGCCCCCAAAGTCGGCACCACCAGCCAGACACCCCTAAACTCAACTGGCCCACAGGACCCAGGAGTATCCCCAACAGACAAATCCAGGAGCTGGTGAAGCGCCGTCCACCACCTGCTGGAGGTAGAGATGTACTGAGGTGAAGGAGGAGCTGGCCGTCTGGTATCACTGCCTTCAGCTTTGTAATCTCTATCTCCACCTGCTGGTAGATGGATACAACCCACCAGTTCTTGGATTCATCTGCTGCATATGCTAAGGAATGTCTTTTTACACAGAGCAAAGGTGAGGCTCACCTCCTAGGCACTCAAGATTCCTAGACAGCACCAGGAGCAGAAGCACAAAAAGGACCTCCAGAAACAAAAAGAAACCCTTCAGGGCCAAGGAACTAGGAGGTATAGGGAGGGAAGGGGGGAGGGATCCGGCCACCTGGGTTTGACACCCCCAGGGCACATGTGACCCCCATGGGCCACAGCTGCAGCCAAGGAGCCCTGGAAGAGAAGCAAAAAAATTGGGACTGCACAGCTAACTTATTGGGTCCACCAGAATTCTGTCTCCAGCCACCTGCTGGTAAGACTGCATAACCCATCTGTCTAGGCCTGTCTGGAGGGATGCTAAGGAAGGTGGCACTTTTTTTTAATGCTTACAATTGTCCTGGAGTTGGTGCAAAAAACAAATAAAAATAAAAAATAAATCCAGAAGAAAAGGGGCATTTGAGCACACAGAATGGTCTGGCCAAGATATTGAATCTAGAAGGCTTAGAGTTGATAGCTAAACTCAGAGAAGCTTGAAATGACTGAACAAATGGGCCTGGAAGAAACAGCTTAACATAGCTGCTACATCTTTAACCAAATAAGTGAAAGCTATATATGCTAGAGTGCTGGTCTGCAGACAAGGCTGAAATGCCTCATCTACACGGACTGCATTTGTGTGCAAAGAAGATCTTGCTTTCAGCTGCATCTTGTATTCTGCTTTTGACAGCACCTCCTAATACGTAAAAGGTTTATTAATGCTCAACACTTGTATGCTTGTGCACCTACACAGTAACTTTCTGGTACTTGACATGTTCAGACTGACCTTTTGCTCAAGACATTGCTCCATTGACTTAATTTTCATTTGCTCCTTACGTAAAGAGGCTTGAAGAGCTGCAATCTCCCCCTTGGCTTTGCTTCGTACTTGAGCTATCTCCTCACTTGCCCTATAAAATTAAAATGGCATTTTAGAACTCCTTAACTGCCAACTATATCAACAACAAATATTTGTGAACTGTAAAGCTAATACAATATGACGGAAATTCACCTTAGGATGTAGACAAACCTGTAATCTCTGCTGTGAGTGCAAATCAGGTTTGTGTTACAGTAAGATACACCGAGATACAATGAATCATGAGACTGACCTACTATTTCTAACAAAGCTAGAAGCCACTACAGCCTTTGCAGTATCACTGCCAAATACCAACAGATTTGAAACCTTCCAAGGATATTTACAAACACACTACTCTCGCCTACTCAACTCATTCCCCTTTAAAATATCCCTGTTTCAATTACAAACCTTCTTACCATACCAACCTTACTGTATTCCATATACGAGATACCCATACACCTCATTCCACAAATACTTGCTAAAATAGCCACATCTACACCCTTTGCTTAAACTTCAAAATAACCCTTCTTTCCTCTCAGCTCTTTCAGCAAACTGTTCCATAACAAAGCGGCTATCATAGAAAACTCTTTTCCTAATTAGCACCATTAAACCTGAGCTACTATCAGAACCATCAACTGTTCCTTCTCACTGAAGTTCAATATTCGAATCAGAACGTACTTCTACCAACTTCTACAAATACTTTGGTCCCAAATTCTGCTGTACTTAAGTCAACATTAGCACCTTAAGATAAATTCTTGCCTCTAACGAAAGCCAATGCAGAAACTTCAGCCATGAAACATTCTCTTAAGGCCACCAATAATCCATGCAGCAGTTATTTTAAGTGTGTAGCTGTTGGACCTTCTTACCTAGCAACCCCAAATAAAACTGCATTACAATAATCTGGACAGTGCTAATGCATGTGCCATGGGAACTTTTTTTTGCTTATCAAGCTATGGGCATAATTGGTTCAATATTATCAGGTTAAAGGCTACCTTCACAACTGACTGACTAATATTTAAAATGTTAAACCAAAATCAATCCAAACATCTAATCTTACCACACCAAAGGGTGGTTTTCCATCCAACTCTCCTCTACAAATGCAGACTTCAAATGATTTAACACCATTCTTCTAATCTACACAGCCATTATTTTTTTCTATAATATAGAAGCAGCAACATCTTCACCAATGGGACAGGCTAACTGAACATAGGCTATGTAATACTTATGTCACAAGACTCCAGCTCAGGTCTGCCTGCACCTGCTGCTTGTGCTCTATACTAGCACCCTCCTCCCACTGACTGGGTCACAAACACCTCCGGGTGAGTCTCCTGCTCTCAAATTATCCCCAGTGATTTCTAGGTTACTGGGGCCACACTCCCAGCAGTGGCGTAGCCATGAGTGGGCCAGGGTCCACCTTATTTGGACTCCGGCCCACCCAACATTGTGCACTCTTGCTATGGCTTGCAGAGGTCCTCAAACCCCGTCAGCTGAAGATTTCCTCCTTCTCAAGCAGCCAGTGCTCTTTCAAACGGCAGCTGGCAGCACTTGCCTCGAGCTGAAACCAACACCAGCCCCTCTTCACATGCTTAGTTTTCATGCATGCACAGCCTGCTGGCCGTGGCATCAGCTCAAGGAAAGTGCTGCTGGCTTGTTTGGAAGAGTGCTGACTGTCTGAGCAGGAGGAAATCTTCAGCTGGCAGGGTTTGTAGATCCCCTCCTGCTCAGGTATTTAATATTGTGGGCTTGCAGGTGGAGGGAGAGATGAAGAGCAGAACAGAGAAGGGCTAGGGACGGGGGGAGGGCATGAATTCCATGCCCACCCACCTTGGACTCAGGCCCACCCAAAATTGGCTGTCTGGCCACGCCCCCGACTCCCAGTGGTCCCACAGTTCCCAGAAAGCACTCAAAGACCCAACACACAAACCACCAGGATTCTTTATCAGTCCAGACAGGCAGAGACAAACTGAAAATTGTTTATTGTCTTAAAAATATTGAACAATGAACAGAAAAAGTGCAATCGGCAAACAATAACAGGTAACTGAAATACGGATCAACTATCTAAACATTTGTTTACTTTCTAAAAAGTACCTAGGAAAAACTGTTCACAGAGACTCAGCAAAGAGATCCTGCTCTCTTTTCTACCTGGCTAAGACTGGGGAAAAAGCCAGTAAAATCCAAATGAAATTGGCCTCCTGGGCCAATCTGAGCCCGGATCAACAAGTTTTAAGAGTATACTGCTCACATTACTGTCACTTCCTTACCGAGTGAAACTAAAGAGGGATCATTAATTTTTCTATAACTGCTTTGACATAACATGCACCACTTGCTGGCCACCAGAAGAAACACACTTCAGGAAATTATTAAGGCAGTTTTACAGGCTTAAAAAACCCACGGTTCTGTCACAACTTAATTGTAGCCTCTTGCAAGACTGTACACAGAATCAATATATACAGTTGAACCAGTAAGGGAAGAGAGTTAGGAACCCTGCAACACTCACAATGAGCTTATTAAATTGGCTCAGATACTTCCACATGATGTTCCCGTTCCTTTGGTTCAAAAAATACATACAGTTTCTTGTATCCTCACCTCTATCAGATCAAAAAGCTGCGCAAACTATTGAATGTTGTTGTCAGGTTCTAGGTCATCATTGCCACTACATCTCTTATCCCGAAAACATAATTTAACTTGTCAAAAGTTTATTCCATGATGAAATCCAGATTTAACAGTTCTTCCACATTCGTAAGCACTAACTGCCTAGCCACCACTCTAAGCATCGGTGATTTTCATCTAGGCAAAAATTAGTTTATGCTTGTCAATTTCTAAATTTTGTTTTAATGGATGCATTACTGTCCACTTCAACCCTCTCTGTAACATTCCTGAAGTATTCACCAAATGCTCCATCCTCTGCAAAAACTGCCCTCCTGCATTCTTGATTAAAGTTCCCAGGCACACGACCACTGGATTAACAAATTGGCTAAAAAAGAAAATAACTTCCAACCTTTACATACCATCTGCTCTCAATCACCTATAGCTCCCCTATTCTCATTCAATTACACCCCATCCCTCTCTCCATCTATCATGCCATCAACATACTCAGCAAAACCAAACATTTCCTGATGTCTCTATTGGTTGTACTCCAAAACAATTATGAAGGCTTACTCAGACATTTCACAATTTTTTTTTCTGTCAGAATCTTTTCTTCTACTCTTCTTTATACCTAAGCAACTGTTCCTTATAAAGTGCTCCTTACCTTTTCAGCCTTCTACCACTTCTTTTGTAATCTGTTTGGGTCAACAGCTGTAAATTTAGAAGTAAACTAAGTAGCAAATCTTCTGTACTTAAATTAGAATGTTCAACTTTCCTAATCCTCCAGCTGTGCTTCCAATACTTCCACAATTACAGTGTTCAACATACTTGTCAAATTTGAAAAGATACATGTAATACCTTCACCAAAGTCCACTATCTGAGCATAGGTGCAAACAATGCCTTCTAATTTCATAATTTTATTCCTTCTCCCACACATCGAGAAACACTTCTAACAGCTTGCAATCTAACATTAAAGTGTAACAATTTGATCACAATCAAGAAAATGAATTCAACCCGTAAGATTATGGAGTTTTAGATCACAACAGGTATCTGACCATCTCCAGTTTTTATAGACTCACCTTTTTAGTTTTTCCTCTGCATGTGCTTTCAGTGCTTGGTACCTCTGTTCTTCTTTTGAAATCCTTGCAACATAATCTTCAACACATTTCTTTAGAGCCTCTTCATTCTTCAACAAAATTAGACAGAACTTAGAGAGCTACTGTAAAGGATTTTATTTTAGCATGATCAGACTAAATGTTAACACAATCCTTTCAAATCTACTTAAACTGTTCATGCTGGATTTATATTTTGCATGCATCAATGTGACCTGGATGGGATTCAGATAATCATCAGTACAGCAAATTTTTTTTTTTAAGTCACGTGATGCTGTGAGCAAAGCAGGACATGTTACTGTGGTACTTCTGGGGTCTAGCCCTGATTCACTACCATCCTGCTATTAAACTAAAGGCTAGTCTACAGCACTGAACTGGCTCCCATGGTCCTATAGATCTGATCATACACACCATTGGGTTGATATCGAATGTGGTTTGGAGATTAAATGGTCTGAGTTGGCATTTCCTTACTTATCTATATCGTGATGAAGATTCTCTAAAGTCTTTAATGACAAAAAGGAGTGATTACTGTGAATTGAGTTCTCAGCATATAGAGGATCCTATACTATTCTGGGTCACTGTTTTTCCACCCAATACTGCCTTAGTAATTACATGTGTTAGTAAAAAGAACAAACGGAGGACATGAGAGATTATCCTTAACCAAATGGGCCTCCAACGTAGATGACGTAGGCATATCACCTGCAGTGTCCGATAAGGAGCCCTTAACTCAGGTTCCACTGAACGCTCTTTTGCATGAGTGAGCTCAGAATATAGTAACATAGTAGGTGACGGCAGATAGCGAAGATACATACTTGTAAGCAGGTATTCTCCGAGGACAGCAGGCTGATTGTTCTCACATGTGCATCGATGTCCGCATCAGCCCAGGAATCGGCAATTTTGTAAGCAAAAAATTTAAGAGGTTTGCTAGAACCTTCTGGCATGCGAAGCGTGCACGCGTGGACAACTTCCTGCCCGTCACACGAGCATTCCCGCTCAGTATAATCAAAAAGCAAATAATAAACAACTCCAAAGGGGAGGTGGGCGGGTTTGCGAGAACAATCAGCCTGCTGTCCTCAGATGTGGGGTATCCCTAGCAACCAGGCTCACTCAAAACAATGAACATTGGTCAATTGGGCATCGCAACGGCGAGGACATAACAGAGATTGTCCTGAAACCATAAACAACTAACAGAGTGCAGCCTGGAACAGAACAAAAATGGGTCTGGGGGGTGGAGTTGGATTCTAAACTCCGAACAGATTCTGCAGCACCGACTGCCGCTTCGGGTATCCTGCTGAAGGCAGTAGTGAGATGTGAATGTGTGGACTGATGACCACGTTGCAGCCTTGCAAATCTCCTCAATAGAGGATGACTAAGTGAGCAACTGATGCAGCCATGGCTCTAACATTGTGAGCCGTGACATGGCCCTCCAGAGTCCGTCAAGCTTGGGCGTAAGATATGCAATCTGCAAGCCAATTGGAGATTGTGCATTTTCTGATGACTCCCCCCCTCCTGTTGGGATCAAAATAAAACTGGGCAGACTGTCTAAAGGGCTTTGTCCGCTCCATGTAAAAGGCCAATGCTCTCTTGCAATCCAAGATGTGCAAACTGCTTTCGCCAGGACGGGTATGAGGACAAAATACTAAATCCCTGGACCAAATTGGGAGGGGGGGAGTCCAAAAGTTATTTAACTAGAGCATACTTATCTTGCTTATTGCAGCCCGTTATTAATATTTTAGATTCACTTATCTCAGGTGGTGAGATGCAAAAGGCTATCAAGAAATTACATCTTTCAAAGATGCCAGGATCAGATGGCTATTAGAGACAAAAACCAGTATTGCTTGGTTTTGGCCAAAACTGAAACAGGCCACTGGGGCCTGGACTGAAATAACAATGGCCCCAACTCTCCCCTGAACTAAACACAACACCAGGGGTGTCCAACCTCAGCCCTCGCCAGATCAGGGTTTCAGGATTTCCAGAATGAATATGTATGAGATCTATCTGCATACAATGGATGCAGCCCATGCAAATAAACCTCATGCATGTTCATTGGGGAAATCCTGAAAACCCATCTGGATTGTAGCCCTCAAGAACCAAGGTTGGACACCCCTGCGCCAGACCATCAGGGGATGTACGATAGGCCCTTTTTGGGGGGGGGAGGGGGGGGAAGAGGCTGGAGTACCCCTTGCCAGTCAGGTTTTCAGGATATCCACAGTGAATATGCATGAAAGAGATTTACATATAACAGAGGTAGTGTATGCAAATCAAGTTCATGCATATTCATTGTGGATATCCTGAAACCCTGAATGGCAAGTGGCACTCCAGGACTGGACTTGGGAAACACTACGCTAGGGCACCCAAGCATAAAGTTATGATTCCAGTGAAAAATACATCAGTATTTCAGCCAAAATTAAAACAAATTTGGTTGGCCTCTAAATGTCTACAGTACAGCGAATGATACATACCTGTAGCAGGTGTTCTCCGAGGACAGCAGGCTGATTGTTCTCACGACCGGGTTGACGTCCACGGCAGCCCGTCAAACCGGAAGAAAAATCTCGCGGGAGGTCCCGCATGCAGGATACACCCACCGCACATGCGCGGCCGTCTTCCCGTCCGTGCGCGACCGTTCCCGCTCAGTTAAATGACAAGCAAAGAAATGAGGAAAAAATGCAACTCCAAAGGGGAGGAGGGAGGGTAGGTGAGAACAATCAGCCTGCTGTCCTCGGAGAACACCTGCTACAGGTATGTATCATTCGCTTTCTCCGAGGACAAGCAGGCTGATTGTTCTCACGACTGGGGTATCCCTAGCTCCCAGGCTCACTCAAAACAACAAACAGGGTCAATTGGGCCTCGCAACGGCGAGGACATAACAGAAATTGACCTACGAAGAACAACTAACTGGGAGTGCAGCCTGAACAGAATAAAACCGGGTCCAGGAGGGTGGAGTTGGATTCAAACCCCAAACAGATTCTGCAGAACTGACTGTCGCGTCGGGTAACCTGCTGGAGGCAGTAATGTGATGTGAATGTGTGGACAGATGACCACGTTGCAGCCTTGCAAATCTCTTCAATAGTGGCTGACTTCAAGTGGGCCACTGACGCTGCCATGGCTCTAACACTGAGCCATGACATGACCCTCAAGAGCCAGCCCAGCCTGGGCATAAGTGAAGGAAATGCAATCTGCTAGCCAATTGGAGATGGTGCGTTTCCCGACAGCGACCCCCTTCCTATTGGGGTCGAAAGAAACAAACAATTGGGCGGACTGTCTGTGGGGCTGTGTCCGCTCCAGATGGAAGGCCAACGCTCGCTTGCAGTCCAATGTGTGCAACTGACGTTCAGCAGGGCGGGTATGCGGTCTGGAAAAGAATGTTGGCAAGACGATTGACTGGTTAAGATGGAACTCCGACACCACCTTTGGCAGGAACTTAGGGTGAGTGCGGAGGACTACTCTGTTATGATGAAATTTTGTATAAGGAGCATGAGCTACCAGGGCTTGAAGCTCACTAACTCTACGAACTGAAGTAACTGCCACCAAGAAAATGACCTTCCGGGTCAAGTACTTCAGATGGCATGAATTTAGTGGCTCAAAAGGAGGTTTCATCAGCTGAGTGAGGACGACGTTGAGATCCCATGACACTGCAGGAGGCTTGACAGGGGGCTTTGACAAAAGCAAGCCTCTCATGAATCGAACGACTAAAGGCTCTCCAGAAATGGCTTTACCCTCTACACGATGATGTAAGCACTAATTGCACTAAGGTGATTCCTTACTGAGTTGGTCTTGAGACCTGACTCTGATAAGTGTAGAAGATATTCAAGCAGGTTCTGTGCAGAATGAGGTTCTAGGGCCTTGCTCTCACACCAAACGACAAACCTCCTCCACTTAAAAAAGTAACTCTTTTTAGTGGAATCCTTCCTAGAGGCAAGCAAGACACGGGAGACTCCCTCAGACAGACCCAATGAAGCAAAATCTACGCCCTCAACATCCAGGCCGTGAGAGCCAGAGACTGAAGGTTGGGGTGCAGAAGTGCTCCGTCGTTCTGCGAAATGAGAGTTGGAAAACACTCCAATCTCCACGGTTCTTCGGAGGACAATTCCAGAAGAAGGGAACCAGATCTGACGGGGCCAAAAGGTGACGGGGCCAGAATCATGGTGCCGCGGCCTTGCTTGAGCTTCAGTAAGGTCTTCCCCACCAAAAGTATGGGAGGATATGCATACAGGAGGCCCTTCCCCCAATGGAGGAGAAAGGCATCCGACGCCAGTCTGCCGTGTGCCTGAAGTCTGGAACAGAACTGAGGCAGCTTATGATTGGTCTGGGAGGCGAAAAGGTCCACCGAGGGAGTGCCCCACTCTCGGAAGATCTTGGAGCGACCACTCGTGCGGTTGCACGAGTCTGCTCAGCCTGTCGGCCAGACTGTTTACGCCTGCCAGGTACGTGGATTGGAGAAGCATGCCATGCTGGCTTGCCCATCGCCACATCCTGACGACCTCCTGACACAGAGGGCGAGATCCGGTGCCCCCCTGCTTGTTGATGTAATACATTGCAACCGGATTGTCTGTCCTAATTTGAATAATCTGGAAGGACAGCCGATCCCTGAAGGACTTCAGTGTGTTCCAGACCGCTCAGAGCTCCAGGAAATTGATCTGAAGACCTTGTTCCTGGAGGGACCACACCCCTTGGGTGTGGAGTCCATTGACATGAGCTCCCCACCCCAGGAGAAATGCATCCGTCGTCAGCACTTTTTGCGGCTGAGGAATTTGGAACGGGCATCCCAGGGTCAAATTGGTCCGAATCGTCCACCAGCGCAGCGAATTGCGACAACTGATGGGCAGGCGGATGGCATCTTCTAGATTCCCTGTGGCCTGGTACCACTGGGAAGCTAGGGTCCATTGAGCAGATCTCAATACGGGAACACATGCACCCCCAGATTGCGCAGGTACGCCGCAACCACCACGAGACACTTCGTGAAAACCCGTGGTGCAGAGGCGAGCCCAAAGGGCAGCACACAATACTTGAAGTGGCGTGTCCCCAGACGGAATCGCAGATACTGTCTGTGAGCTGGCAGTATTGGGATGAGAGTATAAGCATCCTTTAAATCCAGGGAACCTAGCCAATCGTCTTTCTGAATCATGGGGAGAAGGGTGCCCAATGGATGGGGCGCATCCCCCCTGTTTTCTTTTCCACAAGGAAGTACCTGGAATAGAATCCCTGCCCTTCCTGCCCGGGTGGCACGGGCTCGACCGCATTGGCGCTGAGAAGGGCGGAGAGTTCCTCTGCAAGTACCTGCCTGTGGTGGGAGCTGAAGGATTGAGCTCCCAGTGGACAATTTGGTGGGGTGGAGACCAAATTCAGGGTGTATCCGCACCGCACTATTTGGAGAATCCACTGGTTGGAGGTTATTAGAGGCCACCTTTGGTGAAAAACTATCAACCTACCCCCGACCGGCAGCCCGTCTGGCACAGCTACTTTGATGGCGGCTATGTTCCCATGGATCCAGTCAAAAGCCCGTCCCCTGCTTTTGCTGTGGAGGTGCAGGGGGCTGCTTAGGCGCACGCTGTTGATGGGAACGAGCGCGCTGGGATTGTCCTTGTGCCTGAGGAGGCCTTCGGGCCGGCTGGTTGTACCTACACTTGCTGTAAGCGTAAGGTGCAGCCTGCCGGGCCCGGGAAAAACGTCCACCAGTGGAGGTGGATGCTGAAGGCGCCCGGTGGGAGAGCTTGTCGAGAGCGGTTTCCCGCTGGTGTAGTTGGTCCACCAACTGCTCGACCTTCTCGCCAAAAATGTTATCCCCCCGGCAAGGGACATCCGCCAGCCGCTGCTGGGTGCGGTTGTCCAGGTCAGAGGCACGGAGCCATGAGAGTCTGCGCATCACTATACCCTGGGCCGCAGCTCTGGATGCCACATCACAGGTGTCATAAATACCCCTGGACAGGAATTTTCTGCACGCCTTCAGCTGCCTGACCACCTCCTGAAAATGCCTGGACTGCTCCGGGGGGAGCTTGTCAACCAGGTCCGTCAGTTGCCGCACATTGTTCCGCATGTGGATGCTCGTGTAGAGCTGGTATGATTGGATTCTGGTCACGAGCATGGAAGAATGGTAGGCCTTCCTCCCAAACAAGTCCAGAGTGCAAGACTCCCGCCCTGGGGGCGCCGAGGCGGTATCCCTCGAACTCCTTGCCCTTTTGAAAGCAGAGTCCACGACCGCTGAGTCATGTGGCAGCTGAGGCCGCATCAACTCCGGGTCCGTGTGGACTCTGTATTGGGACTCCGCTTTCTTGGGGATGGTGGGATTAGATAAGGGCTTCAACCAGTTCCGAAGCAGTGTCTCCTTGAGGACATTGTGCAACGGTACCGTGGAAGACTCTCTAGGTGGTGATGGATAGTCGAGGACTTCGAGCATCTCCGCCCTTGGCTCATCCACGGTGACCACTGGGAAAGGAATGCTAATAGACATGTCCCGAACAAAAGAGGCGAAGGAGAGGCTCTCTGGCGGCGAGAGCTTCCTCTCCGGTGAAGGCGTGGGGTCGGAGGGAAGACCCGCAGACTCCTTGGAAGAGAAATATCTGGCGTCTTCCTCCTCCCCCCACGAGGCCTCCTCCTCGGTGTCGGACATGAGCTCTCTGAGCTCAGACCGCAACCGGGCCCGTCTCGACCCCAAGGAACCACATCCTCGACGATGGTATCGAGAGGTGGACTCCCGCGCCGGGGACGAAGCTCCCTCCCATCGACATTGATTCCACCTGAGTGGCGATCGAGACCGGTGCTGAAGACCGCATCACAGGGTCAGAGCCAGCCGGCGCTTCCGTCAACGGCACCGCGGGCACAAGCACCCCCGGTGCCGGCAAGGCCTTGCGCATCAGCCCCTCCAGGATCCCTGGGAGGATGGCTCGGAGGCACTCGTCTAGGCCCGCTGTCGGGAGAGGCTGGGGGGCCGGTGCGGGCGTCGGTGCTTGAAGCTGCCCAGGTCCAGGAGATGGTACCGGGATACACGACGACCTGCGCATTGACACCTCTTCAATAGAGGGGGAGCGCTCCTCCCGGCATTGGCGCTTCTTAGGGATCGAGTCCCTCGACGTCCCAAAGCTGCCAGTTCCATGCGCCGTGGGCGACCGATGACGGTGCTTCTTCGCAGCTTTCTTTCGATGCCTGTCATGGATGAGGAGGAGGTGGAGTCTCCGCGCCCTCTGGGGGTCGGATCCGACAGGGTTCGTCCCAAATGCCCTGAGCAGCAGGAGCGGCCGGGGCAGACTGCCCACGTGGTCGCTCACCACCGCCGTCGCTGGCAGGTTGTCGGGCCAAGGGAACCTGTACTCCTGGGGGTTGGTGCCATAGTCGGCGCCGAAGACGTCGACATCGGTACTGGTACTGAAGACCCGGCCGTCGACACCGATGCCGCCGAGGTCGACGTCGAAGGGCCGGCGCAAGTTCCAAAAAGACGGTCCCGAAGAACTCGCCTCGCCACCTGCGTTCGCTTTTTCAAGCCGAGGCACAAGGTGCACGCCTTGGAATTATGCTCCGGACCGAGGCACTGGAGACACCAAGCGTGAGGATCGGTCTGCAAGATCTGCCAGCCGCACCGACCACACTTCTTGAATCCGCTTGGGACCTTCGAGGACATCGACGGAAAAATCGCGTTGGCGATGTCAAAATCGTCGATGGTGGTGGTAAAAAGGCACCACAAAATAAAGAAGGTGGACGCACGGCCAGAAGGCCGCGACAAGGCGAAACAAAAGGAGAAAACTCGATGAAAAGGAAAGGTTTACTTTTTTTTTTTTTTTAGAAAGGGACGCGCGAACGCGCGGAAAGAGAAAAGTCAAAAGAAATCGCGGACTAGGCCGCAAATCTGTTTTCAGGGCTGACACGGAGAGGGGACACGTCTCTCTCCAGCACGGAAATCGGAAAAACTGAGTGGAAACGGTTGCGCACGGGCAGGAAGACGGCTGCGCATGTGCGGTGGGCATACCCTGCGTGCGGGACCTCCCGCGAGATGTTTCTTCCAGTTTGAGGGGCTGCCGTGGACGTCAACCCAGTCGTGAGAACAAGCAGCCTGCTTGTCCTCGGAGAATGAATTTTATCAACTTTATGCAGTTAAAAATCTGTGGTCCTTCAAAGAGTATTATTGTAAGGTTATCCATCATGGCACCTTCCCAGTTCATACTAATTCCTAAGTCCGGAAAAGACCTCTTTAGAGGTTTATCTGTACTTATCTAGATATAAAAATATTAGCCAAAGTGTTAGCTGAAAGGATTGCAGTACATGCGAAACAGGTGGGTTTTGTGCGACACAGGAACATTAATCAGGCAATACCAAAGGTTTTATTAGCGATGGCAGTGTCAGCAAACTAACCAGACTGCTTTGGAGACTGGATTGGACACTGAGTAAGTGTTTGACAGGGTCAACTGGTCATTTTTGTTTCATGCCTTACAGTGTAATGGCATACAAGGAGTTATTTACAAGCTGTGTGAACACTCTGCTAACCCAATAGTATACGTACTCCTCTTTTTACTGTCCAATGGAGTTTGAGGCAAGGTTGCCCCTTTGAAAGCATCCTTGTTTGCTCTTACTTTGAAACGCTTTTTACACATGGTAACAGTTTACCTTGCGATATCCTTCTAACACATCCTTCTGTTTTTCAAATCGCTTGAACAATTCAGAAAATGACTTTTCCATGGAATTCAAATCATCTTGCACATGCTGCTTTTCCTGCAGTATTTTCTGTATTTCTAGCTTTGCATCTTCTTTTTGCTTCTGAGAATCCTCTAAAACCCCAAAAAGAGAAAGCGATAAATTCAAATTGCTACAGTACCACACATTTATATCTATGGTATACAAGTAAATATTTTAAACACTTACCTATCATTTGTGTTACTGTACATTCAAATTCTGCAACAATTTTCCTAAACAAAAAAGTTAGCCGTTTAGTGTACACCTATAAATCAAATTTAGAAAGTCAAACGTATTGGATTATTACAGCTAATTTATCTACATGTTATAACTTCTACTAATACAAGTGGCTTAACATGAAAACCACACTACTTTATTCAACATCAAAAAAGACTAGTAAATGCTTCAGAGTATCCCGTTTCATCTTTGCAATGACAAAAGATCCAAACACATAAGAAAAAAAAAAAGTTGCACCACCATTAAAAACATACCCCATTTCTGTATATGCTATCAGAAGCCTTTCATGTTTATTTTTCCAGTGCAAAACATCTAGTTCTTTTTCCTGAACCTGAAAAGGAAATGATCAAGATTTTAACCGTTTTAAAAGATTCATAAGACCACAAAATGATCTGAGAAAGGATTTTTGACAATCTTCTAATGAAATGCCTCCATTAGTACAATGCTGATTAGCATACCTTAAGCTGAACTGCTTCTATAGCTGCATCCATATCTTTCTGGCTGAATTTCAGGACTTCAACAATAGCATCAACAGTAGGGAAAGGAAGGACTGAAGTAGATAATCTGGGTGAGGTAGAGATATCAGCAACTAAAGTAGATGGCTCCTAAGAGGAAAAAAAAAAAAAAAAGGTTTGTATAGCTGGGATAATCCAAACACATGAGTTCCTTTACTTTCACAGTATTTCTGTGAATAACCAGATGAACAGTATAAATACTAGTCAACTATTTTCATAGTATTTCTGTGAATAACCAGATGAACAGATTAACGAGTTTCAGTTCCAAAACTGCATGTTTAGCTATACAGTTCTGAACTGTGGGACTACTTTAAATATAGCGAAGATGCTTACCTGTAGCAGGTAATCTCCAAGGGCAGCAGGCCATATTATTCTCACACAGGCACGCCTTCACTGGAGTAGCCCCCACACTCTAGAATGCACTGCCTGAAAAGCTCAGCTTAACACAAGACTATCTCTACTTCAGGAAGCAGGTGAAAGCTTCAACTTAATGGAACTAACTAACATATTAGTCTCACTCGCACAAAGAGGGACACGGGCTGCACATACTGCAGCAGGACATGTTTATCCACTCCTACCCTAGCTGAGATAAACATTAAACCATCTCTGACCTCACCTAACTCTTCTTACTCTCTTACCTATCTACATATTCCATTTTTGCTTTACCCGTCACTATCAATTAAAATGTTCTATTACATATTGTGTTGACATTGTAAGTAGTATACTATGCCACACTTTGTATTTGAATATTTTTACTGCTGTAATTGCCTTTTGCTCATGTTTGATCTATTTCTTACTATACACCACCTTGAGTGAACTCCTTCAAAAAGGCAGTAAATAAATCCTAACAATGTGGGCAACACGGTCCGTATTGCCAGGTCCGGAGCTTGTAAAAAGCTTTAAGAACACGCGCCACACTCCCATTGCACACACACAAGTGCCTTCCCACCCACCACGACAGCAAGAGAGGCAACTCCAAGGGAGATGGGAGAGTATGTGAGAATGAATATATGGCCTGCTATCCTCAGAAAATACCTGCTTCATGTTCTGATGTGTATCCCCCCCCCCCCCTTTTTAATTTTACTTTTCTTTTTCTTATTTTTATCCTAATCTTGGAATTGTTTACTGTTTCTTGATTGTGAGCTCCTATTTTGCCTTGTATTGTAAATTGTTACCTGTTGCTATGTTGTGAGCTCTTGTTTACCTCTGTATTGAAAATCAATAAAAGAAAATAAACCAAAACAAAAGAAAATACTGGCTACAGGTAAGTATATTTGCTTTCTCTGAGGACAAGCAGGCCAATAATTCTCATATGTGGGATTCCCTTGCTACCAGGCTCACAAAAAACCTCCACCACTGATCAACAGAACCTCGTTATAGCAAGATTAAAATACAGATTAACCTGAAATTATATACAAACTGTGTGAGAGTGCAGCCTGGAACAGAATAAAATGGCTCGGAGGCTGGGGTTGGTCTGGACAGTACTGCAAAATTTGTTTGGTGTCTGGAATCCAGCTGTCGTGTCAATTATCTTGCTCAAAGCAGTAAGTGTGGACTGAAGACCACATCGCAGCCTTGCAAATTTCTTTAATGGATGCTGATCTCAAGTAGGCTACCAATGCAGCCATGGCTCAACACCATGAGCCTTGACATGACCCTCCAAGATCAGCCCCAGCCTGTGGGTAAGTAAAGAAATGCAATCTGCCATCCAATTGAAAATGGTGCATTTTACAATGGAAACCCCCATCCTGTTTGGGTCAAAAGAAACAAAAGGCTGGGTGGAATGTCTATGGGGCCTAGTCCACTCCACGTAAAAGGTTAATGCTCACTTGCAGTCCAAAGTGTGGAATGCACTCTTGCCAGGATGGGCATGAGGTCTGGGAAAGAAAATTAGCAGGACAATCAACTGGTTCAAACAGAACTCCAACAACCTTAGGCAACAACTTAAGGTGTGTGCAGAGAACTACTCTGTTGTGAGTAAACTTAGTATAAAGGTGCATCCACTACTAAGGCCTGAAGCTCACCACCCTGCAAGCTAAAGTAACCACCACCAAAAGTATGACCTTCCAGGTCAAGTACTTCAGATGACAGGAAACCAGTGACTCAAAAGGAGCTTTCATCAGCTGGGTGAGAACAATGTTGAAGTCTCATGACACAGGTGGAGGTTTGACAGGGGCCTTTGTCAAAAGTAAACCTCTAATGAAGAGAGCAACTAGAGGCTGTCCAGAGATGTGCTTACTCTCTACACGATAAGCACTAATTGCAACATGGTGATCCCTTACTGAGTTGATCTTGAGGCCAGACTTGAAAGGGTGTAGAAGATATTCAAGCAGGGTCTGAAAAGGGCAGGAAATGGGATCTAGGGCTTTGCCCTCATACCAGATGACCAACCTCCTCCATTTGAAAGAGTAACATCATACTCTGAGGAGCCAGTCGTCTAGGTACGGGTGAACCCGGATACCCTCTCGCCTGAGAAAAGCAGCTACTACCACCATAACCTTTGAGAAGGTTCGGGGAGCTGTGGCGAGGCCAAAAGGCAAGGCCCGAAACTGGAAATGTTTTTCCATCACCGCAAACCGCAGAAACCTCTGGTGCGGGGGCCAAATAGGAATCTGCAAGTAAGCGTCTTTCAGGTCCAGAGACGTGAAAATCTCTCCTGGCTGTACCGCCGCAATGACAGAGTGCAGGGTTTCCATGTAAAAATTCCGCACTCTCAGGGACTTGTTGACTTCTTTTAAGTCTAGGATGGGCTAAAAAGACCCTCCTTTTCCCGGCACCACAAAGTAAATGGAGTAACTGCCAGAGCCGTGTTCGGTGGCAGGCACCGGGGACACCGCCCCTATGTGAATCAAGCCTTGCAAGGTCTCCTCTACCGCCGCCCTTTTGGCGGCAGAACTGCATCGGGACTCCACAAACACGTCTCTTATCGGGGCACTGAATTCTATTTTGTAGCCATCTCTGATCAGGTCCAAAACCCACTGATCTGAGGAAATCTTGGCCCACTCCTCGAGAAAGAGGGAAAGTCATCCTCCTATTACAGGAATCGAGGAGGGGGCCAGCGCACCATCATTAAGAGGGTCGCCCTTGGACTC
Organism: Microcaecilia unicolor; assembly: GCF_901765095.1. Taxonomy (NCBI): domain Eukaryota; kingdom Metazoa; phylum Chordata; class Amphibia; order Gymnophiona; family Siphonopidae; genus Microcaecilia; species Microcaecilia unicolor. Next base: position 485,005,378 of record NC_044032.1, on the reverse strand, counting down.
CAGGCCTTGAGCCGGTCGCTGCAGAATGCTTGTCTGAGCGAAAGGAGTACCTCAGCTGAAAGCGGGCACGAGAAGTGAACCCAGCAGAATGCCCCAGGTGGTACCTTCTAGCTTCACGGAAGCGAGGTATGTAAGAGGAGGGAACCGCCTGACCCTTGGAAGAAGGCCGCGGCCTATTCTCGGCTAAGCGCTGGGTTTAGCATCCCCCAGGCCTTTAACAATGTTTTCCACCTCCTCACCAAATAGAACGCCTTTAAAGGGCAACTTCACCAACCTTTGCTTAGAGGCCATGTCACCCGCCCAATGCCATAGCCAAAGAAGGCGGCAAGCCGCCACCGCCACAGCCATCTGCTTAGCCGAAGCTCTGACCAGATCATAAAGGGCGTCATCCAAGAAGGACAAGGCAGACTCCATCCGCGGTGCCACCTCCGCAAGGGGCTCCGCTCCATCTCCGGGCTGTTCCACTGCTTGTTGTAACCAAACGAGGCAGGCTCGGGCAGCGTAGCAGCTGCATGCAGACGCCTGTAAGGATAGGCCTGAAATATCAAAGGACCGTTTCATAGCCGATTCTAGGCGTCAGTCCTGCATGTCCTCAGGGCAACTCCTCTTTCCACTGGGAGGGTAGTTTTCTTTGTCACAGCCGTGACCAGGGCATCCACTTTAGGCACTGCTAGGCACGCCAAATGCTCCTCACTTAGAGGGTATAATTGTCCCATAGCCCTGGCGTCTTTCAAAGGCCCCTAGGGGTCAGCCCATCGAGCCGTGATAAGCTCTTGGACGGAGTCATGCAAAGGAAGGGCTCGAGCAGGCTTCTTAGTACTTGCCATCCTCGGATTACCAGAGAAGGCTTCGGCACTCACAGGATCTTCAATAGAGAGGGCCTGAAATGCATTAGAAATAAGCGCTGGCAGCTCATCGCGGTGGAAAATCCTCACTGCGGAAGGATTATCTGGATCCAGTGGCAATCCTGCACCTTCCTCTGGCTCTCCAGACCACGAGGGCCTGCCAGACCCCTCAGACTCCTCACATCCCGACCACGGGGACGGGGGTGCACCACTCTCTGAAGGGGAATCCACCCTTCTGCGCTTGCCCTGCGACCATCTGTCAGGGGAAAACGCACCTGACGGCAATTCAAGGCCGGGCTCTGCTGGAGGGGACACAGGCAGCCGGACCGATTGAGACCCCTGCGGGAGAGCTCTTTTTAACATAAATACTTTATGCAGCAGCAAAACAAACTCAGGGGAGAATGGCTCACCCTGGACTCCCGGTTCCAGTACGGGGGCAATGGTTCTCATAATAGCCTCCATACGAGGCTCCCCTCCAGGCTCAAACCCCTCCGCCTCTGCGGGGGTCGCACCATGCTGTTCCAAAATGGTGCCCCGCTGCCAGCTCCACGGAGCGGGAAGAAACCTCACTCGCCATGCTCGGGCCGGCTCTAACGTCAGAAGAGCACGATTTACAGAGCCCTGCTGCTGATCTGCGCTTGCCACAACGGGAACAGCGCTTAACAACCTCCGCAGCCATCGCTGAAAACAGCAGGAAATTCAAAATGGTGGATTCGCGCCAAAATCATCCCAAACGCGGGACCTCCCCGGAGGAGCTACAAAATGCTATTACCTCCCCGGATCGAGTCCACAGAGCTCCGATCCACTGCACAATCAGAAGAAAACCTCTTTTCTGGGATCGCTGCGCTACAGTGCGACGCAACTTTTTTTTTTTTTTTAACGCTGTGAGGAAAGTCAGAGGCAACAGCGCAAGAAGCAAATTTTTCCACTCCGGAGGATCAGTCGCGTGGGAAAGGCAGTGAAAGGGCGAACCTATGTGCCTGAATCCACAGCATGGGCAAAGACAGGGACAGGGCTAGCCTATGTGTCTACATCCACATCGGGGGCCGGGTAAGGCAGGGAAAGAGCTAACCTATGTGTCTTTAAAGTGGGCACCACCAGCCACATCACCCCTGCTACAACTGGCAACAGCACAGGAGCCACCCCAGGCAGATTTTCTGAAGGAGATGAATAAGCTGCAGCCACCCTGCTGGGGAGATAGAGTATACTGAAGAGGCAGATGGAGCTAGCTGGCCATGAGGCACTAATGGTTTTTCAGTGCTCTCTATATCCCCCTGCTGGTTGATGGCCACTACCCACTTGTAATGGATTCATCTGCTTGATGACAAGGAAAGATAAACTTATTGAATGACAAGTGTTTGTGGCACTAAGTCCTCTGGTTTTATGAAAGAAAAATGCCCATACTGAACAGCAAGTCTCCTTGAATTTGAACAAGAAAACTTAGCTCAAAGTACCTGAGCAAATTGTGAACTTGAGGGAACATATTGCTACTGTAAGAATTTATTTTCCATTAGCATTAATACAAGAGAATATGACTCCAATTAAAGCTGAAAGAAAATGGCTGTTTTGAAGGTGTTGAGCTGCTCTCATGGCCACTGAGTCTGACTTTCCTGTTCAATACAAAGAGTACTTCCAAAACTGTAAACTAAGCCACCATTTGAGCATGATGCTGGTCCATTTCAGAGGTTAGTTTTATGTATTCTGTCACCCCCCACCCAAAAGAAGGCTCAATGTATTTTGTTCCAATTTCATAATTTTGATGTCAAAACGTAACAAAGTAAAAAGGAAACTGGTAAAGATAGGGAAAACACAGGAGGAAACCTGTCTTTTGTAAACTTCTTAGACAACTGTACTGATGGGCATTTTATCAAAGTGACTAGTGACAGCAAGCTGAATTAGGAAATCTGGGGACGAAACGGACTCCATTAATTTTGTTAGCACAACTGTTCCAGGTGTAGGATGTATAGATGTGGTGAATGAATTAGTGTGATGCTTACTGAAATGGTGAAAGTGCCTAGTAGATCTAATCCTTTTGGTTTTTCTTCATTTTGAAAAGGCTCTACATGCACAGTATTTTCAATTTCAGATTCCAATGGCCCAGAACTATAAAAACAAAACAGAAGTTAGTTCATTCACAGCTACTACAGCTTTACAGATTACATTTTCTCCACATTTTGTTAAACAAAAATCTCATACATACCAACTTTTAAGAGACACATTAGTCAGACAAATATTTGTTTCCTGTACACCAGTGTGTGTTTTTCTGGGGCTCTCTCTCAGCAAAGGATCAAATTTCAAATAGAGAGACTGTTTCCTCAAAGCAGACTCTTTAAACTAGGAAAATAAGCAGTAAATTTAAAGTCACAGATTTAAAACAACATTTGACAATTTAGCCTTATATAAAGGGATTGTTTTAAACAGCTATACACACTGAAAACACTTACTGAAGAAGATCCAAATTGCTCCAGATAGTCTATCTCTATTGGTTGGCACAGTCCTTCAACTGGAAAGAAAAAAAGCAAACTTGTTCCATCAGAATTTAAATCACAATTGTTTTAACACATTTAAAAAAAAAGCTACAATTTCCATTTGGCAGATTTTTTTAAACAGTTTAATTTGATTCTTATTAGAAATTAAGTCCAATATCTAAGTGGTTACTGTGGTTGACAAGCTGCATTTCTTGAGGACAGTTAAAACATATAGAGGGCAAAGGTCAGAAGAATCTCATAGCAAACAACACAGATCTGGCCTTACATTCTGCAGCAGGTTTGAAGTCCATTTCAAAGATTGATATATCAGCATATGAACCCGGTTTCACTGCAGCTTTATGTTCATCCAGTTCATCCTCAACAGCTTTTCTATCACTGACTGAAGTCAGGTTGCCTCTGCTGGATGAAAGGTCTAATGGATTCAGTTCTTGTCCCTAAAAGCAGGAAAGATATTTAAAAAAAAAAAAAAAAAAAAAAGATAACGATTAAATTGCAGCACTATATCTAATCTGCATTTTTGCCTAGCAATAATGGTAGGACCAGGTTTACATCAAGCTTGGATGCTAAAAATTAGCAACTTCACTAGCCATAAAGCTTCTCTGCATCAGTGCAAACTACAAAAAAGCACTGCAATGACATAAGTGATGCCTAGTATCTATTTCACCCAATTACAACTGAAACCGCTTTGCAGTATATGCCCTCACTTTCTCAGGCTAAAAAAATGTTTCAGGATTCAACTGCAATTTCCCCCCACTTGTACAATAGAATAGCTGTGCTAGTCTTGAACATTTACGAGTGCAATTGGGTAGCTCCTAATCTTATAAGGACCTGGAATGTGATACAATGGCTTTGTGTAACCAAAAAAGCATCTTAGTGATTATGACAACATACTAATGTTTAGAACTTGAACTTTACTCTCACTAGGCCATTTCTAGGCATCAACACATGGCCATCAGTAAATTACTTTGAGCAAAGGGAAAATTAGGTTCTTACCTTGGTAATTTTCTTTCCTTTAGTCACAGCAGATGAATCCATTACGAATGGGTTGTGTCCACCTATCAGCAGGGGGAGATAGAGAACACTGAAAAACCATAGTGCCTCTAGGCCAGCTAGCTCCATCTGCCTCTCAGTATTTTGAAGCTTCCAAAGCAGTGTTAAACCGCAAAGTAGAATAACATGAACTTTCCTCACAGTGAACCAACGCCCCAGAACAGGAGCAATAACACAAAGGAGGGACGAACTCAACCTCCTGTAGTAGAACAGAAATCCTGAAGACTGTTTTCTAACTTCTCCCAATGAGGGAACATATCTGCAGGAAAAAGAACACAAAACAGAGTCAATCAGGGAGGGATCATGGATTCATCTGCTGTGACTAAAGGAAAGAAAATTACCAAGGTAAGAACCTAATTTTCCCTTCCTTGTCATCAGCAGCAGATGAATCCATTACGAGTGGGATGTATCAAAGCAATCCCTAGATAGGGCGGGAACAAGCCACACCACGCGCAAGTACTTGTGCTCCAAAAAAACGCGTCCTTATTGGCAGCCACACCCAGCCTGTAATGACGGGCAAAAGAGAGCATAGAAGCCCAAGTAGCTGCACTACATATCTCTTGAAGAGAGAGTGCTCCCGTCTCAGCCCAAGAGGAGGAAATCACTCTTGTGGAATGTGCCTTAAAGGCATCAGGCGGAGGCCAGCCAGATAGCAGATATGCAGAAAAAATGGCTTCCTTAAGCCAACAGGCTACAGTGGCTTTAGACGCTGGAGACCATCTGCGAGGACCTGACAACAATACGAAAAGGTGATCAGAGGTTCTGAAAGCATTTGACATCTGCAGATACTGCAACAGAGCCCTGCGCACATCCAGAAGGTGCAACTGCCCAAAAGATTTGGGGAAACTCCTCTTTAGAAAAGGAGGGCAGGAAAATAGGCTGGTTTAGGTGAAGCACTGAAACCACCTTATGCAGGAAGGAAGGCACAGTAAGTACCGTAACTCCGGACTCTGAGAATTGAAGAAATGGGTCTCGACAGGACAGCGCCTCGAGCTCAGACACCCATCTCGCCGATGTAATGGCCACCAAAAAGACTGTCTTTAGAGTCACATCCTTCTCCAAAGCTCGCCTCAGCAGCTCAAAGGGCGAACACTGACGAGCCTTTAATACTAGCCCCAGGTTCCAAGCTGGACAAGGGGCCCGCATGGGAGGCCGGAGCCGAAACACCCCTCTAAGAAACCGTGCAATGTCCTGATGCGCAGTCAGGGAGAGGCCCGAGATCTTCCCCCGAAAACAAGCCAACGTGCCACTTGAACACGCAGGGAATTATAGGCCAAGCCTTTTTGTACACCATCCTGCAAAAAGTCAAGTATCGGCGACACAGAAGCCCGCATGGGTGTGATCGCTTTAGAAGCACACCAAGCCTCAAACTGGCGCCATATCCGAGCATAGGCCACGGAAGTGGAATGCTTGCGGGCCTGCAAGAGAGTGGAGATGACCTTGTTAGAATAGCCCTTGTCTCTCAATTGCGCCCTCTCAATAGCCATGTCGTAAGACCAAAGCGGCATGGATCCTCCATGGTCACCGGGCCCTGCGTCAACAGGTTCGGTACCAGAGGCAAAGGAAGGGGAGCCTCCACCAGCATCCACCAGAGGTCCGCATACCATGGCCGCCTGGGCCAATCCGGGGCAATAAGGATCACCACTCCTTGATGCAGCCGAATTCGCAGGAGGAGTCACCCTATTAAGGGCCAAGGAGGGAACACATACAGGAGGCCCAGAGGCCAGGGTTCAGCCAAGGCATCCAACCCCGCCGAGCGAGGATCTCTCCGTCTGCTGAAAAAGGACAGGACTTTGGCATTTGTGCTTGAGGCCATAAGATCCGCAGGGTCGATTTGATACCTGCTTAGAAAAAGAGCCTGCACATTGCTCTGACCTGCTATGTGAGCTGCTGACAGAAGCTGCAGATGTAGCTTGGCCCAGTGACATATCTGAGCGGCCTCTGCGGCCAGTGCATGGCACTGAGTGCCGCCTTGACAATTTATGTAAGCCACTGCTGTCGTGTTGTCCGACAGAACTCTAACAGCCAGTCCCTCCAGAGTCATGTGAAAGGCCAGAAGAGCCTGGAATATCAGTCTCAGTTCCAAGCGATTGATGGACCACCCCGTTTCCTCGGGTGTCCACAGACCCTGGGCTCGCGGGCGAGGCATCCTCAGGAGCAGATGGACCTGGTTCTGAAGCTTGCACTGCCTTTGCTCGGGTAGGAATACATACCCCAAGGCTGTGTCGAACCAGACCCCCCAAATATTCTAGAGATTGAGAGGGGGGTCAGGTGACTTTTGGCTATATTGACGACCCAGCCCAGAGATTGCAGTACTGAGACCATTCTGGCTGTTACGTGACGACTCTCTTCTGCAGAGTCCGCTCTGATGAGCCAGTCGTCGAGGTACGGGTGAACCCGGATACCCTCTCACCTGAGAAAGGCAGCTACCACCATTACCTTGGAAAAGGTTTGGGGAGCTGTGGCGAGGCCAAAAGGCAAGGCCCGAAACTGGAAATGTTTTCCCACCACCACAAACCGGAGGAACCGTTGGTGCGGGGGCCTTATAGGAATGTGCAAGTAAGCTTCTTTCAGGTGCAGAGATGTGAGGAACTCTCCTGGCTGAACCGCCGCAATGACGGAGCGCAGGGTTTCCATGTAAAAATACCGCACTCTTAGTAACTCATTGACTTTCTTTAAGTCGAGAATGGGCCGATAAGACCCGCCTTTTCGCGGCACCACAAAATAAATGGAATAACGACCGCAGCCGTGTTTGGCGGGAGACAGGGATCACCGCTCCGAAGTGTAACAAGACCTGTAAGGTCTCCTCTACCGCCGCCTGTTTTGACGGCAGTGCTGCATCGGGACTCCACAAACACATCTCTCACCGGGGCACCGAATTCCAACCGGTAACCTTCTCTGATCAGGTCCAGGACCCACTGATCTGAGGTAATCTTGGTCCACTCCTCAAGAAAGAGGGAAAGGCGTCCTCCTACAGCTGTAAAGGAGGAGTGGACCGGCGTCCCATCATTGTGGAGGACGGCCCTTAACTCCTGGCCTTGAGCCTGCCGCTGCGGAACGTTTGTCCGAGCGAAAGGAGTTCCTCTGCTGAAAACGGGCACGCTGAGTAAACCTAGCAGAGCACCCTGGGCGATACCTTCAAGCTTCACGGAAGCGAGGTCTGGAGGAGGAGGGAACCACCTGACCCTTGGAAGGTCGCGGCCTATCCTCAGGTAACCTCTGGGGTTTAGCATCCCCCATGTCTTTAACAATCTTCTCTAACTCCTCTCCAAATAACAGAAAGCCCCGAAAGGGTAACTTCACCAGCCTTTGCTTACAGGCCATGTCAGCCGCCCAATGCCTTAGCCATAGAAGTCAGTAGGCGGACACCACCACAGACATCTGTTTAGCCGAAGCTCTGACCAGATCATAAAGGGCGTCAGCTAAAAATGACAAGGCCGACTCCATTCACGGTGCAATGTCAGCGAGGGACTCCACACCATCCACAGGCTGTTCCACTGCCTGTTGTAACCAAGAGAGGCAGGCTGGAACAGCATAAGAACTGCACACAGACGCCCTTAAGGCCAGGCCCGAAATCTCAAAGGACCGTTCTAGCGCTGATTCCAGCCGCCGGTCCTGAATGTCCTTCAGAGTGACCCCTACCTCTACTGGGAGGGTGGTCTTTTTTCGTCACCGCCGTGACTAAGGCATCCACTTTAGGCATCCCAAAATGGGCCAAGTGCTCCTCACTCAGAGGGTAAAGATGCCCCATCCACTTTCAAGGGCCCCTCAGGGTCAGCCCATTGAGCAGAAATAAGCTCTTGGATGGAGTCATGCAAAGGAAAGGCTCGAGCAGGCTTCTTAGTACTCACCATCCTCGGATTACCAGAGAAGGCCTCGCCTTTATCAGGATCATCAATAGAGAGGGCCTGTAAGGCATCGGAGATAAGTGCTGGCAGCTCATCGTGGTGGAAAATCCGAACCGCAGTGGGATCATCCAGATCCAGTATCAAACCAGCACCTTCCTCTGGCTCCTCAGACCACGAAGGCCTGCCAGATCCCTCAGAGTCCCCACAGCCCGACCACAGGGGGGAAAGGGGGGAGCGCCACTCTCTGATGGGGAATTTACCCGTCTATGCTTAGCGTGCATCCAACGCTCAGGGGAATCCACGTCTGATACCAGCCCCGGGCCATCATCAGTCGGAGGGAGACCAGGTAGCAACGCAGTGTCAGACACCTGCAGCAGAGCTCTTTTCAGCATGAAGGCTTTATGTAAAATAAGCACAAACTCGGGGGAGAAAAACTCACCCTGACCTCCCGTCTCCGAATTAGGAGCCACGGGGAACGGAGCTCCTCTGGTAGCCTCGGCCTGAGGCGCCCCTCTGCTCTCAGACTCCTCTGCAACCGCGGGGGTCGAGCCATGCGGCGCTTCCAAGATGGCGCCCGCTGCCAGCTCCGAGTGGAAAGAATCATCGCTCGCCATGCTCGTACTGGCTCTACCGTCTAAACAGCACGTTTTACAGAGCCCCGCTGCTGATTTGCGCTTGCCACAACGGGAACAGCGCTTAACTCCCTCAGCAGCAATCGCCGAAAAACGGCGGAATAAAATTCAAAATGACGGCTTCGCACCAAAATCACCCCGATCGGAATGCCGTCTGCAGGCCCTCCCTGGAGGGGCTGAGTATTGCTCTTACCTCAAAGGACCGAGTCCACGAGCTCCAGTTACGCTGCACAGTCAGGAAAAGCCTCAGAAATAGCAACGCTGTCAAAGCGTGATTTTTTTTTTTTTAATGCTGTGAGGAAAGTTGGAGGCAAACAGCTAGAGGTACTCCGGAGGCAGAAGAGGGTGGGAAAGGCAGGGAAAGTGCGAACCTATATGTCTGCATCCACATAGGGGGAAGGGTAAGGCAGGGAAAGGGCGAACCTATGTGCCTTTAAAGTGGGCTCCACTTAGCCACAACACCCCTGCTACAACTGGCAAAAGCACAGGAGCCATCCCAGGCAGAATATTCAAGGAGCTTTACAAGCTGCGTCCAACCCTGCTGGGAGATAAGAGAAATACTGAGAGGCAGATGGAGTAAGCCGTCCTAGAGGCACTATGGTTTTCAGTGTTCTCTCCCCTGCTGGTAGGTGGACATAACCCATTCGTAATGGATTCATCTGCTGCTGATGACAAGGAAGGAGGGCAGATACCTTTGATTCAATTTGTCTTGTATGCTGCTGTATCGAACAGTTTTATTACATGCTATACTGCACCAAAACGGAACACTCAACTAAAGCCACATACATTACACAACTTAAGCCAGATACATTCACAAAAACAGATCACAGAGACAATTAATGATCAGCTTATGCCAGATACATTCTTTGTCTCTGCAATTTGAACTGTAGACATGGCCAATGGATGGACAGCCACCTAAATGGAATGCTAGCCTCCAGTGATAACGTTGCACTGCAAGTCCCTATTTGTTGATGTAAGTCACTGATATGAGCATTGTCACCTGATCACCTTCCCTCATAACATAGGAAGGAACAAGATCAGCACTAAGCAAATGGCCCTCTCATTGACAAGTAAATGAGAGATGAAGGCGCTTCCAATTATGACAGTGGGCCCTGTGCAAGCCTCCACAGACAATGAACTCCCCAGCCCAGAAGGCTCTCACTGGTAGTCACCATCACCCACTTCAGACAGCCCAGAGATACCCCTTTGAGCAGGTAGCTGGGACAGTCCCACCAAAACCACCTCTGGTGAAACAGCAGAAAGTGGAAGATGGCTGTCAAAATCTGAGACCATAGGGCCCAATAGCAGCACTCACCCAGGCCGCCATCTCGAGCTCTAGGTTTTAATTCCCCAGATGCAGGGGACTCTATGCACAAAGCTCTGAGTATGTAACTTCACCATGTGGCCTTCAGGGATAACATGGTTCCCCCCCTAAGTATCGCATCACATCCTAAGGTACACCAAGTACCAGATTTGGTATAATTCATCACCCAGCCAAGCCAAGAGATGAATCACTCTGCCCATAGCTGTGAGTAGAGAATGACATGGGGACCCGCAGTAACCATAGGGATGGGGACAGTGCTTGCAGGGATGGGGCGGGGACACTGTCTCCGTGTCATTCTCTAGCTGAGAGTCTGCATTCGAGCTGTCCAAGTAGTGATGCACCTGGATCCCCTATTTGTGTCCAACAGAGCTCCAATGAACTCCAATTCTGTACTAGGATAAGATGGGACTTGGGATGATTACAAACCCAGTAGTTCTAGCAGTTGAATAGTCATCCGCATGGGCTGCAGAGCCCCTGCCTCCAAGGTGCTCTTTACCAGCCAATTGTCGAGATAAGGGAACACATGCACTCACAGTCTGCGTAGTGATACTGCAACAACTGCCAGGCACTTTGTGAAGACCCTGGACGCAGATGGTAGGCCAAAGGGCAGTACACGGTACTGAAAGTGCTGAGTTCCCAGCCGGAATCGAATATGCTTCCTGTGAGCTGGGAGTATCGAGATGTGAGTATGGGCATCCTTTAAGTCCAGAGAGCATAGCCAATCGTTTTCCTGAATCATGGGAAGAAGGGTGCCCAGGGAAACCATCCTGAACTTTTCTCGGACTAGGAATTTGTTCAGGGCCCTTAGGTCTAGGATGGGACGCATTCCCCCCTCCCCCCATTTTCTTTTGCCAAGAAAGTACATGGAATAGAATCCCAGCCCTTCTTCCATGGGTGGAAAGGGTTCAACCTCATTGGCCTTTAGAAGGGCGGAGATTTCCTCTGCAAGTACCTGCTTATGCTGGGAGCTGAAAGACTGAGCTCCCGGTGGGCAATTTGGATGCTTGGAGACCAGATTGAGAGTGTATCCTAACCGGACTATTTGAAGAACCCACCTGTCGGAGGTTATAAGAGTGGCCAATATTTTTATAACGTTTGTGATAAAGATGAAGCACCAACATTGTTGAGACCTCTGCACTGCCTGGTTCCCTGACAAAGACAATCAAAACGGGACCGTAGGAATCAGTGCATTATCCAGAGGATAACATGGCAAGATAAGTGCAATCAATTGACTGGCGTTTTTTTGAAGACATTTGATGTTTATTTTGAAAGGGATTTAAATTGAAAGCAAAAATTAAAAAAAAAACTTTATTGAAAACATTATCGAGAGTTTTTTAGTCTGTGATGACTTTTTCTACGTGCAATTATCTATTGGTGTTAGCAGTGGTGATCTGGAGGTTATAAGAGGCCACCTTTGGTGAAAAAATATTAACCTCCCCCTGACCGGCAAGCCGTCTGGCACGGACACTTGTTCCGAGGCTATGCTGCACTAGAGACAGTCAAAAGTCCGTCCCTTGCTTTTGCTGGGGAGCCCTAGGGGCCTTAGGCGCACGGTGTTGATAGGAACGCGCATGCTGGGACTGAGCCTGAACCGACTGCCGAGAAGCAGGAGTGTACCTACGCCTATTATAAGAGTAGAGAGCACTCCTCCTCCCTCCAAAACACCTCCTGGATGAGGAAGTGGTAGCAGAAGACGCCCGGCGGGAGAGAGAATACATAGTATCATGGTGCTTTTTTGATCTAATCGCCCATGTCCTCTACCTACTCTCCAAAAAGATTCTGAGAGCAGAGTCCACCACCATGGAATCGTGAGAAAGTTGGGCCTTCACCATTACAGTGTCTCCATGGACTCTGTACTGGGACTCAGATTTTTTGGGGACCACTGGGTTAGAAAGAGGGCACGACGAAGTCCGCATGAGCACTTCCCTCAGTGTATTATGCAAGGGGGCCGCTGCAACCTCAGCAGGCGGAGAAGGATAATCCAAGACCTCAAGCATCTCGGCCCTGGGCTCATCCACAACCTCCATAGGGAATGAAATGTCCTTAGACATTTCCCGAACAAAAGATGAGACTCTCAGGTGGAGACATCCTACTTTCAATTGGCAGAATAGGATCAGAGGGAACTCCATACGAGTCTTCCTCCGAAAAGTATCTGGGGTCTTCCTTCTCTTCCCACGAGCGCTCCTCATCGGTACTGGACAAAAGCTCCCTAAGAGCAGCCCGAACCGGAGCCTGTCTTGACGTCGAGGATCGACGACCTCGTGGGGGTTGTCGAGAAGTCGACCCCTGCGTGGACTCCGACGAAGCTTCCTCCGCAGACATCAAGGGGGAATCGACCCGGGTGGCAGTCGACGCCAGTTCTGCAAGCGGCACCGAGGACGGGGACCGCACCATAGGCGATGGCCCAGATGCCGCCACCGCAGTCGGTACAGAAGGCGCAAGCACCCCCGACACAGAGGTAGATTGGCGAAGCAACCCTTCCAGAAGCTCCAGAAGAAGGGCCCTGATGCGCACGTCGAGAGCTTCCATCAGAAAAGACTGAGGCCGGTGCAGGAGTCAGTTGCAGAATCTCAGGGGGCTCGAGAGCCTGTACCAGGCTGCCAGATGACCGACGCATCGGCACTTCTTGTATGGAGGGTGAGCGGTCCTCCCGGCGTCAACGCTTCTCGGGTGCTGACTCCCTCGGCTCCCCGGAGCGCTCGCTACCATGCATGGAAGGAGAATGATGACGGTGCTTCTTAGCCTTCGCTCAACGCCCGTCATCGAGACTCATCGGTACCGAAGAGGACGTGGAATCCTCGCGCCTCCTCGGGGCCGGGTCTGATAAAGGTCAGTCCCGGGGGGGCCTGCATAGCAGTAGGCCTCGACATAGGTGGAGACCCACTCAATGCGGTCGCTCGGCAGCCATTACCTGGACTCTTGATGTCACTGCTTCCCTCGATGCTGACCTCAAAGGACCGGACCGATCAGGAAAAAAAAATGTTTCTCACGCTGAGCCTCCCGAGCCACTTGGGTCCGTTTTTTCATCAGAAGACACAGTTTACAGGCAACCGGCCGGGTCCAAGGCACTGGAGACACACCACCCGAGATGGTCCGATTGCAGCGAGTACAACACTTGAAGCCGCTTGGAATCTTCGATGACATGGACGGGAAAACAGCGGCAGCGAAATTAAACGACTCGATGGTTCCAACAAAAAGGGCACGAAAAAGGGAAAAAAGAACCCGACCGAGCAGCCTAAGGGCGGTCGCTATGGAAAAATCAAGATAACTTAAAAGAGGTGGAAAAAAAAGCTAGAAAGTAAAGGAAAAAAAGGTTTTGGTTTTTTTTTTTTTTATATTGAAGATAAAGTCAGCTGAAAAAAGTAAAGAGGGAAGCGGTAAAACGAGTACCTGGGTCTCCTGAGCCAGAAGAAAACGCCGCTGAACAAAAGCGTGATTCTCCAATCGCGGATCAAATGAAACTAAGTGCACGCTCGCATCGCGGGAAGCCATTCGTGCATGTGCGGTGTGTTCTGCCAGCACGACAGAGCGTTCTGGAGACTTCTTTTGCTTTGAAGTTTTTGTTCCTCTCTCCTGGGCCATCGCGGAGGACGACCCATCAGTGAGAATATTGAGCCTGCTTGTCCTTGGAAAAAGGCAGAAACCACCAAAGAAAAAAAGTTGGGACCAGGCACACTGCCTCACCTATAGGAAACTTCTGTAAGCACTGGACAGATCAAAATCTGGAAGTCCAAAACCCCACCTGGGCTGATGCCCATATCTGAAGAAACCAGGCCGTCATGTAGCGTCAGGAGCCATCAATAAAAGGGCACTCTGGACTCATCCGGAAAAATGGATAGACTGACCTCAGGAAGACACAGAGTCTTAATATACCTACATCTGCCACGAACCATGCAAAGTCCCAACCACATAGCAACTGTCCTGAAAACATGTGCTCAACCAGCCGCTGCTTGAAGCTGCACCTCTGTCCAGGGCAGAATCACAGAATGATGAGTGTGATCGCAAGAGACAGCTGCTCAGTCGATGCCTGAAGCGAATCAAACAAGGACTCTGCCAAAATGCCAGCCTCGACTTACAGCCAACACATGCCGTAGGAGGGTGGCCAGATTCCCTAAAGAGATCCGAACTCTGTCACCTTGTTGAACAAAAGAAAGATTTGTTGAATAAAAGTATGAAAAATGCGGAGTGGAAGGCTCCATGATTACAACAAGCTGGTTTAACACTAACCCTCCTGAGGCATGAGAAATTTGACGGACATTAAACATTAGCCAAAGGCAGGCTCCAGAAAGTCTGTGGACTAAAAAGTAGGGGGGTAATAGAAAGCAGATGTTCTGCACATGATTAACAGTTTGTGGTATTCTGAGACTTGCACAGGAATGTTGTATGAGAGAATTAGTCAGAGGCCCGGTATAAAACTAGAGGGAAAACAAGGAGGAAGCAAGCATTTTGAATTTCTCTTTGTCTGTCTATAGCATTGCTTTAAGCACTCTGATTTCTCTCTCTGCTGTACATTGCTTTGTTTTTAATCATTCATTCTGACTTGTATATTGCTTATCAAGAAATGCTTCCTGACTACCCCTATTGATGGTAATCAGTAATTTAGTTTGTACACTAAACAAATGAGTAAACTTTTTATATTAAATATCGTCTAGCCTTCTCTACAAAAGTGGCGGCATTCTTTTCTTCAAAGTGGCGAGCCAGCCAGGAGTAGGCCGCAAACGGAAAAGAGAAGGCGAGACGAAGGACAAATTAAGTGTGTGTTGTTAATGAAGTTTTTTACAGGATTTTGAGAGAGCAAGCGTTGTTTACGCCTGATTACTGTGTACCACTGAAGTGGGATTGATCAAACTATTGACGTGGACATACAGGTGATAACTCCTGGGCTTGCTAAAAAGAGAAATAAGAAGACGCGTAAGTAAGCTTACATTGTGGACGTATTAGTGGTATTTGTTTAGCTTTGTAGTTTTCTGTTTTGTATATTTTCTTGGTTTAGGTGCAGTAGTATATTTTTGTAGGTTGTGGCTCTATAGGAGAAATTGTAATAGTCAGAATAAAATGAAAGGGAAAGGGGCAGATAAGAAAGAAAAGCCTCCTGTATATGCTATGTATTTAGATTTAGATAGTTCAAAAAAATGCACCCCTTTGCAGCATGTCATAGAATTATTCCCATTAGAAAAAAAACAGATTGAAAAAATACATGAGAAATGGGTCAAATATGAAGGAAAAGATTCTGTTTTGAGCTGGTCTCAGGATGGATCGTTTGATCGTCCAAAATTATTATCTCTCCTGAGATACTTACAAGAAAATAAAAATAAGCAGAAGAAAAGTTTAGAACAACATCTTACAATTTGGAATTTATTTTCTTTAGCAGCAGATCTGTTTTATGCTGATGTAGATAGGGTACAACAAGAGGCAGAAATGTACAAAAGAAATAATCCTCCTCCTTATGATTCTGGCTGTAATACAAGGAGAGAGACTTTATGCCCTGTAAGGGATACAGGATGGGAGAAGGAACAAAAGCGCCCTGTGCCATGCGCTGGGTATTCGGCTCTTGATGACCCCCCCAGTGATTCAGAAAGTGAAAAGGGAGGGGATAATGAATTAGATGGGAGAGAACAGGCAACAGCAGGAACTCAATTAACTATTGGGGATTTTAAAGCTCTGTGTGCAGCATCGGGCGTAGGAAATATTAAGGCTGCTCTTTCTGCAGCGCTATTGATGTGGTGTTTAACTTTTCAGTCCTGTAGAGTGAAGGAAGGCCATCTGTTTTTGATTTCTCGGGTGTCTGGCTGTTGCTAAGCTAGGTTAGACAGGTCAGGAAGAACTGAAATTTTCTTTGTTCCTTTTAAAAGATTTTAGATTAGATTTAAATAAGTTTGATTTTGTCTTATAAGGTGATCTCTGTTTATTTTAAAAATATGTGTTATTCTGTTTCTAGTTCTCTATGTGGAATGTCTTTGCAATTTAACTTTGTTTGACTCTTTTTTAAGTGAGATTCCTGCAGTGTTAAGAGATCATCTGGCTTGAATTAGTCACATTCCTAGCTAGTTTTGTGTGTAGGGCTAATAGGGGAAAGAGGTGATTTAAAATCTTTAATAACATCTGAACAATATGATTTGTCAGCAATTTGGTCACTATGCCTCAGAATGTTATCAGAATGCAGGAATGCCCCAAGTACAAATGCAGACACAGCAAGGATTGATGCCACAAGTAATAGGGATGCCTGTGAGTGCCCCGCAGACTGCAATACAGCAGCCAGCGACGCAATCACAGGGACCAGGAGCGGCAGTACAGAGACAGGGTACTGTAAATGCCTTTCCAACTTGGCAGAATACTCCAGATCAATGCTATTGACTGGAAGCAGACCAGTGTCAGGAGGAGGGAATGATTTTCAGATTAGACACAAGAGAACCCTTTATTACATTGACAATTGGCAAATATGGAACTCCTGTGAGATTTTTGATAGATACAGGGGCGAGTACCTCTGTGTTATGTGCAAAACCGCAGGGAGTTAAGCTTTCAAATCAGTATAGAACAACAGTGGGATTTACGGGGATAGAACAAAGAAAAAGGCTAACAGAACCGACTCTGGTGCGCTTGGAATGCCAACCGCACGGTTCAAGGGAGGCTGTGGTACCCTTCTTAGTGGCACCTGATTGCCCAGTAAATTTGTGTGGTAGAGACTTATTGTCTCAATTAGGATTGTGTTTAAATTTTAGAAATAAAGGCTGTTTTGGGAATGTTAAATTACTGCAGACAATGGATACCAAATTATACACAAAAAGTAATGAGACTTTATAAACATTTGAAACTGCCCGCAGCCACACCAAAGAATACATTAATTGCATTGGAAGAGCAGGATAAGATGGTATTGGCTAAGATTGTGAGGGATTTATTATCTCCAGGACCGTTAGCAGTAATAGATATCCAATCACCTGTGCATCTATGGGTAAAAGACATGGGAAATAGTTGGGCAGCTATGATTAATCAAAATAATGAAGTAAATGCACCAGTAGCTTTTTTGTCAGGCTCTTTTAATCATGTGGAAAAGGGAATGAAAGAAATACCAAAGTTACTGACAGCTATAGTGGCTGCAGTAGGCAAATGGAGAGCACAAATGCCTTTTGTTCCTATTGTAATACATACTAACCACACGATTAAGGTAAAATTATGTATAATCATACCTGATAATTTTCTTTCCATTAATCATAGCTGATCAATCCATAGACTGGTGGGTTGTGTCCATCTACCAGCAGGTGGAGATAGAGAGCAAACTTTTGCCTCCCTATATGTGGTCATGTGCTGCCGGAAACTCCTCAGTATGTCGATATCAAAGCTCCATCCGCAGGACTCAGCACTTAGAGAATTACACCCACGAAGGGACACTCTGCCCAGCTCACCACCGCCGAAACGGAGGAGGGGAATTAACCCAGCTCATCCCCACACAAGTGGGGGAGGGGAATCCGTCCAGCTCATCCCCGCGGAGCGGGGGAGGGACACCACACCCGCCGATGCGGGGGGATCTGGCTTATCCTGCAACCGCAACCGCGGGAGGAGCTGACTGACCCTAACACCGCCGAAGCGGGAGGGGTACAAAGCTGCCCTACAGCCGCACGAAGCGGGAGGGAGTGCCGGCAGAATTTATGTCTCAATCCAGCCCCGTAAAACGGAGGGGAGAGGAATGCAGCAGCTCACTGTAACACAAACTCGTCTCAACTCTTGAAGAATCCAAGTGAAAGAAGAACTTGAACACGAAGTCCTCCTGAAGTAACTGAAGGCTAAACTTGAACCTAAAATTCAACCAGAATATAAACAGTACAGATATCTGGGAGGGGCTATGGATTGATCAGCTATGATTAATGGAAAGAAAATTATCAGGTATGATTATACATAATTTTACCTTCCATATCATCAAGCTGATCAATCCATAGACTGGTGGGATGTACCGAAGCAGTACTCACCCAGGGCGGGACATAGAAATCCCTGACCTCAACACTGAAGCTCCAAACCGGGCCTCCGCCCGTGCAGCCACAGTCAAACGGTAATGCTTGGAGAATGTATGAGCCGAAGCCCAAGTTGCCGCCTTGCATATCTCTTCCAAGGAGACGGATCCGGCCTCTGCCATCGAAGCCGCCTGAGCTCTCGTGGAGTGAGCCTTCAGCTGGATAGGCGGCACCTTCCCCGCGGCCACATAAGCCGCTGCAATGGCTTCCTTGACTCATCTTGCCACTGTAGGCTTAGCAGCCTGCAGACCCTTACGAGGACCTGCAAACAAGACAAACAGATGATCCGATTTCCGGAAATCATTGGTCACTTCCAAGTATCTGATGATGACTCGTCTCACATCCAGATATTCAAGAGCGGAGTACTCCTCTGGGTAGTCCTCCCTACGAAAGGAAGGGAGACAGAGCTGCTGATTCACATGGAAGCGAGAACCAATCTTGGGCAGGAAGGCAGGCACTGTGCGAATAGTCACTCCTGCCTCAGTGAACTGCAGAAAAGGCTCTCGACATGAGAGCGCCTGGAGCTCGGAAACTCTTCTGGCTGAAGTGATAGCCACCAAAAAGACTGCTTTCAACGTCAGGTCTTTCAGAGATGCCCTCGACAAGGGTTCCAAAGGCGGCTTCTGCAATGCTCTTAGCACCAGGTTGAGATTCCACGCAGGCACCACTGAGTGCAGAGGAGGGCGCAGGTGATTAACTCCCTTGAGAAAGCGCACCACATCTGGCTGCGAAGCCAGGGAAGCACCCTTCAGGCGGTCCCTGAAGCAAGCCAGAGCCGCTACCTGGACTTTAAGGGAACTGAGCGACAGGCCTTTCTCCAGACCTTCTTGCAGGAACGCCAACACTGAAGAAATTGGAGCAGTGAAGGGAGAAAGTGAGCCTGCTTCACACCATGCTGCAAAGATACGCCAAACCCTGGCGTAAGCAGTAGAAGTAGAGCGCTTCCTCGCTCTCAGCATAGTGGCGATGACCTTGTCTGAGAAGCCCTTCTTCCTCAGACACTGCCGCTCAATAGCCAGGCCGTAAGACCAAAGGGAGAGGGATCCTCCATCACCACGGGACCCTGATGCAACAGGCCCTGCTCCACTGACAGCCGCAGAGGATCGTCGACTGAGAGCCTGAACAAGTCCGCATACCAGGGACGTCTGGGCCATTCCGGACCCACCAGGATTACCCTGCCGGGATGCTTTGCCACCCGGTCTAGCACCTTGCCCAACATGGGCCAGGGCGGGAACACATAGAGGAGCTCTTGTGTCGGCCACTGTTGGAGAAGAGCATCTACTCCCAGGGATCGAGGGTCCCGTCCTCTGCTGAAAAAGCGCGGCACTTGGCCATTGGCCGATGACGCCATCAGATCTAGGCTCGGCTGGCCCCAGCGCTTCGTGATGTCCAAGAACGCCTGAGCAGATAGTTGCCACTCTTCGGGCTCCAAGGTATGGCGACTGAGAAAGTCCGCCTTGACATTCATGACTCCGGCAATGTGGGCCGCTGCAAGCTGCTCCAGGTTCGCTTCCGCCCACTGGCAAAGACTCATAGCCTCCTGGCTAGAGGGGCGCTCTTGGTACCTCCCTGGCGGTTGATATAGGCCACAGCCGTGGCATTGTCCGACAGGACCCGTACAGGCTTCAACACCAGTACCGGGATGAACTCCAATAACACCAACCGAATGGCTCTGAGTTCCAGGAGGTTGATAGACCACTTGCCTCTGCAGGAGACTAGAGCCCCTGCGCTGTCCTTCCCAAGCAGTGGGCTCCCCAGCCCATCAAAGAGGCGTCTGTCGTGACGACAATCCACTCCGGGGTCACCAGAGGCAATCCTGCAGACAACTTGTCTGTCTGCGTCCACCAGCTCAGCGCCTTGCGCACTGCTGGGTCCACGGGAAGGCGCACAGCATAATCCTCCGACATCGGAGTCCAGCGCAGCAGCAGAGATAGCTGTAGTGGTCTCATATGAGCCCTGGCCCAGGGCACTACTTCCATCGTGGCCGTCATAGAGCCCAACAGCTGCACGTAGTCCCAAGCCCGAATAGGAGAGGCTACTAGGAACTAGTCCACCTGAGCCTGAAGCTTGACAATCCGATTGTCTGGCAGGAACACTCTGCCCACTTGGGTGTCGAATCGAACTCCCAGATACACCAGGGACTGAGTCGGGCGCAGCTGGCTCTTCTTCCAGTTGATGATCCATCCCAGGGAGCTCAAAAGAGCAACTACCCGGTCCATAGCTTTGCCGCACTCTGCATAAGAGGGGGCTCGGATCAACCAGTCGTCCAGATAAGGATGGACTTGTACTCCTTCCTTTAGCAGGAAGGCCGCTATGACCCCCATTACTTTGGAAAAGGTCCGCGGAGCAGTAGCCAACCCGAAAGGGAGGGCTCTGAACTGGAAGTGTCGTCTCAGGACTGTAAAACGCAGAAAACGTTGGAGAGGAGGCCAGATGGGAATATGCAGGTACGCTTCCTTGATGTCCAAGGAAGCCAAGAACTCTCCTGCCTTCACTGCCGCTATAACAGAGCGGAGAGTCTCCATGCGAAAGTGCCTCACTTTCCAGGCCCGATTGACCCCTTTGAGGTCGAGGATAGGCCGGACAGAACCTCCTTTCTTTGGAACCACAAAGTAAATGGAGTAACGTCCCTTGCCAATCTGATTTTTTGGCACCGGAACGACCGCACCCAGGCGGATCAGGTTGTCCAAGGTCTGCTGCACTACCACAGCTTGACCGGAGACTTGCAGAGAGAGAGTACAAACCCGTCTCTTAAGGGTTGGCAGAACTCTAGCTTGTAGCCGTCTCTGATGACTTCCAGCACCCACGCGTCTGAAGTTATAGTGGTCCACTCGCCCAGAAACGAGGACAGCCGTCCTCCAATCTGCACTGGGGCGTGGACCAAGGCCCCGTCATTGGGTACGAGACCCTGGGGGAGGACCGGAGGGAGCACCTCCGGGACGGCGGTCTCTGCGAAAGGAATGCTGCTTGGGGGAGAAATTCCTCTTGAAGGAAGAGGGGGCAGAGGAACCCGACTTGCCCGGGCGGTACCGATGGGCTTCCTGCAACCGTCCTCTGGAGGTATCGGGACGAGTACTAACCCGAGCCCTGACCTCTGGTAATTTCTTGCCCTTAGACGTGCCGAGATCGGTCACGATTTTGTCCAGCTCGACCCCAAAGAGCAGCTTGCCTTTAAAAGGCAATCTAGCCAGGCGGGATTTAGAGGCGTGGTCAGCAGACCAATGTTTCAGCCAAAGCCACCGCCGCGCAGAGACTGTCTGAGCCATGCCTTTAGCTGAGGCTCTCCAGACATCATACAGCAAGTCTGCCAAATAGGCTAAGCCCGATTCCAGGGCCGGCCAATCAGCCCTCAAGGAATGATCCGAGGGGGAAGCCCGCTGCACCATAGTCCGGCACGCCCTGGCCACATAGGAGCCGCAAACTGAGGCCTGCAAACTTAAAGCAGCTGCCTCAAAGGACGACCTTAAGGCCGCCTCCAATCTTCTGTCTTGGGCGTCCTTTAGGGCCGTGCCACCTTCCACCGGCAACGCCGTTTTCTTAGTCACCGCAGTGATTAAAGAATCCACGGTAGGCCACAGATAGGCCTCACGTTCACTCACAGCCAAAGGATAGAGGCGGGACATGGCCCAGCCACTTTAAGGCTCGTTTCCGGGACATCCCATTGAGCCGCAATTAAGGTGTGCATGGCATCATGCACGTGGAAGGTTCTAGGCGGGCGCTTCGTCCCCAGCATAATGGCAGAGCCAACAGGGGCTGAGGGAGAGACGTCCTCCGGAGAGGAAATCTTCAAAGTGTCCATGGCCTGTAACAACAGGTTGGGCAAATCCTCTGGGCTAAAAAGCCGCGCTGCAGAGGGGTCATCCGCTCCATCCGAGCGGGGATCTATCTCCTCCAAGGAATCCGCAAAGGATCGTTGGGAGACCTCAGACACGCTGCCCTCATCTACATCGGAGGAGACAAAAGTCCTCCAAGGCCTGGAAATCAACCCGAGGGCGTTTACCTCTGGGAACCTCAACCTCTTTATCAGAAGAGGGAGCAGGGGCAGCGTTTTGCATGAGGAAAGCCTGATGCAGCAGCAAAACAAACTCGGGGGAGAAACCCCCCAGACTGTGCACTTCCGCAGCCTGGGCAACAGCCCTAGACGCACTCTCAACCGGCGCTCGCAATAGCGGGGGAGAGACATGCTGCGCATCCAAAATGGCGTCCGGCGCGAAACTCCGTGAAGGAGCCGCGCGGGAAGAACGGCGCTTAACTTTAGCCGCTTTTGTGCCGTCGCCCAAATTAAGGGCGTTCATGGCATTAATGTCTCCAACCTCAAGGGCGGCCCCGAAGAAGCCGTCCGAGCCGCGTGGCCGGCCAAGATGGCGGAGGCGAGGAGCGGGGGATGGGCGTTTATGGCGGGAAAAAACCGCCACGCCGGAGGAACGACCGGGACGTTCATCGGTCACTAAACTATCACCCATCAAGGGCGAATCAGGTTGTAAAACCCCCGCATCCCCTCTAGAAGCGCTCCAGCGATCCGGGGAGCGACCCTTTGCGCCCTCGCCCTCCGACGCCATTGCCACGAGGAGAAGAATCGGGGAACCCCCTGCCCGCTATAAAAAGGTAAAATTACCTGCTTGCCGCTCCGAGCTGTAACGAACTGGTGTCCCAGTGAGTAGCTGCAATGAACGTTTAAAGAAACGTCGAATTAAACGCCTTTAAAGACGTTAAAAATTTTTTTTTTTTTTTTTTTTTAAACGGAGCCAGCGGGAGGGGGGAGAAAAGGAGGGACCTGGCACCACCAGGTTTGCACTTGCTCAAAAGAGCCCTCAACCCCAGGCCTCAACAAAACCTAAGGATTAGGCTTGGAGGCCTAGCCAGAGCTGCTGCTGTGTGTGACCACCACCTGCTGAGATAGAGAACATACTGAGGAGTTTCCGGCAGCACATGACCACATATAGGGAGGCAAAAGTTTGCTCTCTATCTCCACCTGCTGGTAGATGGACACAACCCACCAGTCTATGGATTGATCAGCTTGATGATATGGAAAACACTGTTGAGCCCTAGCCAGACGGCATTGACAGCCACTAGATTTGGAAAATATCAAGCAGTACTTTTAGGACAAGATATAAGAATAATACCATTAACTAAAGAACAGAGAAATAAGATAGATCTGCTTTTTCCTGTCGATCAAGAGGGTGAGATTGATACTATAGAAATCCCTACATTTCACTGTCTTACTTTTGAACCCTTATCTGATGGGTTAATATGGTTTACAGATGGAGCTTGTGAAAGGACTGTTGCAGGCTTTGCCTGCGTGCAGGTAGATGAGAATCTAAGAAAGATAATGCAAGTACAATATAAAACCCCTCCTGACCATACTGCACAGCATGCTGAACTTTTAGCCGTTATTACGGCCTTACAACACACTGATATGACTCAAAATGTTACTATATATACTGATAGTGGTTACGTTGCAAGTTCACTACAGTATCATATATTAAAATGGCAGCGTAGGGGGATGATAACCAGTGCAGGTAAAAATTTACAACATTACACATATTGGAAATTGCTGTTTGAAATTTTGGCAAGAAGGGAACGTGAAGGTAGAAAAACTGCAGTTGTGTGGACCCCGGCCCACACTGAAAAGCCAACCTTTGAGGCACTAGGTAATGCAATGGCTGATGCAGCAGCAACGGAGGTGGTTAAGCAAAGTGAAAAGATTTTGTATAATACTAGACAGACACAGGAAGGGCCACTTACGAATGTAGATAAGATTGAAATGTGGCAGCCAGAGGGACAGGAAAGTGAAAAATGGTTGAAGAGAGGATGTATGAAATTGGGAAGTGAATGGTTTAATGTAGAAGAAGGATTACCTTGCATGCCAATGAGCCAGGCGATTAAGGTATTGGCTGAGTGGCATGCAACCATGCATTGGAATAAGGAAACAATGAGGCAACAATTTGAGCAAAGATTTTGGACTTTGAAAATTGATAACTTGATTCAACAGGTTGTGCAGAATTGCATGGTATGCAATATTAACATACCTAAACGAGGTCCTAAAATATCACCTGGGACACTTCCAATACCAGAAGGCCCAGCAAAAGAATGGTATATCGATTTCACTGATATGATTGTTCCAGTGCAGGGAAAAAGGTATTTGTTAGTTTGGGTGGATGCTTTTTCAAGGTGGGTAGAAGCATTTCCATGTAAAAGGGAGACAGCACATGAAGTGGTACAATGCCTGGTAACTCATATTATGCCAAGACATGGGTGTCCATCTAGAATAATTTCTGATAACGGGACACATTTTAATAACAGTGTTTTGAAAGAAATGGAAACGATTATGGGTTTAACACACAGAAAAGTATCAGTGTATCGCCCCACCTCCAATGGTTTGGTGGAACGCTACAATGGTATTTTAAAAACTAAATTGAGAGTATTACTGAAGGCTTTAAACAAGGAAACAGCAGGTAAACCATATACCTGGCTTGATTTGTTACCATTAGCTTTGATGGTTATAAGGGCCCAACCTAATGGGCGTACTAAATTGACCCCATTCCAAATTCAGACAGGACGTCATTTCTTCCCGATGCAAATAGCAAGTACTGATAGCACAGCTCAGTACTGGCAAAAATTACAACCAATGCTAAATTTGACCAGTGACATGATTCGTACAAATGTATCACATCAGGTAGGGAATAATGATGTTTGTGCTTTTAAAGTAGGTGACCTAGTACTGCGAAAGAACTTTACACATAAAACATGGAAGGATCCTGTGTATGTAGGGCCTTTTGCTATCACGGCCCTTACTCAGACCGCTGCCCGTCTGGAAGGTCATACTTCTTGGATACATTTAGCAGATATTCGACGAATTAATAACATTGAAATGGACAAAGAATAAACAAACATCATGTCCCTAAACATGATGATATTGGACTGTTGTTGTTTGTTAATGGACAATGAACACATATGATAATAGACTTGTTACAGTGGCCAAGATGTTGAATTTGACTGATTGTATCATATGTGCCCACATCCTTGTCCTTGCCAGCTATGATATATGGGACTACAATGATAAAATTGAGTGGGCACCATGACTGTGATCCCAATAATACCTGTGTAAGAGATGATGAAAACCTTCATTGGACAAATGAGACTATTTATAAGCAAGCCTTGCTTATGGACAAGTACCCACAGACATCATGTTGGTGTCTGATTAATAGTATGACAACTGAACACATTCCCCTGATAAAGTGCACTTACATGCAGAATGTTGTAACAACTGATTCAATGAATGTTATGCTTTTAATTTGTGTAATTTTTAATGCCACATCAGCTAATGAAAAGTAAGAATGAATGACAGTGTACTTCCCTTTGATGAAGCTCACTGTCCTATAAATTATATACCTCAAGAGATATAAATTTTGTACCCTAGTACAATTGAATCTGTTTAATGCTGTGTAACATGTGTATTAGCATGTTTGCAAAGATGTGCCAGGATGTTTTTAAAATAACAATGATAACTGAAATTCAGAATAAATAGAACTTTAATATGTCAGCCAAAAATATTGAAAAAGCGTGCAGAAACTGAATGCCACAAACAAGGGGGGAGGAAATTTAGAAGGGAGGTAAGGATACAGACTGAAGCTAAAACAGATGTTTGAGTCCTGGAATACCCGGCCTCAAAAGGGAGGATTTGTTGAACAAAAGAAAGATTTGTTGAATAAAAGTATGAAAAATGCGGAGTGGAAGGCTCCATGATTACAACAAGCTGGTTTAACACTAACCCTCCTGAGGCATGAGAAATTTGACGGACATTAAACATTAGCCAAAGGCAGGCTCCAGAAAGTCTGTGGACTAAAAAGTAGGGGGGTAATAGAAAGCAGATGTTCTGCACATGATTAACAGTTTGTGGTATTCTGAGACTTGCACAGGAATGTTGTATGAGAGAATTAGTCAGAGGCCCGGTATAAAACTAGAGGGAAAACAAGGAGGAAGCAAGCATTTTGAATTTCTCTTTGTCTGTCTATAGCATTGCTTTAAGCACTCTGATTTCTCTCTCTGCTGTACATTTGCTTTGTTTT